>NC_136070.1:596174636-596853960 GCF_964261635.1 Lissotriton helveticus | reverse complement strand
CTGAGGCAGACCGATATAAAGAGAGTTTGAGAAGTCCAGGCGTGAGAGAACCAGCGCTATTACAGCCTGAACGAGGGCTGAGTGGGTCAGCAAGTGAGCGATCTTCCTGATTTTACGCAATTGGAAGAAACTGGTGGAAATCACTGCGCCCACTTGTCCTCTGAGTGAGAGATCTGCATTAATTGAGACCCCTAGACTTTTCATGGAAGGAGTAGGGGTAGGGCCTAATTCGCTCGGCCAGAAGTGCGGACCCCAGCAGACATTGCTCTTCCCAGGCAGCACAAGTTCCGTCTTGAATGGGTTGAGCTTCAAATGGTTACAATCCATCCACCGCTGGATATGGAGCATGGTGGTTTGGAATGGAATTCCGCGGCAGAATTAGGAGAGTCCAGGGGGAAAATAAGCTGGAGGTCGTCGGCGTAATTGAAGATAGTTATTTTCCTATTTTTAGTGAGTGGATCAAGGGCCTAAGGTAGAGATTGAATAACAGTGGGGAAAGGGATGAGCCCTGCGGGACCCCACATGAGCTGGTCACTTTAGGAGCAGTAAAGGTACCAAGACGTACTGCTTGAGTTCTGCCTGTAAGAAAAGACTTGATCCAGTTGTATGCAGGACCTTGGATACCTGCTTGTTCGACACGGTTCAACAAGAGGTTATTATCAACCGTGTCAAACGCAGCCAACCGATCCAGAAGCACCAGAGCCTGGGGGACGCCCATATCTGCATTTACTCTTAATGTATCCAGAACTGCAAGAATTACAGACTCCGTGGAGTGAGCTGGCCGAAAGCCAGCTTGATTTGGCTCCAAATATTCTGATTGTTCAATGAAGATCGAAAGGCATCTGGCCACGTAGGCCTCCATGATCTTAGCCAAGAAGGGAAGAAGGGATATAGGGCGATAGTTGGGGGGGTGCAGGGGATCTGCCTCGGGCTTTTATAAGAGCGGAACTATTGTGGCATTCTTGAAGGCACTAGGTACCGCCCCCTTGCTGCAAGATTCGTTCAGGAAAGGGAAAATACTATCCGGTAGTGCTGAAAATTTATCCCTAAGGATAGGAGGTAGGCAGCAGTCATTGGGAGAACCCGACTTTACACGGGTCAAGAGATCAGAAAGTGTATTAGGACATATAGCTAGGAAGTGGTTCATAGTGACTAAGTTTCTGGAGATGTCATCCAGTGGTTCTGTATTAATAGTGGGGGGAATGCTGGCCTTGATGATGGCAATTTTTTCCAGGAAAAAATTGCTCAGAGAATTACTCAGCTCTTGGTTGGGAGCCTGGCTCGGTAATATTCTCTCATCACTACTAAGATCATTTACAATCTTAAAGATTTCCTTGGATTTATTGTGGGTATTAAGTATTCTCGCTGAGAAATAAGCAGCTTTAGCAGTCAGTAGGGCCTTTTTATAATCCTTGCGAGCTAACAAACTGCTGTCTATCTTCGATGTAATAGCAGAGCCTCCATTTCCTCTCCAATTGACGGAACTTGAGTTTTTGGTCTCTTAATTTGGTAGTAAACCATTTGTGGGCGTCAGAATGTCTAGTACGAGACAATTTGATCAGAGGAGCATGAGTGTCGCTAGCCGACAGTAGCCAGTCCGCAATGTTCTTTTCCATGGAATTAATGTTAGAATTAAAAGTGGATAGAGATCTAGCTAGGGTGTTAATAAATCCTTGTTTGTCAAGGGTTCTCTACTTTCTTTGTAATCCTCCCGCCACCTTGGGGGTCTTGAACCTGCCATTGAAAGTGACTGTAAAATCAATCGGATGGTGGTCCGACCAGATGCAGGGAGAGATTAAGGGTACCGACAATGTGAGGTTGTAGGACCAAATTTGGTCCAAGGTATGCCCTTTATGTGAGTAGTGGAAGATAGAAGCTGGACCAAATTTAAGTTGGAGAGCAATTCGGAGAGTTCTGCCGCCTGTGGTCCACCACGATAGTCATTGAACCAATAGTTCAAGTCCCCTATAAGTAGGACCCTAGCATGGTTTGTGACGAGGTTGGCCATTTGCTCACTTAAAGAGAGAGGGAAGGAGGGCATAGTCTGAGGGGGGCGATAGACAAGCACCAGTGCAAGAGATCCAGTATTGGAGTCAAGAGTAATGACAATGTTCTCTACTTCTGGCAATTCGAGTGAAGTCATACTGACAAACTTAAGGTTTTTATGTGTGATGGCAGCGACACCCCCACCCAACTTCCCTGGGGGCCGGTTGACATTCAAAATATAATAGTCTGAGGGTAGAGCTGCTACAATATCTGGTGTGGAGTCCTGGGTAAGCCAGGTCTCAGTGATCAGCAGTGCATCCGGTTTTTCAGAAGTTAGTAGCATGAAAATGTCTAGCTGGTGCTTAACCAGAGAACGAATATTAAGGTAAAGGACCCGAAGATTGATAGGGTTAACTGAGAAGGGGCAGATGGTGGGGGAGAAATGGGGAGCCAGGAGGGATGGAGTGGAGTGACCCACTTGATCTTCTAGGATTCCGTTGGTCAAGATACGGTTATATACAGTGTGAGTTAACAGGACTAGCGGTTGTGCTGACGATCTTAGGGCCAGAGAAGAGTAGGCGATGGTTTGGCCAGGGTTCGTGGGCCCGTTCAGGCGTGGACTGGCGCAGACGGGCTTGCCTTTGGCGCGCCCACTGCGCTTCACGTGGAGGTGTGGAGGCCTCACTAGAACACTGCTGAAAAGCAGTTTCTTCAGAAAATATCTCTTGTCAACCACAAATGCAGAGGCACTTAAAGAACACACCTGTGAGAAAATGCCATCTTTCTTGCATTGGTATGCCCCCACTTTTTGCTGAACTGCTTTGACTAAGTGTGCCCTGGGCTCCTGCCAACCAGGTACCCAGGGCCTGTGTTCCTTCCCTAAAACTGTGTTGAAACTAAAACCCAATCGGCATCTCTGGCCACCTGTCAGCCCCTAGTAAATGGTACCCAGGGCATGGTGACCAGAGAGGACCCCTAAGGGCTGCAGCACTTATTGTGCCACCCTTAGGGGCTCTGTACCCTGACACCCACACGCTGCCTCCAAACTCCTCCTCCTACCGGGCGATTGGTTGAGGCCTATGGGAGGGGAAGCTGGGTGTGGCAGAGAACAACAGTGCAGTTTTTAAGATCAAATGGATTTGCGATTCGGGTGAGTTTAAAACGGAATCAAAGTAAATTTTCAATTTTACACAAAAGCGCTAGCAGGCAAGGTCTGCGTGGCAACAAAAAGCACAATTGCCCGCTTCCAGCGCTGCAGCAACTTTAAAGGCCCGGCCCCGCCTCCAAACTCCTCCTCCTACCGGCCGATTGGTTGAGGCCTATGGGTGGGGAAGCTGGATGTTAGTCAGGGGTGTGGCAGAGAACAACGGTGCAGTTTTTAAGATAAAATGGATTCGCGAGTCGGGTGAGTTTAAAATGCTAGAATGTTATAAGTAAATGTGCCAATTTGTTGTAATCCAATTTAAAAATGTTTTGGAGAGAGAGAGAGAGCACAACCACTTAAGCAGTGGTGAAGTGCTGAGTCCTATTCCTAGCAAAAACGAATTCCAGGAGGGTTGGAGGCAAAAGAATTGAGGAAGACCACACCAAGGATGTCGGGTATAACCCAAACTGGCTCGTATGCTCACATTTCAAAGAGTGGTAATCCATGAACAATTGGAGATAAAGTTCCATAGTGGATTCCAACATCCACTTCTGAAAGTAATGCAGTATTACATAACTATTTCTACTATGAAAACATCTGTTCCTTGCCTGGTAAAGAAATGTAAACCTCTTTTGCAACACCCCAGCTGTTCTTGATAATTCTGGTTTTGAGAGATCGCTTCGGCAGATAAGAACAGGTGTCAGTCTACCCCTTCCTCATTAGGCCATCGAAAGTATAACAGGAGAATTTAATCGATTAGCATGAAGATTAGTTGCACATGAGACACTACCAAGAAAGTGCCTGGTGCGATCTAGGAAAGACCAGTCACTGGCAGGCCAAGCAGATGTTTGGCAAAGATGGCATCAAAAGATGAGTCAAGAATCTCAGGCAGTCTTAAACGAGTGGCTTTGTTTTCCTAATCGGGTAGTTTATGCATCAGCTGACAGATACTATTTAATATCCATGAGGTGATAATCCTATCATAACTGATAGGAATACAACTAGAGAAACACAACAGGGTATGAATCTTCCTTTCTCTCGCATTTCACAGCTTTGGTACCACAAATATAAGATACATGGGATAGTCTGTAGCTTGATGTTGAAGCACTGGACCTTGTGGAATGAAGCTAGTTTCATAGGCCTCACTAGAACACTGCTGAAAAGCAGTTTCTTCAGCAAATATCTCTTGTCAACCACAAATGCAGAGGCACTTAAAGAACACACCTGTGAGAAAATGCCATCTTTCTTGCATTGGTATGCCCTGCTTTGACTAAGTGTGCCCTGGGCTCCTGCCAACCAGGTACCCAGGGCCTGTGTTCCTTCCCTAAAACTGTGTTGAAACTAAAACCCAATTGGCATCTCTGGCCACCTGTCAGCCCCTAGTAAATGGTACCCAGGGCATGGTGATCAGAGAGGACTCCTAAGGGCTGCAGCACTTATTGTGCCACCCTTAGGGGCTCTGTACCCTGACACCCACACACTGCCTTTGCAGGCTGAGTGTCTAAGTACAGAACTAAACAAAGAGTCGACATGGCACACATCCCTGTGTGACATGTCCACAAGACCCACTGCCCTGGCATACCTCAGTCACCCCTCTAGCTGGGTGCCCTATGTAGTAGTGTGGTGTGGGCACAGGTGCATGAGCCCTGTGCCCCTACAGTGCCCAGGGCCATTTCTGGGCACTGTAAGTGCAGTGATGCCATTAAGAGTATATAGTGCTGGGAGGTTGTCATTACGAACTCCACAGCACCATAATGGCTACACTGAAGACTATCAAGTTTGATACTAAATTTTTCAGCACTTATAGAGCCATGCTTAAACTGGGACCGAAGTATCTCTCAGCACGGTTCTCCCCATATACCACCACCAGGACTCTTAGGTCATCCACAGCCAACCTCCTGAAACCTCCCTCTTTCAGACGGATCTCTAAAGGAGGGAAAACTGTAGCTGTCCTGGGGTCTAAAGCATTGAATGCCCTTCCAACCAACTTAAGACTACAGAAAACTGAATCTCAATTTAGGAAGGCATTGAAGACATGGATATACAACATTTCTGATGTCCGCTGCCTTGCACGAATCTAGTCGGAACATAAGCTGGTATGCGATAGGACCCGCGCTCACCATCTACTCCTCAGCGCCAGGATAAACCTTGCGGAGTGACAGCTTGCGCTTAAGAAATGCCAATTTACATTACATTACATTAAACCCGCACTGATGCCAGTGTGGGATTTAATGTAAAATGCACCACAGAGGGCATCTTAGAGAGGCCCCCTGAAACCTAACCTAAAATCGACGTCTGGACTGAGTGGCTGCCAAGGCTGCCACATAGCAGACATGTTGCTGGACCCCTGGGTGGAGAGCCCCTCGCTCTCCTGGGCCTGCAACAATGCACATCGTGGGCGAGGTGCTAGGTCTCCTCCCCCAGGATGGGTAGGGGGAAGCTTCAAAGGCATGCTGCCCATGTGAGCTTCTCCAGGCCACTTGCTGTTCTCAGCAACTGGCCCCCACCAGTTCTAACCCCCACTCTGGGGGGGGAAGACTAGCGGGAAACCCTACGCCAGGAAGAGGGGTGTGCCAGCTTGTGCCAACCCCACCCCTCAGGTGGGAGAGGCAAGGTGAAGCACGACCCCGGGCTCCAGCCATCTTGAAGATGGGGAGCCCTGCCCAATCACAGCTAGGCTCCTGTCCCCCTCCCACAGGAGAGAAGCAGGCTAGGGGGTGTACCCACCCCAGGACAGGGACCTGTTGGTCCCTGCCCTTGCCTTACCTGTAACGCCCCTAAACTTAGTATTTAGGGGCACCCTGAACCTTCCTCCCTCAGATCCTGATAAGAAAAGAAGAAGACCCGCTGTACAGCTGCTAACAACTGGACGACACCAACTGACTTGGCCCCAGCCCTACCGGCCTGTCGATCCTGGAAACTGCTCCTGCTTAATTCCGGCGACTCCTGCGGACAGCAACCTTGGGACACCCAGAGGACCTGCCTGCCTTGACCCTCTTAAAGACTGGGACTCCCATAAGCAGAGGCTCTGCTTCATCAACCATATCCCTGGTGCCAGCCAGGAAGCACCAGACCAGCCCACACTGCACCCACCGAGCCCGGCCCGTGTCTGAGTGATCCAAGACCACGAGGACATCCCCCCTGGCGACTAGGACCCGAAGTCCAGTGCCCAAGGACCTTCCTCGACGAACCAGACGACGCCTGCAGCCTCAGAACCAGGGACCCCTCCAACCGCGACCAGCTGAGGGTAAGATTTCCCGACGCCCAAAGACACCCCTGCACCCGACGCCCTACGGCTCCCTGTCCCTTCCTTTGGGGTAGCTACCTCTTCTCCAAGATCACAACTTACCTCTCCCCCAAGATCCCAACTCACCTCTTGAAGTGGTGGTCGCACCTGAAGAATCACCGTCCCAGAGTCTGCAGCCTTTGTTCCCTTTTTACCTTTCCCATTGAATAACATTGAGCGCCCGACTGCTCAGAAGCACCCTGCACCCAGCTGCTCGAGTGCCTCTGGCCGTGAACCCTGTGTCCTATCCTACTTCCCCATTTGCCCTGAGCAAGTGACCAAGAGCCCAGCTCCCACAGCCGCGTGGCCTGCTAGCCAGCAGCCACCAACCACCAACCAAGGGCCCCCTGCCTGTCATTGGATAACATTGGGCCTAACTACCTCTGCACCCGGCTGCCCCTGTGCCACTGAGGGTGTACCAACTGTACCTACCTGACCCTGGGGGACCCCTGAGTCTATGCCCAGAACCTTAACTTCACCAGTCGAGTACTCACCTGGAAACCGATAACTCACTTTCCTGCCATAGGATAACATTAACTGGTTTGACTGGAAAAATCTTTTTAGTGTGAAGTTTTGAAACTCTAAAGTATTCCTATAAAATCAGCCGAATACCAAATTCCGAAGTACTCACCTGTGATCAGGAGAGAAGCCAGTACTGTACCTTGTAGCCCAGTACTGAACCGCAAAAGTAATCCTAACCGGGTTTACTAGTAACCTGAATTTTCTCCATGGGAATCCATTGTCTGCTTTTCTGTGAAATTTCTTCTAAGTGTCTTCTTTTGAAAACTTGAAATATTCCTTAAAAATCGTAACAACTACTGAAACTTAATTATTTACCTGTCTTAAGTAGAGATCCCAGTGCTGGACCTAGGAGCCCAGTACTGGATTACAAAAGTAACGAGAACATACTTTACCTGTGACCTGAATTTTCTCCCGTTGGATAACATTGCTAGATTTTCACTGAAAAGTTTCTAAGTGTGAACTTTTAAAATACCTTTATATTCCTTAAAAATCCTTGCAATAACCAAAACGTTTTTACTAAACTGTTTTCAGCTTCAACCCCAGGACTGAATCTAGGATCTAGTCCTGGAATTACAAAAGTAATCTACAAAGTAATCAACTGTATTTGTGTAGAAAACCCCATTGAGCTCAATGCTATATTGCGTTTAGAACTGTGTTGCCGTCTGCAACCCCTGTACCTTTTGTGTTTACAAAGTCATTACCTTTCTGCAAAGTAATTACCTGAGATCACTCATTATTGAGAAAAATATATTTTTATACCTGTTGGTTCTACAAATAAAACAACGATATCTTTTGATATAAAAACAATTGGCCTGGAGTTCAGTACTTGAGTGTGTGAAACCTTTTTCTGACTGAGTGTGTACAACAAATGCTTTAAACTGTCCTCTGGTACTGCCTTACTGCTCGACCAAGCTACCACTTCTGAGAGTAAGGTCAGCCCTGATTTTAACCTCTGTTATACCTCTGGGGTTTGTGGTCTCTATAAACACGGTACCTTACTTTGGTCCAGTATATATAGAGCCACTTTCTCACATTGGTGGATCAGCGGTGGGATACAAACTTGCATTTGTTGGACTACTTGGTTATCCAGTATCAGGGTATCTTTCATAGATTCACATGCCTGAATCATTCCCCGTCGTCTGGATGGGAGTCCCCGGTACATAAATAAAGTAATGTCCCATTAGACATATAGAGTAATAGGCCAAAGGCCCCACATTAGTAACATATCCATGTCCTTTTGTAAAAACGACCAAACCAAAGTGATAGCGGATTGGCCAAAGTGATAGGCCAATCCTCTATCACTTCACTCTAGAACCCTCCTGGAAGGGGCTCCAGTCCCTCAGATTTTCTACCGCACCTTGTGCTAAGGGAGTCTCCTCTGAGCTCTGCTCAGTACTTCTCTTCTGGATTTCCAGTGTTTTCTTGTTTCATATTTACATCTTCTGACTGAAGTTCTTTGTTGTTCATGGCTGAGACACCTAAGAAAGGCTTTTTTAGGCCCTGTGGTAAAAAGAGACTTCATGTGGATGATCAGCATAAAGATTGTCTATACTGCCTTTACCCGGACCACTCTTCTAAGGACTGCAAGGTATGTCGTACCTTTTCAACTGAGACCCTCAAAGATCGGGAGGGACGCCTCTTAATTTGGCTGCAGAGGCTTAAAGATAAAGACCAACTGGAGTCTTCTGAGGAGAGTGAGGGTTCTTCCATATCCTCTATATTCTCTCAGAAAAGACCAAGGGTAGCTTCTCCAGGCCCTTCGTCGCAGCCTCCTCAGAAGAAGACACATAAAGTCTTCAGAGGTACATTCTAAGGCTCTACCATCGAAGGTGTCCTCTCAGGAAGTTGTTCACACCTTTAAGAAGCCTTCTTCCATTCCGTCGACGACCTCGTCGACTGTGGCTACAGCGACGAGAAGATCTGTGTCTACGGCCTTATGTGCGACTTAGTCGACGACGACTGTCTGCACGTCTGTGGCAGCTTCATCATTATCCACGTCGACGACTCCATCGTCGTCGGCCGGTAGGTCTGTGTCGTCGACAATAAAGATAAAGAAGACCTCGTCGAAGTAACCGTCGACGCTATGATCGCCGACGACTGGGTCGTCGACTGGCTCGACGATGAAGACTGTCCCGTCAACGGGCTCGACGACTAAGACTATCCCGTCGACATCTACTCCAGCATCGACTAAGGCTCCGTCGATGACAACACCGTTGACGAAATCTTCATCGTCGACGACCGCACTGTCGACGATAACCCCATCGGCAATTAAACCTGTCAACGTCTTACCATTGACGCCTCATCGACGACGACGATTCCAATTTAAAAAGTACATACGTACATCTAAAAATAACGAAGCGTACGTTGACGCCGGCCCTGACTTCTCCAAGTAGGGTCCAACCACTGCTTCCAGCATGCCTTCTGGAAGAGGAGGATTCTGACGAGGGTAGTGTGTTTCAAACAGCGACAAGCCCCTCTGAACTTAAGTACCAAGATAGTTCAGATGAGGAGGATCAAGATCAGGAGTATTAGACCGCTTATCGGGAAGAATACCAGCCCCCTCCTCCTTCTATGGTTTGCCTACCAGCATCCTTGGTTTCAGACCTACAGTTCCTCATTACAGACTATAAACAGAGGTTTCCTACATCTCCTAAGTCTTAACCCCCAACGGTGTCTCCAAAACCAAGACCACGGCCTCCACCATTGAATCTACAGCTGGAGCCTGTCGTTTCACCGCCTCCTCCCTCTCCTGATGATGAGGAGGAAGATCTGCATGAAGAGGGGGAACTTCATGATTCCCAGTCTACCCATGATGAATGGGACGACTGTCATTCCCTCTCCTGCTTCTCCGGTGCCTGCGCAGGCTGACTCACCACCTGAGGACATCAGGGGATTTCATAACATAGTTGAGAGAGCGGCGCAACGTTTTCAAATACCCATGGCTCCACACCAACAAGATTGCTTCTTGTATGATTTTAAGGAGCCTTTCAAGAAATCGGTCGGATCTATACCCATGATAGAATACATATGGGGTCAGGGTGTGAAGATTATGCATAACCTCTCCTCGGTGCCCCCAGTATTACCTAGTCTGGATAAGAAATACAGAGCACCAGATACTGCTACAGCTTGCTTGATAGGACATCCCAAGCCATAACACAGGCCGCTCAAAGAAAATCAAAACATCTGTCTGCCCCGCTAACCGCTCCTCCTGATAAGGAAGGCCGAAAGCTTGATAACATCGGAAAGTGTTTTTCTTCAATGTCCGCATTGACAGTACGGGTGTCCAATGCCTTGGCACTGTTAGGACGTTATAACTGACAGTTATGGGCAGACATAGCTCTGTATCTGGCAGCTTTACCAGAAGAATCAAAAGAAGAAGCAAAAAAGATCTTGCTTGAGGGTGAACGCTCAGCTTCGGAAATAATAGATTGTGCGATGGATATCGCATCTACGGGGTTTCGCCAACTGGTTGGCGCAGCAGTGTTACGACGCCAGGGGTGGTTGAAAAAAAACGTAATTTCGACCTGAAATACAAACAAACCTTTTGGATATGCCCTATGATGGCCAGCTTCTTTTCAGGCCGCATTTTGATGAAGCTCTACAAGGTATAAAAAAGGATACCTACACGGTCAGGGCTTTGGGTACCCTGCAATTCAAAAATCCATCCTTTCGTGGCTCAAGAGGAAGAGGGCAGTCCTCTTCTAGAGGTGATTACAAGAATCGGTCGTCCTACTCTTCTGGACAACAATATTGACCACAGTACCAACAGCCTCTGCAGCAGCAATCGTCCTATACTAAATCCTCCTTTCGTGGCAAGGGTCAACAGAAAGGCGCTGCTCGGCGACAATGACCCTTCACTTCAGCCAGTCTGCATTTCATCTCCGCCCTCAAAAGTTGGAGGAAGAATTTCCCATTTCCGGGAAAATTGGAAACAAATTACAGCGGACCGTTGGGTTCTAAAATTGGTTCAATTCGGTCACTCACTGGAGTTTACTCAAATTCCTCCCCGAACCCCTCCCCGACCTATGCTTCACAAAAATCTACGTATTCTACTCCGGGAGATTTCACCTATGCTCCAGAAGGGAGCTTTAGAAAAAGTTCCTCTTTCTCAACGGCGAAAAGGATTTTACTCCCGTTTTTTCCTGATACAGAAAAAGGAGAAAAAATGGAGACCAATTTTAGACCTAAGATCCCTCAACAACTTCTTGAAAAAGCAGTTGTTTCGTATGGTGACAAGTCAGGAAGTTCTACAACTTCTCAATGCGGAGGACCACATGGTGTCTCTGGATCTTCAGGATGCTTATTTTCACATCCCTATTCACCGGAATCACAAGAAGTTCTTGAGGTTTGCAGTAGCAGGCAGACACTTCCAGTTCCGTGTCCTACAATTCGGGCTCAAATATGCACCACGCATTTTTACAAAATGCCCATCTCCAGTGGCTGCATATCTCCGGAAACAACACCATCAAGTTTTTCCATATCTGGATGACTGGCTAATCAAGGCACCATTGCTAGAAGGCGCGTCCAGGTCTTCCAACGCTTGTCTACAGCTATTCGATCGCTTGGGACTCACACTCAATCGGGACAAGTCGGTCCTCCTGCCTTCCCAGCGTATAAATTTCCTAGGCGCTACCCTTGACACGACTCAGAGGAAGCCGTTTCCATCACAAGAAAGAAAGGACAAACTTCTTTCATTGGCTATTCTCATAAGTTCCAAGAGGTTTTTAACAGTTAGCCTTTTCAAGTCCCTGCTCGGAATGGTGTCATCATACATTCAACTGGTTCCACACTGTCGTCTCCGCATGCGCCCTTTTCAAGAGGCGCTCTCAGCTCAATGGGTCCAATGCACAGGTTAATTCGACGATGTTATACGAATGACCCCTCAAATGGTCAAGGCTCTGCAGTGGTGGACTTGCCCTCAGAACCTTTCTCAAGGCTTTCCTTTCTTGCTTCCAGCTTCGCCGCATATCATCACAACAGATGCGTCACTGGAAGGTTGGGGAGCTTTCCTCCAAGAACTGCAGATAAGCGGGAAGTGGTCCCCCTTCGAGAAAAAATTTCATATAAATCGCCTCGAACTGCGAGCGGTCTTCCTCGCACTTCAAGCTTTCCTACCAAGAATCAGGAATTCTCTAGTGCTTGTGCGTACAGACAATACCATGACGATGCACTATCTAAACAAGCAGGGAGGGACTCGCTCGCTGACACTCTCTCACGAGTCGCAAAAAATGTGGAACTGGTTGATCCTTCACAATATTTCCCTTTGAGCAGAGTACGTCACAGGAACGGACAACGTTCTGGCCGATTCTCTGAGCAGGCAACAGGAAACGGGTCACGAGTGGGTATTGGATCAGTGGACTCTCAACTAAAAATTCTCACAATGGGGCCCTCCTCTCACAGATCTATTCGCTACAAGGCAGAACGGCAAATGCCAACACTTCGCAAGCTGGCTTCCCCAGAAGGGATCTCTAGGGAATGCATTTTTTATAGCATGGTGCAGCGTCTTTGCATACGCTTTTCCACCGTTTCCAATGATTCCCAGAGTTCTCAGGAAATTGAAAGCGGAGCCTTGCACACTCCTTCTGATAGCCCCAGCTTGGCCACAACAGCATTGGTTCAGAGCTTCACCTTCTCTCCCTGGAACCACCAATCCAGTTAAAACTGTTTCCTTGTCTCCTCACAATGAAACACCAGCAAGTCCAGCATCAATCCGGCATCTCTCAGGTTATCAGCTTGGCGCCTGATTTCAAGGAATTTCAGATCCTAGACATTCCGCCGGATTGTAGAGCTATTCTGGCTCGGGCTCGAGCGGACAGTACTAACAAGACATACTCTTTAAAAGTGGAAAAGGTTCTGCATTTGGTGCAAGTCACAGAAAATAAACCCTTTTTCTTCTTCTCCAGTACAAATATTGCCTTACCTTCTCCATTTGGCGAACTCTGGTCTTGCTCATGCTTCCATCAAGGTTCACTTGGCGGCAATATCCCATTACAGAAGATCTTCTGCTGGCCCTTCTCTCTGGTCTAACAGGTTAATCAAGCAGTTTCTTAAAGGCCTGTTCAGGACTTTTCCTCCTGTGAAGACTTTACCTCCCGCTTGGCAACTAGACTTTACCTCCCGCTTGGCAACTCAACACAGTTCTTACTCAGCTCATGAAACATCCCTTTGAGCCGATACACAGAGCTGATCTTAAGTATCTCTCTTGGAAAACGGCGCTCCTTCTCGCCCTTACCTCAAACAGACGAGTAAGTGAGCTCCAGGCGATTTTTGAATTCAAGACCTTTTCCTTAAATTCAAGCAAGACAGGGTGATATTACGAACAAATCACAAGTTTGTGCTGAAGGTCCAGTCGGATTTCCATCTCAACGATCATGGATATGTTACTAATGTGGGGCCTTTGGCTCAATACTCTATATGTCTAATGGGACATTACTTTATTTATGTACCGGGGACTCCCATGCCGACAACCGGGAATGATTCAGGCAAGTGAATATATGAAAGATACCAATACTGGATAACTGCAGTTACAGGTAAGTAACGCATTTCTTACCATCTGATCACACAACAAAACTCATCAATTGCCTTTAGAATTCTGAAATTGGGTTTTCCAAAATACAAAAAATCTGGTAGGGCCTTGCTTCAGTCCCATTAGGATTTTAGAAAAATAAGTCACTACAGCTAGGGTAGAGTAGTAGTAGTGTATTTTGTAAAGCGCACAGCTGCCCCAACGGGGCGTCCCGGCGCTGTATAACGCGGTGGAACTCTTCCTGGCTCTCCCTGTGAGATGCCCCTCCTGGGCACCCCCAAGGTGAAGCCAGGCATCCCAGTGTTGTAGGGGCCGTTGTGGAGATTAAGCAAGCTATTGCCCAGAGTTGCAGCATGGGACCCATGATTAGAGTAGGCGCCGAGGCGAGAATTATCGAGTCCGCGGACATTGAGCTCAAGACCCTGCTGCGTCGGGACTTGAACCCTGGTCCCGGGCCTGATCTCTGCTTCAGAGTCTGCCGCTCTAACCAGTGAGCCACACTTCTCCAGGGTTAGAACTGTCAGGTTAGAATGTCTCAAAAGAACCCTGCTATTAGTGAAGATGACACCATGGACCTGGTGGTTGAGGACCTCGACCTCGCACCTTACTTACACTTGAATTTCAAGGAATTGAAGTCCTTATGCAAAATTAAAAACATAGTCATGGGCCGGCATCCAACCAAACAAGGGCTCCATGTGCTCCTGGCTGAGTATGCAAAAGGCCACCCCTCTGAACAGGGTGACACCCAGTCAGAAGAAGAAGAGGAGGATAATACTTACCCCCCCCCCCCTCCATCTCTAGGGAAGTAAGGGTCTCCACACCCTTAACTCCAAGAGTCAGCTTCTGTGAGCCTGGGATCCACACAGGTGGGATGGGCCCCAGAGAACACATTGGGGAGAGCCCCGATGAAGAGGACAACTTCTTAGCAAAGTTGGCCAAGAGATTAGATCTAGAGTCCAGACTCCTGGCTCTGGAAAAAGAAAGGAAATAGATGGGTTTAGCCCCCATCTCTGGTGGCAGCAATACTAATAATAAGGATATAGCCCAATCTTATGATCCTAAAATCCCCAAAGGGATTGTCCCTAAATTTGAGGAAGGTGATGATATCACCAAGTGGTTCACAGCCTTTGAGAGGGCTTGTGATATCAGAAGATTAAATAAATCTCTCTGAGGGGCACTCCTGTGGGAACTGTTCTCTGGTAAATGCTGAGACAGGCTTCTGACCCTCTCTGGGCCAGATGCATGGTCCTATGACCTCATGTAGAAAACTTTGATTGAGGGATTTGGGCTCACTACTTAGGAGTATAGAATCCGGTTCAGGGTGGGCTCACAAAACCCAGACCCAATCCTGGATAGATTTTGTAGACTACTCAGTAAAGACACTGGATGGTTGGTTAACTGGACATAATGTGCATGATTTTTCTGAACTTTACAATTTGTTTATGAAGGAACACATTTTGAGTAATTGCACAAATGAAAAGTTGCATCAGCATTTGGTAGACCTAGGTCTAATTTCTCCCCAAGAATTGGAAAAGAAGGCAGACCACTGGGTCAAGACTAGGGTGACCAGGACAGCCACTGGAGGTGACCAGAAGAAGGTGGTCACAAAACCTCCCCAGGGGAAAGGTGGTGAGAATCCCCATGATAAAAAGTCTGAGTCTTCCAAAGGGCCCCAAAAACCTGTGCAGGTGGGTGGGTCCCCAACTACTCCCTATGTGCCTCAGCCCTATAGGGGAAGAAACTTTGATCCTAACAAGGTCTACTGTAACAAATTTAAGAAGTTGGGACGTTTAACTGTAGACAAGAACTGCCCCTACAACAAAGCCCCTAAGGCACCCAGTACAGCTTCCCCAGGGACAGTAAATCTACAGAAGGGAATCGGAGGAGTGCCCAGAGCAAATCTGGGAATACACTCAAGCTAGTCTAGTCTCCTTGGGGGAAATGGAGTTTGCCACTGTAGCTGGTTGGCCACCCAACTGGGATAAAGGTGCCAGTATCACTATGGTGAAGGAAATGCTGGTTTCCCCAGAGCAATACTTGATTGGGAAAACTTACCCAATCACCAATGCTGCCAGCATTACCACCCTACACCCTATGGCGACCTTAGGTTGGGGGGTTGTTACTGGCCTGTAACTGGTAGTGGTCTCTCCACAATTGCCAGCTGACTGTCTGCTTGGACATGATATGGAAACCTCAGCCTGGGCTGAGGGTGAGCAAGTAACCCATGCAGCCATGCTGGGTATCCCTAGACTGGTGTGTGTGCAAACCAGAGCACAGAGCAAAAAGAAGGGTGAACAAGTAGGTTTGGAGGCTGAAAATATGGCCCAACCAAGAGAAAAAGCAAGAAGACTGGGGGACCAGCTTCTACACAGCAAACCTCACCAGGGAGAGGACTTGGAAACCCTAGAGGGAACTGAGCCCATGGAGCTTGAGCCTTACCAGGTTGGACTCCTGGGCCCAGGGGGACCCACTAGGGAAGAGCTGTGCCAGGGTCAGCGAGACTGCCCTACTCTTGAAAGCCTGAGGCAGCAAGCTGTTTCAGAAGCACAGGGAGATGTCAGTGGTACCCACAGAGCTTATTGGGAAGAGGGATTACTGTATGCAGAGGCAAGAGACCCCAAACCTGGAGCTACGAGGAGGGTGGTAGTGCCACAGAAGTACAGGGAGTTCCTCCTAACTTTAGCTCATGACATCCCCCTAGCTGGACATCTGGGTCAGACCAAAACATGGGAAAGGCTAGTTAGCCCTTTCTACTGCCCCCAGATAAACCAAAAAGTAAAGGAGTTTCTGAGCTCCTGTGTTACCCGTCAGACCAGTGGCAAGACAGGTGGCAAACCAAAGGCCCCCCCTGATACCACTGCCAGTGGTGGGGGTTACCCTTTGAAAGGGTAGGTGTGGACAATGTGGGTACACTTGAACCTCCCGCAGCCTCAGGGAACACATTTATTCTAGTAGTAGTGGATCATGCTACTAGGTACCCTGATGCAATTCCCCTTAGGGTTACTACAGCTCCTGCAGTTGCCAAAGGCCCTCCTAGGTGTCTTCAACAGGGTAGGGTTTCCTAAGGAGGTGGTTTCAGACAGAGGTTCCAACTTCATGTCTGCTTACCTGAAACATATGTGGAAGGAATGTGGGGTGCAGTACAAGTTTACTACGCCATACCACCCACAAACCAATGGTGTTGTGGAAAGGTTCAACAAGACATTGAAAGGATGTCCTGTTGCCATGCCTGCTTTTCGCTTATAGGGAAGTGCCACAGAAGGGAGTAGGGTTTTCACCCTTTGAGCTTCTGTTTGGTCATCCTGTAAGGGGACCACTTTGTCTTGTAAAAGAGGGTTGGGAGAGGCCTCTCCAAGAATCCAAGCAAGACATTGTGGACTATGTGCTTGGCCTAAGGGCCAGAATGGCTGAGTATTTGGAAAAGGCATCCAAGAATCTTGAGGCCATCCAGGAGCTTAAGAAGCACTCGTATGACCAAAAAGCTGCCACGGTTGAATTTCAACCTGGGCAACAGGTGTGGGGTTTGGAGCCAGTGGCACCAAGGGCTCTTCAAGACAGATGGAGTGGCCCTTACCCTATCCTAGAGAAAAAGAGTGAGGTCACTTACCTAGTGGACCTGGGCACAAGCAGGACACCCAAAAGGGTTATCCATGTGAACCACCATAAACTTTACAATGACAGGGCTGACCTCACCATGCTGATGGTGACTGATGACGAACAGGAAGCAGAGAGTGAACCTCTCCCTGATCTCCTCTCTTACAGCCCAAAAGATGGGTCAGTGGAAGGAGTGGTCTTTTCAGTCACCCTGTCTACCCAACAGCAGACTGACTGCAAGCAAGTCTTGCACTTGCAACAGTTTGCTAGTCTCTTTTCCTTGACCCCTGGTCTGACCAACTGGTGTACCCATGATGTGGACACTGGTGACAGTAACCCTGTCAAAAACAAAATCTATCGACAATCAGACCAAGTCAAAGAAAGCATCAAAGCAGAAGTCAGCAAGATGCTGGAGCTAGGGGTTATTGAACCCTCTGAGAGCCCCTGGGCTAGCCCAGTGGTTCTTGTCCCCAAGCCTCATCAACAGGGTGGAAAGAGAGATAAGGTTCTGTGTGGACTATAGAGGGCTCAACTGTCACCATGACAGATGCTCACCCCATTCCAAGAGCAGATGAGTTGATAGACAAGTTAGGGGCAGCCAAATTTCTCAGTACCTTTGACATAACTGCAGGGTACTGGCAGATTGGCATGGCCCGAGGAGCCAAAGAGAAAACAGCATTCTCCACCCCTGATAGGCACTATCTGTTCACTGTAATGCCTTTTGGGTTAAAGAATGCCCCTACCACCTTCCAGAGGTTGGTGAACCAAGTCCTGACTGGGTTGGAGTCCTTTAGTGCAGCGTATCCTTATGTTATTGCTGCCTTTAGCTCCACCTAGCAGGATCACCTGATCCACCTTGGGAAGGTTCTACAAGCCCTGCAATCTGCAGGACTGACTATCAAGGCATCCATTTGCCAGATAGGGCAGGGCACTGTGGTGTGCTTGGGCCACTTTGTTGGTGAGGCTAGGTCCAACCTTTACAGCCCAAGATCCTGAGTATCATGGACTGGGCAGCTCCAACAACCCAGACCCAAGTCGGGGCATTCCTTCGCTTGACAGGAGGTTTGTGAAGGGATATGGGTCCATTGTGACTCTCCTCACAGAACTCCCCTCCAAGAAAATGCCCAAGCAAGTAAACTGGACTGTTAGCTGCCAAACAGGCTTTTGACACCCTGAAAGAAGCAATGTGTTCAGCACCCATTCTAAAAGCACCAGACTACTCCAAGTAGTTCATAGTGCAGACTGATGCCGGGGATAGGAGCGGTCCTATCCCAGATCAATGAGAGAGGCAAAGACCAACCTGTTGCTTTTATAAGCAGGAGTCTACTCCCCAGAGAGCAGCGTTGGAGTGCCATTGAGAGGGAGGCCTTTGCTCTGGTTTGGTCCCTGAAGAAGTTGAGGCTCTACTTGTTTGGAACTCACTTCTTGGTTCAAACTGACCACAGACCTCTTGGATGGCTAATGCAGATGAAAGGGGAAAATCCAAAACAACTGAGATAGTCCATCTTATTACAGGGAAGTGGAACAACGACCAGGGACTGCCCATGCCAATGCAGATGGAGTTTCCAGGTTCTTCCACTTAGGCAATGAAGACTCCCTAGGGCAAGGTTAATCTCATCACCTTTCGTTTGAGGGGGGGGGGGGGGGTTGTGAGAAAGTGCCATTTTCTTGCATTGGTATGCCCCCACTTTTTGCTGAACTACTGATGTGCTTTGACTAAGTGTGCCCTGGGCTCCTGCCAACCAGGTTCCCATGGCATGTGTCCCTTCCCTAAAACTGTGTTGAAACTAAAACCCAGTTGGCATCTCTGGTCACCTGTCAGCCCCCAGTAAATGGTACCCTAGGTACCCAGGGCGTGGTGACCAGAGAAGACCCCTAAGGGCTGCAGCAGTTATTGTGACACCCTTAGAGGCCCTGTACCCTGGCACCCACACACTGCCTTTGCAGGCTGAGTGTCTAAGTACAGAACTAAATAAAGAGTCGACATGGCACACATCCCTGTATGAAATGCCCACAAGACCCACTGCCCTGGCATACCTCAGTCACCCCTCTAGCTGGGTGCCCTATGCCAGTGGTGTGGGCACAGGTGCATGAGCCCTGTGCCCCTACAGCGCCCAGGACCATTCCTGGGCACTGTAAGTGCAGTGATGACATTAAGAGTATATGGTGCTGGGAGGTTGTCATTAGGAACTCCTCAGCACCATAATGGCTACACTGAAGACTGACAAGTTTGATACCAAACTTCTCAGCACATTAAACCCGCACTGATGCCAGTGTGGGATTTAATGTAAAATGCACCACAGAGGGCATCTTAGAGATGCCCCCTGAAACCTAACCTACAATCTACGTCTGGACTGAGTGGCTGCTGAGGCTGCCACACAGCAGACATGTTGCTGGACCCCTGGGTGGAGAGCCCCTTGCTCTACTGGGCCTGCAACAATGCACATCATGGGCGGGGTGCTAGGTCTCCTCCCCCAGGATGGGCAGGGGGGAGCTTCAAAGGCATGCCGCCCTTGTGAGCTTCTCCAGGCCATTTGCTGTACTCCGCTACTGGCCCCCACCAGTTCTAACCCCCACTCTGGCGGGACGACTGGCGGGAAACCCTACGTCAGGAAGGGGGGGGGGTGCCAGCCTGTGCCAACCCCACCCCTCAGGTGGGAGAGGCGAGGTGAAGCATGACCCCGCCCAATCACGCTAGGCTCCTGCCCCCCTCCCTCAGGACAGTAGCAGGCTAGGGGGTGTACCCGGCCCAGGACAGGGACCTATTGGTCCCTGCCCTTGCCCTACCTGTAACACCCCTAAACTTAGTATTTAGGGGCACCCTGAACCTTGCTTCCTCAGATCCCAATAAGAAAAGAAGAAAGAAGAACCGCCGTGCAGCTGCTAACAGGACGACACCAACTGACTTGGCCCCAGCCCTACCGGCCCATCGATCCTGGAACCTGCTCCTGCTTAATCCCAGTGACTCCTGCGGACAGCAACCTTGGCACACCCGGAGGACCTGCCTGCCTTGAACCTCTTAAAGACTGGGACTCCCATAAGCAGAGGCCCTGCTTCACCAACCATACCCCTGGTGCCAGCCAGGAAGCACAAGACCAACCCACTCTGCATCCGCCGAACCCGGCCCATGCCTGAGTGATCCAAGACCACAAGGACGTCCCCCCGGCGACTGGGACCCGAAGTCCAGTGCCCAAAGACCCTCCTCGACGACGTTTGCAGCCTCAGAACCAGGGACCCCTCCAACCGCAACCAGCTGGGGGTAAGATTTCCCGATGCCCAAAGACACCCCTGCACCCGGCACCCTGCGGCTCCCTGTGCCTTCCTTTGGGGTACCTACCTCTTCTCCAAGATCCCAACTTACCTCTCCTCCGAGATCCCAACTTACCTCTCGAAGTGGTGGTCGCACCTGAAGAATCACCGTCCCCGAGTCTGCAGCCTTTGCTCCCATTTTACCTTTCCAATTGAATAACATTGAGCGCCCGACGGCTCAAAAGCACCCTGCACCCAGCCGCCCGAGTGCCTCTGGCTGTGCACCCTGTGTCCTATCCTACTTCGCCATTTGCCCTGAGCAAGTGACCAAGAGCCCAACTCCCACAGCCTCGTGGCCTGCTAGCCAGCAGCCACCAACCAAGGGCCCCCTGCCTCTCATTGGATAACATTGGGCCTAACTACCTGTGCACTCAGCTGCCCCTGTGCCACTGAGGGTGTACCAACTGTACCTACCTGACCCTGGGTGACCCCTGAGTCTATGCCCAGAACCTTAACTTCACCAGTCGAGTACTCACCTGGAAACCGATAACTCACTTTCCTGCCATAGGATAACATTGACTGGTTTTACTCGAAAAATCTTTTTAGTGTGAAGTTTTGAGACTCTAAAATATTCCTATAAAATCAGCCAAATATCGAATTCGGAAGTACTAACCTGTGACCAGGAGAGAAGACAGTACTGTACCTTGTAGCTCAGTTCTGAACCGCAAAAGTAATCCTAACCGGGTTTACTAGTATCCTGAATTTTCTCCATTGGAATCCATTATCTGCTTTTCTGTCAAATTTCGTGTCTACTTTTGAAAACTTGAAATATTCCTTAAAAATCGTACCAACTACTGAAACGTAATTACTTACCTGTCTTAAGTAGAGATCCCAGTGCTGGACCTAGGAGCCCAGTACTGGATTACAAAAGTAACGAGAACGTACTTTACCTGTGACCTTAATTTTCTTCCATTGGATAACATTGCTAGATTTTCACTGAAAAGTTTCTAAGTGTGAACTTTTAAAATACCTTTATATTCCTTAAAAATCATTGCAATAACCAAAACGTTTTTACTAAACTGTTTTCAGCTTAGACCCCAGGACTGAATCTAGGATCCAGTCCTGGAATTACAAAAGTAATCTACAAAGTAATCAACTGTATTTGTGTGGAAAAACCCATTGAGCTCAATGCTAAATTGTGTTTAGAACTGTTACCTACTGCAACCCCTGTACCTATTGTGTTTACAAAGTCATTACCTTTCTGCAAAGTAATTACCTGAGATCACTCATTATTGAGAAAAGTATATTTTTATACCTGTTGGTTCTAAAAATAAAACAACTATATATTTTAATATAAAAACAATTGGCCTGGAGTTCAGTCCTTGAGTGTGTGAAACCTTTTGCTGACTGAGTGTGTACAACAAATGCTTTACACTGTCATCTGGTACTGACTTACTGCTCGACCAAGCTACCACTTCTGAGAGTAAGGTCAGCCCTGACTTTAACCTCTGTTATACCTCTGGGGTTTGTGGTCTCTATACACACTGTACCTTACTTTGGTCCAGGATATATAGAGCCACTTTCTCACAACACCCCAAAAGCAGAAGGGTTCATCAAGCTTTGCCATCAGCAGCAAAGCCACCTCCGAAGAGAACAATGACCGTATCCCTCCCAGATGATGCTTTATTTGGTCAGTTTCATAGAATATTTAGCAGAGTTGTAGGTGACATGAAAAATGACTATTGAATGTTAACTAAATTGGCTATGCAATGAAGTTTAAGCTCCACCTTGCGTCATTACACTTAGAGTCAAGCTAGAAGAAGAAATCTAATTTCTTTCCCAGTAACAGGCCTGCAATGGCAAGGAGTTTTACTTCTGATGTTTCCTGGCTCAAAAGAAATGCCTATAAAAAAAAAAGCGTAACTATTGTTTTGCCATAAGGATCCCAAATAAATGGTTATATAAAATTCTGAATACTTGCTCTACAGCATTTCAGGGGGATTAGGTGTGTACATTTGTATTCAGGTATGCATACTCAAATATTCCAGTTTAACAGAAAATATTCCAATCCTCCCCAGAATTGGATTTTTCATTTAGTCGCAGGTTTGAAATGTTGTCTGCCGGTAGGCTGGGCTTCCCAGACTAACAATAGCAGGAAATAAAAAGACTGTTTATTAACTGTGGATGAAACCATGCTTGATTGTACATCTCGAAATAATCAATTAGTGGGAGTATTTTCATGCATAACCTGTTGGCAAGAACTTATCAAGCCACTTCCAGAAAATCTTAGGGCTCAGTCTACATGACTAGATGCTGCTACTGAAGCCCTTGTAAGAAATTTCCCATTAATGACATTTTCAGAGTAGTTGGCTGGCGATTGATAGATACATTCACCAGAAACTACTGGCTTGATTCTGACACCAGTTCAGACACTTCAGAAAGGGAGATGTCTTTGTACAACTTGTTTGGCTAATTTATCATATTTCTATTTTCATTTTTGTCACCTCATGAGCATTTTTTTTCACATGACCGTGAAGGATGAGTATTGAGTGGGAGAAGTTTCTGAAGAATTAATCTCCCTCTTCTTATGAGTACTCCTTCCAGGCTTTCGCTGATAAGGCAAACTTTAAAAAAATGTTTTATACATCAATGACTCTCCAGCACCGAGGTGTAGCTTTGACTCCGTAGACATCTTGGCCTGGTCTGTGGGTGTGGCTGCCATGCTGTTGCAGCGTTCTTGTATGTGTTCTACAGCGTTTTCGGAAGTTGTCTTTGCTATTTTCATTGACATGTACTTAGACAGAAAATAACTTTTTGGAGAAGAAGTTGAGTCTTCTTTAGAATCGGTACATCTGGATGTGCACAGGTGTATGACCCCCATCAACTTTGAGGGGTTGCTCTTTAAGACCCCTTTGAACGCTCTAGCTTATAGAGTCCCAGATTGCTTCTTGCTGGGCTGCTGATATTGGCAGCAGGAGGGCATGTTGCCTTTGGGCTGTGTCAGAGCAGCACCTATGCATAAATGGGCTAGAGGGCGTTTGCCGTGCCTGAAGACCCACATCACTTCCATCATATGGACCAACGTCCCAAAGTGTTTCGGACAACCGTATTACCTTTCATTATATCTACAGACCGAATGCGGTAGAGTCGTATACTTTGAGAGTAGATTTGCCTGTGGGCACCATGGGGTGCTCACTTGGCAAGCTCCCTCCTTCGAGGGTCGGTGCTCTGTTTCCTCTCGCTGAAGCACTTAGAGTGGGACTTACACCTTAAGATAACAGAAGTCTGTGGATCTCTTTGCCACTGCCCAGAACAGGAACTGTCTGCTGTATTGTGCCATTCACTTCCTGCTAAATGGTTTGTCTGTCCTTGGGGGTCTGGTGTACAAGTTTGCACTGATCCTGCTTTTATCCAAAGTACTGCAGAAAGTGCATAGTTGATTCTGATGACTCCTGACTGGATGAGAAGGATTTGGTATGCTAATCTGTTAGCACTCAGCATTTGTCCATCTCTTCACCTTCGACTGGATGCTTGTAGATTGAATGGTGCCAGCTTGAGTACTTTTGCCTTCTTGATGAGCAGTCGTCCAGACAGCCGTGCCAGCCAGTCGATTTACATATGTTGCTGAAACAGATTTGTGGAGTGGTGTCAGAAAGATTCAGTCCCTTTAAAGCTCACCTATCTGGTGTCATGATGTTTTCATGGTCCTTTGCAGGGCAATATCAAGTGGTGGCTATGGTTAAAGGCTACTTAACAGAACTATCTGTGTTTATTTTCTTTATTGAGTAAGCATCCTTGTTTAATTTTTCTGAAAGGTTTGCTTCACTTGTCCCCTACCATCCACTGATTTGTGCCGCTGTGGGATCTGAAACATGTTTTGCTTCAACTTCTAAGTCAAAAAATAATTGTGTTGACTATTATTTCCGTTTGCAGGGTCAAAGAACTACAACCGTTTCTGTTCATCTTGCCATCCCAGTTTTCTGTCTGATTAAGTTGGTACTTCTCAACTGTCTAACCTTCTTTCCGAAGGTAGTTTCAGCTTTTCTTATGGGCCAGTCTACCACTCTTCCAGTGTTCTTCCCTTCTCCGCAGCCAACCAAGGAGGAGAAATGACTGCATATTCTGGACCCAGGCATGTAGTATTGTACCACATTGACCGCACTTGACAAGACTGAGTGGGCGATCAGTCTTTATGCACTTGTTTGAAGCCAAGGTGAAGACAGTGGCCAAATGCACTATTTCTTGATGGGATATCCTCTATGTAGGAACTTGGCTCTATGCACAGTGTATCTCGTGTTGGTACACTATATATAGAGTCCAGGCGACCCTTATTAGTTTACAGAGACACAAGTAACAAAACTAAATTCTCTCTGTGGTAGTATGGGCCAGCAGTTTAAGCTTATCGGAGGATAGTGTTAAGCATTGATTGCACACACAGAGTCCGTAAATGAGACATACACTCTATAAAGCAATCCAACACCAATTTATAAAAAAATAGCACAGATTTTTATATGAATTTAGACACCAAGATCATCGTAATCGGGAAAGTACTTGGCAAATTATCAGTTTTAAAATCTCAATAAAATACACTTGTACTCTGTACGTCAAGCGGTAATGTTATCCTATAGGAACTAGACATATACTGCATTGGGTCACTTAGCCTGGACTTCAGGTTAGTATGGGGCACGTAGGACAGTCTGTCCACTTGAACTTGGGCTGGGGGGTTGGTGTGTAGTGCTACTTTGTCTGGCGGGGTCAAGCTGCTGAAGACTCTCGTGGTTCTCAGTCCCTGCAGAAAGAGGCTGCAGTCTGCAACTGTGGGACCAGTGTGGCCAAACCCAAGGGTGGACTTGGCTTTTGAGGGTCTCAGGACCCCTTTGGCACCATCACTTCCCTCATACTCTGACTGTGGTGCTCAGGTGCAGGGGTGCTTTGAGGTGTCAGTTTGCAGCGGTTAGAGACCCACTCTGTGTCTTGGTGACCTGGTGTAGAGGGGAAACGAAGGCCACAGGTCACTCTCTATGCTGTTCTGATGTATCCTAACGTCCCGCGATGGTAGGTCTGCCTTCGTGCTGTTGAAGCTTGGATTGGACCACCAACAAGCCTTGGTTGCAGCAACTGCTCCAGTAACCAGGAAATTGGTTCTAGGCTCCTGGGAAGCCTGGCATCTCCTAACTTGGCAAGGAGACGGATCTGACCTCCTGGAACACAAAGACGTCTCATGCAGTGCTGCTGCTTTGGTGGGACCGGTGGCGGGCAGTACGGTGAAGCGGGCAGATGCTTTTCAGTGTAGTGCCTGCAGATACAGGGGAGTAGCTCCTCTGCCCCAGGTAGATCTTTTCTGGTTGGTGAGTTGCTGGACAGTCCTTCAAAGGTTTTGGAGAGGCTGTATAGCTCTTGGCGAAGTCAGTCCCAGCGATGGTAAAAGTGCAAGCAGCCTGCCAGGGTTTTGTGCCAATCTTTGGTACTGGTCTTCAGTGTTCCCTCTCTTCTGTCCTTCTTGCTTCCTCGGTTTCTAGTAGTCTAATCAGATTTCCTGGTGTCCGGGTGCCACCTAAATACTGAATTTAGGGGTGTTGAGTGGAGTGAAGGGTAGTAGCCAATACTACTTACCCCTGGAGGTCACTGCACCCCCCCCCCCTCCCCCAGATGACCCCTTCCTGTGAGGAATGGGCATCACCCTGCCCCAGAGTTCCTAATTCCACCCTAGAGTTGTGTCCAGCCTGGCCATCTAATTTTCCGCTTGTCCTGGTGCCAAATGTGCCTTCAGGTCTGGGAGAAGCCAGGCTCTCATATCAAAGAAGGCAGGAGCTCAGAAGCCTCTGAACTGATATGCTGATTTACTACCTTTCCTGCTGGAGGAGGTGTAAACATCTGCCAGATCAGGTATTGTTCCTGACCTCAGAGCGGGGCTCTCACCTCCTAGGTGGTCAAACTCGTCTGTGGTGCAGGGCCGGACTGGCCGTAGCGGGCACCGGGCAATCCCCCGGTGCGCCGCACGGGTAGGGGGGGGGGGGCGGTTTTGGGCCCCTGGGGCCCGTTTTTGTTACAGGGCCGTTTTTGCAGCATAGCTGCAAAATCGGCCCTGTAACAAAATCGTCTGAAAGCAGGCCCTGGCAATTGGCAAAGAGCTCGGCGGCACCCACAACCCCCCCAGGGGGGCCGGCCGAGCACTTTGCCATGGCCGGTTTTGGTTCCCAGTCTGGCCCTGCTGTGGCTGCAGGCTGGATAAGACCAGTCAGCCACTAGAGGACTAGTAGGGTTCATGGGGTACCTTCAAGGTAACCTCTGGGTGCTTGTATTAATAAATCCACCACTGGAATAAGTGTGGGTTTATTAATACGATGTGTTTGATACCAAACACCAAATGTTTCAGTGAAGCCATTTGTAGCTGGGTAACTCATTTTGACCAGGGCTGGTAATAGAACTAGACACCACAGGGGCATATCTGCTCATGCAACTATGTCCTCACATAAAATATGATGTACCCTTCATTTGGGCTCAAAGGCCTGCTGTAGGGGTGACTTACTTCTATTAAATGCAATGACTTTGGCATGGCACCCAGGAGTGGCCAGGTCATGTTTTCACTCATGGTTCGCACCATGTCACACAGCCTGCAGTGGCAGTCTGTGTGGGATTTTAATGTGTTCCCTTAGGATGACATAGGATATGCTGCAACCCTCTTTAGCATCCATGCACTAGGTACCAGGGGTACCATTTACTAGGGACTTACAGGGGTGTGAATGTCCTTTGTTAAAAAAGAAGAGCAATAGAGGGAAGCAGGAAGCGTCAAGGGCACCCTACACACTTAACACAACGAAAGTCCTTGTTACGCATCACATATGCAGTAGATACTATTTTGGGTCCCCCACTTCTCACTAAAGGCCATTGCCAATTGGGTTACGGTTTGAAATTTCCTTGTTTTACGAAAGAGCACTCGCACTGAGGTCTGGTTAGCAGGCTTCAGTGCAATGTCAGAGTTAAAAACCAGCATCTAGAAGCTGAAAAGGGGGCAAAAGGCGTGGAGGGGGGTTTACTGCAACACAAACCCAGTTTCATACACTCTATATCAACATATGTTACATATTGGCATTGGTCCTCATTCCACCAGGGCATTGGCTGCTTCCGTGGCTTTTTTCAGAATAGTCCCAGTTGCTGACATTGGCCAGGCAGGCCCATGGTCATCCTTGAATACTTTTGTGAAGCATTTGTTTCATTTCTAGGGCAAACAGTGCCTTGGTTAACTGGCACTACTTGGTCCCACCAACCATGGAGGTGCACCTTTGAGACTCATTCAGTTGTGACAAATCTGCCAGAAGATTTAGGTGATAGTTACTTACCGTCGTTAAGCATAATTCTAGTGTATACATAATCTTACTGTAAATTCCATACCACTCTCAATCTTGTCGATGAGCTAGTGCTGTAGTTAATGAGATCCCAAGGTATGAAGATATGTGCTGTATTTGTTGCTATGGTAGCTCTTTTCATAACTGTGTGCATGCCTTGATTAAGTGCAGAAAAAAGTTCAAGAACAGACGTTCCATTTGACACCTTGAAGGAATATTCATTAGGTGAGAAATCTGTGGTTAGTCTATGTTCTGGGCATGTGTGCTTTAGAAACATGCTTTGCATAAGCCCGCCATCTGGTGATGGGCTCGGATGATTACAAGTTGTTTTTGTTCCGAGTTTTCTTTGAGTCACAAGGCTGTGTGACTTCTCCTCTTGGTGATACTGCGCATGGTCAGCGACTACAATTTCAGATCGTTTTTTTTCCATCTACAGGTTTGGATGTAATCTCTCGCGCTGCAGTTCGAGACTCTTTCGGGCTCCCTTCGGTTCTAGTAAATATCCACGACTGTATTGCCTCTATCATGTAGTTTCATGGCATTCCAACCGATCATCTTTCTACGTAACAGGCCCTTGGCTCTCTTCCGCGATCCACGCCCAGCTGGGCCTTTTCTTCACTTCAGTGGTCCTTTAGAGAATGAACTTCTAATGGAACAAACTCGGAAGTGTAACTCTAAATACCCCTATATCAATCAACATTCCGTTTGCAACCTATGCCTCTCACCTGATCATGGAGAGGAAAGCTGTGAGGTCTGCAAGTCATTTCGATCAAAAAACTCATTGCACTAGACCAGTACAAGAGTTCCAATTATATTGCATACAGTGTAACTTAGGCAATTTTAATGGCACCAGCAATCCTCTCGTGTTCTGTGCATCCAAATAGACTTTCAGGATAAATGATGGGAGCTATGCTCCAGTAACCGTATTCTGATGCGATATAAGCTTGTATTCAATAGTATTTGAATTATAGTAAGTTCAGCACTCAAAGTTGTATTTTTAAAGGTCGAAACGTCCGGTAATGTTTAACAAGTCATCTGATGCAAAATAGGCTTGTACTCAATCGTATTTGAATTATAATAACTTCAGCCCTCGTTGTATTTTTAAGAAGTTAAGACATCCGGTGATATCTAACACGTCATCTTCGTCATGTTGTAAGAGTCTAGTCTCCAAAAAGTGGCATCCTCTTGTACTGGTCTAGTGCACTATGGATTTTTTTAAAATTTCTAGGTCTTTCGAAGAATACTTTCACCTACTGTTGTAGGATTCCGAAATGAGCCTTGAAAAAGGCGTATCAAACCAAGAAACACGTGTCGGCTGTCTGCTTCTTCGATTTACACTTCGAGTCAACCACATCAAGACTCCTTAGGACTTTCTAGCTTATGTTAAACTGCTGCCAACACTTGTTTACAAATAACTTTTTAATTATATTGTGTCACTTTGGGTTTATTAAAATCATACTGACTACAAAGTCAGGCTGTCATTTCAAGACCTAGTTACAAAAATAATTCTCACAGCTGATGCTTCCTTGATTGCTTGGGGAGCTCATCTACATAATCTCCCAATTTAAGGTGTATTGGACTCCAAACACAGGGATCTCCATTTCCGTCGCCTATAGCTGCAAGATGTTCACCTAGCAGTGAAAGCCTCCCTACCTCACCTACAGCACAAAGTTGTCCAAATTCGAACAGACAATATGACAACTATTTATTAAATACATAAACAGGGGGGCGCATCCCTCTCTAATAAGCTTTGTTAGCACAGAAAATACGTAACATAGCAATACATTGCAACCGTCATCTACTAGCAAAACGTGTCTCAGGGACAAGGCGTCAAGTTGCAGACTTTCTAAGAAGGACGCAGCAACAGATCCACAAATGATAACTACACCCACAGCCCTCCTACCATACTGTCAAAGATGGGGCGGGTAACACAAATAGACCTGTTTACAACCCAGAACATACAAAATGCCCATACTTTGCAAGCAGGTACCCACACAAACAGTCCTAGGGCAACGCTCTATGGATGAACTAATCGGGAATATTTCCATATGCTTTACCTCCTCCCCCACTACTTCCATTAGTGGCCAGGAAGCTCAGACAAAAACCTCTCACTATGATACTTATAGCACCAACATGGCTTGCCAACTATGGTATTCAACACTGTTGGAGCTCTCCCTAATTCCACTCGAAGCTTCACCTTTACCCGGAATTTCTCACGCAGAACAACGGGCCAGGAAGACACCCAATCCCAAGGAAATGAACCTTGTAGTATGGCTCCTGAAGTCTTAGAATCTGGGTACTTAAACGTTCGAGGCATGTGGGCTGCTAAATTCATATCTTAGCATTAGATCGCCGCCTAGTGTTGGGTCCGGATGATCGCACATTGTTGTCCTGGAAGAGTCTTCGAAGTATCCTGAGATAGGTGGCTCCTCCCCTGGACTACAGTGCGCATGGGCATCGGCTCCATCCCCAGATTGTTTTTTTCCGCCATTGGGTTCGGATGTGGTCTCGACGTCTCTCTGTCGAAACCGAGAAAAAACTAACTTTTAGCGGCCAAAAGGCCTCGCTTTTTGCGTCTGTATTGTCTGCGCACGGTCTCGAGTCTTCCGTCTCTTGGAGCCGGAATAAGCGGAGTCTTGTTTCGCTTTTCGAACTTTGAGGCCTTCTCATCGCGACTCGACTGCAAAACTTTTCAGACATGGAGCGGAGCCCGTTTAAATACTGCCCGCTTTGTGGGTCCAAGTACCCACACATCGATCTACACCCCGTTTGTAACAAATGCCTTTCGCCTGACCACGACGACGGCAAGTGCAAGGCCTGTGCACAGTTCCGCTCTAAGAAGACTCTCAAGCTTCGGCGCGCGGTGCGCATGGAAGCTAGACAAGCGGCCCCGGATCCGGAAAACATCTTCGGCGACCAAGATGAAGAGGACCAGGGTCATCATCTTCAGATCTCCCCACCCGAGACGGAGGTCGAGGCGGATCCGGTAGACGACGACGGAGTCGTGGGTCAAGGCCTTGAATACGTCGACGAGGTAGGAGACGACGAAGAGATTTATGGGGCCGCGGCAGATAGCTCAGGGGACGAGCTCTGCCCCGAAGGTTTCGAGGATACCGACCGGGTCACGGGATCGCCTGTAGGCCTTACGCACGACCGCAAGCCACAGCCCCGCCTTCTGGCCCGGCCACGGACTTACTTGCTGAGCAGACTGTATCGAAACCGAAAGCATCGGGATCGACTCCATCTAAAATGGCCGACCCGAAAACGAAACCGAAACTTAAGGACTCGAGCGTCCCTAAGATGGCTGCCGTGCCAGCGAAAACGACTGTACCCGCTAATCCATCGACTCCGTCGACCTCCGGTCCGCAGAAGTCGAAGAAGTCCGTCGATTCCGCTGCTGCTCATTCGAAATCGACGCCTGAGGAGGGGTCCTCTAAAAAAGATGATCGGCACGGATCAACATCGGCGCCGCCGTCCAAGCCCGCAAAGGCCGGCTCCACGGAGTCTACGCAGGCGCACGGATCGAAGACTGGCACGTCTGCGCACCGGTCCCAGGACTCGGGGTCGGTGACAGCGGGTTCCGCGTCGAAAGCCCACAAGGCCCACAAAGACGTCGGATCCGAAGGAAAGGTCAAAACATCCTCGTCGGCTCCAAAACCAACTGAGAGTGAGGCGTCCCTCGTCACCGCATCACTACAGCGAATTAGGGAGAAGGCCTCTGCTCCGTCGGCTCCGATTTCGTCGCCGAAGGCACAAACGGACAATCCAGCGAAGCCTTCTGGCAAACTTCTCTTTGTTTTGCCGCCAAAGGAGGCGCCGAAAGCCTTTTCCACCAAATCGGCACCGAAGAAGACGGTTTCTTCAACGGCTGGCCCACTTCCACGTCGGGTACTCGAATCAGAGGATGATTCAGAGCAGTTCATCGACGCAGACACCGGCAAATTGACCCTCTATAAGAGGAAAATAACTTCAGAGTCAGTGGACTCATATGTCATCCCACTGAAAAAGAAAAGGGTGCCCCTTGATGCTTCAGGCCTCACGGAACCAATCCTGCCTCCTCCAAGACGGAGCCCTACTCCCTCACCAGAACACTCTGCGGGTGAGGGGTATGATGAGGATGAGCAATACAATTTCCCTATCAATGAACCAGATGCACAACCGGATTCATATGATGACACTGGTGACCAGGGCACCCAAAATGTGGGGCAGGACCCGCAGCTTTTTAATGCACGTGCATCCCCAACTGAGGATTCAGCAGGTTTTCATGCGCTACTTGAGAGGGCAGCGGCCAATCATGATGTGGACATGCATGCTGACCCGATAGAAGAAGACTTCCTTTTCGACACATTCTCAGTCTCTGAAAGGACAGTAAAAACGCTGCCTATGCTTAAGGGAGTCCTCAAGCATGCGGGGGATATCTTTAAGGAGCCTACCAGGGCACGAGTGGTCAATCCACGCATTGAAAAGAAGTACAGACCTGCACCTGCGGACCCCGCATACATTCGGGGACAGTTGCCACTGGACTCTCTTGTGGTCGCCAATGCCAGGAAACGTGCCAACTCCCAGACAACGGGTGAAGCTCCTCCCCCGGATAAGGAGTCCAAAGTGCTAGAGGCAGGGGGCAAAAGAGTAGCTGCGCAGGCCGCAAACTTTTGGCGCATTGCCAATACACAGGCACTCTTAGCACGTTACGATAGGGCGCATTACGACACCCTAGAACAGGTTATACAACACCTGCCTCCAAAGTTCCAAGAAGGCACCAAACTGCTTATTGAGGAGGGGAAGCTAATCTCAAACGAAGCCATCAAGTGTGCACTTGACGCCGCAGACACAGCTGCTAGAGCTATCAACACTAGCGTTATGCTGAGACGACAGGCGTGGCTCCGCATCTCGGGGTTTAAACCAGATATTCAGACAACCATTCTTAATCAGCCAGTCAATCCTGATAGTCTGTTTGGTCCAGATGTTGACACCACCCTAGAAAAAATAAAAAAAGACACAGAAACTGCCAAGTCCATGGGGGCCCTCCAGTCGCAACAGTTTCGTGGCAACAATTTTCGTCGCTCAGGTGCACGTGGAGTCACCAGAGGACAAATGGGTCAACAATCTCAGTTCTCAAAAGGTGGAGCACAATCCTCGTTCCAAAAGCAGAACAAGGGAGGTTACAGAAATAACAGCAACAGAGGTCGCGGCAGAGGAAACAACAGCTCCCGCTCCTCTACCCCAAGCAAACAGTGACTCTCCGTCACTGCCCCCCGACCACTTAACACCTGTCGGGGGGAGACTGCAGCAGTTCCTGCCCGTCTGGAGAAACATCACCACAGACAGGTGGGTGCGACAACTAGTCCAGTATGGTTATTGCCTAGAGTTGAAATCCACTCCACCCAACATCCTGCCAAGGCAAAGGCCTATGTCCGCAGAGCACTTGCTCTTATTGCAGCAGGAAGTAGTGGTGATGCTGCAAAAAGGAGCAATCGAGCTCGTGCCGGTGAGAGAGGAAGGCACAGGGGTGTATTCCCTGTACTTCCTTATTCCAAAGAAGGACGGATCTCTCAGACCCATTCTAGATCTACGCCCCCTCAACCTGTACATACTGTCAGAACATTTCCACATGCTTACACTGCAGCAGATTCTTCCCTTGCTAAACCAAGGGGACTTCTTAGCAACCTTAGATCTCAAGGATGCTTATTTCCACATTCCACTACACCCGTCCCACAGAAAATACCTCAGGTTCACTATTCAAGGCAAGCATTACCAGTTCAAGGTCTTACCCTTTGGAGTCACCACAGCCCCAAGGGTGTTTACCAAGTGTCTGGCGACAGTAGCAGCGCACCTCAGGAGGCAGAACATCCATGTCTACCCCTACCTCGACGACTGGCTCGTGCAAGCCGAGTCGGAACGACAGTGCGCCGCGGACATGTCGACTACAATTCACCTTCTTCACAATCTGGGTTTCTCGCTGAACTACCCAAAGTCGCATCTACAACCAGCACATGTCCGGCAGTTCCTAGGTGCGACGATCAACACCCTGACGGCCATGGCTCAGCCAAACCAGGTCAGGATAGACAGCATGCAGTCTCTGATCCAAAAGTTCAGACCACAACACTCGCTTCCAGCGAGAGTATTCATGCAGTTGATAGGCATGATGGCCTCCTGCATCTTCATAGTCCCTCACGCACGGTTACATATGCGCCCGATCCAGGAGTGCTTAGCGAATCAGTGGACACAGGCTCAGGGGCAATTGACAGACCTAGTGTTGGTTACCAGTCGGGCATACGACTCTCTGCATTGGTGGACTCCACACAACCTTTGCAAAGGCCGACTGTTCCAAGAGCCTGTGCCGCAGATTATCCTGACGACGGACGCATCTCTCCAGGGATGGGGAGCTCATCTGCTCACTTACACAGTGCAGGGACTATGGACGACGCAGCAGCAAAAGATGCACATCAACTATCTAGAACTGATGGCAATCTTCATGGCGATCAAGTCCTTCATTGTACATCTGTGCAACAAGGTAGTGTTAGTCCGGACGGACAACATGACTGCGATGTACTACATTCAAAAGCAGGGAGGCACCCACTCGCCACAGCTGTCTCATCTGGCTCAGAGCATGTGGAAGTGGGCCATTCAGAGGAACATTTTCCTCATGGCAGAACACCTCCCAGGGAAGGACAACCAGATGGCGGATCTGCTCAGCAGGTACAGCCATCAAATGCACGAGTGGGAGATACACCCATCTGTCCTCCACCCGTACTTCCAACAGTGGGGTCATCCGGAGATAGACCTGTTTGCCACAAAAGAAAACGCAAAATGCCAACACTTTGCCGCCAGGTTCCCTCACCCACAGTCGCAGTGGAATGCGATATGGATGAACTGGTCAGGCAAATTTGCGTACGCTTTTCCGCCAGCCCCTCTGATACCGCTGGTCGCAAGAAAGCTAAGGCAGCACGCGATGACTCTCATCCTAGTTGCTCCAACGTGGGCGCGCCAGGCTTGGTACACCACGTTCCTCGAACTCTCAGTGGTGCCGCATCAAAGACTGCGCCTCACGCCCAGTCTTTTGACGCAGAACCATGGAGAAATTCAGCATCCAGATCCGCAACAGCTCAACCTGGCGATCTGGCTCCTGAAGTCCTAGAGTTTGGATACCTTAACCTACCTCCAGAATGCATGAACATCATCAAGGAGGCAAGGAAGCCAACTACCAGAGCATGCTATGCTGCAAAATGGAAGCGTTTTGTCATTTACTGTACGGCCAATGACATCAACCCGCTAGATGCATCTATCCCCAACATCATTTGCTATCTGTTGCATCTTTACAAGTGCAATCTAGCGTACACTTCCATTCGGATACATCTATCCGCCATAGCGGCTTATCTTCAAAACAGGCAGCATCTCTCTGTCTTCAGAGTGCCCGCCATTAAAGCCTTCCTTGAAGGTCTGAAACGAGTCATTCCCCCAAGAACACCGCCAGCTCCGGTGTGGAACCTCAATGTCGTTCTCACCAGACTGATGGGACCGCCATTTGAGCCACTGCACTCGTGTGAACTCCAGTTCCTTACGTGGAAAGTAGCTTTCTTGGTAGCTATTACGTCTCTGAGGCGTGTCAGTGAGCTGCAAGCGCTCACAATCCAAGAGCCATTCATTCAAATTCATCCAAATAGGGTAGTGCTACGCACTAACCCCAAATTCCTTCCGAAGGTGGTGTCACAGTTTCATCTCAACCAAACTATTGACTTGCCAGCATTCTTTCAAAACCCGCAGACGGTGGCAGAAAGAATGCTCCATACCTTAGATGTACGGAGGGCGTTGATGTACTACATAGACAGAACACAACCCTTTAGAAAGACAAAACAACTTTTTGTTGCCTTCGCACCACAACACAAAGGCAACCCTATTTCCAAAGCAGGGATAGCCAGATGGATTGTTAAGTGCATCCAGATATGTTATCAAAAGGCCAAGCGCACTTTAACAATACCCCCAAGGGCGCACTCCACACGCAAACTGGGGGCATCCATGGCTTTCCTAGGGAACATTCCTTTAGAGGATATTTGCAGAGCAGCCACGTGGGTTACACCACACACCTTTACAAAACACTACTGTGTTGATGTGCATTCCAAGCAGCAAGCTGCTGTAGGACAGGCTGTTCTCAAAACACTTTTTCAGGTTTCTGCAGCTGGCACGGGCAACCGCCGCTGATGGAGGGACTGCTATGTATTCTATGCTAAGATATGAATTTAGCAGCCCACATGCCTCGAACTGAATATGCTACTTACCAGTATGCATCTGTTCTTGGCATGTAGGGCTGCTAACATTCATATCGCCCGCCCTCCTCCCCGGTGCCTGTCGCAGCTGCAGATATACTATTGTATTTATTCATTAGCATGGACATCCTTTACACTTTTCACTCCATCTCCTGCCACAATGGCGAAAAACAATCTGGGGATGGAGCCGATGCCCATGCGCACTGTAGTCCAGGGGAGGAGCCACCTATCTCAGGATACTTCGAAGACTCTTCCAGGACAACAATGTGCGATCATCCGGACCCAACACTAGGCGGCGATCTAATGCTAAGATATGAATGTTAGCAGCCCTACATGCCAAGAACAGATGCATACTGGTAAGTAGCATATTCATTACCACAGCAGTGTATGGACATTCTTAAAGAAGATTGCAAACCCATCACAAGGCAATGCTATATGGCTAATTGGAAAAGATTTATTATATACTGTCAGAAACAAAACCAACCCACTCAATGCAAAAGTATAAACAATAATTACGTATTGCATTTGTAAGCAACATGGGCAACATTTGTCATTAATTAAAATCCCTGTTATCAAAGCTTTCATGGAATGACTTAAAATAATCTTTCCTTCTAGACTTGCACCAGCATGGAACTAAAGCATCGTACTAACAAGACCTATGGGGCCTCCATTTGAACCACTCCACCCATCAATTGCAATATTTATACTGGAACTCATCTTTTTTATTGCTATTAATTCACTAAGAAGAGTCAGTGAAATTCAGGTACTAACACTTGAGGAACCTTTCTTCAAACTTCATAGGGACAAGGTACTACTTAGAGCAAACCCTAAATTCCTTCCAAAAGTGGTTTCCAACTTTCATATTAATCAATAAATAGAATTACCTGTTTTCTTTCTGCAGCCAGATAAAGTTGCAGAGAGAGCTTTACATACTTTAGATGTTAAAAGAGCTCTAATGTATTATATTGACAGGACCAAAACATTCATAAAGACTAAGCAATTATTTATTGCATTCACACCTCCTCACATAGGAAACACAATTTCTAAATCAGGATTTTCAAGATGGATAGTCAAATGCATACAAACGTTCTATGCTAAAGCTAAAATACTTTTACCTGTTCCTTCTAAAGCTCAATCTACTAGGAAAGTGATGTCTTCTCTGGCTTTTTAGGGAACATTTCGATTGCTGATATTTGCAGAGCCGCAACATGGTCCACTCCACACACATCCCCAAAACATTAATGTATCTTTGCATGTCTACAGCCATTGTTGGCCAAGCTATTCTAAAAACTATTGATCAAAAAACTGCAACCCCCACATGTGAACCACTGCCTAGGGAGAGGCACTGCTTTACAGTGTATGCAAAGCATGTGTATCTACAGCAAACATGCCTGAAACGGATTGTTACATACTCTGTAAGAATCTGTTCTTGGCATGTAATGTTTTAGATTCACATGTACAGTTTACAGTTTATGTACTTTATATACTTACATCATTACTGCATGGACATCACATTAATGATACATATTACTTCTCCATTCTCACCGATCTACGACAAAACAATCTGGAAATGGAGTTGTTGACCATGCGCAGTTTCACCAAGAGGAGGAGTCACACAGCTTCGTGACTCGAAGAAAACTTCTTGGAACAAAAACAACTTGTGATCATCCGAGCCAAACACTAGATGGCAGACTTATGCAAAGCATGTGAATCTACAGCACTAAATGCCAAGAACATTTGCCTACAGGGTAAGTAACATAATCCTTATCAACCAGGAATATTGTTACCAAAGGTAAGTTAATTTTCTTATTTCCAGTCATAGCTACCCATCTTAAGAATGTTCATTGAAGTCCTAAACAGTCCCTAAACAATGAAATTAATGGTGTGCATAATTGATTTGCTACAGGTCGGTGGATCTGGTATCCTCCTTAATGGAGCAATGTCTGTTTCAGCTCCAAGTTTTCTAACTGTGGGTAAAGTCAATGTTGAGCGTCATTAGAACATGGGCCCAACTGCTGCTCGTGGTGCTCTACCAAAACATCAAATTTACAGAAAATTGTACTGATGTATACAGTTCAGTAAAATAAAGCAGTGTAACTCGGACGTAAACAGGAAACACAGTAGATTGAGATGGAAGCAACAAAAGTAAAATAATCCTTGAATAACAAACCCCACTGAGGAACCTGCTCTTAATATACATCCTCAATTCCTCCACTAGTAGATTCTTAGGCTGACCAGTTCCTCCTGCCAGCTTTTACTTTTTGAAGCATCATGACGCCTTTGCACCCCCATTAAGACTAAATATTTTAAACCCTTCAGTTTGTGCAAAACAGTATTACTTTCACTCGTGCTTCACCTTCATTTTCAGTGGGTAGGGAACATCCAGATATCAGCAGTTTAAGTTCCTCCTTAACTTAATTGTGTCTGTACTGAGGTTGGGGGAAAGAGCAATTGATCACCATAGCAGATCTCCAACTAACTTAAAGCATGCTGCAGAATACACACTCTTAAGTCAAGTGACCATCACAGACGTATCCCCACCTATGCCTCCCCCATCCTCCGTGTCCACCAAAGCTGCATCTGTGACAGCAGTATCACTCCAACTTCTCGACTCAGGCAATCAGACTTTCTTCCATCCTTTTGCCCGATCAGAGAAGAGCTCTAAGTTATGTTTTATTGCTGTAACAGACCATTCAGCGTTGACAGTTTCCAACATCGGATCTGATCATCAGTTTGCCCCTTCTGTGACTATATAGGGGGCTTGAAGAACTGTGCCTCACTATTCTTTGACTTCGTTCCAGTAATGGTGAAGCATTATAGGACTAGCAGACCTCTCCGGCTCTTCGACATATTCCTCTGCAACTTGACTCTGCACTTAAACTTGAGACATTTCATGACTAGGGGCTACTTTGAAAGGACTTAAGTGGATGATAAGCACATCAGCTCTGTAACACCAGCTGGACCACAGTTCTGTATGGTCAATTAGTGAGGATCCAGTCCCTTTCCTCCAAAGGAGTCCTAAGTAATTTGCCCAGTGGTTCCCTTTACTTGTCACTCATTCACAGTATTCACGATCTGTAGCCTGTTCACGATTTAGTCTTGTCATGTGCATGGTCCACTTCCTACTGCTCTCAGTTCATGCTATTGATTGTCAGTGCAGGTTACTCTGCTGTGGCATGGGTTAGGGGTGTCTGTGCTTGTCCTTGCTGTTCACTAACCCTGCACAAATTGTCGGATGGAGCAAAACTCTGTTTTCCCTTAGACAAAACACTGGAAAGATAGAGGCGCCACGAGTCAGGGAAGCTTACCTACGTGAAGTGGCTTGACAGCGACTTTGTCCTGTGTTCTGACCACAGGAAAGGGTAATGGTGTGGGGCAGTAAAAGTAATCACCAAAGAGTAGTAACCATCCTGAGACCCGGTTAGCTGTGCCACCCTGTTCCAGGTCTTAGAAGCTGCTGCCTTTCTGGGTACAATCTCCTGCAATTCTTTTTTTATATTTTAAATATATTTTATATATGTTTTTTAAAGCATTGGACAGAGCTGAATCAGTATTGTCCGTTCACATTTATTTTCTAATTTTGATTGGAATCATTTTAAAAGAAAAAAACTGTTTAAAAGAAAATAACTTTTCATACTGTCTAATGTAATATGCTAAAAAACTAAAGGAACAACTTCAGTTTTTAGAAGTGCTCAATGATACTACTCATTGGCAGAAATGGTCAATGCTTTCAGTAAAGATTACCTTGATGGTGAACCCTGATTCCAAAAAATCACTTTTTGTTAAACCTTTTTGTGAAGGAGGAATAGTGAGGTTGTCTGAGAGTTTTACATTGCTTCAATTTTGTTCCTTCCTGTTTTGCAGCTCTGCAGACCCCCGCGGTCAGTTCGACACTCTGGCCTGGGTTGAGCGTGTGGTGATCTTGGGATCTGCAAAACCAGCCACTGTCTATGTTCGACTTTCTGGTGAGTATTTGCCTTTTTTCAGTAGCCTGCGCTACCGAGTCTTGCTCCGAAGGGAGGGAGATTCATGACCTTTTAAATTGGCACTAGAAAGGTGCAACCATTTCCTCCTCTCGCCCCAATCTTGGGACATCTTGCAAGTTCTGTATGACCTAATTCCACCTCTGCACTGATGAGGTCTGTAACTGATCAGTGTGATCTGCCTCTTCTTACCAATGCTTTTCTCCAGTCACTCCTTTTATATTTCAGTGATCTACATTTAACCTTTTCTGTGACCCCTCCACATTACTGTCCTTTCTTAGTCGCCATCATTTCTACCTTGTTGCTTTCCCCTTCTTGCATACCTTCCTTGCCTCTTAATTTGCTGTCATTTATTTGTATTTACTGTAGCAACAGAAACCTGAATAAAAAATACGGTTCATAGGAACAGTTGAACAGTATGTAGTCTGTTATAAGCATGGAAACCTACTGAGGATGTTCTGGTTATTGATCGGTGATAGGGGTTTTACATAGACAGTATGAATATGTCTTTAATTTATATACATTTACAATGTCCGGTTTAGTGAAGAGCGCTTGGGGTGTAGATGTTGACGATGTCCTAACATTTGGTGATCCTCGAGAGCAGTCTTGATGCTGGTTAGCGGAAAGCATCTTTCAGATGGGGGAGAGCTCCATTGTAGGGATGCCAGTAAGTAGAAGGGCCAAAATCAGGAAGTCGCACAAAGTGGGTTGGGGTAGACTAGGGTTTAACATTCCATGAACGAAACTTTCAAGTTCAAACTTACCTGCAAAGAAGAGGCAGTTTTTGGAAGAATTATTAAGGCTTTGAAGATCAGGATCAATAACTTATAGCAGGTTGTTCTTAGCTGACAGATAGAAGTGTGTTTGGACAGATTATGATGGGACCCTTGTGGCACATTTCAGTGCTCTATCTAACCGGGAAAAAGAGTACACACAAGCTCAACTAGAAGACAGTCGCGATAGTAAAGTAGAACTTAAGCCAGTGTGAATATTGGTGACTTCTCCATGTGAAAGGAAATGTGTAGACACATTTTTCAAATAGGCAGTAGTTGCAATGTGGCTGTGGCATGTTCATGGAAGCTTTGCCATGGATAAGGAGATTTATGGTTCACAGTGTGTGAGGTAGAATGTCTTGGAGAACCAGATAGGGTAAAGCAGGTATGCAGGTGCTGAAGAGGTAGTAAAGTAGATTATTTTAGTTCTAGTTGATTTAGCCTAAGGTGATCATATCAGTGGCATTTGACTGTGAGGCAGTTGGAAATTTGGGTTTGCAGGTTTTTAGTGAAAATTATGTAAAAAAAAAGTTGGGTTTCATCTGCATAGAGATAACGAGAAATTGGTGTAAGTTATGATTTGTCTGGGAGGCTGAGATATACGGCGAGACGAAACACTGCTAAAGGGTTTTACAGAAAATGGGAGTAGGGAGACAAGTTTGCAGCTGTTGATGGGTCTATTTTTTGTAGAGGTATTTCCTGATCAGTTATAAAGCAAGTCCCTACAGGTAACGGTGTTAGATGTGTGGTTTAAAGGTGAAGTCATGGGTTTTATGATTTGAGCACGGACTAGGCCAAACGATGCACATGATGGACACAACTTCGAGTGTGGCTCTTTGTTCAGCAGATGTGTACCATTTAGCTTCTATTCACCACTCTTCTTCTCTAGGTGGGGTGCTAGTTACAAACTATAGAATAACTTGCAGTGATCTTTAGGTGGGACAGAAACATGTCTAAGATATTTAGCATTTCTATAAAGCCTGAACTTCACAAACATTTTCAAGGAATAGACTAATGGGAAGGAATTCATAGGCACCAGTCCACAGTGTGGTAGATCTTGACCAACTAGATTTCTATTTCCTTAGTTCAAGAAATATTGCATATGTGATGTTTTAAATGCATTCCGTCATGTGGTTTATGTCTTGGTGATAATCAGGAGGTGATCCATCGTTTGGCAAAGGTTTGTACATTTATTATGCTTTCTAATCTATTCCACTGTTGCATACTTTGTATAAACCATAGCTAAAGTTTTTTCTAAATTCCCCAAGAGGGCACTGTTTACCAAACCTTCGCCTAGCAAAGCACATCACACCAGTGCTCCAACCTTGTCACTGGCTCCCTGAGGTCAACAGACTAATCTGTGGATGGGCCCATTGAGCAATGCAATCACTCATCCTTCATTCAAGTAAAGCTCCAGTGATACTGAACAGACATGTCTGTTCTAGACCCCTGTAGGAAAGTGCTTCTTTTTGACATGGTCACCTCCACTTTTTGCCTGTATTTGGTGTGATTTTGACTGGGAGTTGTAGGAAGCTGGCTCCGCATATACTATATCAAAGTAAGGTTTAGTGTGCACAGAGTCCAGTGAATCCTCAAAGGGATGCAGAGGCTAAAGTAGATGATACCTTACTCTCTATTTGTGGTAGTGTGGGCAAGCAGTAATGCTTTATCAGAGGTCAGTGTTAAACATTTATTGTACAAATGATGTCACACACTCGGAGACTGAACTCTGACCAATTTTTTTTTTCCAAAAATATTATTTAGTTGTATTTTATTCTAGAACTAGCCAGGCCTTGTACAGGTAAGTGTAATAGTACTTTGCAAGAAAAATGCAGTTAAATACAGTTTGGATGCAGTTTAATGCAATTGGATTGGTTACAGGTGAATCACTTGTTCATAAAACAATGGGAATTACTTTTCAGATTACTTTGTACTTTTCCAACTCCACACTTCAAATATTTTTCACAGAAAAGCAGTCAAGGCAATCCTATGGAGGGGAAATTAAGTTATCAGTTGAACAGTAAGTACTCCGTTTAGGGAGTTGGTTTTCCAGGGTTAGTACCAGAGTTCCCCCAGGGCCAATGATACACTCTCAAAGCACCCTTAGCGGCACTAGGGCGGCCGGGTACAGAGTGCTGAGGCCCAGTGTTATCCAGTGAGGAATAGGGGACCTCCGGTTGGTGGCTGCTCACGGGCAGGCCACAAGGTTGAGGGAGCAAAGCTCCTGGACTTAAGCTCAGGGCAAAAGGGAGTTCAAGTAAGCACTGAAAGGACACCCACAGTGGCACTAGGGCGGTTGGGTGCAGGGTGCTGTTTTAGCGTCCGGTGCCTGTTACTTTCAGTGAGGATTGTCAGGTTTGAACAAACACTGCAGGCTCATCCACGAAGATCCTCTGGAGGCGACTCCTGGTTGGAGAGGTAAGTTGGGATGCCTGGATACCGTTGGTTGGACCACCCAAGGCCATGGGGCATCAGGTGCAGGGGTCTCTTTTGGCGTCAGAATCTACTTACCGACTCCGGTCGGGGGGGATCATTCAGAAAGGGGCTACAGTCGTCATTGGGAGACTCTAGGCAGGTCAGGGATCACCAGATCCCAGGACAGGATCGCCGGGGATACCTCCTCGTGGTGTTGGGCCACTCTAACTCGAGCTGTGGGAGTCTGGTGCAGACTCACGGATTTAGCTGTTGGTGAGCAAATCCGGGGCTCATGGGAGTCAGTCTGGTTGGGAAAGGCAGGGCCTGTCCTCTGGGTTCCTATTATGCCACCCTACAGTGGGAGAGTGACATAAGCCTCTCTGGTTGGCTGGGTCCCCCCCATCTTCAAGAAGGCGAGGACTGAGTGTTGTGCTTCACCTTACCTCCCCCACCTGAGGGGTGGGCTTGGCAGAGGTGGGCACAACTTTCCTCTTAACTTAGTTTTCCCGCCGAATCTCCCACCCAAAGTTGGGATCAAAACCGGTGTGGGCCAGTTGCTGAGGGCAGAAATGGCTGGGGCAGCTCACAAAGGCGGCAAGCCTTTGACGCTTCTGTAGTAGGGGATCTCTGTGTATAGTCATAATCTAGTGAATAGTCCCGCCCATGTGCGGGGACCCCGGAGCAATCAAAAATAATCTCTTAAACTGCCTCCTTTGCAGCCCTGCATAGACACTTAAGAGAAAATCAAAGACAAATAATGCAGCCTATAATTACAAGGCTACACTGGCCAGTACTTCAACTTAAAGTGAAAAGGATAGCCAAATAAGATAAAATTTTACACATCTTGCCAAGTTTCACCCATAGAGAAACTTCCCTTCACCAAAATCCTTGAAATGATAGAGAGGAAGGGTTGGACAGACAAGCCCCCATAGGCTGCCATTATGTGTCTGGAAAAGGGATACCGTGCCTTTTAGGAACTCTCCAGAGACCCTCAGTGTGAGAAAGTGCCATCTTTCTTGCCTTGGTATTCCCCCCCACTTTTTTCTGAACTGCTGATGTGCTTGACTGAGTGTGCCCTGGGTCCCTGCCAACCAGGTACCCAGGGCCTGTGTTCCTTCCCTAAAAAGAAAAGCTATGCTGAAACAAAATACCCAATTGGCACCTCTGGCCACCTGTCAGCCCCCAGTAAATGGTACTCTAGGTACCCAGGGCATGGTGACCAGAGGAGACCCCTGAGGGCTGCAGCACTTATTGTGCCACCCTCAGGGGCCCTGTACCCTGGCACCCACACCCTGCCTTTGCAGGCTGAGTGCCTAAGTCCAGAACTAAAACAAGAGTCGACATGGCACACATCCCTGTGTGCCATGCCCACAGAACCCACTGCCCGACATACTTCATTCACCCCTCTAGCTGGGTTCTCTATGCCAGAGGTGAGGACACAAGGGCCTGAGCCCTGTGCCCCTACAGTACCCAGGGCCATTCCTGGGCACTGTAAGTGCAGTGATGCCATTTAAGAGTATATGGTGCCTGGAGGTTGTCATTACGAACTCCACAGCACCATAATGGCTACAGTGAAGACTGACAAGTTTGGCACCAAACTTCTCAGCACATTAAACCCACACTGATGTCAGTGTGGGATTTAATGTAAAATGCACGAGAGGGCATCTTAGAGATGCCCTCCAAAACCCGAACCTACAATCCACGTCTGGTCTGAGTGGCTACAGATGCTGCCACTCAGCAGACATGTTGCCGGACCCCTGGGTGGAGAGCCCCCTCTCTCCTGGGCCTGCAACAATACACATCCTGGGTGAGGTGATATGTCTCCTCCCCCAGGATGAACAGGGGGAAGCTTCAAAGGCATACCGCCTCTGAGAGCTTCTCCAGACCATTTGCTGTACCCAGCAACTGGCCCCCCACCCGTTCTACCCCCACTCTGGCGGGAAGACTGGCGGGAAAAACTACATCAAGAAGGAGGGTGTGCCAACCTTTGCCAACGCCACCTCTCAGGTGGAGGAGGCGGGGTGAAGCACGACACCGGGCTCCGGCCATCTTGTAGATGGGGAGCCATGCCCAATCCCAGCTAGGCTCCTGCCCCCCTCCACAGGAGAGGAGCAGGCTAGGGTTGTCCTCACCCCAGGACAGGGACCCATTGGTCCCTGCCCTTGCCCTACCTGTAACGCCCCTAAATGTATTATTTAGGGGCTCCCTGAACCTTCCTTCCTCAGATCCCGATCTCAAAAGAAGAAAGTAGATCAAGAAGAAGACCCGCCGCGCAGCTGCTAAAAGGACAACAGCAGCTTACTTGGCCCCAGCCCTACCGGCCTGTTGATCCTGGAACCTGCTCCTGCCTAATCCTAGGGACCTCAGCGGACCGCAACCTTGGGACACCCAGAGGACCTGCCTGCCTTGACCCTCTCGAAGATTGGGACGCCCATCAGCAGAGGCTCTGCTGCAACAACCCACCTGATGCCCACCAGGAAGCTCCGGACCAGCCCACTCTGCACCAGCCGAGCCCGGGCCGGGCCAACCCGAACCAAGACCGCGAGGACGACCCCCCGGCGACTGGGACCCGAAGTCCAGTGCCCAAAGACCCTCCTCGACGAACCAGCCAACTCCTGCAGACTCAGAACCAGGGGCCAAAACCAAACGCGACCAGCCGAGGGTAAGCTTTTCCGACCCCCAAAGACACCCCTGCACCCGGCGCTCCGCGGCCCCCTGTGCCTCCCTTTGGGGTACCTACCTGTGCTCCAAGATCCCAACTTACCTCTCGAAGTGCTGGTCGCCCCTGGAGAGTCACAGTCACCGTCCCCGAGCCTGCTGCCTTTGTTCCTTTTTCAAGATCCTCATTGGATAACATTGAGCGCCCGACGGCTCAAAAGCACCCTGCACCCAGCCGCCCGAGTGCCGCTGGCTGTGACCTCTCTGTCCTGTCTTACTCCCCCCCCCCCCCCCCTTTTGCCCTGAGCAAGTGACCAGGAGCCCAGCTCCTAGAGCCGCGTGGCCTGCTAGCCAGTCTCCACCAACCGAAGGCCCCCCTTCCCTCATTTGATAACATTGGGCCTACACCTACCTCTGCACCCGGCCACCCCTGCGCCGCTGGGACTAAACTAACTGTACTCACCTGATCCTGGGGGACCCCTGAGTCTACGCCCAGAACCCTAACTTCACCAACCAAGTACTCACCTGGAAACCGGTAATTCACTTACCTGCCATTGGATAACATTGACCCATTTTTACTCTAAAAATTTTTGTGTGAAGTTTGGAAAACTGAAAATACTCCTATAAAATCAGCCAAAGTCCGAATTCGAAAATACTCACCTGTGATCAGGAGAGAAGCCAGTGCTGTACGTTTCAGCCCAGTACTGAACCGCAAAAGTAATCCCTAGCGGGTTTACTAGTAACCTGTATTTTCTCCATAGGAACCCATTGGCTGCTTTTCTATGAAATTTCTTCGAAGTGTCTTCTTTTGAAAACTGTAAATATTCTATAAAAATCGTACGAAATACTGAAACGCAATTACCTACCTGTTTTGAGTTAAGCCCCCAGTGCTGGACCTAGGAGACTAGTGCTGGGCTACAAAAGTAACGCGATCGTAGTTTACCTGTAACCTGAATTTCCTCCCATTGAATAACATTGTCAGAATCACCTTGAAAAGTTTCTAAGTGTGAACTTTTAAAACCGCTTTATATTCAAGAAAATTCCGCACAGTAACTAAAACGTTTTTGCTAATCTGGTTTCAGCTTGCACCCCAGGACTGAATCTAAGATCTAGTCCTGGGACTACTAAAGTAATCCATAAAGTAATTAACTGTACTTACCTATGAAAAACCCATTGAGCTCAATGCTAGAGTGTGTTTCAGAACTGCATTGCTTATTAGCTATCCTGTAATTATTGTGTGTACAAACTTATTGCTCCTCTGCAAAGTATTTACATGAGTACTCGTACCTTGAAAAAGTATATTTTTATAACTGTTGGTTCTAAAAATAAAACAACTATATCTGAGGATATAACAACAATTGGCCTGGAGTTCAGTTCTTGAGTGTGTGAAACCTTTTGCTGACTGAGTGTGTACAACAAATGCTTAAACACTGTCCTCTGGTACTGCCTTACTGCTCGACCAAGCTACCACTTTGGAGAGTAAGGTCAGTCCTGACTTTAACCTCTGTTATACCTTTGGGGTTTGTGGACTCTATACACACTGTACTACCTTATTGTCCAGTATATATAGAGCCACTTTCTCACACTCAGTATCCCAGGATGCACAGCCAAAGTCCTCTTACTTTCAGTTCTTTTTTCCGGCTCCTGCTAGCAGGACCCTGGAGAATTGAGCTCTCCCTTTTTAGGTCTCGCCTGTCGATGCGCATGCGCATCGAGCAAGCGAGACTATAGGGGCTCATCCACTCTTTATCCACACTGCAAGGAATCGTGGCGATTCCTTGCAGTGCCCGTGACTTTTAAGGTCAATGCGCATGCGCATTAAGCTTATGCGCATGCGCATTGACCTTAAAAGTCACGGGCGCGTGCATGTCCGTCTTTGTTTACCCGCTCCGCCCCCTCCCGCCGTGTCGCCTTGCCTACTCTCTTCCACAGCCTCCCCCAGCTCCGCCCCCTCACTACTTGATTGCACGGCCGCTAGGCCGTGCCTCCCCTACTCTCCTCCCCCCTCCTCCTCTCCTCCCCTGCCTGCCTGCCGCTAGCCTTGCCTACTCTCTCTCGCACCCTCCCCCAGCTCCGCCCCCTCACTACTTGATTGCACGGCCGCTAGGCCGTGCTTCCCCTACTCTCCTCCCCCCTCCTCCTCTCCTCCCCTGCCTGCCTGCCGCTAGAAAGCATGGGATACTGTGCTGCCTTAACTATTTGCTATGGCCATGTTAAAATCAGAGCCAAGTCGTAAATATACATTTTTCCACACCACTGTTTTTTCGATAAAAACGTGATTATTCACAGTTTACGCTGCTAATCCGTGACCAAACAGACAATATGAAGCTCTGAGTCTATTCTCTTCCTAGCGTGCTGTGACTGCCTCCCCCGCTGTATCCCCTCACCCCCCCCCCCCCCTGCTGTATCCCCTCACCCCTGGTCTCTCCCCACGTCTCTCCGTTGCTCTCCCCTCTGCTGTCGCTCTCTCTCTCGCTCACTCCCCGGCTCTCTTCTTGCCTTGCTGCTGCTCTGCCTCTTTGTGTCTGATCCCAGGCTCACATGTCGGAGCTGGCAGCCCCCGCGGCTAGTTCCTATCTGTGCGACAGCATTTTTAATTTAACACAACCGCCTTTGATGTTTTCAAATATTTATAGCCAGCTTCAGAGCACTGCAGAAGTGTTTCCATTCAGATGGAACGGCTCGGCTCGCTCTCCTCGTGCAGGCCCTCTTAAACTCGGATCCCGCGGGATTTAGTTCACGCGAAATTCTCTCCGTGTCTCGTGCTTTTCTGTCTCTTTAACTTTTACTTTCCTTTCACAGCCTGTCATATGTTGTTGGACTCTCCCAGAAATAGCTAATGGATCGAAATATCAGAATATACAGAAAATCGAAAACTGCGACCAAGAAAAGCTCGTGCTGAGAAGTAAATCTTTAAATCTAAGAAGGACTTTGCGTGCTTTACAAGTGTTTACAGGGGAACAGCGTAGAACTGCACAGTTAATTTGATAGTACAAGCACATGCAATGGATGCACTTATTTCATATCTGTTTAATCCGTTCATTTTAATTCCTTTGGTCGCTTTAGTTCTAGTCATTATTTCTTTGCCTCTCCGATTGCGCTCTTCAATTACCCTCCACGCCCACAATTTATTTTTCTCATTCTCTGTAGTACTCTGCCAATTCTCACAATGTCTACCATTTTTCGAACCCCGCCTCCCCCCTCCCTCCCAGCCTCCACAGTTTCCGCTCTTCCAATATTCTGAATATTTCTGAATTGTTTCGTTTCTCTCCCTGTATGGAAGTGTGAAGTTTAGAAACTACCTGAAAACGTGGTTATTGAAGCAGGCTGTACACTCACCCTCAACCCCTCACTCACCCTCACTCTCACTCATCCTCACTCACCCTCAACCCCTCACCCTCACTCACCCTCAACCCCTCACCCTAACTCACCCTCACCCTCACTCACCCTCAACCCCTCACTCACCCTCTCACCCTCAACCCCTCAACATCAACCCCTCACCCTCACTCACCCTCACCCTCACTCACCCTCACTCACCCTCACCCACCCTCACCCACCCTCACCCTCACTCACCCTCACCCACCCTCACCCTCACTCACCCTCACTCACCCTCACTCACCCTCACTCACTCTCACCCTCACCCTCACTCACTCTCACCCTCACTCACCCTCACTCACCCTCACTCACCCTCACTCACCCTCACTCACCCTCACTCTCACTCACCCTCACTCACCCTCACTCACCCTCGCTCTCACTCACCCTCAACCCCTCACCCTCACTCACCCTCAACCCCTCACCCTCACTCACCCTCAACCCCTCACTCACCCTCACTCACCCTCACCCACCCTCACCCACCCTCACCCTCACTCACCCTCACTCACCCTCAACCCCTCACCCTCACACAGTGCAATAGGTCTCGGAGCATTTGAGTTAGAGCTTTTAGAAATGTTTATGGCTTTTTTTTTTTTATTCTTTAGCATTGGCTACAGGAAACAAAAATGCTAAAGATTTACACAAAAACCCATAAACAATTCTAAAAGCACTAACTCTAATGCTGCGAGACCTATTGCATTTCCAATGCTTGTTGGGTATTTCTTCAATTTGTGGCACTTTTCCAGTGTTTTGAGTGTTTCACTCGACGTCTGGGGTCTTCCTCTTGCTGTGTTTTTTAACCAGTTTTACCACCTCTTTTTGTCTCAAATGCCAGCTTTATTCGACAAGTGCCCTGAGTGTGGTAGGAAGAAGGCTAAATCTGACCCACACAGAGTATGTATTCTCTATCTCCCTTCCACCCATGTCCCTGACTCCTGTGATATCTGTCACTCTTTCTCCAGGAGGACCCTGCGTGACAGGGAGAAGATTTGTCTCCAAGGCCTGGAGCAGAGGAGACAAGAAGAACCAAGTGGGAATTCTGGGCATGGACGTACTCGGTCATCATCCTCTGCCCTTGCTTCGGCCTCTGGGGGCGCTCCTCAGTCAAGACGTCGAGGAGACGTTCAAGGACCAGGACAGTGTCCCCTGCCTCAGTGGTCAGTCTGTCATCTTCAACGGCGAGCTCCCGGTCGCGGCGGCGCCGGCGCTCGGCCAAAACAAGGTCTGCCTCCAGAACATTTTCTTCGAGGCCTGCTCAGAAGAAGAGGAGAGTGGTGAGGTCATCGGAATCGGAGTATTCACGAACCTACTCACCTTCTAGGCCCAGGACGCCTCCACCGCTGCCTCCGAGGATGCCTCCTCCGCAGCTTCCTCCTCCTCCAGCAACGATTCCTCCTCTGCCTCCTTCTCCACTTCCACCGCCTCCTACACTGCCCCCGCCTCCTCTTCCGCCTCCTCTACAACCTCGGCCTGAGGTTCTGGCTCTGATTCCTCCGCTTCCGCCTCCTCTAAGACCGGCAGCTCCGGCGAGGCCCAGGAGATCTAGATCAAGGTCTAGAGGAAGGGATCTCACTCGTAGTAGACACCGCTCCTCCACAAGGTGGTCCCTTCACCGCCATCGGAGAGACAGGTCGCGGTCCCTGTACACGGGCTCCTCGAGTGACCGGAGGTATTCTCCAACATTATCGGAATCCCCTCCTACGAGAGTGTCACCTGTGGACGACGTGACATTTCAGGAGGTGCTGCTGAGGGGGGCAGCGAAGTTAGGGATCACATTGACGGTACCCACGCCATCTACCTCTGTGATCTTTGAGACTTTGCACAAACGGCATCTCTCTCGCCCGTTATTGCCCTTGGTGCCAGGACTGGAGGAACCGGCCATGGAGCTGTTTCTGACCCCGGCTTCGGTAAAGTCGGCTCCATCTCGGCTGCAAAAGAAGTACAGGCCCCCGGATTCTGATCCGGCGTTCTTGAGGTCAGATCCTGTACCGGATTCTGTCATTGTGACAGCAGCTAAGAAACAGCATGCTACTGCCCCGTCTTCTACGGTGCCTCCGGACAAGGAGAGCCGTCAGATGGATTCAGCCGGACGGAAGGTTTGCAGTACGGCTGCCACATCAATGAAAGCGGCGAGTGCCTCAGCGCTCTTGGGTCGCTATGAGCGCGCTTTGTGGGAGTCTCTGCAACAGTTTATCGAGCTCCTTCCGAGGGATAGGAGGGAAGACTTTCACGAGATATTGAACGAGGGCATGATGGTCTCCAATGAAGTCATCAGCTCTGCGGCGGACGCCTCTCTCCTTGCGGCTCATGGTTATTGCCATGACATTAATTTAAGACGCCATTCTTGGTTGCGCCTTACCTCTCTCAAACCGGAGGCGCAGCAGAGAGTCGCAAATTTGCCGTTCTCTGGATCGACGCTCTATGGGACGCATGCAGATGATGCGGAAGTAGAGACATTGAAGGCCATTGGTTTGGAGAAACCAAAGGAACAACGGAAGTCCTTCCGCCCGTTCCAGAGGAGATATGGTTCCCAGAGGCGAGGACAAGGTAGTCAGGCTGGCCAGCAGCAACAATAGCAGCAGCAGTACCAACGGCAGCCTTTCCAGAAGCGTCAGAGGGGCAGAGGCGGCCAGCAGTCCTCGGCGAACAAGGGCCAGGCTGGGTCTAAGCCCTGAGGCGCTTCTTCCCCCTCGTCCGTTACCCGTTCCGGTGGGGGGAAAGCATACAAAATTACCTGGCAGAGTGGAGAAAAATTACTCCGGACAAGTGGGTGCTGAATATTGTTTGCAATGGAAACAGTCTTCGTTTTGTCAGCCCTCCTCCAGCAATTCCACCGGTTCGCTCGCAGTTCCAGCTGTGCGAGCTCCAAGCAGGGGCGGATACCCTGTTAAGAAAAAGGGCGATAGAAGACGTCCCTCTGTCTCACAGGGGAAAGGGTCTTTACTCACGGTTCTTCCTGGTGCGCAAGAAGGACAAGAACGAGTTCAGGCCCATTCTGGATTTGCGATAAGCAAACAAATGGATTCGCATGGAGACATTTTGCATGCTGTCTTTGCACCAGATTTATCCACAGCTACAAAGAGGAGATTGGCTTTGCGCAACAGATCTACAGGATGAGTACTTCCATGTGCCCATTGCACGGAAACACCGGAAGTTCCTGCGCTTTCTAGTCGGCACCAATCACTATCAGTACACCGTACTACCGTTTGGACTGAAGTCTGCACCCAGGACTTTTTCAAAGTGCATGGCAGTGGTGGCAGCGCACCTGAGAAAGAACAAGGTGTTTGTCTACCCGTACCTGGACGATTGGTTGATCAAATACTCCACCGTCCAGGAAGCACAATTGCACTTCAACAGGACGGCCGTTCTGTTGAACCAACTGGGGTTGCACATAAACATGTCCAAGTCTGTTCTAACTCCTGTCCAGTGCCTACAGTACTTGGAAGCCTCCATCGATACTCTTTCAGCAAGCGTGTCTCCTTCGGCGGAGCGACGCTTATCGATCCTTCGGAAGGCTCAGGCTCTCATAGCTGTTCCATCTACGACAGTGAGGACGGTGTCTTCTCTTCTGGGATCGATGGCCTCTTGCATCTTCTTCATGCCACACGCACGCCTCCACATGAGGCCGCTGCAGGAATGTCTGGAGGATCAGTGGGACCGGAAGCTGGGGTGCTGGGACGACAGGATCCGGCAGTCCCTGCACGCTCAACAGTCCCTGAGATGGTGGTGCTCAGCAGAGAATCTCCTCAAAGGGGTTCCATTCCACAAGGGCATTCCCATTCAGACTATCGTCACGGATGCTTCTCTCCACGGCTGGGGAGAGCATTCAGGCCATCAATAGATCCAGCGAACATGGTCCCCGGCGGAATCCACGTATCCCATCAATTTCCTGGAACTCAGAGCTGTTCACTTGGCACTGAAGGCCTTTAATCCGTCCTTCCAGACCAACTCCTTGCTTGTACAGACAGACAATACGACCACTATGTTTTACCTCAACAAGCAGGGGGGCTCGAGATCGCGCACACTGTCACAAGAAGCGCAGGCGATGTGGCACTGGCTGCTAGCCAGAGGACTGACGATAACGGCTATCCATCTGCTAGGTGTGCAGAATGCTCAGGCGGACGCACTCAGCAGGCTGGTGCAAGAAAACCACGAGTGGGTTCTAAACGAAGAAATGCTAGGAAACATCTTCGACAGGTGGGGTACTCCGGACGTAGATCTGTTCGCCAAAGCCGAAAACAGAAAATGCTGAGATTTCGCCTCCAGGTATTACCAACCGGGACTCTGGGGAACGCGCTATGGATCAGCTGGTCGAACAGTTTTCTGTACGCTTGTCCACTCATTCCCCTGATTCCGGCGGGACTCATTAAGCTGTCTCAGTCCAGAGCACGGATGATCCTCATTGCTCCGGAGTGGCCCTGACAGTGGTGGTTCACGGACCTGCTTCAACGATCTCTCCTACCACACCTGCGGCTGCCGTGTCGGCCGGACCTTCTCACGAAGTTCAAGTGGCAGATGGTGCACCCCAACCTCTCATCGTTGAGTTTGGCGGCATGGCTCCTGAGAGAGTGCAATATGGACACCTGAATCTGCCTGACGATTGCATGAATATACTCAAGGAGGCTAAGCGACCTTCCACTAGGACTTCCTATGCCTACAAGTGGAAGAGGTTCTGCATCTGGTGCACTTCCAAGAACTATGATCCGACGACCTGCAAGAAGATGTCATTCTTCCATACCTTTTGCATTTGGCTCAGTCTGGCTTTAATTTTCATTCGATTAAGGTTCACCTCGCAGCATTAACTACGTATAGGAAATGCCCATCACAGACATCCTTCTTCCAGATTCCTGTGATTAAAGATTTTTTGGAAGGATTGAAGAAAGTGTTTCCTCCTGTTGGGCGTCCTTCGCCTTCATGGGAGCTGAATGTGGTGCTGTCCAGGTTGATGAAGGAACCTTTTGAACCTATTCTTAAGGCTTCACTGCAGCACTTATCGTGGAAGGTGGCTTTCCTCATGGCCATTACATCGGCCCGCAGGGTGAGTGAAATTCAGGCATTGTGTTGCCAAGAACCTTATACTGTATTTCATGCTGCTAAGGTTGTGATGCGTACTCACCCTAAGTTCCTTCCTAAGGTGATTTCTGATTTCCATGTCAATCAGACTATAACTTTACCTACGTTTTTCCAAAATCCTTCCACTCCAGCGGAAAGGTCTCTCCATTCCCTGGATGTCAGAAGGGTGTTGAAATTCTACTTGGATAAGACCAAGGACATTCGTAGGTCAGACCAATTGTTTGTCAGTTATGGGTCGGTCAGGACTGGTCTTGCCACCTCAAAACAGTCCATCTCGAGGTGGATTGTGTCCTGTATCCAGTTATGTTATCAGATAGCTAACAAGACCTTAGGGGGTAAGCCTAAGGCTCATTCTACCAGGGGCAAAACAGCTACAACGGCTTTGCTACGTAATGTTCCCATTGCAGATATCTGCAGGGCTGCCACTTGGAATTCGGTCCATACCTTTGCTAAACACTACTGTCTGGACTCTGATGCCAGGGCAGATGCTCAGGTTGGGCAGGCTTCGTTGAGAAATCTGTTTGCACAGTAGTGGTGTTGTCTTTTTCCTCCACCGCTGGATTGGTTTGTTGGTATGGGCTTGCCATTCTATTCACTGGATTATGACTATACACAGAGATCCCCCTACTACAGAAGGAGTAGTTTCTTACCTGTAACTCCAGTTCTGTAGTGGTGGTATCTCTGTTATAGTCATAAGCACCCGCCCTCCTCCCCGGTGGAGAAAATGATAATGTACAGACCTTGCTTTATACACCTTCAAAAAGAACTGAAAGTAAAAGAACTTTGGCTGTGCATCCTTGGATACAGAGGGTCTCTGGAGAGTTCCTTAAAGGCACGGTATCCCTTTTCCAGACACATAATGGCAGCCTATGGGGTCTTGTCTATCCAACCCTTCATCTCTATCATTTCAAATATTTTGGTGAAGGGAAGTTTCTCTATGGGTGAAACTTGTCAAGATGTGTAAAATTTGATTTTATTTGGCTATCCTTTTCACTTTAAATTGAAGTACTGGCCAGTGTAGCCTTGTAATTATAGGCTGCATTATTTGTCTTTGATTTTCTCTTAAGTGTCTATGCAGGGCTGCAAAGGAGACCGCTTAAGAGATTATTTTTGATTGCTCCGGGGTCCCCGCACATGGGCGGGACTATTCACTAGATTATGACTATAACAGGGATACCCCTACTACAGAACTCAAGTTACAGGTAAGAAACTACTCCTTCCCCTTCGTGGACCCAGCCCATCCTGTTGGGAGGAGGCGTGGCACCTCGACCCTGGATGTGATTTGTTTCAGGACCCCGAGCACAGCAGGCTCTCGATCCAGGGGTCCATAAACATGTCTGGTGTTGGCAGCTGGCGACCAGCTACTCAGCCAGGACACTAGTCAGGTTGTTTTTCATGGGGCATCTCTAAGATGCCCTCTGAGTACATTTTTCATTAAATCCCACACTGCAATCAGTGTGAGTTTAATGTACTGAGAAGTTTGATACTGAATATCCCAATTTTCAGTAAAGCCATTATGGTGCTGTGGAGTTCGTAATGACAAACTCCCAGCACCATATACTCTTAATGGCATTACTGTACTTACAGTGTCTAAGAATTAGTCTAGACACTATAGGGGTACAGGGTCATGCACCTGTACCCTCCCCTCTGGTATAGTGCACCCAGATAGCAGTGGCCGACCTATGCCAGGGCAGTGGGTTGTAGGGATGGCTCACAGGTATATTTATTTTACAATTTGAGGGAAAGGAAGGCAACAGTTCAGTGCATGAGTCAAATGAAAGTATTAAACAAATAGGGCTCACATAACAAGGCCAGTTACAAATCCTAGGGGTCAGCAAAGAATGGGCTAGTAACTGATACATAGCGACATAGGAGGGGAGCAAATGACGTGCCATGTCGACTCTTCACTTTGTTCTGCACCAAAACACGCAGCCTGCAATTGTATACATACATATATACACATACACACAGGGCCTCTAAGGGTGGCACAAGAAGTGCTGCAGCCCTTAAAGGCCTTCGCTGGCCACAGTGCCCTTAATACCCATGGTCCCTTTTACAAGGGACTGACATGTAGCCAGAGAAGTGCCAATTGGGGGTACAGGGTACAGTTTTGGGAAAGAACACCGGCCCTGGGAACCTGATTGGCAGGGACTCTGGGCACATCAAGTCAAAGTGCATCAGTAGTCTGGCAAAAAGAAACCCAGCTTCCTCCACCGACTCCTACGGCCCTAGTTCGAGTGGCCCAACACCACGAGGAGGTCTCCCCGGTGAACCTGACCTGAGATCTGGTGATCTCTTAACCTGCTTCAAATCTTCAATCGACGCCTGCAGCACCTTTCTGGAGGATCCGCCCGACCAGAGCCGGTAAGAAAAACCCGACGTCTAAAGACATCCCTGCACACGACGTCCCAACACTTGAGTGGCCCAATCGATGTATCGCAGCATCCCCAGGCATCCCAACTTAACTCTCCAATCGCCTAATGAAGATCTTCGTCCCAGAGCCTGCAGTGTTTGTTGAAACCGGAGATTTCCCATTGTAATTAACATGGCATTGACACCAAACCAGCAACTTGCACCCGGCCACCCCTGTGCCGCTGTGGGTTCACCTTTTGTGCAAAATCAGATCCCCCTTTGCCCTGAGCCTAACACCAGGAGCTTTGCTCCCACAACCTTGTGGCCTGCTCATGAGCAGCCACCAACTGGAGGCCCCCTATCCCCATTGGATAACATTGGGCCTCAGCACTCTGCACCCAGCCGCCCTAGTGCACCTGAGGGTGCTTTGAAAGTGCATCCTTGACCCTGGGGAATCCCTTGTTCTAACCCCAGAACACCAACTCCCAAACCTAAGTACTTACCGTTAACTGATAACCTGGTTTTCTCCCATAGGACTGCATTGACTGCTTTCTTGTGAAAAGTGTTTTAAGTGTGGAGTTGATTTGTATGAAACTGCATATGTACAAAAACGTACTTAGTTACTTTTTATCTACGAAATCTTGGTATGTAGGTAGTAGAACTAGTAACTTAAAAAGTGTTCTAAAAAGTAACGTACAAAGTAATCTAAAAAGTAACTAAAAATGTATTCCAATTGTTTTACGAACAAGTGACTTACCTGTAACCAATCTAGTTGAATTCAACTGCATTCACCTGCATTATTCTTGCAACATATTATATCAGATAGACTACTAGCCGCAGATTCCTTCACGTAGAATCATCCCCAGGCGTGAGACTGGATCCGGAAACGTTTTTTGCCACAGCATCCCTGCGTGCCGGGTCGACATCCCGCGACTCCGCCCAGGCGTCGTCCGCGCACGGGACGTCAGCGAGGTCACATAAGGCCCGCCCCGGGGCGCGCCTACGTCATTTTTTTCCTTTTCCACGTGCAACTCGGATCCGGTACTTGCTTCAGGCCTGTTTCGGGCCCCCATTTTTCTCCATTTCTTTGGTGGAACAGTGCGAATGCTTTCCGGCTTCAAAATTTGTACATTTTGTGGGCGTCTTATGTCGGCGACAGACCCACACCTCATTTGTATGTGGTGTCTTGGGGAGGATCACTGCACCACCGACTGTGAGGCCTGTCAACAGTTGAAGTCGGGCGGGAGCGCCGCATGAAACTTCTCTCGGCGTGCCTCTCCAGGTCGACGTCCTCCTCTCGGTCTGCTTCGGCGGACGGCTTCAGGTTCGGCCATGGTCGTTGTCCTTGCCCTTTTTCGATGTCACGTGAGCGTTGCTTTGCAGGCCTCACTGGCGTCTCCTCCCCCTTCCCTTCCTGGAGCGTCGGCGGACCCCTCGCCTTGCCCAAGGCCCTCCTGGTCGCCGTGTGGTGTCTTTTTCACCGGCGTCGAAGGGTGACTCCCTGCCTTTCCTGAGGCAGAGGTGTTCGTCGGAAGAGCGGGATGTCCCTCATTCTTCGGCTCCTTCTGACTTCCAGGTCTGGCCCTTGCCCATCCCGCTTGGCCTCGGGACGGCCGCCTTAGTTTGCAGCCGTCGTCCACGGAGGAGCTCCTTTCCCCACTGTGGGCCCTACGGAGGCAGGTGCGGCCTTCGCTCACGCGGTGTCCACGGCTGTGGACATCCTGCGTATGGGTCACCCGGTGGCTCACTTTCCGGCGGACCATCTATTGGAGGTCCTCCACCAGGGCTCTGGTGGGAGGGAAATCTTGCTTCCCTTTGACGGTTCCCTCATTTATTCCTTGACGGGGGCTTGGAGGCGTCCTGCCTCAGGGGACCCGGTGCCTCAGCATCTTCTGCACCGATGCCTCCCGGCGCCGCATGACCCGGCGTGCCTTTCCCTCCACCCCTCTGCCTCCAGTCCTCTTTTGCGGACTGCTTTACCCTCCCTGCCACCGCTGTTGACCCCACCTTACAGAGAGGCCCACTGGCTGGACTCTTGGGGGCGCAGCATGTTCGCCTCGACCAGCACTGCCTTGCGGGCCCTGAACACCTTGTGTGTGCTGGCTAAGGCCTCCTCCTGTTTGTGGGACTCGGCTGAGTCTCTCGGATCCGCAGCGTCCTAGGAGGGTGGTCGGGTGGATTTAAGGCATCATGCGTTGGATGGCCGGGAGCTTGCGGCGTTTATTCTCTGCTCCGCTCTCGACATCTGAGGTGCTTGGCCGGGCATGGCTTCCTCGGTCGCTCTCCATCGCCATGCTTGGCTTCGGGATGGAGTATTCCCTGAGAATATTCGGGAGCGACTCATCGACCTTTCGTTTGATGGCAGCCCTGGCCGACTCTGCCGTCCAGAGGCTCTTGGCAGGGCTCCGTCCTCCTCCTTCTCCGCCTTACTCGCCTCCTCCTCCTCCATCCCCTCCTCGATGACTCCTGAGTTGGGTTGATTCTAGGCCTTCTTAGGCCACTTGTTCTGGCTGTGGAGTGCGTTTCTGACCATTGCGTCCTGCTTTGGGACTTTGGCATTGTTGGCTGCTGGGCGGCCCCTTTGTTGATCATGTGTGTTGGAATTGTTGTGCAGACTTGGCCCTGAGATTAGGCCTACTGCTTGCTTGGGTGCTTGTCAAGCCTTTTGCGGGGGTGTTTTGTTTCCTGTGGCTCTTTTGTTTTTCCTCTGCTGCAGAAGTTCTTTCAAAGAGGGCTCCCATATTTTGGGACTTATCATACCCTAGTTGGGGTAGTGGTAGCTGTCATATGGCTTGCGCTCTGCTGGAGGGTTCTGGTCGCCTTCGGGTGCCTGTTCTCCATGGCGGTTGTGTATGTTGCTTTGCTCCTTGAGGTCTTGTGCGCGTCCACTCGTAGTGGTGTGCCCGGGCAGCTCCTCCTCTCCCTGCTCCTACCCTGAGGTCTGGGATGATCATATGTTCTCCCTTGCCAGGCGCCGCCTACTCGGCCTTCCTGGGGCCTCTGGCTGTTCTTCTTGCATCTGACGACTTTTGACTGCAAGCGCTGTCTGGCAGGCAGGTTATTCTCCACCTGGAGTGGGTTGGCCTTCTTTTCCGTCGCTTCCTAGGGTCTTCTAGGTTTCTTCTGCTTCTTCCTCCCTTCCTGTCTTGGCATTGGGCGGGAACTGTGTTGCCTTGTGGGGCAATCGGGTGCTTCGGCCTCTCCGACCTTGCCTTTGGTTCCTCTTCAGCCTTCTTCTCCCTCCTACATCCTTTTGGGGTCGGTGGGGGTCTGCTTGGGGGGTTCTCCTCACCTGGCAGGGACGAGATTCTACCTGGTACACAGATCTGGTTCCCTGTGGGGCCCTCTGTTCTGTATTAGGTGTTGGGGTCCTTTCGCAGTCCCTCCTTCCCAGGGGGTATTGCTAGGGTATCTATTCTACGTGAAGGAATCTGCGGCTAATAGTCTCTATCAGATGTACGAGTTACTTACCTTCAGTAATGATGTATCTGGTAGAGACTAATCTAGCCGCAGATTCCTTCACGGCCCGCCCTTCCTTCCCTATTCTGCGAGGACCCTTGGGTTGGTTTTTGGTACTGGCCTCCAGGTGGGGGACTGTATCGCCTGTGAGTGCCTTCTTTGTTCTTGACGGCTGGCTCCGTCTGGGGGCGGTTAATTCCTCCTTTGGTTCTTTGGAGGATGGGGTCCCAGTGTTTCGGTGCCCTGCTGCTCTGGCTACTCCAGGTTTGGAGGGGATTGCTTTCTATCTCTGTCCTCCCTCCCTCCCTCCTCACCCTCCCTCCCTTCCATTGCCATCCTCTGATTAAGGGCCCTCTGGCCATGTCTTGCCCTTGTCCCTTGTGGGTGGTTACCCTTTATGTTGGGGTGGTATGTTGGGGTGGCTTGGAGGTTTGTTGTCCCTTGTCTGTGTTGGGACTGGCCTTCTTCCTTGCTGAGGATGGGGGTGGTGGGTTTCCTACATGTACCATGTCCTTATGCATGTTCCGTGCCTCCGGGGCACAGTGGTGGGAGGCTGTCCTATGTGCTGGCAGGGTGGTTACGCAGGGCTCTGCTCACTTCTTCTTCTTTCCCTGCCTTGGGTTCTGCTGTGTGATACTACTGTGTGTGGTGTTAGTCACCGTTTCTTTCCACATTTTCTGCTTTTCGCTCACTGTTCCCATGCTTCCACAGTTTTTTTATCTGGTGGTTCCGCGTTGTGGTGCGGAAAAGTTCTCAGAAGAAAACTGATGTAGGCGTGCTGGGGCGTGTCTTATGTGACCTCGCGGACGTCACGTGCGCAGACGCCTGGGCGGAGTCGCGTGATGTCGTCCCGCTCCCGGCGCGCAGGGATGATGTGGCAAAAAAGTTTCCGGATCCAGTCTCACGCCTGGGGATGATTCTACGTGAAGGATTCTGCGGCTAGAATAGTCTCTACCAGATACATCGTTACCGAAGGTAAGTAACTTGTGCTACACTTACCTGTACCAGGCCTGACTTGGTTCTAGGAGATAATATACAACTAAATAATATTTTTATGCAAACAAATTGGTCAGAGTTCAGCCTTTGGGTGTGTGACCTCATTCTTGCCTGAGTGTGCATAATACATGCTTAATACTACTCTCTGATAAAGCCTTACTGCTCGCACTCACTACCACAAATAGAGAGTGAGGTATGATCTACTTTTACCTCTGCCTACCTTTGGGGTTCCACTGGACTCTGTGCACACTGTTATAGTATATACAGAGCCAGTCTCCTACAAGCCTGTGTCATCCTTGGCCAGTGAGATGACGATTTGGGTGTCATCTGCGTAGTCAAGGAAAAGCCCAAACTTTTAATTATACCGGCTAAAGGTGTAATGCAAATATTAAATAAAGTTGGGCCGAGCGAGGACCCCTGAGGGACCCTGCATGGGAAAGAGGAAGGATGACAGGCACAGGCTGCTGTCTGTCCGATAGGAAAGATTCTAGTAAATTCCGGGCCTGACCAGTGATATTGATTTCCGTCAGACTTTCCAGCAGCAGACGATGATTTACAGTATCAAAAGTCGCTGGGAGGTAAAGCAGGATAAGGTCTGCCCATCTGCCCTGATCGAGCACCTGCCTGATCTCCGCGGTAGCCTTGAACAAAGCTGTTTCTGTGCTGCATCCGCTGAGGAAACCAAACTGGGTGGTGTCTAGGTGATTATTGGATTGAATGTGTTCCATCAGCTGGATATTCATGATTTTTTCGATGATCTTTGATGGCAGGGGGAGACAAAAGATAGGACGATAGCTGCTGGGATCTTTGGAATCTAGAGTTTCTTTTTTTAATAGTGGAAGTAAGCAAGCTTTCTCCCAGGTGGAAGGAAACCTACCTGTCAAGATCATGAGCCAGAAAATAGCTGTGAGCTCAGGGGTAATTGTCTCTGCCACAAGTTTGTCCACCCATGGTGGGCTTGGTTTCTGGGAGGGGATCCAGAAGATGTGGCTTTCAGTATGTTGGTGACTTGTTCTAGAGTGGGCAGTGAAAAATCACTGAATGTAGTCCCAATTTTTACTTGCAATAGTGGGGAAACCAGTTTGGCTGGAGCCAACAGATGAGCCACATTATCCAACCAAGTAGTGTTGTGCGAAGCAGCTGCATCTGCATTGTCGGAGAGAGTAGGTGTGGTCACTAACTGGCTTTATGAAGTCTGCCACACACACATTTCTTCATAGCTAGCACTTGCGGATCCTCACCCTCAAGACGGTGTTTAGTGAGCTTCAGGCTCTTTGTATTAAGCTACTGTACACCACCACCTTCCCAGACAAACTGGTTCTGCAAACGCAAGCATCCTTTTTACTCATTTTTATTTATATAGAAAGTTTAAGTATCCTAAAACAATACAGAAATATTTTAAGAAGGCACAATAGTTTACCAATTCTCCCCTGTCCCCTTACAAACACACTCCCCAAACAGTAGGCCCCCCGGTTCCCACTCGCTTACTGGGAAGCTGTCCACCCTTTTAAAGTCAATGTACCCTGTCAATGCTCCGGGTCCCTATAATTGTTGATTTCCATGTCTAGTAGTGTTATGCAGTTGTCTCTGCACATGATGGTGATCCCTCTATAGTCAGCCCACCTTTGCCAGATAAAAAAAAAAAAAATTAGGACACCCCCTGGCCTGATAAACATGTTGTGAGCTGTTCATGCATCAGTCCAGCTCGTTTTTCCATTCTGCAACAGAAATCTGCATGGTAGCCTTCAAGTGGCGAGCAATATTTTTAGCCACTGTCAAGCTCAGCCATAGTAGAGTAGTTGTGTACCAATGTGTCACAAAGTCCTCAGCTATGTGTAAATTGATCCATTTGTGATACTGCAGTGTGGGACATCACAGAACCCGGTCCAGGCAGGAGAGCATCCGGCTTCAGTAAGTTTCCATTTTAACAGTAGCACACAGTGTGCAGGAAGTCACCCTCCTCCTTACATCTAAGGCAAGAGGGGTAAGCAATTATACCCATGGATCAGAGTCTGTGTCCTGTAAGATTTACCTTATGGAGATATTTAAGCTGTATGAGGCGGAGTCTTGGTGCTATTGCAGAGTGTCTTTGGGATGCCCTGGCCTCTTCCCATTCCTTATCCATGAGTGTCCCACTGTCCAGTTCCCAGGCCCCACGCAGTGTAGCAATGGAGTCTGGTGTGTTATTTATCAAGGTGCGTTAAATTTAGGTGATGTTGTGGGCTCCCACTTCTCCCAGGAGTAATTTAACTTTAAGGGGGATGTATTCAGGGAGTTCTAGCCCCTGAGATCGTGGCATCCGCATGGGGCATAACTAGAGGTACCGATAGAATTGACTGCAGTGCAATTGAAATTCACTCTGGAGAGTGGAGTACCATTTCAGCCTAGTTCCCTCTATCGCATCACCCAATGTAGAGTTGCCTATTGCGTCCCATTAGGAGAAACCCTACAGCGTCGCCACTTGTTGCAGTGCAGCTCAACACCCATAGTGGAGTCTGCTATAAGACTTCTTTTCCAGCCCGTTTTGACTAGAGTAGTCAGTTTCCCACCTTTGATGTACCGCTCCTCTACTGGGGAAGTGGAGAGTGTATTTTACAGCTGTACAATAAATGTTGGATCGCGATGAGCTGGAGTACCCATTTTTCTGAGGCGTAAGCTGCGTCGCCCTATCTATCGTACCACCATTTATTAATGATGATCAAATTGGAGGCTAGATAGTACGTATCAATATTGGCTGCGGCAATACTCCCTTCATATGAGAACTTGAAACATTTAGTAAGGGCTATAAAGGGAGAGCCTTGGTCCTATAAAACGCTTCAAAACGTGGAGTGTACTATCTGAAAAAATAAGCGAGGCAGGAGATGGGGATAATTTTGTAAGTGAATATATGATGCGGAGGAGCTAAACCATTTAGAATATGTCCGATCGCCCCATAAAGGATAGGGGTAGACCTGACCATGCTCTTATGTCTGTTTTTAGTGTGTCCAGGAGCGGTTAGATGTTCACCTCCCATGCAACAGAGGGGGTATGGCTGATATGTACTCCCAGGTATTTGAAACTGTGTGTAACTATTTGTAGTTGAGCAATCCATCCTAGATTTTGCAGGTGGGAGGATCAGGGAAGACACAGGATTTAGCTCTGATGGGGAGGCCCAACACCTCGCCAAAAATCTAGATGATTCGAAGCATCAGGGGGCTGGAGATTAGGGAATCATCTGTGTAGAGCGCAATCCTGTCCGATATCCCCTTTACCGGTGTGTTGCTATGGAGCCACTCAGCCAGGGGCTCTGTAGCGATGGCAAATAACAGGGACAGTGGACATCCTTGATGTGTGCCCACCGAATATGAATGCGTTCAGAGACCACAGTCCCTACTCTGACATGAGCTGATACGTCGATGCATAGAAGTCTTACATGAGTCATGAATTTAGGTCCAAAGTTAAGTCTCTGAATCAAGTTAAATAAATGCATCCAGCCCTCCGATCAAATGCCTTTTCTATATCTGCCAGTAATGTTGAACACCTGATGGACTATCAGCTCTTTGTAGGGTTCACTGGGATGAAAAAAGGCAAAGCTGTGCAGAAGAGGACCATTTAACATTTGACCGTACTGTGCATGAGGATCTGCTACGCATTGACCAAAAACAGCCTTAGGAAGTCTGCGAGCCCATTCTACCAGGGCCAGAGCTGCTACTACTCCTTTGGCACATACAGTTCCTGTCCTGGATATTTGCGAGGCAGTTATGTGGGTATTGTTCCATACGTCCATGAAGCACTTCAGTCTGGACTGCTAGGTTTGCTGAGAAGGGCTTTTTTCCTGCTCAGTCCTCCAGAACTTGGTTTGAGCCAATTTACAGACCAGCCTTTTAATAGGTGCTGCTCTGGTATCTATTCAAAAGGTGAGGAATCGGTGATTAGATGTATTTCAGAAGAACAAGTTACTTAAGTTCAGTAATGCTATTTCTGGTAGAGACTCTTTCTAACCACAGATTCTTCTTGACCCTCCCATCCACCTTGTTCTCTAAATTGAGCTCTGCCCTTTATTAAGATCCCAAGTCTAGGAATCTGCACATGGTTAAAGTTTCTTTTCTGTATTTGCTCTGTTTGGAGGTGCCGACAGCCTTGAAAGCAATTGAAGTCCGCGCACAGGAGTGGCGCCTAATAAATGCCACACATGTCCTTTACGAAGCACAACAGCCTCAGTGCAAAGCAGCACAGTACCTCCTACTGATGTGCAGAGGTACTGTTCAATGGATTCCATATCCAATATGTCACCTGCGGAATATTCAAAAGGCGGGGATCTACGGTTAAATAGAGCCTCTACCAGAACGAGCTTTACCGAAGATAAGTAACTTATTCATCAACACACTGTTAATCCACAAATGTACTGTTGTGTCTTTATTGAAGAAAAAAAAAAGCTCTGCTAAATTCTTGCCCCCATTGGATCAGGCGATTCCTAAACTTTTGGTTCCTCACAGATTCTCATAAACAAAGGGAACCTGAAAGGGCAACACAGACTTAACCCAATATCACCCTGCAGCCCAGCCTGCCTGATTGCATCAGGGAAAAGTCTTGAGAAGGAAGCAAAGATTTGCCTCTGCCTGCCCAAAGCACTGGTAATACTAGAAAGCCTACTGGTTATGTCATTAACGAGGCTGTGCACACTGGCATCGCATTGAGCGTCATTGCATCCCCAATGAAGTTACTGTAGAGAGGGTCCCTTATAGACTATAATACTTATAGATGTGGGTCGCCTAATAAGCATAGTCTCCCTTCACTTTATAATCTTTCCCCAGGCTTGATGCCTTACCTAGGGGAAGTCATTTCCCTGCATTTTTACCCCACCCCCTGAATCTGACTTGTAATTTTTTCAGTGTTTTTCTTAACTAATGCTCTTTTTCCTCTTCTGTACTACCGTGAGATATCCTACACCTTTTCCTCCCCTAAATCTTTTATGTGCAGGCAGTTAGATGAAGCAGACCGTTAAACTCTGTATTAGATTTTTGGAGTAGACTCACTTTTACCCATTTCTTTTATAAATGTTTACTTTGAATTTACTGGCATTAAAATGTGCATCTGATCGAGATATCTAGCTGCAGATTCCTTAACTTTGAATTCTCCCCAGGCATCAGACTGGATCCGGATATTTTTCAGCAGTCCCTCGGCACCCCGGGGGACGGCGCCGTAGTTCTGTGATGACGTCGACTCTGTGACATCAGTGGAGCCATATAAGTCCCCTCCGGAGTGCGGATGTCAGTTTTCTTTTTTTCTGTGCTGCCACGCAGATCCGGAGAGCGTTTTCTCAGGCTGTTTTTTCCGGCCCTATTTAGACAGCTTTTGTTGTTGGAACAGTGCACCTTTCTCCAATGTTGTCGGGCCTTAAGCCTTTGGGAACCTGTACTCGACAGACCACCACAACTCAGAGGATTGCAGCTCCTGCCAGAGACTGAAGCCAAAGGCGCTCAAGGAACTCCATATAAAGTTGCTGGCGACACGTCGGTCGCGGTCCTCTGAGACATTGCGGCATCAGTATTCTTATTTTCCTGCAGAGGTCCGTTCAGGTTGCCGTTCTCCAGGACGTCGTACATCAGAAACATTCAAGGGTAAGCTCAGGCGTTTGAAGTTGCCGCATCCCCCGACTTCGCTGCGTTGAGATTCCGTCTCCCATGGCTCCTCCTATTCGCGGATTGAGGAGGCAGTTTGTGACTCCACCTCGCATCTCCCCGTCTTTTCGGTAACCAGGGCATCAATGGCCCAGATGAGGGAGTATAACTCTCTACACCTCATCTTTGGCCCTCCACCTTCTACTGGAGCGTCCACGGGCCCGAGGTGATTGGAACCACGCCAATGGATTCATCCACCATGGCGGTTGGGCTATTCGAGTCTTTAGGTCCGTGCTGGTCGGCTCTGTTATGGAGCTAGTGTACAGCCCTTCGGGGACTCCACCCTCGGCGTCCGTTTGTCGATCAGCCAACTCCAACATTGACGTCCGCGGCACCGATCGAGGTCTCTCCTATTGACATCGAAGCATCGCCTGCTCTGTGTCGGGTGCAGTCTCAGTAGAGCAAACTGGGGGGAATGTGGCATTTTCACTTCCTTCTCAAGGTGAGACTTTGGAGAGTCACCTTTAATGGGTGATGTAAGGGGGTCTGGGCTCTTTAAGCCCATTTCTGAGATTATTCCATCTCAAGTGGAGGAGAGTTGGATATACGTTCTTGGTGAGGCTAGTGGGCTGGAGTCCTCTCCAGCCTCTGGGCTACTTTGCCCTCCTAGTCTCGCTACTGAGGAAAGTGCCTCCTTCGCAGATGTGTTGAGGAGAGTGGCTGCAGTTTTGGGGCCACTGACCCTCTGATTGATATCCTGTACTAAAGACAGTCCGGAGAAGAGCCTGTTCTTCCATACAGTGAGGCCCTGTTTGACATATTGTTAGGAACATGGGCCAAGCCTGATTCAGGGGTCTCGGTGGACTGTGCTAGAAATCTCGGGCACCTACTTTTTCCAGGAGACCAGCTTTAATATGAGTTGATGTTACTTGCATGCACATAGGAATTTGTTCCATGAAAGTTTGCTCCTCTTTGCTGGAGGCGTTACATCTGGCAAGCTCAGGATGACTAATGTGTATTCTTTTGAATATTTAGTCTTTATTTCCTTCATTTCTGGAGGTGGTTTATTATGTTCAATTTTGGAACATGGTTGTCCTGTGAGCTCTGCTTCTGAGATTACCTGAGCTGTAGCGTTGGAATAGTTTCCTTAGGGTTGTTTACGGCCATATCTTACATGGTTTGGAAGATTTCAGCAGAAGAGAATGTACGCATTTTGATTGTTCATTTTATGAACATCTTTGATATTGCCATATTCTTTGGCTACTGATAGTCCTACATTTCCTGTCTGGAGGATGCATGTTCTCTGTCTCCCTAGGGACAGTCCCATTTCTCTATTAAGCATTTGTTATTTTCTGTACCACAGTCTTTTAAGGGATCATAGTATGAGTTTATGATAAGGTGATTCATTGTTCTTGGAGAACTAAAATATGCCTGCATGGGCCCTTGTCTGCGTTATGGTCACATTAGATTTTGGCTCATTTGTCTTGTGGACAATTATTCCACACCCTTTTTTGGGTAGTTTCCAGGTACTTGGCTTATTTTATTCATCTTAACCTTTTAGGCCAAGTGTTGTCATAGGTGCTTGCTTAAAATAAGGTACCTTTCTTATGTCGTTTTTCATTACGTATTACCATCCTGTTAAGATAATTTTAGAAGGCAGCATTCTCATTAGGCTAAGCCTCCCAAAATGTTTTGTGGAGTCTGCAATATCACTCTTGATACTATATTGTATGGTACTTTAGGGCTGTTTTTTCGACAGAAGGTACATAAGTGTGTTGCCTATGTCGTTGCACACGCTGAGTATGATTATGCTATATATATTAAAAGAAATCATAGTTATTGTGAGATGTGAGTGCATCTCTCTTCTCTGTAAGTTTGGATTCAGATCTCTCTCTCTATATATGTATATATGGGTCCATACAGGGCTTGATTGTGTGCCCTCCGCACTACACTTCCCATAATACAGTCTCATCTGAGCCTCCCATTGGTGGGTGTGTCATATGGAAAATGGTGAAGTGGGTCAGCGATTGCACACACCGCTTCCGTTAAAGCCTCTGAAGAGAAGCATATGGAGCTTAGAAACGCGTCAGGCAAATCCATTACGGAGCGGCATCTACAAGCGTATCCCCGACCTTACCTACACATAAATCAAGCTGCTGGTCGTGTGCTACTTAAAGGTGGACAACGTTTGCCGCGAAAATATATATATATATATATATATATAACTGGTGATATACAAATTGAACAATTATGTCCAGATCTATGACAGATTAATATCTGCAATTTGTTATCTTTCCGTTTCAATGGGCACTATACGTTATGTGATCCTTCGTATGGTCATTTGGCTTAAATATGTTCCTGTTTCAAGGTTGGATTATGTTATTCGCCTACCTTGATACTTGGTTTGTTTTTCCAGACTTTGTAATGAATGAGTTATTCATTTTGATTTTAATGAGAATGGGTGCTGGAAGCTCTTCTTTTCTGGAGTTATTAGGTTAGGTTCCTTCAGAGTTTTCTTCACTGTTCTAGAGAATGTGGGTTACATGGCATTCGTTTTGCCTGTGGCCCTTCTAGTCCAAGGGTTCTTTTACCTTTTGGTGATTGAATACTATTGTCTGACTGTTGTCAGATGTCTTCTGACAGGGTTTTATCCTGTTTCCCTTGAGGCTTTGTTTTTTTCCGGTCCTACGGGTTGTTTATTATTTGCACTGTCTGTGGTCATTGCCACAGTCTTCATAAGGAGCCATGCTCTTTTTCATCTAATTCCTACGTATGTCTGGTCGGTGGCTAATTCCGACCAGCTAGTTCTTTTTGGGAACTATTGTAGGATTGGTTTGCTATGGTCTTTAATTTAAAAGTTAAGGAATCAGCGCTTGATGTCTGCATTAGGTGAACAGGTTACGTCCCTTCAGTAACGTATTATCTGGTAGAGACAAGGTCTAGCGCAGATTCCTTAACGCCCTGCAAATCCTCCCCGCTCTGTGAACGATCTGTAGTGTAAGGGTTATACCCCTTTACAGTACTGGTTTTGTATTCCTGTAATCACGGTTTCACATAATTGTGTGGATTAATGATGGTCCATTGGACCTTATTCCTTTATTATGACTTGGTTTTGTCATGCCTTTGGTTATGATTGTTTCGTCCTTCCTTTTGGTCTTTCATTTTGGTCTTTCCTTATGGCCCTTGCCTGGGGATGATCATACCATTTATTTCCATTTTCTTTGTTTTTAAAGATATATGTTGATCGTTTTTGGCACACGTTTTCCACAGCCAGTTTCTGAAGTGGCTCTGCATTCGGGCGCGGAATGTTTCCCAGAAGAAACTGACGTCTGTGCACCGGAGGGAACTTATTTCACAACCGGAGTCAACGTCATCTCAAAGCCTTACGACTCTGTCCTCCGGTGCGCAGAGGTACTGCTGAAATGTCCGAATCCAGTCTGACGCCTGGGGAGAATTCAAAAGTTAAGGAATCTGCGGCTAGACTGTGTCTCTACTAGATAATACTTAACTGAAGGTAAGTAACTTTTTCTTAGAGAACATTTTCATAAAACAGTGTTCTCTCTGGGCCTGTTCCTGTTTTTCTTCACCATAATTAACTTTCTTCCATGCATTCTACAGCAGCCTTAACTATCTTGAACTCTTGAGTGGTCGGTTTCTCCCCAAGCTCACACCATTTTCTCCCTGTCGCACTGAGCTATTTCTGTCTGTTTTTTCTGCAGCTAATTTACTCTCCTCTTTTTCCACAGGTGGTGAGGAGACACCTCTGGACTTCCAGTATGATGCAGATACCTCTGTGTTAACCATCCGAAAGCCGGCAGTGAAGGTGTCTTCAGACTGGAGCATCACCTTGCGATAATGTAGTGAAAGCTGCCCACATCATCATCAACTACAGTGTGATGGGGGCATGGCTAGATCACCTCAGATGCCAGATGAACGGGGTTGGGGTATTTTGGAAGACAAACTATTGAAATCTGATACCAGATTGACCCATTTTAGATCTTTGTCTCGTTAGACTGGCAGAACGGGCCTTGCAATGGAGGTGCCATCTCCATGCACTGCTGCTTTTTGGCAAAGGGGTTGGATAGGTGTGGGAGGGGGTAGGGGCAGGGTTAATGATAGCTGCTAGCTTTTAGCCCTTCCCTAACTCAGCACTCACAAGCTTCTGTCAAAGGCAGGGATCAGCAGATATTCATATGGGTACTTATGAAACCCTGGTTTACTGGCTTTGAGTGCTTGAGAGCCCGCTCTTTCACACTAGCATTTCTTTCACACAGCCCTATCCTCCACGACCTCACCCACTCTGGACCGTTTATACTGGTGATGGGTAGGTCCGTCTCTTCTTGCTCACTGTTTGACCGCTAGGCCCTTTCCTCTTTCCTTTGTACTCTGCTTGCTTCATTGGCTTTGGACCCTTTATTTTCTTTTGCTTTATCCCTGTCTTCTTTAAGACTGCTGTTTCTTGCGTTTGATTACTGTAGTTTCACCTCTCACCTTTGTCCCACCCCTTTCATTGGCTGTTTCTAAATTGGACATCTTGTAATTAGTCCTTTTTGACAACTAATTCTTATTGGTAGCGCATCAGGATGAAGGGAGATGATTTTTAATGGCTCCTTTACTTTCTTTACTGTATAGAAGTATGTTCTTGCTTTTTATCATACTTTTTTTGTTTTCTTTGAAATTCAGCCCAGAATCTTTAACTTTTGAGGGTTAATGACTGACTTATTTGATCTATTGTTCATTTTGGTGGAGGATACGTTTGCAGGGGAGGTTCACATGTCACTTTAATACCTGCATATTCAGCACTTAAAAGAAGACCAATGTCATCCTGGACCAAATATTTCAGCAATAGGTTTTCCCTCCCTTTGTTTGATTCCAACAATCCATCAGCAGGTGTATGCTACTGGATTTTTTGCACCCGTTTGTCTGCCACAGGCTTTTCTGTCCACTAGCGCTTGGATTATGAACATCTTGTCCTGAATTGAAGTATCAGGCTATTCCAGTGGACACCTAGTTTATCCTTTGCACTATTTCAGTGTCCGACAAAGCTATACTTCTTGACACTTTCTAAAGGGTTGCATGATCAAATCCATGGGTAAAAAGCATGTTGTTCATATGTGGGTTATCAACATACTTTAGAATACATCTCTCAACCTTGAGGTGAGAATTAGGGCATTATTCAGATTGTAACTGAAATAATTGTTGCAGAATCTCATATCTCTGTATTCACTGTAAATAACTGAAGTTGCCTGTTGCCTTCACCCTGCTTCTCCAGCTCTAACCTCCAAATGAAAGCCCTCCTCAATAAATTCACTTGCACAAATACTCCTTGCAAACCCCTGCCCTGTCGATAGCTCTCCCTGCACTGAACAACCTCCATGAGCATTGTCAGAAAAGGGCATCCTACTTCTTGCTACCTGGAATGCGCAGGATATGACCCATCTAGTAGGGTTGTGGTAATAGGAAAGGTGTACTACCCTAACAAATTACAAAGCTTTAACACCAGTGTACTACTTTCCTATAGAGCGATTGAAGGGATTAAATTGATAAAAGTTTAAATTGTGACTATAACATGATTGCAGACTTTTCCACACTTCTCTTCAGGAAACCAGTTTAAAGAAAATGGGCTCTTCATGTTTACAAACATTTTCTTTCCTGCATTTGAAGCAATGGCTGCCTTTGTGCAAAAGAAAGTAATGATCGATTTTAAATGGCGTATTTTGTGAGTCAGTAGCAGGTAACCTATTACTTAAATGGTCCAGAGATCTTTAACTTTTCTAAATTAATCTACTTTGAGCTGACAGTAAGACCTCCTTTACGGTGTCCTCTGTTCTTCCTTGAATCTCAGTGCTTGCTCTTGATGCATTAACTTCGCCTCTTGATTTCCCCCTCAACACCAGTACCTCTCCTGCCTTCATCTTTTTTCAGGTCTTCAAAGTTGGGGTCCTCTCAGATGAATTAAAATCACAAATTTGTTTTATAGACATTACAGTGATTATGCAAGTCCTGCACATCGCACACATAAGAGCTGGCACTATGCATTATTTTTACTGGTATTCATTTCCTTACATTCTGTAGGCTGAAGTATGGGTTTAGGAGGGTGACTTTATGGTTTGCGCTCCCCCACCTCTTGTAGTGTCCCCAAATAGTTGCCATGTCAGGTCTGCGGAGGCAGCTTATTCTCATGGGTCCTCTTGTTTTTCAACCTTACCATGTGTCTAATGTTTTTATGACCTTCCATACATTTTCTGTCCTATGGACAGAATGCCCCATCTAGAATTTTGAAGAGCCTAAAACATTCTGTTTTAGACATGTAGCTAGATCAGCTATACAAGTATAGAGACATTTCTAACTATATTGATGGATTGACGCATAGTCGCTTATTCATTCAGCCATGGAAAGAGGACTGCCAAAGTTTGAGTTTCTCTAGCTGTGGTATTACTGTTTTAAAGGGTCTGGCCGAGCTTGTCTGATCTGTTGTTGCCAACTTTCTCCAGAATGGTTTCCTCCTTTTACTGGATTGTCTTTTTTTATCAATTTCAGCACCTAAATGTGAAATCTGCTTTCTTCCTCTTATTGCAAAGCTGGAGCAACCATGGCCTTTTAGATTTAGAAAACAGATGTAGGCGGATCTAGAATGGCCTTTTGCGGGTGATATTCTGGTCGCTGATATATACCAGGTTTCAATGAGCTCTAACCCTTTCCAGCTCTTCATCTTGGTAGCCAATTTGCCAGGGAGAGAGGCATGATGCAAGACTTGCCTCTCTCCAGGTGCCGAGCTGACCTATATGAAGGCCAGCTAAAGCTGTGATTAACCCTCTGACCCCCAAGCCTCCATGTTGTCACTGAGACTTCATGAAAATCGTGCAGAGTTGCTTACTACTACACATTCCTATTGAACCCTATAAAAAAAAAAAACCTGCCTACCCTGACTCAGTCATCGAAGACTTTCTGCAAAGAGTACCTTTCCATTGAGGAAGTAGTTCTTCCCTGGTCACTCTCTCTATCACGGAAGACCGCTTGCACAAGCAGGTCTTAATCTTTGAAAGCGTCCTGCTAGTGCTGTTTTCATTTATGGATTACCTTGTGCCCAGCACAGTGTCTATCATGGAAGCAATTGACTACTTCTATGTCCATTATAGAAGGTTTCCTGCCCAATGAATGTCCTCAGTGTGGAAGATAGTCAGGCCTTCCCGCATCATGGGGTGCCTCAGGCTTGGGATTCTTTCCATTACCGGGAACGTCTGACTTACATGTTTATGAATGGCCTTCTACTCTGGTCAAAAACCATGTATACCTCTTAAAGAAAAGTTTTGCCCAGTGCAGCCTATCTTAAGGAAGACCCAGATTTTGGCTGCCTTAATCATGAAGCTCTTGTATTTCCCGTCAGTAAGCTCCTGTAATCCCATGTACATGTGTGCTCCGGCCACATCAAAGACCATAAGGTGGGGGGGATTGGATAGCTGTATATTTTCTTGAAAGCCATTTTAAGGTAAAAGAAGACTGGAACCCATCTTCTTAATGTCCTCTTGTTGTCTTATTGAATGTTTACTTGATAGATATGTTTTGATAAAAGAAATAAAGAAGGAAAAAACTGCCCCTGGTGTAAGAGCTATGATGTTAGCCCATGGGCTCGGCAAAGACATGCAAGTGTGTTTTGGAAAGCAGATTCAGGGTCCATAGGCCTGCCATTGGGCGGGGGAGAAACGGTTTGCTGGAATTAGAGGACTTAAATTAATACTTGTATAATTCTGGAGTAAGCAGTGCTGTATTGGAAATTTGCTGGGCATCAAAGCTATGATGTGGTAGGCAAAACCATATCTCTGTACAAATTTATAAATGTGTTTGTTAATTTATAGATTGCAAACTTAAATGTAAAGTAAATGATCCTCATATGGTGGTGGGTTGGGAGTATGGTTGTATTTAATCAAATAAGACTTGTGGGTGTCGTTGGCTACCATTTGGTGGTATGACTGTCTCATGTGATGTCAGATGCGCGCCCTCTGAGCCCCTATGCATGGCTACCTTCTTCAGGTTCTTTTTTCCCCTGTCAGGTCTGGAAGCAAAAGCTGGTTCATAAAAGACATTTTTTGGGAAAGCGAAGACAGATCGCCAACCTAATCTGTTAGATTATGGTTTAAGGACACTTACAAGGAAAAAAAACATCAAGGACAGATAATACCCACCTGGGCCAAGTGAAAAAGTAGATGTGCCTGGTGAATAATTTACTGTGGGGCTAAATAGTGTGCATTCGAAGTGGATGGAATCGTCAAGGTAAAAGGAGAACCCCCCACTTTTTGATTCTGTTCCAAATACCACCATATATATGCACCAAAAGACAATCACATGGTCTTCATCCTTTGCTTGCCAAAAGACTATAGTTCAGAACCCTACGATGTGTTTGCCAAGTTACAGCCAGAGACACTCCAAACCAGGGAAAAGCAGAGGTGGAAGCATGATAACGATGCAAACAAAAGAGCGACCTTCCCTCAGGGACCTTGGTCTGTCAAGCGACAACAAGCATGTTGAGAACGCAGAAGTGTCACAAGCCATGGTTCCAATGTAGAACCAGAAAGAGAAGAGCTACTGAAGAAGACCCCAAAATAGGGAGAACATAAGAGATGCGAACAAGCAACACCACAAAACCATTGTGGGCCAGAGCCGAAGCATTCAGACTCTTAAGATACCGAAGATGCAATAAATGCCCCAAACATTTGACAAAAGAAGGGAGGCCGAAACACAAAGAATCTAAAGGGACGGTGCACAAGAACATCACTAGAGTTCGATCTTTGGGGCAGGTTCAACACTGAGGGGTGATAGAAATCAAGAGAGGGAGAAGTAGTCGAGACAAAATACGCTGACCTCTACACCCCAAATCAAAAAACAATACCCACCCTTGACACCAAGCAAAGAGAACTAGAGGTTGGAAGGAAAGACACCTCTATGCAAAATAGCGAAAATACTCCAGAAAAAGAGGGATTTTGATGAATCCCTTCTAAGCCAGTTTAAAAAAAGGTTCTTGAGGAAGACCAGTTGAAACTACAGCAACCAACTACAGCTGAATTCCAAGAGTAAGAGCAGAAAATCTTTAAGGAGGAGGATATGTATAAGCAGGACGCTTTCAAGATCTCAATAGCACTGAAGGAGAGAGGCAAGATCTTGACACTGATCCTCCTACCTTTCAAGTCTTTCACCCCAAATCATATTGCAGTGTACAATACAGTGATTAAAAGAGCTGCTAATAAGTGTGGAGCAGTTAGATTAAGAACAGTCTTGTTTTCTTTGGCAAACCTTTTTGCCATTATAAAGGAAAAAACAATCCTTTCCAGCATTCTTTTATTTTTTACAAACACTTTGTTTTTTTAAAGCAGATGAGCAATAATAAAGTACATTAACTTCGTACTGCTCATGCCCAAGTCCTCAAGCAGATTCTGACGTATCACCAACATCAGAGGTCATCTACCCAGACAAGTTTGATAGGCCATAGTATTCTCCCCACCTGCCCCATATTTTATAGTATTTGTGGGGACAGTCCCTGGTGACGTAGATCAGTTCTTCTTGCTTGGCATAACAGTCCATACTGGCCCTCCATTCAGGGAGTTTTGGAGGGTGCTGAGATTTCAACTTATGTGCAATGTCTTTCTTAGCGACCACTGTTGCTAGGCCCACGAACATCCGGTCTCCTCGGGCACCTCAATCTCATCCAGGAGGCCCAGTAGAGCCAGCTAGGGTGGCAATTCGCCCGTCTATCCAGAACTTTGGATATAGATTGGTTTATTTGCTTCCTGTAGTGTCACATAAGTATACCATGTGGAAGAAATCTGCATTTAGGAATGAACAGCAAATGCTTTTAGGTTTGGGGAGAATGCCTGCGTGCCAGAGCTACTGCAGTGTTAAATAGTCCATACTTTCTCACAGTTCACTCAGTTATGGGATATGTCTCACAGATCAACCCTGTACATTCAATGTAATGTAGCGCATACAAAATCCAAAAGGAGCAACAGCCTCCAATACAAATTCAAGGGCAATTTTTATTCATTGCATTCAACATTATCTCTATACAAATGAGTTTTCAAGTTGCCCAAAGCAAGCGTGCATAAGAAAAGAAAGTTAAAGTGCTTGATAGAAATGGAAGAAAAAGAGGGGAGATTTTTACAAGTCTATTTACAATTATTAATAACACAATGCAGTATTAATTGTATAGCCTGGTCTGTGATAAGTTCTATACACAATTTTCATTAAATGGAGACATTGCTTCCAAAAATTATCTTGCACAAGAAAATGTGTTTCACAATCCAGGTGAACAAATGAGCGTCGACGTTTCAACTCGTCTTAAAGCCTACAGGTAAGTTGGACCGTGGCCATGCGAGTCTTCATCAGGACTAGAACTATGGGCAACCAGGGGAGTAATGTGAGCCCTGAAATAGAGTAAATATATACATCAGGCTGTTGCAAAAGACTTGCGACAAAAATTAATAATGTCGCAATCAACTGGGATTGGGGTGAGTTGCTTACCCAGTAGAAAAGGTGGGCCAAGAGCAATTCTTCACTCTGTATCCCGAGGTTACTGAATAACACCTGAAAATATAACAAGGTGGTCATATGACTCACTCTCTATGGGTTCTTGAACCATAGTATAAAACAAAGGTAAACCGGACATGTCATTAACTTTGTCCAGCGGGCGGAGATGTTGGACTAAGTTATCTTGATTGTAGCAGGCTCACAGTCTCTGCATACTCGATCTCCAAACAATTATATATGTGGCTAGTCCTATAATCAAATAAAGGACGCTTATATATTGATATGATCAATCTAGTTTCACATTCCATGATCAAGGGCTAAACAGTAACCCCTATTTCATAACAAAAACTAGGCACCATGTCCCAGCGTCTAAAAATATACGAGCAAGTCCTCTTACCAGATTATGTTGGTTGTGGAAAATCAAAAGTGACTCAGCCTGAAAATGTTGTCAACCGGACTTAATCCGCTGTAAAAATTAAAATTACAAATGAGTCCAAATTGAAAAGGGGACTGTCACTGGTTTTACTCTCTACCGGAGACTTACCAGTGACCGGCGTTTCTATTCCCCAAGAATCTGCGTTCAGCAGCAACCAATGCGTGATCGCCATCTTAAAGTCCGTATACAAGGTTATAGAAGGCGGACTGCATTAGATTGGCCCCACCGAATCACAACTCATGGACAACCAGTTCTAAAAATACGGGCATATTAAATGAGGACATCTAAATAGGTGCAAACGAATCTCAACAGTTTATATAACATTATTAAGCGCATCACGGAGTTTTTAAGGAGGCATTCAAACTTTTGAGAGCCGCCATCTTAGATTGGGTATTCTTCAATGCGTCCGCATGGACGCTGTCCGATTAATGTTTGAATCATAATTGAATGCATCAGTATTTTAATCAATTACAATAAGGGCAGTATTTATAGGCATCATAGGTAATTTACAGCTCTCGTGTGCCCGATGCATTAAGATTGACCACATGGCATATTATGTACAAAACCCACCATCTTGGATTGGGTATTCTTCAATACGTCCGGATGGACGCTGTCCAATAATATTTGAATCATAATTGAAGGCATCAGTATTTTAATCAATTACAGTAAGGGCAGTATTTATAGGCATCATAGGTAATTTACAGCTCTCGTGTGCTCGGTGCATTAAGATTGACCACATGGCAAGTTATGTACAAAACCCTCATTATATGCCTATTTAACAATAAGGGAATAGGACCACAGTATTGATATACCCACTCGTTCAGAACTCAATCGCATGGCCTAACATATCCTAATTCCATTCAGACAGGACATTTTAACATTAAGGCAGAAATGTTCAAATTCCAAGAGAGACTCAGCTTGTCTAGGACTTAAGGAGGGCCACCTGTCTGTTAATCTCCTCCTGTTCATTTAGTCCTTTATTCACCGTATTCAGATAATATATCCATTTACACTCCCTTAAATTGAGTAAATTCCCGAAGTCACCGCCACTTGAGTGAATTTCAACTTTCTCTATCACCCACCAACGGAGGCTGTCGCAGTCGTGACCAAAAGATGTAAAGTGTTCCACCAGAGGTGCTCCAGGTGTCTTACAGCGAATACGACTACAATGTTGTAGGATTCTACATTTGACTCTTTGTATGGTTTGACCTACATACAGAAAGCCGCATGGGCATAGAATTGCGTAAATAACACCTGCGGTGTTACAATTACTGTGTTGTGTCAGAGTATATGTTTTGTCATTATAGCTAAATGTGGTACATTCATCCGTAAGTGGACATGCCTTACAAGTGCCACATTTGGTATGTCCCTTAATCGGGGGAAGACCCCAAGGGGTGGTCTGATTCACAGTTTGTTTTATGGATAGAAGTGATCGAACAAGATGGTCTCTAACATTCATTCCTTTACGGAATGCATGCATGGGAGGTGATAAGCCTCCCAATTCCTCACTGACCAGGTGCCAATGGCGGTTAATCAATTTTTTTATTGCGCTGCTTTTAGTATTAAACGTAGTGACACATACAAGACGATCCTCATTCTCTTTCTTGAGTTTAGGGGCCAATAAGTGTTCCCGGTGATTATGCCAATCCCTTTTACGAGCCTTTTTCAAAAGACGCATGGGATAACCACGTTCATTCAATCTGGCAATGAGTAGGGAAGATTCATCAAAGAAGTCCTCCTTTTTGGTACAATTCCTCCGCAACCTCAGGAATTGGCCAAAGGGCAAATTATCTCTGAGGTTGCGGGGATGATGACTCGTATACCTAAGCAAAGTATTTCTCTCACTGCTTTTGCGATATAGGATGGTGTACAATTTACCTAAATCTGACTTGATCTGAATGTCAAGGAAATTGATTGAAGCCCTATCATGTTCCATAGTGAATTGAATGTCCTCCGAACACGTGTTAAGCCACTGATGGAATTTCGTCAAATCTTCATTGTTTCCTTGCCAAATTAAAAACATGTCGTCGATGTATCGTGCCCAAAGGGCGACATGCTTTTGGTACGGGTTTGATTGGTTGAGGACATGGCAGTGTTCAAAGTCACTCATATATATTATGACTAGGTTTGGGGCAAAGCTTGCCCCCATAGCCACACCTTTCGTCTGTATGTAAAATTGGCCTAGAAACATAAAGAAATTTTGTGTCATAGCCACTCTGAGCAACTGGATAATTAAATCCGTCGGGACACGATGAGGGGTAGGTCTTTCATTTAGGACCTTCTCTATACATGTTAACGCTGCCTGTTGTGGGATATTTGTATAAAGAGCCATAATATCCATTGTGGCTAATATATTGGTCGCAGGGTCATATGTCCTCCCATCTACCAACTGGATGACATTCGTAGTGTCCCTTAAATATGTCGGAGTGGATATGGCTATGGGTCTCAAAAATGTATCTATGTATTTACAAAGGGGCTCCAGTAATGACCCGCACCCTGAGATAATAGGTCTTCCAGGGGGTCCTCCATCCGTTTGTGCACCTTTGGAAGCGTATAGATTGTCGGCATACGTGGGTACTTGTTATTCAAAAAATCAAACTCCTGTTTGTTAATTATACCGTCATCCAGTGCTCTGGTTGTAATTTTAATGATTGATGCACTAATTCTTTTTGTGGGATCAGATTTCAACAGAGTAGAATTTCCCACCACAGATAGTTGGGACAATATTTCATTTTTGTATTTGTCTACGTTTTGAACGACGATGGCACCACCCTTGTCTGCGGGCTTAATTACAATATTGTTATTGTTTTTTAAGGACGCAAGGGCATCTTTTTTGGATTTAGAAATATTATAGGGGACGTATCGTCTCTCAGACAGGATCTTATCCACGTCCCTCAGTACCACCTGTTCATACATTATGATTTTATTGTCATTCAAATGTGTCGGGGGACTAAACTTGGATGGCGGTCTCAGGCCACTCCCTGAGAACACAGGTTTGTGGGGAATCTTATTGAAGTAGTGTTTTAATCTCACCTTCCTGAAAAACTGCTGCAATTCCATTCTTAGATTGAAATTGTCGGGCATTGAGGTAGGGACAAAAGATAGGCCCTTTGATAATATCTGTTGTTCACTCATAGTTAGTTCATAGTTGGATATGTTTATGATCGGGTTTTCTGGTCTGTGTTACCACCTGTAGTGTTGGCGTCTCGTTTGGATCTCGCCATGGGAATCCTGTTGAAACTGTATCTGTTTCTTTCCTCTCCCTGTACCTCGTTTCCAAGGGGCCGAGCGTGTTCTCCTGGGTCTCCCCCAGGGGCGCCCCTCCCTCGTTGGCCCCACCATTGGTCCTCCGCTAAAAAAGGTTGTTGACCTTGGAGGTTCTGTTCTGTATTATTGTTAGCCCCACCCGAGCTTGTACTTGGGCGTTCGGAATCACTATCAGAGCTGCTGGTGTAAGACGAACCTGAGAAGGTATTAAATCTCTTATACCCGCCCCTACCCCTACTGGTTATGCCACCTCGTTGATCTCTAACAAAGTATCCTTCTTGTAGATAGGGGTATGTAGCTTTTTTATCATACAGATTTATGTCCTTGGCTACTTTCTCCAGCTTAGTGCCCTGGGTGTACAGATCAAACTCCCTTATTGTCTTTTCCAATCTTTCCAATGCCTCTTTAGCATTGGATAAAGCTTTATCCTCAATGATCTCCTTTCTGAGTTCAGCTATTTCCCTCATCAACCTTTCAACCTCTTCCACCGCAGTCTCAATACCCAACACCATCCAATGTCTTGAACATGTGTTTGATACGAAACTGAAGTTTTCCTTACATTTTGGGTTTTCGAGAAAAATAGCAGGCTCGTTTCGCACCTGTAGGCCAACTGGTATTACGTTGGACCTTTGGTACTTTGCCAGTGTATGGCCGTGAAGCCTAGTTCTTATTAGCTTCTTCTCCAGGCGTTCTAGTTTGGAGACTTTTTCACTTAAGGACAAATTGCCACTGGAAATATTGTCTGCCAAGAAAGTTCCACCTCCCTCCTCCTGTAGGAGTTTTTCTATGTAATCCTCACTATAAGACCGGGTCTCTTTTTCAGACATTCCTAGTGGTTACAGCATTAGACGCACAATACACAATATATGTACAACAAATATCAACTTTACAAAACATTCAACAAACAAAGGAACCCTCGCAGACTAGCTGCACAAAGGTAACCATTATCAAAAATGGGGTGGCCCAACAAGTCAAAGACCTGGGCAGTTATCACTATACAAAAACAAAGGTCTTCAACCCCTACTTTCTTTAGAATCAATCAATACTTTCTCACAGTTCACTCAGTTATGGGATATGTCTCACAGATCAACCCTGTACATTCAATGTAATGTAGTGCATACAAAATCCAAAGGGAGCAACAGCCTCCAATACAAATTCAAGGGCAATTTTTATTCATTGCATTCAAATTATCTCTATACAAATGAGTTTTCAAGTTGCCCAAAGCGAGCGTGCATAAGAAAAGAAAGTTAAAGTGCTTGATAGAAATGGAAGAAAAAGAGGGGAGATTTTTACAAGTCTATTTACAATTATTAATAACACAATGCAGTATTAATTGTATAGCCTGTTCTGTGATAAGTTCTATACACAATTTTCATTAAATGGAGACATTGCTTCCAAAAATTATCTTGCACAAGAAAACACAATCCAGGTGAACAAATGAGCGTCGACGTTTCGACTCGTCTTAAAGCCTACAGGTAAGTTGGACCGTGGCCATGCGAGTCTTCATCAGGACTAGAACTATGGGCAACCAGGGGAGTAATGTGAGCCCTGAAATAGAGTAAATATATACATCAGGCTGTTGCAAAAGACTTGCGACAAAAAATAATAATGTCGCAATCAACTGGGATTGGGGTGAGTTGCTTACCCAGTAGAAAAGGTGGGCCAAGAGGAATTCTTCACTCTGTATCCCGAGGTTACTGTATAACACCTGAAAATATAACAAGGTGGTCATATGACTCACTCTCTATGGGTTCTTGAACAATAGTATAAAACAAAGGTAAACCGGACATGGCCCCTAAACTCAAGAACGAGAATGAGGATCGTCTTGTATGCGTCACTACGTTTAATACTAAAAGCAGCGCAAAAAAAAAACCGATTTAACCGCCATTGGCACCTGTTTAGTGAGGAATTGGGAGGCTTATCACCTCCCATGCATGCATTCCGTAAAGGAATGAATGTTAGAGACCATCTTGTTCGATCACTTCTATCCATAAAACAAACTGTGAATCAGACCACACTTTGGGGTCTTCCCCCGATTAAGGGACATACCAAATGTGGCACTTGTAAGGCATGTCCACTTACGGATGAATGTACCACATTTAGCTATAATGACAAAACATATACTCTGACACAACACAGTAATTGTAACACCGCAGGTGTCATTTACGCGATTCTATGCCCATGCGGCTTTCTGTATGTAGGTCAAACCATACAAAGAGTCAAATGTAGAATCCTACAACATTGTAGTCTTATTCGCTGTAAGACACCTGGAGCACCTCTGGTGGAACACTTTACATCTTTTGGTCACGACTGCGACAGCCTCCGTTGGTGGGTGATGGAGAAAGTTGAAATTCACTCACGTGGAGGTGACTTCGGGATTTTACTCAATTTAAGGGAGTGTAAATGGATATATTATCTGAATACAGTGAATAAAGGACTAAATGAACAGGAGGAGATTAACAGACAGGTGGCCCTCCTTAAGTCCTAGACAAGCTGAGTCTCTTGGAATTTGAACATTTCTGCCTTAATGTTAAAATGTCCTGTCTGAATGGAATTAGGATATGTTACATATTGATTCACGGATTGTGATAGAGGCCATATTCTTTAAATGAGCCATTGTTGAGCATGTCATACTGACTCTGTTTGTCACTAGGTGACGATACCAATATGTATAACCTCTAGGTACTCTGTTTGCATGGATGTTAGACCTGGCACCTTGGCGTGAGTTTCCCTTCCACTTTTTGCTGATGTGCCTCAGATGTTTTTGCTGGTGTCTGCCGCTCAGGGCACTGCGCCACGGCCAACCCGTGCCGCAGTGCAAGTGCTCCCTATGAAAAGTATCACTGTGATTGGTATACCTGATTGGTTCATTGGATTTACTGTCAGTCCCCAGTAGAGTGCACCAGGAGTGCCAGGGCTTGTAAATGCCAATACTGCTAGTGGGCCTGCAGCGCTGGTTGCGCCACCCACAGAAGCAGCCTTTTAAAATGTGTCTAGGGTCTGCCACTGCAGAACCTGCGTGCAGTCTGGTACTGTTGTGCTGGCTGGGCAAGTGCACACACTTGCCAGCCCCTAAACCTTCCCTTAACTTCATATTAGTCACTCCTATGGTAGGCCCAAGGGCAGGGTGCATTGTAAGTGTAAGGTAGGACATGCTCTGATGAGTGTGGCATGTCCTAATAGTGAATTACTGCCAAATTCGTTTTTCACTATTGTAAGGCTACCTGTTCTCTTTAGGCCAGATGGGCTGCTGGAATTATTACACTCTATAATCCCAGCAGGCTCAGGGAACATGGTAGAAAATAATGTTTAGTATGCCTGAACTCAGAATAATAAAATACTTCTTTTAGTAAAGTTTATTTTAATATCCTGTGTTTGCAAATGCTACTTTTAGAAAGTTAGCATTTGCTTGCCTAACCATTTCAGCCCGCCTCTGCTTGGATGTGTATCTGACTGTCTGGGTTGTGTGAGTGACAGGGCTGGGGGATGACAGGTGGTGAATGCAAGGATTACGCCTTAGTGTGAGGTAGGAGTGCCCCTGGACTCTTCATCAGGCTGTGCTCTGCCACCACAATGCTGGCTCCGCCCCCCTGGGGGGGGACTGATGACTCAGCCTGCACCTGGCCCAGGAAGGGCGAAGCACCATCAACAAGGTACTCCTGGCTGCCCCTGTCCCCACAATGCTGGCTCCGCCCCCCTGTGTAGCGTCTGATGTGCCTGCCCTCACACTGAAAGCAACAGCCAGAGTACACCCAACAAGTGCTCAGAGACTGAAAGGAATTATGCAGAGGCCCCCCTGGCCTGAAAAGACAAAGAAACTGGTGTATAAAAGTAGGAGCCCTGCTCCTTGTAAATTAGATCCTGTTTGCGCAAAGAAGAAGCTCTGCCCGAGGAGAAGGACCCTGGAAGCTGCATGGAGAAGTACTGACTCTGACCCCAAGAGACTGGCCTGTGGTGGGTGCCTTGCTGCTGAAGGAGAGAAGGAGAAGAAAGACTGAAAGACTTTGCTTTTATTCAACTTGTGCCAAACTTTTACCAAGATCTCCAAGGGCTTGCTGTGGAACTTGCCCCCTGAACTGCGCCCCAGGAACAGTGGGCGCCACCCCCCCCCCCGGAAAGAGAAGCTGCCGTGAGATCTGCATCTGCCTGGTAAACCCTCCTGAGAAAACGCGGAGTGCGCTGTGAAGGAATCACTGTGCCCTCTGAGAGGCCCTTGGCACCCCCGTCCCGCCGAGCCACGCATCTGCTTCCTGGCAGGCCCCAGATAACATCGCCAGGACCAGCCTCGCTGGCCCCAGCACCGTGCCTGTCGCCTGCCTAACTGCGGACTGCACCGCAAGACCGGACTCTGCCTTTTGCCCACCTGTTCCTGAAGGAGAGTGCCTTGAAGCCCCAGCCGCCGCCGTTCGTGTGCAGCAGCGGCATGGGGAGAGAAGGAGCACTCCCTGTGCTTTGCCAAGGCTTGTTTGTGCCTCACTTTGCTGCCCGGGGCGCCGCCCCCTCTTCCCAGGACTCGAGGCGCTTTATCTCTCTCACCCGGCCCGCGCCGCAACGCCAACCTTCAAGCCCGAGCCGAGCCCCCGCTCTGACTGGCCCAGGAAGGAAGACACCGCGACGCGGGACACCGAACCGACCTTGACCTTGCCGCCTCGACCCTCTTCAAGGATCTCTAAGGTACTGTGTGCCCCTGCGGTGCGAGCGTCCTGCCATCCAAGCTCGCACCACCCTCTGTGACCTTCTGTGCCCCGGAGCCCCGCAGCTGCAGTCTGCACCTCGGCACGAGCCCCCCTCTCCAGAGAGGCTCGCACTGCTCCTGGCCCCCCGAGGCCCCCCCTGACATTCCCCGTGGCCGGCGCCCCCTCTGCCTCGAGTCCCACACAGCTGTGTGACTCATCCTGAGAGCCAGCCCCGGTCGTGCCCTTCGCCGCTCACGCGAGAAGCGTGAGCTTTGGCAGGCCGGGCCCGATTTTCAAGCAGGAGGTGCACAGAGGCGCTGGGGAGCACCCAGAAGCGCTGGCGAACATTGTACCTTGGAGAAACTGGGCAGAAGGCCCCAAAGAATACCTTTAAGACTATGAGAAGCTGATTAAGAACTGTGGCAGCCTAATCACAAGTAACTGGAACCATTTTTCTGTACTAAGACCGTATTTACAAGCCTGCTTAAAAAATATATATAAAGAAGATATTTTTACAGAAATACAGTCTAGTGTCATTGTGTGGGGGGTTGATGGTTATTGTGTGTGATGCTGCAAATGTTTAACCCTATGTACTCCAGAGTTTAGCCTAGACTGCTTGCGCCACACTACCTAGAGGGTGAGCAGGGGTTATTTCTGGGAGTAATCCTTTGCCCTGACTTAGAGGAGAGGGTCCCTGCTTGCCGCCAGTGCTGCACTGCGCCAACCAGAGACCCCCAATTCTAACATTGGATGCAGCGGTAAGGATCACGAATTTACTTTTGCAGTGTCCATGCAGTGATTGTTGACTCTAGCACAGTGATTACCGTCCAGTAACTTAGCCACAGACTTTTTAATTTTTTCTCTCTGCTGGAAGAAGATCCCTTTTTATTTGAAGCCATGCCTGGCACCAACAGCGTGGAGAAGGCAGTATCTGTAACCTCTGATGTAGTGGAATTGGAATGGGATGTGTCAAAACTGGACGACCACAAGAGAGATGAGCTATTGTACTTTCTAAAGAAATTCAAGGTACCACGTTCAGGGTGCAAGAACAAGGAGGATTACTACAAGGCCCTGAAAGCCTGGATTGAATCTAGGAATGCACTTGTGGATCAGGATACACCTGTGGATCTTGTTGATCATGAAAGACCAGACAGCGTCCATAGCTTTGGCAGAGGCCTGTCGCCAGAGGAGCTGGCAGACAGACAGGCAACCAGGGATCATGAAATGAAGCTGGCAGAGTTAAAATTGAAGGGCCAACTGGAGCTTGAGAGCAAAAGAATGGCTCTGGAAGAGCGAAGAATCCAAATGGAACATGAAGTAAAATTGAGGGAGATGAGTCTGAAGGAGAAAAGTTTGGAGCATCTTCCCTCTTGTGGCAGCACAACGCCGGTGCAGGTAGAGTCCAGGGTGTACATCCCCAAGGATGTAGTTGAGTTCTTTAGGGGGGATGACATAGGACAGTGGTTTAGGGCCTATGAGGTAGCCATGTCCTCCCACCGGGTCCCTGACAAGGATTGGGGAGCGGGGTTGTGGGGAAGGTTCCTTAGCGAAGGGCGGGACACCCTGCTAGATTTGCTCACCGAAGAACAAAGTTCCTATCCCTGCATGAAAGAGGCCTTAATGACCAGATATGGGCTTACCCCTGAAATGTACAGACAGAGGTTCAGGGGTTGTGCTAAGCTTCCTGGGAGTACATATGTGGAGTATGTGACTTTTTTTTGCAGAGCACTGGATGGTTGGGTGAAGGGTAGTAAGGTGAATGATTTTCAAGGTCTCTTTGACTTAATTGCATGGGAGCACTTGTCCGGTAATTGTTTTCCTGAGCTACGCCAGCACCTGATTGATAGCAAGCTGTCCAACCCGAGGAAGCTTGCTGAGGAGGCGGACCGCTGGCTCAGCACCAGGGTCCACAAGGGTCCAGTGGGAGACTCCGCCAAGGGTGGGCAGGGTCCCCAGCAGAAGAGTGGGAGGGACAGGGGTAAACAGAAAGGGTTCCCTAAAGGCCCCCAAAGTAATCCCGAAGGGAACCAGCAGAAAGGTTCTCAGCCTCCCCCACCCCCGAAGCAGAACGGGGCCCCGACAGGTAGACCTGTTCCAAAGGGGCCCTTCAATTGTTACAGATGTGGTGACCCGGGGCACATTGCCAGTGACCCCAAGTGTTGCCTGTTTGGTAAAACAGCACCCACTGGTGCTCCACCCCGGCAAGTAACTAGCGTTAATTTGGGAGAAGAAGTAATGGTCCCAGGGGGTGGAGATCCTGTCCAGATGACCCTAGTCTCTCTAGGAGACAGTGAGATGGTCCCTGAAAACTACCTGCCCTCTAACACTAAGAAATATGGGCAGGTGGTTACCATCAATGGTAAGAAAGCTGAGGCTCTTAGAGATACAGGAGCCAGTGTGACTGCAGTGAGGCAGCACCTGGTCTCAAGAGCAGGTTGTACCCCATGCCTACTGTAGGGTAATCAATGCTGATAATTCAGAGAGTCAGTGTCCAATGGCTCAAGTTCCCTTCGAGTGGGGGGGGGGGGTCTCTGGTACTCTGCAGGTCTGTGTGAGGAAAGCCATGCCTGTGGACTGTTTGCTAGGGAATGACTTGGAAGACTCCCCTTGGGGTAAGGTGGAGAAGACGACTCACCTGAGGATGGTGGGTCTGCCTGACTGGGCGTGCGTGACCACCCGGTCAATGGCAGCCAGTAGGGGTGCTCAAGAGATCCTGGGGCCTGAAGGAGAGGCCCAGGAACTGGCCTTAGGGAGAAGGTGCAGGGGGCGCGGGAAACCGGCCCCTGAAGTTCCCACGGTCCAGGAGGAAGCAGACCTTGAGGGGGATGCCCTGGAGCCTACTGGGGAACAGATTGCTGAACTGGGGGACCTGCCTGAGCTGACCCATTGGCAGCAAGAAGGAGGCCCCTCCAGGGAGGAATTCTGCAGGGAGCAGAAAGAATGCCCTTCTCTCGTGGGTATGCGGCAACAGGCTGCAGACCAGGCCAATGGTGTTCAGGCCAAAACACATTATGTGTACTGGGAGAATGACCTCCTGTATTCAGAGCCTAAGGCTGCTGAACCTGGGTCAGCCCGTGTGCCCGTGGTACCCCAGAAGTTCAGAGCCTTCCTACTGGGGCTGGCTCATGATGTGCCTTTAGCAGGACTTTTGGGAATGGGCAAGACCTATGACAGGCTTGTCACCCACTTTTACTGGCCCCAAATGCACAAGAGCTCAGACGCTCATTGTAGATCTTGTCAGACTTGCCAGGCAAGTGGTAAGTGTGGAGGGAAGAACAAGGCTCCCCTCCAACCATTCCCCGTCGTCAGTACCCCATTCCAGCGAGTGGGTATTGACATTGTTGGGCCTCTGGACCCCAAGACAGCCATGGGCAACAGGTTCATCCTGGTCTTGGTGGACCATGCCACCCGGTACCCTGAAGCCATCCCTCTGAGGACAGTGACGGCCCCCGTGGTGGGATGGGCACTGATGGGAATTTTCTCACGAGTGGGATTCCCTCTAGAGGTGGTGAGTGACAGGGGGACCAATTTCATATCCAAGTATATGAAATCCCTTTGGCAAGAGTGTGGTGTAACCTACAAGTTCACCACCCCTTACCATCCCCAAGGAAATGGGTTGGTTGAGAGATTCAACCGAACCCTGAAGGGCATGATCATGGGCCTGGAAGGTCCAATGAGGCGTAAGTGGGACGTCCTCTTGCCATGCCTTCTCTTTGCATACCGTGAGGTGCCACAGAAGTCCCTAGGGTTCAGCCCCTTTGAACTGCTGTATGGTCACCCAGTGAGAGTTTGGTTAAGGAAGGCTGGGAGCAATCTCCCAGGAAACCTCCCCAGAATGTATACAGTTACATGCTGGCCTTCAGAAACCAAACCAGGCGATTCAGGCAACTTGCTGAGGCAAATCTGGAAGCCAGCCAGGAGGAGATGAAGCGGTGGTACGACCAGAATGCCACTCTGGTGGAGCTTCAGCCTGGACAAAAGGTGTGGGTCTTGGCCCCAGTGGAGCCTTGTACACTTCAGGATAAGTGGACAGGTCCATTTGAGGTTGTGGAGCGCAAGAGTCCGGTAACCTACTTGGTGGACATGCAGTCTCCCAGGAACCCTCGGAGGGTCCTACATGTTAACCGCCTTAAGCCCCACTTGGAGAGGTCCGAAGTGGGCATGTAGTTGGCAACTGATGATGGAATGGAGGAGACCGAACCTCTTCCTGACCTCTTAGTAGCCTCTGAGAAAGATGGGTCAGTGGATGGAGTTAACCTCTCACCCACCCTGACGCCTGAGCAACAGGAAGACTGCCGCCAATTGCTGGGGCAGTTTCCAGATCTGTTCTCCCTGGTTCCTGGTGTCACAGATTGGTGCGTCCATGATGTGGACAGAGGAGACAGCTTACCTGTGAGGCATAAGGCCTACAGAGTGACTGACAGGGTCAGGGCCTGCATCAAGGAGTAGATCTCCAAGATGCTTGCTCTTAGGGTGGTTGAGTCCTCCAGCAGTCCTTGGTCCAGCCCCGTGGTCTTGGTCCCAAAGGCTGCTGCTCCGGTAGCCACACCTGAACTCCGGTTCTGTGTGGACTACAGAGGACTCAATTCAGTCACCAAGACTGACGCGCACCTTATCCCCAGAGCTGATGAGCTCATTGATCGGCTAGGGGCTGCCCGGTTCCTCAGCACGTTTGATTTAACGTCTGGGTACTGGCAGATCGCCTTGACCGATGGGGCAAAGGAGAGGTCAGCATTCTCTACACCAGATGGGCATTTCCAGTTCCGGGTTATGCCATTTGGAATGAAGAATGCCCCTGCCACCTTTCAGAGGTTGGTCAACCAGGTGTTGGCTGGGCTGGATGAGTTCAGTGCCGCCTACCTGGATGACATTGCAGTGTTCAGTGGCACCTGGCCAGAACACCTGCGACACCTCTGGGAAGTGTTGACGGCCCTGCGCAAGGCAGGCCTCACAATCAAGGCCAGCAAGTACCAGATTGGGCAGGGTTCAGTGGTGTACTTGGGACACCAAGTGGGGAGTGGCAAGGTGGCACCCTTGCAACCCAAAATTGAGACCATCCTGGCTTGGGAACCCCCCAAGACCCAGACTGCAGTGAGAGCCTTCCTGGGGCTCACTGGGTACTACAGGAGGTTTGTCAAGGGCTATGGCACTATTGTGACCCCCTTGACAGAGCTGACTTCTAAGAAGCAGCCCAGGAATGTGATTTGGACTTGCACCTGTCAGAAGGCTTTTGACACCCTGAAAACTGCCATGTGCACGGCGCCCGTGCTCCTGGCTCCTGATTTTTCCAAGGAATTTCTAGTGCAAACAGATGCTTCAGAGCATGGTGTAGGGGCTGTTCTCTCACAGATGACTGAGGAGGGCTGGGACCAACCTGTAGCCTTTATCAGTAGGAGGTTACTTCCCCGGGAACGTAGGTGGAGTGCAATAGAGCGAGAAGCTTTTGCTGTGGTCTGGGCACTGAAGAAGCTAAGACCCTACTTGTTTGGGTCCCACTTCCGGGTTCAGACAGACCACCGGCCCCTCAGATGGTTGATGCAAATGAGGGGTGAGAACCCAAAACTGTTGAGGTGGTCCATCTCCCTACAGGGTATGGACTTCACGGTGGAACATCGCCCTGGCACAGATCACGCCAATGCTGACGGTCTGTCCAGGTTTTTCCGCCTTAGTGATGAGGAACTCCCTGGGGAAGGGTAGTTCCCCCCACATTTCAGCTGGAGGGGACACGTGTTAGACCTGGCACCTTGGCGTGAGTTTCCCTTCCACTTTTTGCTGATGTGCCTCAGATGTTTTTGCTGGTGTCCGCCGCTCAGGGCACTGCGCCACGGCCAACCCGTGCCGCAGTGCAAGTGCTCCCTATGAAAAGTATCACTGTGATTGGTATACCTGATTGGTTCATTGGATTTACTGTCAGTCCCCAGTAGAGTGCACCAGGAGTGCCAGGGCTTGTAAATGCCAATACTGCTAGTGGGCCTGCAGCGCTGGTTGCGCCACCCACAGAAGCAGCCTTTTAAAATGTGTCTAGGGTCTGCCACTGCAGAACCTGCGTGCAGTCTGGTACTGTCATGCTGGCTGGGCAAGTGCACACACTTGCCAGCCCCTAAACTTTCCCTTAACTTCATATTAGTCACTCCTATGGTAGGCCCAAGGGCAGGGTGCATTGTAAGTGTAAGGTAGGACATGCTCTGATGAGTGTGGCATGTCCTAATAGTGAATTACTGCCAAATTCGTTTTTCACTATTGTAAGGCTACCTGTTCTCTTTAGGCCAGATGGGCTGTTGGAATTATTACACTCTATAATCCCAGCAGGCTCAGGGAACATGGTAGAAAATAATGTTTAGTATGCCTGAACTCAGAATAATAAAATACTTATTTTAGTAAAGTTTATTTTAATATCCTGTGTTTGCAAATGCTACTTTTAGAAAGTTAGCATTTGCTTGCCTAACCATTTCAGCCCGCCTCTGCTTGGATGTGTATCTGACTGTCTGGGTTGTGTGAGTGACAGGGCTGGGGGATGACAGGTGGTGAATGCAAGGATTACACCTTAGTGTGAGGTAGGAGTGCCCCTGGACTCTTCATCAGGCTGTGCTCTGCCACCACAATGCTGACTCCGCCCCCCTGGGGGGCGACTGATGACTCAGCCTGCACCTGGCCCAGGAAGGGCGAAGCACCATCAACAAGGTACTCCTGGCTGCCCCTGTCCCCACAATGCTGGCTCCGCCCCCCTGTGGAGCGTCTGATGTGCCTGCCCTCACACTGAAAGCAACAGCCAGAGTACACCCAACAAGTGCTCAGAGACTGAAAGGAATTATGCAGAGGCCCCCCTGGCCTGAAAAGACAAAGAAACTGATGTATAAAAGTAGGAGCCCTGCTCCTTGTAAATTAGATCCTGTTTGCGCAAAGAAGAAGCTCTGCCCGAGGAGAAGGACCCTGGAAGCTGCATGGAGAAGTACTGACTCTGACCCCAAGAGACTGGCCTGTGGTGGGTGCCTTGCTGCTGAAGGAGAGAACGAGAAGAAAGACTGAAAGACTTTGCTTTTATTCAACTTGTGCCAAACTTTTACCAAGATCTCCAAGGGCTTGCTGTGGAACTTGCCCCCTGAACTGCGCCCCAGGAACAGTGGGCGCTACCCCCCCCCTGGAAAGAGAAGCTGCCGTGAGATCTGCATCTGCCTGGTAAACCCTCCTGAGGAAACTCGGAGTGCGCTGTGAAGGAATCACTGTGCCCTCTGAGAGGCCCTTGGCACCCCCGTCCCGCCGAGCCACGCATCTGCTTCCTGGCAGGCCCCAGATAACATCGCCAGGACCAGCCTCGCTGGCCCCAGCACCGTGCCTGTCGCCTGCCTAACTGCAGACTGCACCGCAAGACCGGACTCTGCCTTTTGCCCACCTGTTCCTGAAGGAGAGAGTGCCTTGAAGCCCCAGCCACCGCCGTTCGTGTGCAGCAGCGGCGTGGGGAGAGAAGGAGCACTCCCTGTGCTTTGCCAAGGCTTGTTTGTGCCTCACTTTGCTGCCCGGGGCGCCGCCCCCTCTTCCCAGGACTCGAGGCGCTTTATCTCTCTGACCCGGCCCGCGCCGCAACGCCAACCTTCAAGGCCGAGCCGCCGCTCTGACTGGCCCAGGAAGGAAGACACCGCGACGCGGGACACCGAGCCGACCTTGACCTTGCCGCCTCGACCCTCTTCAAGGATCTCTAAGGTACTGTGTGCCCCTGCGGTGCAAGCGTCCTGCCATCCAAGCTCGCACCGCCCTCTGTGACCTTCTGTGCCCCGGAGCCCCGCAGCTGCAGTCTGCACCTCGGCACGAGCCCCCCTCTCGAGAGAGGCTTGCACCGCTCCTGGCCCCCCGGGGCCCCCCTGACATTCCCCGTGGCCGGCGCCCCCTCTGCCTCGAGTCCCACACAGCTGTTGACTCATCCTGAGAGCCAGCCCCGGTCGTGCCCTTCGCCGCTCACGCGAGAAGCGTGAGCTTTGGCAGGCTGGGCCCGATTTTCAAGCAGGAGGTGCACAGAGGCGCTGGGGAGCACCCAGAAGCGCTGGCGAACATTGTACCTTGGAGAAACTGGGCAGAAGGCCCCAAAGAATACCTTTAAGACTATGAGAAGCTGATTAAGAACTGTGGCAGCCCAATCACAAGTAACTGGAACCATTTTTCTGTACTAAGACCGTATTTACAAGCCTGCTTAAAAAATATATATAAAGAAGATATTTTTACAGAAATACAGTCTAGTGTCATTGTGTGGGGGGTTGATGGTTATTGTGTGTGATGCTGCAAATGTTTAACCCTATGTACTCCAGAGTTTAGCCTAGATTGCTTGCGCCACACTACCTAGAGGGTCGCAGGGGTTATTTCTGGGAGTAATCCTTTGCCCTGACTTAGAGGAGAGGGTCCCTGCTTGCCGCCAGTGCTGCACTGCGCCAACCAGAGACCCCCAATTCTAACAATGGAATTATGATATGTTGCATATAGATGTACAGATTGCGACTTAGCTCATATTCACAAAACAGACTAATGTTAAGCATGTTACACTGATTCTGGTTGACACTAGGTGACTTTGTTAACATTAATCTGTATGAGGGAGCACTTTAAAGGCAAGGGATGTTTACCCTCGCATGGAGTTACTCAGGAACCCTCTGGCCATGCGATTGAGTTCTGAACAAGTGGGTATATCAATACTGTGGTCCTATTCCCTTATTGTTAAATAGGCATATAATGAGGGTTTTGTACATAACTTGCCATGTGGTCAATCTTAATGCACCGAGCACACGAGAGCTGTAAATTACCTATGATGCCTATAAATACTGCCCTTACTGTAATTGATTAAAATACTGATGCCTTCAATTATGATTCAAATATTATCGGACAGCGTCCATCCGGACGTATTGAAGAATACCCAATCCAAGATGGTGGGTTTTGTACATAATATGCCATGTGGTCAATCTTAATGCATCGGGCACACGAGAGCTGTAAATTACCTATGATGCCTATAAATACTGCCCTTATTGTAATTGATTAAAATACTGATGCATTCAATTATGATTCAAACATTATCGGACAGCGTCCATGCGGACGTATTGAAGAATACCCAATCTAAGATGGCGGCTCTCAAAAGTTTGAATGCCTCCTTAAAAACTCCGTGATGCGCTTAATAATGTTATATAAACTGTTGAGATTCGTTTGCACCTATTTAGATGTCCTCATTTAATATGCCCGTATTTTTAGAACTGGTTGTCCATGAGTTGTGATTCGGTGGGGCCAATCTAATGCAGTCCGCCTTCTATAACCTTGTATACGGACTTTAAGATGGCGATCACGCATTGGTTGCTGCTGAACGCCGATTCTTGGGGAATAGAAACGCCGGTCACTGGTAAGTCTCCGGTTCTTCGGGAGAGAGTAAAACCAGTGACAGTCCCTTTTTCAATTTGGACTCATTTGTAATTTTAATTTTTACAGCGGATTAAGTCCGGTTGACGAAATTTTCGGGCTGAGTCACTTTTGATGTTCCACAACCAACATAATCTGGTATATTTTTAGACGCTGGGACATGGCGCCTAGTTTTTGTTACGAAATAGGGGTTACTGTTTAGCCCTTGATCATGGAATATGAAACTAGATTGATCATATCAATATATAATCGTCCTTTATTTGATTATAGGACTAGCCACATAAATAATTGTTTGGAGATCGAGTATGCAGAGACTGTGAGCTTGCTACATTCAAGATAACTTAGTCCAACATCTCCGCCCGCTGGACAAAGGTAATGACATGTCCGGTTTACCTTTGTTTTATACTATTGTTCAAGAACCCATAGAGAGTGAGTCATATGACCACCTTGTTATATTTTCAGGTGTTATTCAGTAACCTCGGGATACAGAGTGAAGAATTCCTCTTGGCCCACCTTTTCTACTGGGTAAGCAACTCATCCCAGTTGATTGCGACATTATTATTTTTTGTCGCAAGTCTTTTGCAACAGCCTGATGTATATATTTACTCTATTTCAGGGCTCACATTACTCCCCTGGTTGCCCATAGTTCTAGTCCTGATGAAGACTCGCATGGCCACGGTCCAACTTACCTGTAGGCTTTAAGACGAGTCGAAACGTCGACGCTCATTTGTTCACCTGGATTGTGTAACACATTTTCTTGCGCAAGACAATTTTTGGAAGCAATGTCTCCATTTAATGAAAATGGTGTATAGAACTTATCACAGACCAGGCTATACAATTAATACTGCATTGTGTTATTAATAATTGTAAATAGACTTGTAAAAATCTCCCCTCTTTTTCTTCCATTTCTATCAAGCACTTTAACTTTCTTTTCTTATGCACGCTCGCTTTGGGCAACTTGAAAACTCATTTGTATAGAGATAATGTTGAATGCAATGAATAAAAATTGCCCTTGAATTTGTATTGGAGGCTGTTGCTCCCTTTGGATTTTGTATGCGCTACATTACATTGAATGTACAGGGTTGATCTGTGAGACATATCCCATAACTGAGTGAACTGTGAGAAAGTATTGATTGATTCTAAAGAAAGTAGGGGTTGAAGACCTTTGTTTTTGTATAGTGATAACTGCCCAGGTCTTTGACTTGTTTGGGCCACCCCATTTTTGATAATGGTTAGCAGTGTTAAATAGGTCGTGTTCACATAGTGTAGTTGTACCTTCCGCAAGTGTGCTGATATAACAATTTTATGGGGAGGGTGGCTAGGGCATGCATGCCTCCCGCCATTTGGTATCTTCCAGGCTGCCCACCCACTGCTCCCATCTTTGCTACCATTACAAACCAGGGAAAGATATATCTTGGAGATGCACATGTTGTAGTTGTAACTGTGTGAAATTGAGTATACAAAAGTTTAAAGATACTTTGTGACTGCATTGGTTACCCGTGCCAGACGTTTCACAACGTCGTGACCCCATTCAAGCCCACCTCAAGAAGCCCTCCATTTGCGCTGGATGACTGAGCCAGAGGCATTTCTAGATGATAGCTTGCTGGATTGTTTTTTTGGCTCAGCCCGAAAATCTATTGGCCGCCCACCAGACAGACTGACCTGGTGACTTTTTTAGTGTGGAAGGGGATGGATGAGCCATAGATAATGTGCATGACGTTACGTAGTTCAAGATGAGCCAGTTCCAATTCGGTCGGGTCACTCCAGCCTCCAGTCATTGAGAACAAGAAGATGGAATGCCTAGTAGTATAGTCTGATGTCTTCCGCCCCCAACCCTCCATCATAAACCAACTGGAGGTACTTGTTAAAGGCTATGCGAGGAGGCCATTCTCTCTAGAGAAAGGATCCGAGCAACATTGCCATCCCAGTGAACCAGATGTTGGGGATGTGGAGCATAAAATTCTGCAACACATACAAGAATCGTGGGAGTGTCATCATTTTGATAAGCGCTACTCGTCCCATTGTATTGAGGGGGAGTTTATTCCAAGCGTGTAAATTTGTCTTTGATTGAAGTCAGGAGAGGCACAAGATTGAGGCTGCTTTTGAGTTCTGGTACAGTAGTTATGTGAACACCTAGATATTTAAAGCTAAGGCGACGGATCAGGATGGCCAATTACCAGGTAACTGTGGTGCTGTGGGATTAAAAGCAATTTGCCTCGGTTTGTACTGAGGCCAGAGACCTCCTCAAACACTTTCAGAATGTCTAGGGCCCTGGAACCAGATGTCGTGGGGGGGAGGGGGTTACTAGAAAGAGGAGAACAACATCCGCATATATTGCAATCCTATATTGTGCCCTACCCCATCTCCACCTCCTTACTCTAGCATCACAACGGATGATCCTGATCAGAGGCTCAATGGCCAGAGCAAAGAGAAGCGGGGACAGAGGGCACCATTGCCTGGTCTCACCTAATCTGAAAAATGTGTAATAGTACCTCTTTATGAGCACTTGCACCTTTAGAGGAGCTTAACATATTTGCGAAAGGTGGTACCGAAGCTCACTCGTAGGAGGGCTAGTTCCAAGTAGCCCAGACAACCGAATTGAAAGCTTTCTCGAAGTTCATGAGCAGTAGCGCCATGAAGTCAGTTATTTCATGAACTTGGGTCAAGGCAGTACGAACGCACCTGATACAGTGCCTGGTACTGGACATAAACCCACATTGGTCCGGATATATTCGGGAGCCCAGGACTCATTGGAGCCTGGTTGCCAGTGCCTTTACAAACATTTAAATGTCCGCGTTTATCAGATAAATGGAACAATGGGAAACACAGCAGTCTGGTGGTTGCCCCGCTTTAGGAAGGACCACTAAAGTGCCTATCGGGCAGGAAGTAGCTGGTTTGCGCTGCCTCACTGTAGAATTTGAGCAAGTGCGAAGCAATTATGTCCTGGAATTTACAGTAATAGTCAAGAGGGAACCCATATGGATCCCGGGTTTTCCCCAGATTTAGTGCGTTCTTCGCTGCCTGTATTTCATCTTCGGTAAGAGGGGACTCTAGTTCTTCCCGTTGAGAGCTTGCAAGGTGTGGAAGGAGTTTGTAGTCAAAAAGAGGCTTAGCTAATTCCAGAGCAGGCCTCGACCGATGAGCGCAGAGCCTCATAATATATCGCAACGGCGCCTGCTTTCGCAACTGGTGTATTTAATATGCATTAAAACTAAAAAACAAAACAGGTATGTGGAGGGTCAAGGGGATATTTAATGACCTGTCTGCTCATACCCCTAAATACAATATACAACACACAAAAGAGCAGACCAGGTCTGGAGAAAAGTGTGTAGCTGTACTAGCCAGGGTGCAATAAAAGGATGTATACATGAACACATGATGCTGAAAATCACTGGCTAGATGAATCCCATCAGACCACCCTTGTGGTGGAATTTACGTCATGTGGGATGTTACTGATCATTCCAAAACACAACCGACCTTGTAGTGCCGATGTAGAAATGGATGTCAGGAAGATAGCCGTGATAATCATCATAAAGTGATATTAACTAAAGTGCAGTGCCTATATGACAGTAGTGAAATAAAATTGACTACATGGGCGTTGTAAAGTATTCAAACCGCACTCAATGTGTCAAAAGTTAAAAACACGCCGGGTAATAGGATTTCACTGCGCCATTGGGTAATCCTATTACCCGGCGTGTTTTTAACTTTTGACACATTGAGTGCGGTTTGAATACTTTACAACGCCCATGTAGTCAATTTTATTTCACTACTGTCATATAGGCACTGCACTTTAGTTAATATCACTTTATGATGATTATCACGGCTATCTTCCTGACATCCATTTCTACATCGGCACTACAAGGTCGGTTGTGTTTTGGAATGATCAGTAACATCCCACATGACGTAAATTCCACCACAAGGGTGGTCTGATGGGATTCATCTAGCCAGTGATTTTCAGCATCATGTGTTCATGTATACATCCTTTTATTGCACCCTGGCTAGTACAGCTACACACTTTTCTCCAGACCTGGTCTGCTCTTTTGTGTGTTGTATATTTAATATGCATCCCAATCGGTCTGTAATAGAGGGGATAAGTTTAGAGTTGGTATCCCTTGTGGAAAGCCAGAAAAAGGAGCTTAACGCTTTTGTCTCCATGCTCATACATACGCCAGAAAGACTCTTTCCAACATTGGCGAGCTTTGTTGATGGCAGGCTGCCGCAACAATACACTGTCAAGCTTGAGTTGTCGAGTGAGGGATTCGGCCATATCTGTGGCTGCGTTGGTCTCCAGATGTAATATACTGGACTCAAGTTCCGTCATGCGGCTAAATTTGTCCTGTTCAGCTTGTTTGAGATAGGTTTTGGCCATCCCCCTGATTGTAGCTTTGCTAGCTGCCCAGCAGTACCCACACTGCTAACCGACCCAACATTGATCTCAAATTAAGAGTGGATCTCTATAGCCAAGTGGTCTACATATTGGTCGTCCGTAAGAAGCCAGGCATTAGTGCGCTGAAGTGGTCGCCTGTGTTGGATAGGGTTCCCCAAATGGAGCATAATTGGTGAGTTATCCCTTAGGGAAGAATGTTTGTGGCAGTCGTGCGAGTCATCAGTAGCAGGGAGGAGTATGAGGTCAATGCGAGAGAGGGTTTTGGTAGATGCGGATGTATGCATGTAGGACCTCTCATTTGGATGTTATGTCTGCCAAACATCACATAGACCCGGGTAGTCCCTCCAGGAGATAAACACCTTAGACGTCTCCCGCCGGTGCCTCGCAGGGGGGTGGGGGGGAGGGGGCCGCCCGCCAGACAGATCCATGTTTGGGTTTAGATTGGAATTGAAGTCACCACAGAGGATCATTGTCCCAGGTAGAAATTCAGCAATCTCATTTGTGAACTTGTTGAGGGTCCTCTTCTACCACTGGGTGGGTTGGGGTGTATATTGTGTGTATATATGTGTATGTATGTATGTATATGTGTGTATATATATATATATATATATATGTGTGTGTGTGTTTTAGCAATATATATGTGTGTGTATATATGTGTGTGTGTGTGTATATATATATATATATATATATATATATATATATATATATATATATATATATATATATATACTGAAAGAGACTATTAGTTCTAGATTCCATACCTTTGAATTACCTCCAGGCGTCCGACTGGATGCGGAAACGTTTTTCTCAGCAGTATCCCTGCGCGTCAGTAGGTGGCTCCGCATTCTTCATTGGCGTTGTGATCACCAGAATGGTGTAGCGGTATCTACTTAGACACTGCCCCTGTGCGCAGACGTCCATTTTCTTTTTCCACGCCAGCCAGCGCAGATCCGGAGAGAGCGTTACTCTTAGTCATTTTTTGACTAACACTTTCTCGACTTTTGTCAACATCTTTTTCGAGTCGTTAAACTCCAGGTCCACGTAGGGATATCCCATCGTCTGACCGGCTTCAAGCCTTGTGACTCCTGTCGCAAGTTGTTGGTCACGGACCCACACCTTGTGTGCCTCTGGTGCCTGGAGCGTGACCATGACCTGAAGTTGTGCTCCGACTGTTGGGTCATGAACCCGAAGTCTTTGCAGGAGCGGTCCTGAAAGGTATACAACCTTTACCACGCAATACCATTACAACGCAGGCATTACCACGCATACCATTACAACGCATTGCGCTGGGGGGGCGCTCTAGGATAGGGAATAAGTTTAATTTTCTATCCAACACCTTCCCTAGTGTCCACGGGGACTGGAGTTGGAATAGAAAATTATACTTACCACTATCTAGCACCTCTAAGCGCTATGCGTTGTAAAGGTATGCGTGGTAAAAACCGCGTTGTAAAAGTATGCGTGGTAAAAGTATGCGTTGTAACGTCATACATCCGTCCTGAAAGCTTCTGTAGGCCCAGTAGTCAGCTCCGTGCCGCTCAAGGTCCCGATCGAGAGGGAGGTGGCAGGACTGGTTGCGGAGTCACCACCATCATTCGTCCTCAAAGTCTTCATCATAGGGTAAGTCGAAGCACAAGAAGAAGGCTAAGAAGCACCATCGGTCTTCGCCTTCTCCCCGACCATCGGCAGACGGAATGCGGAAGTTCATAGTCCTTCAGCTCTGCCCGCGGAGCCTACTAGGACGGTTCCAAGCTTCCTTCCCTTCCCGGGAGCCAGAGCGTCCCCTGCCCGGCTACGTGCATTTTACAAAGCTCTCCACTCCATCTTTGGGCAACCCAATTCCGTCAGCACGCCTTCGGTACCCGTGGACTCAGGAGGGGCTCTAGGCCTTTGATGCCGGTGGCTCCAGCCTCGGCGCCGCAGGGCCCCCAGGGATCCGGATCAGACGCCCCCTCCGACGCCGGTTGTGTCCCCGGCCTCTTCCTCGACTTGGACACAGAGCTGGACCTGTACTTTTGTACCACTGTTCTACCCTGGTGTTCCTTATCGCCCTGAGTGGCAGCCAGAGGAGAGTGAGGAGGACTGGGAGGGGGTCTGTTGACCCTCTGGCAGACCAGCTAGAAGAGCCGGACTGGAGAGAGGAGTTGGGTGAGGCCAGTGGTCTGGATACCTCCCCACACCTTGGTATGCTTTCTTCCCCTATCGTGGCCACAGAGGAGGGAGCCTCCTATACTGTGGGGTTACGTAGTGTGGCTGAGACCTTGGGCCTTTAGCTTCCTACGATGGCAGTCCGGACTAAACTCCTGACTGAGGTGCATCAGCTGTCAGCGGCCTCTTCGGAGTCCCTGCTGCTGTTCAATGAGGCCCTCACATACATCCTTCTGGGTACTTGGTCCAAGCCCAACACAGGGGCTCCTGTAAATAGGATGATTGCCTGATGCCACCGCCTAGCCCAGGGCGACCCAATTTCCCTCTCCGAACACCCTACCCCCGAAAGCTTGGTGGCCCAAGCCTCAACATCCAAAGCTGCGTTCCCTACTGCTCCCCCACATAGGGAATCCAAGAAGCTGGACGATCTTGGGAAGATTGTTTTCTTCTGCCAGTTTAGGACTGTGGTCAGTGAACCCGCATGTTTCTTGGGCAGGTACACCCACTCTGTGTGGGACACGGTTGCGCTAGTGCTGCCACAGAGCCCGGAGGAGGCCCAGGCTGTAATCACCCGTGCGGTCACAGAGGGTAGAGATGGCACAAAGTTCGCCATTCCAACTCGCTGGGTAGAACGATTTCTACATCAGTTGCCTTGAGGCACAACACCAGGCTTAGGTCCACTGGCTTCTCCGGGGATGTCCAATCGACCCTTTTGGACATCCCCTTTGACAGCCGTCTCTTTTTTGGCAACAAGCGCTTTAAGGACTCAAGAGCTACAAGAGATCCTTGGGCCTTGCTTCCACCTCCCGCCCGGCGCAGTCTGCTTTTCGCCCCTTTCGTGGCTACGGAAGAGGTGCCCCATCACATTCTGCCCAGAGCCGAAGGCTTGCGCAAGCTGTCCAGCCTCTGCCCGGCCGGGGATGTAGGACCCACCGTTGAGGGTCTGGGGACCAGCGGGCAGGCGGGCCAGTCCACCAGCAACCCCTCTGCAGCAGCCTCCAAGCCCTCCTAGTCTGACCTTTTAGGGCCACAATTCGCCAGTGGGCAGCAGAATTCACCATCACCTCCCCCACTGGCTCAACATCATGTCGAATAGGTGGTTTTGCAGATAGTCTGAAGTGGCTAGTCCCTCCCCTTCGAGAGTACCCCTCCATCAATGCCACCTCAATTCCTTTGCATGTCGGAGGATCACTTGGCCCTTTTCCAACTGGAAGTTGCAGCTCTCTTGACCAGGGGAGCCATCGAGCGATTTCCTGTCCCCGAAGTAGGTTGTGGTTGTTATTTCCACTACTTTCTGGTGCCCAAGAAGGACAAGGGCTTGCGTCCTATCTTGGATCTCAGGAACGTCAACCCCTTTCTCCAGAAGGAGAAGTTCAAAATGTTGACACTGGCTCAGGTCCTGTCTGCCCTCGACCTTGGAGAATGGATGGTAGCGTTGGACTTGCAGGATTCTTATTTTCATATCCCCGGCCCACCGGCGTTACCTACAGTTCACAGTAGGCCATGAGCACTTTCAGTTTACCATGCTCTCATTTGGTCTTACCAGCACCCCTAGGGTGTTCACGAAAGTGATGGCGGTGGTCACAGCTCATCTGCGCAGATCAGGGGTGTCAGTCTTCCCCTATCTCGACGACTGGTTGTTGAAGGTGGGCTCGCTCCAGACTGTCTCCCATCTCCAGACTACGGCTGACCTCCTGCATTCGCTGGGATTCATCATCAACGTGCCGAAGTCGCACCTGATTCCCTCTCTGAAGCTCCTTTTCATCAGAGCAGTTCCGGACACAGTGCAGTTTCGGGCTTATCCTCCCAAGCAGCGAGTCCGGGATATTCAGGCTATGATTCCGATCTTTCAACCAATATCCTGGGTTTCAGACAGACTGACCCTGAGGCTACTGGGCCTCGTGGCCTCCTGCATCCTGCTGGTGGACTATGCTAGGTGGCATATGCAGGCTCTGCAGTGGGACCTGAAGTTCCAGTGAGCACAGCATCAGGAGAATCTTTCCGATTGTGTCCAGATCTCGGAGGGCACTGCACACCAATTGCAGTGGTGGCTAAAAAGCAGGATTGGGTCAACAGCAGGTCCCTCTCCCTTCCCCAGCCAGAGTTCACAGTGGTGACTCACTTCTGTGGTGGAGCGGCCACAAAGGGGAGGCGGAGATCATAGGTCTCTGGTTTCTGGCAGAGTCCGGGCTCTACATCAACCTTCAGGAGCTTCGGGCGATCCGTCTTGCACTGAAGGCATTCCTTCCTTCTGTCAAAGGGAGAGTAGTGCAGGTGTTCATGGACAACACCACTGCCATGTGGTACTGCAACAAAAAGAGCGTAGTGGGGTCGTGGACCCTATGTCAGGAGGCACTTTGTCTCTGGAAGTGGCTGGAATATCAGGGCATGTCCCTGGTGGTACAACTCCTGGCAGGTTCTCTGAACACCAGTGCGGACGAACTCAGCCGCCGGTGCATGATGGATCACAAATGGCGTCTTCATTCGGAGGTGGTGCAAGGCCTCTTTCAGTGGTGGAGAGAGCCTTGGTTGGATCTATTCGCCACCGAAGATAACGTGCAATGTCAGCAGTTCTGTACGTTGTTATTACCAAGGCGGCACTCGCTCGGCGCTGCTTTTCGCCATGAGTGGAGTTGCAGTCTTCTATGCGCCTTTCCGCCTATACCACTTTTACCCAGAATGCTCAAGAAGATCAAGCGCAACTGGGCCCAAGTCATTCTTGTGGCCCCGGACTGGGCACAAAGAGTCTGGTATCCTGGGCTCTTGCACATGGGCATCAATCCTCCGATCAGACTGCCCCTTCGGGAGGATCTTCTGTCACAGCTGCAGGGGCCGTTCCTCCACCCAAACCTGTCCAGCCTCCACCTCCTTGCGTGGAGATTGAGCGGCGACAACTGACAGCTTTCGACCTTCCTCCTGAAGTCTGTAACGTTAACTTGGCAGCCAGGTGTCCCTCCACCAAAACGTTAGACGCCTGTAGATGGAACAAGTTTATGGCATGGTGTGCAGCAAAGACTGTGGATCCCCTTTCTGCCCCCCTTTCAGAAGTTCTTCTTCTTCTTCACACTTAAAACTGCCTTTCTGATTGCCATCACCTCTGCTCGCAGGGTGAGTGAGCTTCAGGCACTTTCTTCAAAACCTCCTTTCCTGGCTGTTCCACCGGACAAAGTTGCCCTTCACACTAGGTCTTCTTTCCTTCCCAAAGTGGGTTACCTCTTTAGACATAGGACAGCGATCACTTGGCCCACCTTCTTCCTGCTTGCACCCTTCTAAAGTGGAGGAGAGGCTCCACTGTCTGGATCCAAAACGTGCGCTTTCATTCTATCTGGATCGCACAAAACAATACCGGGTGGATGACCAGCTCTTGGTTAGCTATGTAGGCTCCAAGAAAGGTCAGGCTGTTTAAAAACAGACCATCTCTCGATGGGTAGTTCCCTGCATCCAAATCTGCTATTCCTTCATAAAAAAGGAACCTCCAGTGGGGTTGCTTGCCCATTCCACCAGGGCGACGTCAGCCACTACTGCTTTGGGACGTGGAGTCCCCCTTCATGACATCTGTCGGGCAGCTACGTGGGCTTCATTGCACACGTTTACCAAACACTACTGCCTGGACAGCCAAGTCCGTAGAGACGGCTTCTGTGGCCGTTCTGTTCTCCAGGACATTCTGGTGTGGACTTAGTTTGCAGACCCTCCTCCGGGGTTGGTATTGCTGGGGTATCTATTCTAAGGTGAGGAATCCATAAATAATTGTCTCTTTCAGATTAACAAGTTACTTACCTTCGGTAACGATATACCTGTAAGAGACATAGATTAGTTATGGATTCCTCACCGCCCCACCCATCCTCCCCGTTCTGCGAAATGACTTTTTGTGCACCAGTGGTCAGTGTCTTGCATGGCTCTGCGCTTCTGGCGTGGAATGTCGTGTAAAGAACTGATGTCAGCGCGCAGGGGCGGCGTCCAAGTAGATACCGCAATGTTATTCCGGCGACCACAATGCCAACGACTAACGCGGAGTCAACTGACGCCACCTACTGACGTGCAAGGGTACTACTGAAGAAAAATTCTCTGGATCCAGTCTGACGCAGGGTGTAATTCTAAGGTGAGGAATTCATAACTAATCTATGTCTCTTACAGATATATTGTTACCGAAGGTAAGTAACTTGTTCTGTAGGGCAGTGGTTCCCAAACTGTTTGAACCCATGGCTCCCTTGACCTATTGGTCGTTGGCCGTGGCTCCCCATTATGTTACTTTATTATGTTGGGTGGGGGGGGTGCAAGTTCGGCCTCAGGAGTACTTCCATTTTTATCCCTGAAAATGATTGGGATGAAGCGGATGAAGGAATTATAATCATATACAGCCAGAAAACATGGAAACACGCCCATTACCCTAGAATTGCGCCCACAAACCTAAGATCACGCCCACAGGAAACTAGCCTCTAGTCTTGTACAGGTCCAGCCCACAGGCCAAAGAAATGGAAGCCAACAGGGCCCCATTCCATGGCTCGTAGCATAGCCATCCGCCTAGGTCATGGAGTGTTCTAGATCTGTTTGTATTGCCTTCATTTCTGTGACCAAGCAGTGTAATATATACATGCGAGAAGTATTTCTGTGGGAGAATCTACATCTGTGATTGCTGCAAGGAGGTATACCTGTGCAGTTTAACATGCGCAGATTTTACTGCAACCAAAGTAGCAATGGTAATTTTCTCTTTAGTCTGCCAAAGCCCTGAATAAATATGTGCATTTATTCAACATCAGGCCTACGGTCCATGTCATGCTCATCACATTGTGAGGCTCATCAACGAAGCACGGGGAAAAATGTCTCCATCTTCGATCACATCAGTTTTAGGAAACCCAAGTACCAAACATAAGTATTTGTCTTCTAAGAAAGCCAATCTTATGTGTATGGTACATAGTTTGCCTTTTGGAGCTTTCTATCTCCTACTAATAAAGGCAAGTGTATTTATCATTACTATAATTGAATTCCTATTACATATATGACTGAAATTGGGAATTTTCGTGAAAATCCTTTTGTAAAGGCCTCTTGAGGCATATTAACACACACATTGTTAGTTTTATTTTCTTTTAAATGTTTTAATGTTTATTTTAAATGTTGAAACAGTTTCCATGGTTTCTGTCTGCCTTAGTGGTTGTTGTCTGTCGTCCCAGTAAATAGAGCAGGTAGCTTTTGTCCCCACTACAAGAAACAACAGATTTCTAGAAAAATGCATATCTGAAAGACACATTAGTGATAGATTCCTTACCTTAGAATATCCCCAGGCGTCAGACTGGATCCGGATATTTTTGCGTAGCAGTACCCTTGCGCGTCGGTAGGCGTTGTCTGCGGCTCCGCGTCCGTTGTCGGCGCCGTGATGACGTCGTCGAAGTACTTAGACGCCGCCTCCGTGTGCTGACGTCAGTTCTTCTTTTTTCCGCGCCAGCAGCGCAGATCTGGAAAAAGTGGTACCTTAGTCTTTTTGACTAAACTTTTTTGATCTCTTTGATCATTCTTTTTCGAGTCTTCGACTCCGAACGGTGCCGGTAGGGATGTCAGGTTTTAAGCCCTGTGAGGATTGCGATCGACTGATGTCGGTCACCGACCCTCACCGTCGGTGTCCCCACTGTCTTGGCGTCGACCACGACGACCAGACCTGTTCGGACTGCTGGGCCCTGACTTCGAAAGCTAGGCGGGAGCGTTCCCGCAAGCGACTCGAACTCCGGCAGTCGGCCCCGCGCCGAGAGAGGTCCCGGTCCGGACGGACGTCGAGGGACCGGAGCCATCGTAGCTCTGGGAGTCGACATCACTCCTCAGGGTCGAAGTCGTCAGGTAAGCACAAGAAGTCTGAGACGTCATCGCTCTTCCTACTCCCCCCGATGCTCGCTCGATGCGGCCGGGGGTTCGGGTGACACCGCCCACGCGGCTCCATCGGAGCCGCGGGTGTCGCGTCCGGTCCCTGGGCCGCGCGTGACGCCGGAGGAGATCGAGCGGTTCCTCATGGCCATGAGGTCTCTTACTCCTCCGGCGGGCTCCGCGGCGCCTTCGGGCCCAGCGGACCCGTCTGGGGGCCCTAGCGGGTCGGGGGCTCCGGCCCGACGCCGTCGAGTGCTCCGGCCTCGGCGCCTTTGGGCCCGGCGCCTTCGGGCCCCACTGGATCCGGTTCTGGATCCGGGCCGGTGGACCTAACGACCTCCCCGGCGCCGGTCCCTCAGGTGTCACCCCCGGTGCTGTCTTCGGGCGGCGCCGTCACCGAGGCCTCCCTCGATCCGGCGCCGGAGCGGCGCCGCTTCAGACGCCGTTCGGAGAGTTCACCTTTCATGAGCCGGCCCCATCATTTGACACCCCTGGGTACCAGGAGATGGGTGATGAGGATTGGTAGGGGTCTGAGGACCCTCTGACAAGGGAGTGTCAGTCCCAGGAGGACTGGACAGGTGGACTTGGGGATGCCAGTGGTCTGGACACCTCACCAGACACTGGTTTTGTCTCCCCTCCTACCGTGGCTACGGAGGAGGGGGCTACCTACAGAGTGGTGCTGACGCGGGCGGCCAAGGCCTTGGGCCTTGAACTCCCCGTCGCTGCCGTGAGGACTAACCTCCTCACTGAGGTCCTTAAACCGCAGTCAAGCTCGGCTGAGCCTCTGCTGCCGTTTAATGAGGCCTTGACCGACGTTCTTTTGGGCACTTGGTCCAGGCCCGCTACAGGTTCGCCTGTAGATAGGAACGTGGCCAGACGCCACCGCCCGGCCCCGGGCGACCCTTGTTTCCTGTCCACCCACCCCACCCCTGAGAGCCTGGTGATCCAGGCCTCCAATTCCCAGACCGCGTTCCCGTCGGCTCCGCCTGACGGGGAATCCAAGAGGTATGAGCAATACGGAAAGAAGGTATTCTCCTCCCTAAGTTTGGGACTGCGGTCTTCCAACACCGCATGCCTCTTGGACCGCTACACCCACTCCCTATGGGATACGGTCGCGGAAGTGCGGCCAGAATGCCTGCTGGAGGTGCGGGCTAAACTCGGCCAAGCCCTTGTGGAAGGCCGAGATGTGGCACGTTATTCTATTCGGTGTGGACTGGATACCACCGACTCACTGGGCAGAGCGATGGCAACGACGGTGGCGATTCGTCGCCACGCCTGGTTGAGATCCGCCAACTTCTCGGCTGATGTCCAGAATACACTCATGGACATGCCGTTTGATGGCCGTCGCCTTTTTGGCAACAAGGCAGACCATGCGCTTGAGCGCTGTAAGGACTCCAGGGCTACGGCCAAGTCCTTGGGCCTCTCGGCCCCGCGCCAGCAATCGGCTGCCTTTCACTCCTTTCGTGGCCACGGAAGGGGTGTACCCACACGTGCTGCCAGCCACGCACCGCAGGGTAATACCCAACGCGGTGGCGGCCATGGAAACCGCCGTGGCGGCGGTCGGGGACAACGGCACGGTCAGTCCACACCTTCCCCCGCAGCATCCGCCTCAAAGCCCTCCTAGTCCGTGCTTTCAGGCCCATGTGTCGCCAGTGGGGGGCAGGGTTCGCCATCACCTCCTCCACTGGCACACTGTCACTTCGGACAGGTGGGTGCTGCAAATCGTCCAAAGGGGTTACTCCCTCACCTTCGAGACGACCCCTCCAGCCATGCCACCGCAATACCACCACGTGTCGGGGGATCACTTGAAACTTCTATAAGAGAAAGTTACGGCCCTCTTGGCCAAGGGGGCCATCGAGCGCGTTCCTGGGCCAGAAGTAGGGTGTGGTTGTTACTCCCACTAATTTCTGGTACCCAAGAAGGGCAAAGGGGGCCTACGCCCTATCTTGGACCTACGGAACGTCAACGGCTTCCTCCGGAAGGAGAAGTTCAAAATGCTGAAACTGGCTCAGGTCCTAGCTGCCCTGGACCCAGAAGACTGGATTGTAGCCTTGGACTTGCAGGACGCTTATTTCCACATCCCCGTCCTGCCGGCCCACCGGCGCTACCTGCGGTTCACGGTTGGCCACGAGCACTTTCAGTTTACCGTGCTCCCCTTTGGCCTTACCAGTGCCCCACGGGTGCTCACAAAGGTGATGGCGGTGGTCGCAGCTCATCTGCGCAGGTTAGGGGTTTCAGTCTTCCCCTACCTCGACGACTGGTTGTTGAAGGCGGGCTCGCCCAAGACAGTCGTCAGCCACCTCCAGACTACGGCCGATCTCCTGCACCAGCTGGGGTTCTCCATCAATGTGCCGAAGTCACACCTGTGCCCCTCTCAGAAGCTCCTCTTCATTGGAGCGGTTCTCTACTCGGCGCAGTTTCGGGTTTATCCTCCCGAGCAGCGATTTCGGGATATTCAGGCTCTGATTCCACTCTTTCAGTCTTTATCCCGGGTCTCGGTCAGGTTGACGCTGCGGCTTCTGGGGCTGATGGCCTCCTGCATCCTTCTGGTGCATCACGCCCGGTGGCGGATGCGGGCTCTGCAGTGGGACCTGAAGTTTCAGTGGGCCCAGCATCAGGGCATCCTCTCCGACCATGTCCTGATCTCGGAGGGCACTCCGAGACAGCTGCAGTGGTGGCTCACGGACCGCGATTGGGTCAGCGGCAGATCCCTCTCCCCTTCCCCAACCGGAGCACGTAGTTGTGACGGACGCGTCCCTCCAGGGCTGGGGAGGCCACATGGGAGGGGCGGAGATCAGAGGCCTCTGGTCTCCGGCGGAGTCCCGGCTCCATATCAACCTTTTGGAGCTGCGGGCGATTCGTCTAGCACTGAAGGCATTCCTCCCCTCTGTCTGGGGGAGTGTAGTGCAGGTGTTCACGTACAACACCACCGCCATGTGGTACTGCAACAAACAGGGCGGGGTGGGGTCATGGACCCTTTGCCAGGAGGCTCTGCGCCTCTGGCAGTGGCTGGAACATCAGGGCGTGACCCTGGTGGTTCAACACCTGGCAGGTTCTCTGAACACCAGGGCGGACGAACTCAGCAGTCGGTGCATGATGGATCACGAATGGCGTCTGAACTCGGACGTGGCGCAAGGACTCTTTTCAGCAGTGGGGAGAGCCTTGGTTAGATCTATTTGCCACCGAAGAGAACGTGCAATGTCATCAGTACTGCGCGTTGGAATTTCCAAGGCTGCACTCGCTCGGCGACGCTTTTCGTCGCGAGTGGAGTTGCGGTCTGTTGTACGCCTATACCACTTCTGCCCAGAGTGCTGAAGAAGATCAAGCGCGACCGGGCACAAGCCATCCTTGTGGCTCCGGACTGGGCACGAAGGTACTGGTATCCCGAGCTACTCAGTATGTCAGTCAATCCCCCGGTTCGTCTGCCTCTTCAGGAGGACCTTCTGTCGCAGCAGCAGGAGACGGTCCTCCACCCGAACCTGTCCAGTCTCCACCTCCATGCTTGGAGATTGAGCGGCGACAGTTGAGGCCATTTGACTTGCCTCCTGAAGTCTGTAATGTCATTCTGGCAGCCAGGCGTCCCTCCACAAAATCGGTATACGCCTGCAGGTGGAATACATTTGTGGCATGGTGCACAGCAAAGGCTGTGGATCCACTTTCTGCCCCTCTTTCTGAAGTTCTTCTCTTCCTTCTTTCTCTTGCCCAGCAGGGCTCTGCTCTGGGCACTATCAAGGGCTACCTTTCTGCCCTTTCAGCCTTTCTGAGGCTGCCTGATCAACCTTCTTTGTTCAAATCCCCAATTGTAAATAGGTTTTTGAAGGGCATCACACACACGTTCCCTCCTGTTCCGTTTGTGATGCCTCCGTGGGACTTGAACCTTGTTCTTACATTTCTGATGTGCGCTCCCTTTGAGCCACTTCACAACTGCCCTCTCTGCCTTCTTACTCTGAAGACTGCTTTCCTGGTTGCCATCACCTCTGCCAGGAGAGTGAGTGAGCTCCAGGCTCTTTCATCTAAACCCCCTTTCCTTTCTGTCCATCCGGACAAGGTTGTGTTGTGGACTAGGCCATCTTTCCTGCCCAAGGTTGTCACGGCCTTCCACATCGGGCAGTCCATCACTTTGCCCACCTTCTTTCCGCCTCCGCATCCCTCAAAAGAGGAAGAGAGGCTCCACCGTCTGGACCCAAAACGTACGCTCTCATTCTATCTGGATCGCACACGCCAGTTCCGGGTGGATGACCAACTCTTTGTTGGTTACGTGGGCGCTAAGAAGGGAAAGGTGGTGCACAAGCGGACCATCTCTCGGTGGATCATCTTGTGTATCCAGGCATGTTACTCCTTGGCTAAAAAGGAGCCCCCTGTTGGATTGCGGGCTCATTCCACTCAGGCCACGGCGACTACAACTGCCCTGGGCTGGGGAGTGCCCTTGCAGGACATTTGCCAGGCAGCTACGTGGCCCTTGCTGCACACGTTTGCAAGACACTATTGCCTGGACAGTCAAGTCCGGAGGGATGGCTTCTTTGTCCATTCTGTCCTCCAGGACTTTCTGGTGTGATTATTGGTTTGCAGACACACCACCGGGGTTGGTATTGCTGGGGTATCTATTCTAAGGTAAGGAATCTATCACTAACGTGTCTCTTTCAGATGCACAAGTTACTACTTGTGTAACGATATATATGTAAGAGACATTAGTTAGTGATAGATTCCTTACCGACTCAACCATCCTCCCTGTTCTGTGAACTGATATCTAGGGTTAAGGTCATTCCCTTTCAGGGCCCTAGTTTCAATGGCACCAGTGTTGGTTTTTAACATGGCTCAGCGCTTCTGGCGCGGAAAAGCTGTGTCTAAGAACTGACGTCAGCACGCGGAGGCGGCGTCTAAGTACTCCGACGATGTCATCACGGCGCCCATCACGACGGGCGCGGAGCCGCAGACGACGCCTACCGACGCGCAAGGGTACTGCTACACAAAAATCTCCGGATCCAGTCTGACGCCTGGGGATATTCTAAGGTAAGGAATCTATCACTCACTAATGTCTCTTACAGATATATCGTTACACAAGTAGTAACTTGTGCTTTAATTCAGGTCGCTGATGCAATATTCATGTCTGCTGTACATAGTTGTCAGCTGCTGAAGCCCAGCTGATTTGTGCGCTCAATTAGGCAGAGCGTGAGCGGGATCTAGTCTGCGTGCATGAGGTATGATGGAGCCTTGCATGTACAACTTAAGCAATGTGCAAATAGCGAGCAGCGAAAGATATCGCACCACCCGACACGACTTTATCTTTTGCTTTGGGAAACGAGCCAAACAAACCGATAAGAAACTGTTCCCAGTATTAATGGCAACACTCTTTAAATACCGTAAAAAGCCACAATGTGTTATTCTCAAATGGTGGTTTCACAGTTTTTCAGCCTGGGTAAAAGGCTTAGCTGGCTTCCGATATTCTCAGATTTATCAGCTAACGCTGGTAATAGCTGTAGTGGGCCAGCGGAAAAAGAGCCTAACAGTTGGCACCCTAATTAGCTGCCGGTGATTCCCAAACTCTGTGCATGGCGCCCCTGGCTAGTTTGCCGGCGCACCTAGGTGCGGCACGCACAGATTGGGAACCACTGCGTTAGGGGGTATTGGATGTGAGGAGGCCCTCCTCCTATGCAGGACCCCACATTTATAGTCGCTGAACAAGCTTAACCCAGGGCCGGTAACCTGAAGTAGGACAAGTCTCTGAATTTGTTGTTGTTGCTATGTCCCCCCCCCCCTTATTGGAAGCCTTTGCATGCAAGATGCAGGGATGACATGGGAGCTTGTCTCGCCCACATGGGAGCTTTCATGGTCTGTGTCTGAGGATTCAGGAGCACGTTTATGTGAACCACGTCCCCTCCTGGATTTGTGCCACCAAGGTGGTGCAGAGGCAGCAACAAGTGGCGTCAGTCCCCCCCACCCCCCAATCCCTACCCTCCACCCCGCAGCCATATCTGGAGGATCATGGCGTCTGAGTGCCTGCTTCTTCAGAGCCCATTCCCACACTTCCTCTGGGGAATCAAAGAGGTGCGGAACTTGTGAATCCCATTCAGTTTTGCCTGCAAAAATATATCTTGTAAGGACATTTCCTTCACTTTCAGCTTGACCGCACCAAATAATTTGTACTGTTTTTGGACAGCCTTTGTGTAGTCAGGAAAGATCATAATGTAGGTCAACTGAAAGTGGAGTTTCCTCTGGCTGCACGCAGGATGATTTATCCTGGTAGTTTACAACTTTATCAATGATGGGGCACAGAGGTGTGCCTGGTGAGGGTCGCTACACAAGGGCCCAGTGTACTTGCTCCACAACAAACCATAGGAGAAATCACTTGCTCCGGGAGCCAAGACTTGACCCAGTTTTCCATGAAGGTTTCTGGTTTGGTAGTTTCTGCATCCTCTGGGAACCCCACAACCTGCAGATGACTGCAACTAAGACAGTTCTCCGCATCTTCCACTCTGGCCTCTAGGATGCGGGCAGCAGAGTTCAGTGCCATCACCCTTGCCTCAAGGTCAGTTGCATCATCTTCCAAGGTGGAGACTCAACCATCCACCTTGGTGACCCTGCTGGCCATGTTGCGGACATCTTGACGTTGGAAGACAACATCCACCCCCACCTCACCAGTTTTAGTTTTGAGTGCCTCAGGTGAGGTTTGAATGGCCTGCAGGATTTGTCACCCCTGTGGCAGTCGGGGGGCTTACGAGCAGGAGTGCAAACTGAGTAGTGTTTGGTGGCCTCTGAGGAGCAGGTGGTATATTTTTCAATTTTCAACTGGGCACTCAGTGGCGGGACTTTGTTCTTCCCTATATCTACCCCATGCAAAGTGGTTCAAGGCTCCTGTATTGGCGTCAAGGCAGGAAGGGAAGTCAAACCCCCACTGACAATGCTGATATGCTCTTTGTTGCCCTGTGCCCACTCCTGGGGGTGCGGGAGGATCTCTTTGTTTTCCAGAGATGTCTGTGAAAGAAGGCAACCCATGAGTTTCCGCCGGCCCACTTACCTCGGTGAGCCACAGAGGTAGCACGAGCAGCCAGAGACCCACACAATGCGTCTGGTATCACCAGACGCTGGATCGAGGCGTGTGCCCTCCCAATAGAGTGCAGCAGCAGCCAGACCCCTAGAGGAGTGCACTAGGTTTTGAGCAGGATAAGGTGAAACTCTGCCGTCCGACAGGGCCCAACAACAAGAGCATCAGAAGGGGGGGCACTAATACAATTGAATTGCTGCCCCCGACCCGCCCAACCCTCGACTAGATAGTAGGGGCAGCTGGGGGGGGATTGCCTGGCCACCACCGCACTCTCAGCTGCGTAGGCCAGCGTCAAACAGCTCTGTCAGGCCTTGGTCAGTCCTTGAGGCAGGGTGGGGGGGCAAGGCTGCAGGCTCGCTTGACCCTGAGGAGGACCACAGGCTGGATCACCCCGCTCTGCAACACCATTCCTACTTGTTTGTTGTGCGTGTCAGGGAGCCTGTCCTCTGAATTGTGACATGGGCAAGAGCCACCCAAATCAAACAATCCCTTGTGTGGTCCCATGCCCCTGCGCTGATCATCGGCTGCCACTATTGCTGACCCCTCACACCATGACTTGTCGTTGGGGTGAGGTATGGCCTTTCGAGTGGTACGGTTTGGGAGTTGTAGGGCGCCGCTGCCAGGCCTCGTCGTCACAGCTGGCCGGGCACTATGTTGCCCTCTAGTCTAATTGCCGCCCTCTTGGTGTCACCCACAGCTGCTCAAAAATCTGTAGCGTCGCATCTGCAATCACAACAAACAGCATTGTTCATTCAAATATGCCACAAGGATGATGGCGAATGGCTGAGGAGGCCTGGGAGCATTGTTAAAACATGGCCACCATCTTGGCTCCTGTAGCCACGTCCTGCTTCCAAGCATTCTTGATCAAGAAAAGGAAGCATTCAGCCAGTCAGTAACATGCAAGCCCATAACTCCAGGGGTGGAGAAACTCTGTAAAGGATCCTTTTATATGTTAAGTGGAGTGATAAACTAAATAATGTTGCCACCACCAGAAAGATAGCCAGTGTCCGAAGTTCCAAAGTCAATGGGTCCTCCACCAGAAGAGGAAGTCAAAAGGGTGGAGATGGTGGGGTGCTAGGTAGAGAGCAGCTGCAATGGAGGATTGTAAACTCAAATGTGCTCCTTAACCCCTAGGCACATCGGCAATGGGAGAAAATTGGGGACTAATGAAGCGTCTCCCTGAACCATATAGGAAGACTGCCAACTCCATCACAGAAGGAGGCAAGGTCACCTCCAAAACCGGTCTTAAATCTGCCCTAGACTCAGCTGACATGGCAAGCTGATAAATTGTGAGAAAGTGCCTCTTTTATCATGGCGAGCCCCCACCAAACGTTTGGTAAATGATGTGGTTTTGATTGTAGTACAAAGAGTCCTTACCAACCAGGTTCCCTGTGCCAGGGCTTCATCCCTAGGGTATGAGAACTGAAGAAAGTCCCATAGGGACCCCTCACCAAGGCCAACCATAGCAGCTTGCATGCCTTGGTGGAGTAGAAAATGACAGTCGAAATGGCACATTGCCTGTGTGCCTTGCCAACCAGCACTGCATAAGGTATAGGTAAATTTGATAGCGACATCTAGCCGCAGATTCCTTAACTTAGAATATCCCCAGGCGTCAGACTGGATCCAGGAAACATTTTCCCCAGCAGTACCGCTGCACGCCAGGGGGTGGCGTCGCCCGGCTCCGTCCTGACGTCGTCCACAGAAGTGACGTCAATGGAGCCATATAAGACACCCGCAGCATGCTGCCATCAGTTCAGTTTTCTTTTCCGCGTCCCAACGCGGATCCAGAGTTGAGCAGTTCCTCTGGCCTGTTTTTGTTCAGGCCTTCACGACCCCTTTCGTGTCTGGAACAGTGTGTCGATGCCTGCGGGCTTCAAATCGTGTGCGTCCTGTTCGCGGCAGATGTCAGTGACTGATCCACACTAGATCTGTATGTGGTGCTTGTGCAAGCACCACACCTCCGCCGAGTGAGACGCCTGCCGGCAGCTGAAGCTGCATTCCCTGCGGGACCGTCGGATGCCGCTGTTGTCTGCCAGGGTGTCCGGGTCAATGTCCTCGCGGCGCCGTCTCCGGCTGGAGGCTCCAAACGGCGCAGTTCTTCCTCCCACGCTGAGGTCTCTGCTCAAGGCAGATTCCGGAGTCGTTCCCGTGGACGTAGTTTGCCTGCCTCAGGTAAGCACCAGAAGAAGTCACGGAGGTTGTCGACCTCGCGCAAGCGTGACGGCGTGGGCCGCCGCTCCCGGTCTTCACAGGACGCAAGCCCTCAGGAGTCAACCCCCGCCTATCCACCATTTCCTGGTGCTGGGGCGACTCAGACCCAGATGGAGGCCTTTTCCCAGGCTTTGCAGGCCTTCTTTTGGTCACCCCCTGTAGGCATTGAGGTTGGGGGTTTGCCGGCGGGTTCGCCCTCAGCGCCGACCGAAAGCCACAACTCAGACTCAGGGGTTGCTGCGACGTAGGGTCACGGACCGGATGGGTTTCCCTCCCTGACGTCTAGCCCTCGTGGCGCGTCTTCGCACAGTCCTGCAGGACTTCCTGCATCGTCGCTGGATGTGGCTGCAGTGCAGAATTCAACTCCGAGTCGACTTTGTTCCTCCCCGCAGGCTCATGTCTCGGTGGAGGTAGAGTCGACGTCTGGGGATGAGTCCTCTACGGAGGTCGTCTGCGCCGATCCGACATCAGTTGACGCTGGTTCCGTCCCCGGCTGTTCCACTGCTGGAGGACGTGACCTCAGTGGGTCCGCCGCCTACAGGGTTTTTTTCCATGCTCCATGGAGCAGGGGCACTGGCCGGCCCATTTTTCTGCAGGGCCTTTGTTGTTGAGTGGACAGCTTAGTCTGCAACTGTCCCCAACAGATGACTTGCTTTCTCTCCCCCACATGGCCACAGAGGCTCGTGTAGATTTTGCAAGGACAGGGGATAGGGCTACACATATCTTACGAATGCAGCCGACCTGTCTCCCTGTCTTCGGATTCTTTGTTGGATCTCCTTCACCATGGCATGGTGGATGTCGAGCCTCTGCAGCCTATTGGCAGGTCATTGTATGATGTCCATCTAGGGACTTGGGCCAGACCCTCATCGGGGACCCTGTGAACCGTGCTGTTGCGCATCGTCACCAGCCGGCTCCAGATGACCCTGCCTGTTTGTCCCTTCATCCTAGGGCTCTGGGGCTGGTAGTCCAGACTGTGTTAACCTCCTCTCCTCCACCAGTTTCCCCCCACTCGGGAGTCTAGGTGGTTGGAGTTGTGTGGCCGCAATGTTTTTGCCTCCGACAGCTCCGCCCTGCGGTCCCTAAACACGACTTGCGTGTTTGTTTGGGCTACTTCTGCACTTTCGGATTCTGTCCAATAACTTCCCTCTTTACCGGAGGGTCCTCATGCTGACCTGCTCCAGATTGCTCAGGATGGCCGCGACATGGCGCAGCTTTCCGTCTGCTTGACAATAGACACCACTGACTCTGTGGGTCGGGCTACAGCCAGCTCAGTTACTCTGCTTCGCCATGCTTGGCTACGCGACTGCAGTTTCCCCAAGAATGTTCGAGAGCGTCTCTGGGATATTCCTTTGACAGAACACTTCTGTTTGATGAGCATGCTGACTCGGCGGTCCGGCGTCTCTTCTCCGGCTTTCCGTGACTGCCTGGTTTTTCGGCCCCTATGGCGGATTTGCTTTTCATGTGACAGTGTTGTCACTTTGTTTTCCTGAGATCCGTATCTGGGTTCAAGTCTCCCCAGACTGTTTCTGATGGATGCATCTGCCTGTGATTCCTCACCTTATGAATATCCCCTGCGCCAGCATTCCGCGAACATTTTTCGTAGCTCTCCGCGCCGACAAAGCAGTCACAGCGTCATGGATCCGCACACGGCTCCGCATGATGTCATGTCACCAGAGCCATAAGAAAACCACATCGGCCGGATGATGTCCGTTCCCTTTTTTCCGCGCTGTTGACGCGAACGGATTTTCTGGGACTCCTGTCTTTCTACCTGATACTTTGATTTGAGATTTTATTTGTTTCTGATTTTGCTATGTCTGTTCAGAGGAAGTCAGGTTTCAAGCCCTGTAAGGAATGCAGAGGTCATATGTCGATCACTGACCCGCATGATGACTGCCTTTGGTGTCTTTCATCTGATCACAACGTCGAAGTTTGTTCTTCTTGCAGGAAAATGAACCCGAAGGCATTGAAGAAAAGCTAAACTTTATATGTCCAAGGTGAGAAAGGAGAAAAGGGGTCGTAAGCGGTCAAAGTAGAGGTTGTCGACTTCACATGGATCGAAGAGAAGGCACATAAGAGGCATGGGTCTCAACGTCATTCGTCGAAGCCTCGTGCTTCGAAGTCGCCTTCTCTGGCTCCTCAACGTCATGTCAAGGACTTTTTAGCTCCTTCACCTTCTGAGTCTCCACAGGTGTCTCCGGACCGGTCTCCTTATGTGGGTACTCCGGCGCAGTCTCCGCCATCGGTGGATTCTCCGGCTCCAGATGGTACATTGAATCCGGTTGATGATGAGACTCCTGCCTCTCCTGTGGCTCCACCTGTGACTCCAGTGTTTCCGACTCGAGAGGTTCCTTGTACGGAGGTCGAACTGGCGCAGTATCCTTCGTTCCCGGCGCCGGGTTCGGATCCATCGCAGTTTTTGAACGCGATGAACAAGTTACTTACCTTCGGTAATGCTTTTTCTGGTGGATACAGTATCTGCCTGTGGATTCCTCACCTTATGAATATTCCCAGCGCCAGCATTCCGCGGAAATTTTTCGTAGCTCTCTGCGCCAACAAGGTCGTCGGTGTCATGGCTCCGCATGACGTCACCGGAGCCATAAGAAGACCACGTCGGCGTGATGACGTCAGTTCCACCCATTTTTTTCTGTGCCACCGAGGCAAAACGGGCAAACTTGACCATAGAGACAATGCATACATAGTATACAGAATTCACACAAATACACTCCGTGTATAATGAAATAAGAAAGCTTGCAGTTCAAACAAGACAACCGGCAAGATGATGTGCCATCAAGCAAATCCGATGATCCTGATCCCAGGACTCTGCAGAGGCGGTATGACCCTACTCCTCCCTGCTTGTTGACATACCACATCGCGGCAGTGTTGACCGTCAGGACTTGAACTGACTGACTGCGAAGGGAAGGGCGAAAGGCCTTGAGTGCCAAGCGAATTGCCCGCAATTCCAGAAGGTTGATGTGAAACAACCTTTCCTCTGGAGACCAAAGACCCTTTATCTCCAGATCCACTAGATGTGCACCTCACCCTAGGGTAGAGGCATCCGTTATCAATGTGGCCACCGATGGAGGCAGGTGGATGGGCTTTCCTTGAGACAGATTGCCCTCCACACTCCACCAAGACAGATCCGATGCAGCTTCTCTGAAGATCCTGTCTGACTCCCTGAGATCTCGGTCTCAGGGAGTGTTCGCGGTCTGTTGGTTGAGTCGGCCTGAGATCGCGGTCAGTCGGTTCAAGACCTGGCGGACAACCCTGCCGCGATGTGGTATGTCAACAAGCAGGGAGGAGTGGTGGCGTTGTGCCTCTGGTCCTGGGCTCAGGATCATCAGATTTGCTTGATGGCAAATCATCTGGTCGGGGTGCTGAACGTTGTGTGTGCGGACAGTCTCAGTCGACAGTTCTCCGCCGACCATGAGTGGAGGCTTTATTCAGAGGTAGTACATCACATCTTCCAGACGTGGGGAACTCCTTGGGTGGACCGGTTTGCCACTCTCGAAAGCGCACTTCACGTCATTCTGCAGTCTCCAGTTTCCGAGGCAGGGAACGTTGGGGGACGCGTTTCAGTTGATTTGGAGCTCGCAACTCCTTTACGCGTTTCCTTCCATACCCTTGATACCTCGGCTTTGAGGAAGATTCGCCAAGACCGGTCTCAAGTTAAATTGATCGCCCCGGATTGGCCAAGAAAGGTGTGGTACACGGACCTTCTGCGCCTCTCGTCGCACCCTCCGCTCCTTCTCCCTCTCAGGGCAGATCTCCTCTCTCAGATGGAGGGACAAGTTCTACACCCCCACCTCCAGAGCCTGCACCTTCATGCGTGGAGATAGAATGGGGCAACTTGAATTCTTTTTCTCTCCCACCTGACGTGGTGGACGTTATACTATTGGCCAGGCGACACTCCACCAAGTCAGTCTATTCATACAGGTGGTCTAAATTTGTTAAGTGGTGCGGAGAGACATCTATTGATCCCTTAAAGGCTCATCTTTCTGATGTTCTTTGTTTTTCTCTTCATTTGGCCCAGCAGGGTTGTGCTGTGTCCACTGTTAAAGGATATTTGTCGGCATTCTTGTGTTCATCTGTTCAGCCTTTATTTAAGTCTCCTATAGTCTTAAGATTCATTAAGGGGCTGACAAACCTGTTTCCTCCCACTCCTTTTATTATGCCCCAGTGGGATTTGAATCTGGTGTTAACTCTTTTAATGGGTTCTACGTTTGAACCTATGCATAGTTTGTTGAGGCTGTTGACGTTTAAAATGGTCTTCCTGGTAGCTATCACTTCGGCAAGGAGGGTGAGTGAGCTCCAGGCTTTGAGTTCAAAGCCTCCTTTTCTGACCATACATGCTGAAAGGATGATACTTAGGACCAACGCTGCTTTTCTGCCTAAGGTGGTGACTCCCTTCCACCTAGGTAAGTCCATTACCCTTCCTACTTTCTATCCTCCCCCATCCAAAGAGGAGAAGAGACTTCATTGTTTGGATCCAAAGAGGGTGATTGGCTTCTATTTGGACAGAGCAAAGGACTACTGTCAAGATGACCAGCTCTGTGTTGGATACAGGGATGTGGAATTCCTATAGCCCGACTCGGGACATATTGTTTGGGGTCAAGGGCAACAAGTTTTCAAGTGTATTTTGTCCTTGGGACAAGTAGGCCCAACCCTTTACAGCACAAACCCTTTGGCTGCCAGTTTACAGTATCACTTTATGGATCAGGAAAGGGCAATGTCTGCAGTTAACCCCTTCGCTGCTAGGCCTTTTCCCCTCCTGTGCTAAGGCTTTTTTTGGCGTTTTGGAGTAGTGCGCGCTTAGGCCCTTGTAACTTTTTGACCACATAAGGTATCCACGCCAAATTTGCGTTCTTTTCTTCCAACATCATGTGGATTCTAAAGGCGCCCAGGGTTTGTGGACTCCCTTGGAGGGGTCCCAGAAAATAACCAAAATATAGTGATTTTTTTGTTTTTTTCAGAAAAATGGGAAAAACGGGCTGCAAATGAAAGCCTCTGGGTTTTTCCCCTGAAAATGGTATCAAAAAAGGGTTTGTGGGGCTGAAATCTCTATTTTCTCAGCTTTTAGGGAATGACAGTCTTTTGTCAGAGAACCGAAATTTTTCACTCAGTTTTGGCATTTTTCTGGGACATAGCCTATTTTTGCTATTTTTAGAGCTTTCCACCTTATTCCAGTTAATGGTAGAAATGAGTTTGAAAGCAATAATGGATCCTGGAAAGCTTTACATTTTCGAAAAGTAGACAAAATTCTGAATTCAGAAAGGGGTCATTTGTCTAAATCCATGAAGGTTTCGTTATAGAAACTAACAGTTAGATATTGGAATAATTGAAAATTTGGTGAAAAAAACAGCCTTTTGTCTCAACGTTTTCACCTATAACTTTTTCTAATTTTGACAGCTCTTGGAAAGCAATATACCGTTACATCCGTTAGACCTTCCTGGTTGGGGGGATATATAGGACTTGTAGTTTCACCAAGAACCCGACGAACCCAGATCCAAAAACTGAGCAGCAACTTGCAATGGTATTTTTTCATTTACTGGGTATAGAGCACTTTGTCTTGGAAAATGTATACATGGAATAATCTGTATGAAAGACACCTATGTATTTCTGAATTGGGTACAAATTATAGAGTTCAGAAACAGTATATAATTGCACATTTTAAAAATTGGGAATACTCATACTAGCATGAGAATTATTGGTCATTTTTCAAAAAGATTTTTTTTTTACACAATGTCTTTCATTGAAAGGGAGAAATGCATGAAAGCTCAATTGGTAATAACAGTTGATTTACAAATCTGAATTACCCCAAGTGTCCCGATAAAAACGGTACCTCACTTGTGTGGGTCGGCCTTGTGCCTGCGACAGGAAACGGCGCAAAATGCAACGTGGTCACACCTAAATTTTGCAGTTACAAATTGACCCTTTTTTGGCAAAGTGCCTACCTGTAGTTTTTGCACCCTAGCTCTGCCAGCACCTAGGGAAACCTAGCAAACCTATACATTTTTGAAAAGTAGACACCCAGGGGAATTCAGGATGGGGTGACTCGACTGCCTACCACCAGGTTTTGTTACCCAGAATCCCTTGAAAAGCTAAGATTTTGACAAAAAAAACACATTTTCCTCACATTTCTGTGGTGGAAAGTTCTGGAATCTGCGTGGATCAACAAATTTCTACCCACCCAGCGTTCCCCCAGGTCTCCCGATAAAAATGGTACCTCACTTGTGTGGGTCGGCCTTGTGCCTACGACAGGAAACGGCACAAAATGCAACGTGGTCGCACCTCAATTTCCCAGTGAAATCTTGCGCTCTTTGGACAAAGAGACTACCTTTTGTTTTTGAGCCCTAGCTCAGCCGGCACCTAGGGAAACCTAGCAAACCTATATATTTTTGAAAAGTAGACACCCAGGGGAATTCAGGATGGGGTGACTCGACTGCCTATCACCAGGTTTTGTTACCCAGAATCCCTTGCAAAGCTAAGAATTTGACAAAAAAAACACATTTTCCTCACATTTCTGTGGTGGAAAGTTCTGGAATCTGCGTGGATCAACAAATTCTCACCCACCCAGCGTGCCCCCAGGTCTCCCAAAAAAAATGGTACCTCACTTGCGTGGGTAGGCATAGTGGCTGCGACATCAAACAGCGCAAAACGCAGCATGGTTGCACCTCAATTTCCCAGTGAAATTTAGCACGTTTTGGACAAAAAGACTACCTTTTGTTTTTGCGCCGTAGCTCTGCCAGCACCTAGGGAAACCTAGCAAACCTATACATTTTTGAAAACTAGACACCCAGGGAAATTCAGGATGGGGTGACTCGTCTGCCTACCCCCAGGTTTTGTTACCCAGAATCCCTTGCAAACCTAAAAATTTGACCAAAAAAACACATTTTCGTCACATTTCTGTGGTGGAAAGTTCTGGAATCTGCGTGGATCAACAAATTTCCACCCACCCAGCGTGCCCCCAGGTCTCCCGAAAAAAATGGTACCTCACTTGCGTGGGTAGGCATAGTGGCTGCGACATGAAACAGCGCAAAACGCAGCATGGTCGCACCTCAATTTCCCAGTGAAATTTAGCAAGTTTTGGACAAAAAGACTACCTTTTGTTTTTGCGCCGTAGCTCTGCCAGCACCTAGGGAAACCTAGCAAACCTATACATTTTTGAAAACTAGACACCCAGGGAAATTCAGGATGGGGTGACTCGTCTGCCTACCCCCAGGTTTTGTTACCCAGAATCCCTTGCAAACATAAAAATTTGACCAAAAAACCACATTTTCGTCACATTTCTGTGGTGGGAAGTTCTGGAATCTGCGTGGATCCACAAAATTCTACCCACCCAGCGTTCCCCTAGGTCTCCTGAAAAAAATGGTACCTCACTTGCGTGGATAGACATAGTGGCTGCAACAGGAAACGGTTCAAATCGTACGGTGGTGAATTTACATTTCCCTATTGCAAAACTACCTTGATTTTGGGGGGGGGGGGGCATCTGAGTTTGTGGCCCGGGACTCGGTGGTATTCTTTGCAAAGTAGCAAACCCAAACAGTTCTGAAAACTAGACACCCGGGAGTGTCCAGGGAGGTATGGCATGTGTGGGTCCCCCAATGTTTTCCTACCCAGAACTCCTTGCAAACCTTAAAATTAGGTAAAAATTGCACTTTTCCAAACTTTTTGGCGTGGGATCGCCATGCAGGCAAAAATGTCCTACCACCCAGCGTTCCCCTTGTTCTCCCGAGTAAAAGGATACCTCACTTGTGTGGGTACCCCAAAGCAGAACACGCCAAAAATGAATTTTGAAAAAAGTAATATTTAGTAGTATTTAAGTTTTACAAATTAAGCCCCCCAGCCTGAGTCACATGCCTTGGGCCCACCCACACAAGTGAGGTATCATTTTACTCTGGAGAACAAGGGAAATGCTGGGTGGTAGGACATTTATGCCGGCAGCGAGATCCCACCCAAAAAAGTACGGAAAAGTGGGTTTTTTGACCAAAATTTAAGGTTTGCAGGGGTTTCTGGGTAGGAAAACATTGGGGGACCCACGCATGCCATACCTCCCTGGACTCCCCTGGGTGTCTAGTTCTCAGAACTGTTTGGGTTTGGTAGTTTGCAAAGATGCCCGCCAAGCCCCGGGCCAAAAGCTCAGGTGACCCCCTCAAAAATAAGTTTGTTTGGCTAAAGGAAATTTGTGGGTCTCCCCAGTAAGAATTGGGCCTTTTCCTAAAGCAGCCACTATGCCTACCCACGCAAGTGAGGTACCATTTTTATCGGGAGACCTTGGGGAACGCTGGGTGGGAGGTAATTTGTTTTTTTCCAGCTAAAAATGAGGTTTGCAAGGGATTCTGGGTAAAGGAACGTTGGAGGATCCACGCAAGCCATACCTCCTTGGAAGCCCCCGGGTGTCTACTTTTCAGAAATGTGTGGGTTTGGTAGGTTTCCCAAGATGGCTGTCTCGCACGGGGCCAAAAACCCAGGTAACCCCTCTTGCAAAAGCTAGTGAACTTAACATTGTCACCATTGTCAAATTCACCAGCTTTTGCAAGAGGGGTTACCTGGGTTTCTGGCCCCGTGCGAGACAGCCATCTATGGAAACCTACCAAACCCACACATTTCTGAAAAGTAGACACCCGGGGGCTTCCAAGGAGGTATGGCTTGCGTGGATCCTCCAACGTTCCTTTACCCAGAATCCCTTCAAACCTCATTTTTAGCTGAAAAAAATCAATTTTTTCACACGTTTTAGTGTGGGAAAGCGTGGCATCACTGGGTTCACACAAATTACCTCCCACCCAGCGTGCCCCCAGGTCTCCCGATAAAAACGGTACCTCACTTGCGTTGGTAGCCATAGTGGCTGCAACAGGAAAAGGTCCAAATCGTACGGTGGTGAATTCAAAATACCCTGAAGCAATATAACTTTGAATTTTGGGGGGGGGGGGGGACTAGAGTTTTTGGCCCGGGGCTGGGTGGTATTCTTTGGAAAGTAGCAAACCCAAACAGTTCTGAAACTAGACACCCGGGAGAGTCCAGGGAGGTATGGCATGCGTGGGTACCCCAATGTTTTCCTACCCAGAACTCCTTGCAAACCTTAAAATTAGGTAAAAATTGCACTTTTCAAAACTTTTTTGCGTGGGATCTCCGTGCCGGCAAAAATGTCCTACCACCCAGCGTTCCCCTTGTTCTCCCGAGTAAAATGATACCACACCTTAACAGAGTTACTCAAAAGTAAAACATTCAAGCACGGCTATCTATTCCTCAAAGACACACACATACAGGTTGGATTTGGCACGAGGGCGAGTGATGGTTCAGTACATAAAATTTTATTAACAAGATATTTCAAAAAAATTAAATGCTCTGTCAATAAATAAATGCATAAAAACTGAACCAGTGACTCACAACTCGTGAGCTGTAAAGCCACGACAAGGCACCAACCGTTTTACAGGCCATTCACGCACCTTTCATATCATATACAAACCAGACCATTGACACCATCCGAATGGAAAAGCAACACATAACAACAATCACAATAGGGGACAAGGTACACCCTACTGCAGAAAGAGAAAAAAAACAATTATTACTGCACACCCATCTAATCCGCAAGCACACACACATACTGGTTGGATTTGGCACGAGGGTGAGTGATGATTCAGTACATACAATTGTATACGCAAGTAATTTCACAAAAATGAAATACACTGTGTATAATTGAAAGTATGATAAACTGAACCACTGACTCACAGCTCGTGAGCTGTAAAGCCACGTCAAGGCACCAACCTCTTTACAGGCCATTCATACACCTTTCGTACGCGTGACACATGCAAAACATTCACACCGCCAGCCGCGGACCCATCACATTTCAACGCTCACACCAGCAAACAGCGCCATTCAAGGGCCCATCACTTTCACACGTCCACATTTCTGACACTGCAACTACACAAAATGATGGACTGTGTGGAGTGTCACTCAACTAGCAGTGTGTGTAGTGACCAACAGAAAGTAACTACTCGCACACCGCCTGCCGAGCGCCAGTCCACCCACACCACCATCCAAGCACCAGACCATGCACACCGCCAGCCAAACACCACTCAGCGCACACCGACAGCCAAGTACCACTCCACACACACCACCAGCCAAGCATCACTCCACGCACACCACCAGCCAAGCGCCACTCCACAAACACAACACCAGCCAAGCACCACTCCGTGCACAGACAGCCAAGTACCACTCCACGCACACCATCCAGCCAAGCGCCACTCCACACACACCACCAGCCAAGCACCACTCCGTGCACAGACAGCCAAGTACCACTCCATGCACACCACCAGCCAAGCGCCCCTCCACACACACCACCAGCCAAGCGCCACTCCACAAACACAACACCAGCCAAGCACCACTCCGTGCACAGACAGCCAAGTACCACTCCACGCACACGACCAGCCAAGCGCCACTCAACACACACCACCAGCCAAGCGCAACTCCACACACACCGCCAGCCAAGCACCACTCCACGAACACCACCAGCCAAAGACAAATCCAAACACAACACCAGGCAAGCGCAAGAGCACGCACACCGCCAACCAAACACCAGACCACGCACACCGCCAGTCAAGCACCAGTCCGCAGACACCACCAGACAAGCACCAGTCCACAGACACCGGCAGCCAAGCGCCAAACCATGCACACAGTCAGACAATGGACACTACACGCAAACCAACATCATACTTTAGTTTTTTTTTTAAATAAGAGAAACAAAAACAAATTGCAAATTGATACAAATCTACTAACTCGACAACTAAATCTAAAAAGACTACCCAAATACAAACTTTGAAACTGAACAATAAGTTTTACAGAATAAAGACCAACCAGTTCACTTTACCACTCATTGATACTCCCAAAAATTCTTTTGCGTGTGGTACAATCTAAAACAAGCAGGTACACACAGCCCGGGGTTTGAAGGGCAGTACATGCGAACCTCCTTCCGCAAACCTCTTCGCCAACAGACTCTACATCTCCGACTGGGAAAGTCTTTTGAGGTTGTAGGAGGAATTGTATCAGGAAAGTGGCGATCTTTCAATCTGGCAACATCCTCCACCACTCCAACTCTAGGAACACTTGCCTGTTCCACTAAAACAAGGCTGCCTATTACAGACTCCTGAAACTTTACAAAAGTCATCTTTGACTGGGGACAAGATTTCTGGAACACAACAAAAGCATTAAAGGTTGCCAAGTGGAAAAGATGGATAGCCAACTTCTTGTACCAAATGTAAGCCTTACGAAGAGCAGCATACGGTTCCAACCTCTGATCTACTCTGTCAACACCACCCATGTACTTATTGTAGTGCAGTATGCACACAGGTTTGCGCACTTCTGCAACCTGACCCCAAACAGTCACCGGTTCAGTGCTTTCATCATGTATTGTAGTCAACATGTAGACATCTCTCCTGTCTGAAAACTTCACAGCTAGAAGCTCCTCACAACGCAATGCACTGTCCCCGAGCAAGCTTTCGACCAACAAGTTCTTTTGGGAAACCTTTACGGTTTGAGCGGATTGTGCCACAAGCAACAGTGTCCACTTTGGCCAATTCCCTGAACAACCGCACACCAGTGTAGAAGTTATCGACATACAAATGATGGCCTTTGTTAAACAATCCACGACCAAGTTCCCACACAATTTTCTCAGTCACTCCAAAAGTCGACGGACAACCAGGGGGGTTAATCCTGGATTCCTTACCAGTGTACACCCTGAAATTAGAGACATATCCAGTCTCACTGTCACACAGCATATACAGTTTGATTCCATAGCGTGCCCTCTTACTAGGAATGTATTGCCGAAATACCAAGCGGCCCTTGAACAACAGCAAAGACTCATCCACTGCAATTTATTTCCCAGGATAAAAGATCTCAGAAAATCGATCAACCAAATGATCAATGACAGGCCGAATCTTGAAAAGACGGTCACAATCAGGGTGATCTCGTGGCAAAGCAAGACTATTGTCAACAAAATGCATCATCCGCAGCAGAAGCAAATACCTATCACGACTCATGACTGCCGGAAATATAGCTGTTGCCATCAAGGGACTAGTAGACCAATATGAAGCCATTGATGGTTTCCTAAGCAAGCCCATCAAAAAAGTTAAACCAAAAAACTTTTTCATCTCCTCCAAATTTGTGGGAGTCCACCGGGTAGCTCTAGCGTGGGGCTTAAGGCTGGCACTGTTCACCCTCAAAAAATGTTCAGCATACAAATTAGTCTGCTCTACAATCTGTGCCAAAAACACATCATCCATAAACAACTTGAAAAAATCAATAGGCAAAAAGTTTTCAGTGTTCACCCTACACCCTGGAACACCAGTAAATTCAGGCAATGCCGGCTGCACCATGCCTGGTGCAACCCAGAGGTCAGAGCTTTCATCGTCAAGTCTTGCAGCCGCAGGCCGCCGCCCAGCTGCCTCTTGTCTCACTACACCAACTGGAAGTCTAGCAGCCCCAGGCTGCAGCCCAGATGTCTCTTGCCACACTATTGGCACAGCAATGTCCTCCGCAACCACAGGCACAACAATGTCCTCCCCAACCACAACCACAGCAATGTCCTCCCCAACCACAGGCCCATCATCCACACCAAAAGTAGCTTCATCAGCACTCAAAGTGTCTTCATCATCAGATGAAGCCATGTGTAGAGAAAACTCACTACCTGAATCTTCACCTCTCACCTCTGGCTCAGAATCAGACTCAGACTCTGGACCATGGTCAGAGGAAGAATCAAAAAGCATTCCAACAACTTGCTGAGCAGTAATCCGGCGGCTAGCCATTATCCTTACAAATAAAGGAGTCTGCACAAACAACTCAACAACCCCAACACTGCGCAAAGTAAGATAAAAAATGTAAGACTTTTTCACAAAAAACTATATTTAGAAAAAATATACAATTCACTTACAAGACACAACTACACTCACCAGCACCTACTCTGCAAAGACACAGCAAATAGGCAACGATATCCCACTAGAAAGAAGAAAAAAAAACTTACATCTACAGAAGGACACATCAAAAACAAATGCAAAACATGTTTTACAATCACAACAAACAGAAACAAAACATACTCGTATTACTACACACTTTGCAAAATAAACAATTACATTACAGTTGAACAAAAAAAAGGTCTCTTACCAAACACATGCAACTACAGAAACAGCAGAACAACAGAACCACCAGTAACAGAACCGCACACTGCAACAATCTAAAGAGAAAAAAAAACAATACACATTAGAAGAAACAAAAACAACACACGTTACAACAGGCTATGTCACAGGGTATGTCACAAATGGGGTGTCTGTCCCCAAGGGGGGAAGATTATAAATCATTATAAACGTGGGCCCCCTGGAAGCAACCCTACAGAGGGCAGAGAGGCCAAATAAAGACACAGCAGAACATACTGAAAACAAATGGGCCCAAGGAAGCAACCCTTGGCCAAGGGGTCTCTCCCTATAAAAAAAATAACCCTGGAGTCTAGTGGGCTTTTCTATTCCCCCACCTGGGTCCAGAAACGGTAAAAAAAAACAGCCAATCTGCCCCCAGGGGGGGCAGAAAAGTCTATAAAAAAATTAGGGCCACTAGGAAGCGACCCTTCCCCAAGGGGTCGCTTCCTTTTCAAATCCAAACAAATCCCTGGTGACTAGTGGGCTTTTCTGCCCCCCCTGGGTGCAGATCAGCCAAAAAAAACACCGATCTGCCCCAGAGGGGGCAGAAAAATCTGAAAAATATTACATCCCTCTAAGGAAGCGACCCTTGCCCAAGGGGTCGCTTCCTTTATAAATATAAATCAATCCCTGGTGTCTAGTGGGCTTTTCTGCCCTCCCTGGGTCCAGATGCGGCCCAAAAAAATGGCCGATCTGCCCCGGGGGGGGCAGAAAAGTCTGAGAAACATTATAGCCCCCAAAGGAAGCGACCCTTGCCCAAGGGGTCGCTTCCTGCACAAATATTTATTGTCAAATACAATCCCTGGTGTCTAGTGGGGCATTCCTGGTGCACGATCGCGACGCTGTGCGCGATCGTGCACCAGGAATGCCCTGCATTGGGACATCAGGGGAGAGGAAACACAGTTTCCTCCCCCCCCGATGCCTCAAGGCACCGAAAACCGCCCCCCCCGCCCCACCGGAGCACAAAACACGCACCTCTTTGCTGGACGCGCTGGAAAGAAATGGCTTCCAGCGCGTCCAGCGCTTCCTGATGACGTCGGCGCGCGCTGTGCACGCTGACGTCACCAGGAAGCGTGGGGGGGCCAGGGGGTGGCAGCGGAAAGTCTTCCGCTGCCACCCCTGCAAAAAAACACAAGATCGCTGTACTGATGACAGAACGGTTCCGTCATCAGCACAGCCCAACCGATGCTGATGACGGAACCGCTCCGTCATCAGCATCGAAGGGGTTAAGGTAATATTTGTATCCATGTGTTATATGCTGTTCATGCCTGTATTTATGGTTCATTAATGCAAAGCCTTTATTATTAGGGTGAGCACTAAAAGTAAACGCTGTAAGCTCGGCCTGCACTACTGACGGTGGTTTCAGTATAAATGTGTATGCACGTTTTCAAAGTTTAGTAATATGAGGCTATTTATAATGCTCCCAGAATGCTCTCTGATTATATGCAAATATTTGCCGAAGCTTCAAAGCAAGAGTGATGATTCTTTGCTTTCAAAATAAAATGCTTAAAAAAAAATGCAAGTAGGAAAAAAATGTTTTGCTACTGTAAGATTTTAGGTACCATATCTTTGCAGCATCGTTTAGCAATATGTTGATGTATGCTTTTATTTCCCAAAAAATATTCATAATGGAAAATCAGTGTAACCAGTTTAACTACGATTACTGGAAACAAAAATAAACGCATTGGCAAAGCCAGTAGGTCTGAAATTGGTGGTCAGCCTTTTGGTTTTGTCAATGCGTGACTTGTTCAGGCATGGTTTTTATAAAACCGTATCCGTGTGGGAGCTGCTGGGCCCTCACCATTCTAACAAGCATTGGCAAAAGCAAAAATTGTTTTTGGTCTCAAAAAGCACACATTGCCACAGCAGTTCCGGGCACTGAACAAAACTACTTTGTTTGCCAATAAGCTCCTTGTCAAAGAGCAGAATACTGTCACTGACAGTGAACCCATCTGATAGACGGAGAGAAAAAGAGAGCGAGAGAGAGGCAGAATTTTATTAAACACAATAGGTCACGGTTAACGCCAGGCCTAATTAGAAACCCAATTAACGAAAGTCTCAAAAGTGCATCCATGGTATATATCCTTGCATTAAGTGTATATATACAGTTTCCATGAATTCACAAGAATTTACAGAAGTAGGCCAAGAAATAGTACTCCTAGAAATTATTTGTGAACTGCATTTTAGCATGAGCACATGTGCATGCGTAGATTTGCTCATGTGAAAATCTTAATGTTTCAAGTTCACTTTTCCTCTAACCACTTTTTTCCCAACCCTGGAAGAAGTTTTACCTCTGCAACTGTCAGGAGTAAATTTCCAACCTTTTTCAGTACAGGAAAAGATTAGGAAAGAGTTGGTGCAAACCCAACACGCACGTTAGTAGGTTTGCACAGACTCAAAAGGGCATTCCAACCCTTGAACTATTTCTTACCAATACCTTCAGCCCAGTTTGTAGACCTGCAGAAACGTGGCAGCATAAGGGAATTGCTAGTATGCAACCCTACTATGGTACGAGCCCTGGCATAATTAGAGAGGTTTTATCAGAACTCTTATATAATGAGATTGCTGCCGTAATTTGTCGCCGCATTACATGGCACAAAAGGGACAAGTGGATTCTGTTACAGGGCAAGTAGATTTATGAAGCAACCTGCCCCATGGACAAGTAGATATTTTATTAAATTCCACACCCCTGTGGATATGCTGGTCGTATGGACAAGGCGGTGCACAAGCCCACTTTATCCAGGTGAATCATCTTGTCCATCAAGATATACTACTCTCTGGCTGGTAAGAGTCTCCTGTAGGCATTAGAGCTCATTCCACCAGGGCTAAATCATCTACTTTTGCATTGTCTAGAGGTGTTCCTGTTTTGGACATAGGTAAAGCTGCAACCTGGGCCTCCCTCCACACTTTCGCGAAGCATTACTGCTTGGATTCTGAGGTGAGGAGGGATGGCCATTTTGCGCGCTCTGTTTTGCAGGACTTTTTGGTATAGAAGGGTGGACACCCTCCTCCTGGTGAGGTACTGCTGTGGGATTCTATTCATAAGGTGAGTAATCCACAGGCAGATGTATCCATCAGAAGAACAAGTTACTTACCTTCGGTAACGCTTTTTCTGGTAGATACAGTAGCTGCCTGTGGATTCCTCACAGAACCACCCACCTCCCCGTTGTCCACCCTTTTATACCATAAAAGCGGAGGTATGTTATTTGATGTATTTTTGTGTACTCCAGACTTTGTTACCTCTATTGTTGACGTGTTTGAAGTGCAAGCTTTCTTATTTCATTATACACTGAGTGTATTTGTGTGAATTCTGTATACTATGTATGCATTGTCTCTATGGTCGGTTCGCCCGTTTTGCCTCGGTGGCACAGAAAAACAAAGTGGAACTGACGTCATCACTCCGACGTGGTCTTCTTATGGCTCTGGTGACGTCATGCGGAGCCGAGTGCGGAGCCATGACGCTGTGACGACCTCGTTGGCGCGGAGAGGTACCAAAAATTCCGCGGAATGCTGGCGCAAGGGATATTCAGAAGGTGAGGAATCCACAGGCAGATACTGTATCCACCAGAAAAAGTGTTACCGAAGGTAAGTAACTTGTTCTTTAGCCAGGTTTTTTCCTTCTTTTGCAGCTGGGTCAGCTGTTTATGTGGTTCTTTTTTACCTCTGCCTATGAGCTTGTCTCAAGAGTTGTCCTTTGTTATTATCCAGATGGACTGCGTGGCTTTTCGCTGTCTTGCCCTTTTCTTGTTGCAGCTTGCCAGCTGTTTCTGCTTTGCTTTTTAGCCCTCTGCCTAAGAGCTCGGCTCAAAGAGGTGTTACTTGCTTTTATAGGGATGTGCCATACCCTATGTGGGGTACTTGTTGGCTATTGTGTAGCTGCTCTTCCTGACACAGGAAGTTTCAATTGCTCCTGCGGAGTCTTCGGCAACTTCTCTTTTGTCAACGCTCTTCCTGCTGTTGTAAGACATCCCCTCTAATGAGACCCGTGGGGTTGGTGCAGTTCTCTCCTGGGGGGTTTTGTGTTGTGGTCTACGGTTGGTCCGTAGTTCTTTCTGGTCTCTGTGGAGACACTGTGTGTTCACACAGGTTATGTTCTCTGTTGCAGGGTGCTGGCAGTGTACCTTCCGCCCCTGTCTTGGCTGCGTTCTACTCTCACTTTTTAGTGTTCTGAAGTGTTTACGTCTTCTCACATGGCTCATGCCCTTTAGGGCCTTTGCCTATGGGAAGTAGAGTTTCCACTAGCTATGTTTCTGCTGCATGTTACCTTGCCATCTATTTCTTTGTACACTGCACTGGCAGGGACTTTGGTCCCTTTGCTTCTTATGTGCAGGGATTTAGGTCCTTCCACTGCTGGCCTCTGCAGATCTTTTCTGATTCACTATGGCCTAGAGGTTCATGGCGGTCACTCTATTTCCACGGCTCTGTGTTCCGCTCCAGGTATTTCACTGGTTGCGAGTTGCCAGTCTTAGCTAAAGGCACTGTTGCTTTCTTTTGTGTAGGTTACGGTGCAAGTATTCTTCTTCAGGATACTCGCTGTCATTATGCAGTGTCTGTACAGGACTTATTCTACCCTTTTTCTGACAGACCTCTGTCTGTGTATTTCATACTTCTTCCTTGTGAGTGCGGAGGTCAGTGTCCCCACCTATCTCGCGGGGGCCACGGTTCCGTCAGAGGGGATGTCGCTTTTTGGTGTTTTTGATACTGTTGTGTCCTGCTATGCTTCACACCGGTGCCATTGGTACCTATTGTGCGACTTCCCTATATCGAGGGCATGCTCTTCGAGTTTCCCCTTCTTTTTTCATTTTTCTTCATTTTTTATATCTATATGTATATATACATCTTTGTCTTAGGCATTTAGATCATGATTTATACACACAGTGAGAGTGTGTGTATACTAGGTTTTCCTTGTTCTAGTATCGGGGGAGGTTTCTCCCTGGACTCTTTCTTCTTCTTCTCTCTCTCTCATATGGAACATAGTATTCTGTGTGTCCCCGGCTTGCTGGTTTCCCTTTGCCGTTTGTACCTCTGGGTACAGTTGGCGGGTTGACTACCTAGTGATGCACCTGTCGCACTTTGACGCCACATGCGTGCTGCTGTTAATCCCATTCCTTGGGCTTTTCATTAGCTGTGGTGTGGTTCTCACAGTACACTCTTGTCTCCTTCTGTGTATCCTCCATCCACATACCTGTATCTCCTGGTAGTCATGACTCTGTTATCTCTGCATGGTGATGTCTGTCCCCTCCTTTTTCTCTTTTTGGCTGTAGCCTCAGTGGGTATGCCCTGGCGGTGGCATGCGGTCTTGTCCCTCTTTCTGAGACTCTGTCTCTGACGGGTCCATGGGATCCGGTGCTCAGTTATGGTCTTTTTGCAGAAGCCTTTCTTCCATTCTGCAACTCCATTTTTGGTGTCTCTTTTCGTCCCTGTCTGGACGAGGGAGTTCTCGTACCGTCTTCTGACTGATTGTGGTGCCTTTGCCTCCCCTTGTTCATGCTCCCTTCCAGGGCTTCATAGGTCAGGTGTCAGCCACAGGGGCACTGCTGTTCACACAGTGCTCAGTCACTGTTATTGACCGATCAGTTCTCTTGGAACTTGGTGGGTTTCAGTCGCAGACCCCACTCCAATGGGGTATGGCTTTGGTATCCTTTTTAAGTTAAGGAATCTGCGGCTAGATGTCTCTATCAGATGAACAAGTTACTTACCTTCGGTAACGATGTATCTGGTAGAGACACAGTCTAGCCGCAGATTCCTTACGCCCACCAATCTGCAAGGGCCTTTCCAGGTGAGGTTCTATCAGCTCGCCTCCTTATATGTGGCCTTGGTCTTCCTGAGGGGTGCTCTCGTCACCTACTTCTGGGGCAGGGTGTGTCATTCGGTTGTGTGCCATTGGTCCTCCACCCATTCTCATTTTTGGGTGGCTAGGTTCTGTACTTTCAATGCGGTTCCACCTGGGGTCCTTCGGCGTGGAGATTCTGTTTGTCTCCCTTCGTCCTCGTCTGATTCTTCTCATTTCTTTTGGGTCTCCTTGTCTATGCTACAGTCGATTGAGTTGAGATTCTATTTGAATATGGTACAGCTCATAGTTCACTGTCAGGGGTGTGGTGAACGTTCTGTGTGGTTGTTCCCTTCTAGTCACTTGCCGTGAGTCATGTGGTTCCAGTCTTGTGGTCCTTTACAATTTCATCCTATGATTACAGTCTGTTTTTCATACAGTTCCATCCTGTGGCTGCAAACTGTCCTTCGTCATGCCATTCGATTCCACTGCCGTTACCTCTAATGGGAGGGGCACAGCTCTTTGCTTTGCTGTGACTTTGATAGGGTGAGTGCTCTGTTCTCCCCCTTCGGTCCCTACATGTCTTGAGTACTCTTTCAACGTGGTGGTGTTTCTTATTCTATGATTTATCACTGTTGTTTTCAAAGGTTTTTACTCTCTTTTGACACACTGTTCCTATACTCTTGCAGATTTTGTCGTGGCTCCGTGTTGCGGCACGAAAAGGTTTCAATGTAGAAAACTGACGTCAGCACGCTGCGGGGGTCTTATATGGCTCCATTGACGTCACTTCCGTGGATGAAGTCAGGATGGAGCCGGGCGACGCCAACCCCCAGCGTGCAGAGGTACTGCTGGGGAAAAAGTTTTCCAGATCCAGTCTGGCGCCTGGGGATATTCTAAGTTAAGGAATCTGTGGCTAGACTGTCTCTCTACCAGATACATTGTTACCAAAGGTAAGTAACTCGTCCGTCACCCCTCAAGCAGACCTTACAAGCCCTAAGGCAGTGTCCACTATATCTCAGGTGTGGGCATATATGCCCTTACAATATTAAGGAATAGACTTAAATTTTGTAAGTACCAAGGAAGCCATAGAGAGTACATGGGCTGAAAACTCGACAACTCTAGTTCCCCAGCACTGTGATGACTTCACTGAACCCAGATATGTTTGGTACCAAACCACTTCTCTTAATAAACCAACACTGATGCCAGTGTGGGATTTATTAAACCATGTACCCAGAGAGCACCTCACAGATGCCCCCTGAAAACCTACCAACCCCGGTGTTGTCTCTGACTGCCTTTGGGCAGCCTGCCACCACAAGACATGTTTACGGACCCCTGGGTCGAGAACCTTTACTCTCTGGCCAGAAACAAAGCACATCTTGGCCAGAGGAGTCACATCTCCTCACAAGGGATGAGCACAGCGCTAGAGAGGGAAGCTTCTAAGGTCTGCCAACTTTGTAATGCAAACCCAGCCTCTGCTGCTAGCAGCAGATGGCAGCCCCTGGTTAAAACCCTCACTTATGGGAGGGAGAACCGGCTGTAAAACTTAGAATAGGAGTTGTACCAACTCTACCCCTTAGGTGCTGGAGGCAAAGTGAAGCACGTTTTTCAGTGCCCACCATCTTGAAGATGGTGGGACTTATTCAATCAGGGCTGAAGCTATGCCCCCTCCCACAGAAGGGTGGCATAATAGTGGCTATAGACACCTCGGGTAAGGAACTAATTTGTCCCTACCTGTTACTCACCTGTAACGCCTCTAAATCTAGTATTTAGGTGGTTCCCCCAGACCCTAAAATCAGATTTCGGCACCCTACGAAGAAGTGTCGTGCAGCGAAGTCTGAAGACACCAGCTGACTTAACCCTAGCCTTACCGGCCTGAGTGCTTCCCTCAAAGATCCTGCTGAAGAACAGTGACTTGCCCTGCAGACCAGGGAACTCTCAACCCCCTGGAAGGACTGCTTACCTTCAAGAAAAACTCCTAATCTCATGTGGACAGCAAACCGGTCCAGAAGAAACCATCTGCAGAGATAAAAGAACTCTGCCCAGAGGAACCACAAACACGTCCCGGATGACGCCTGAGTTCAAATAGCCCACTGGTCCTGTGAAGGTTCCCCAGCGCTTCTGATCCAGAGTCCGCTGTGGGCTTAACCCTGCTGGACTCCTCCTTGACGCCTGCAGCCTCAACTTGAAGATCCCTCACCTCACAGTAACCAGCCCAGTAAGAGTTGTCTAATGCATAAGGACACCCCTGCACCTGAAGCCCCTTGGGGACCTCAACCTTTAGTGTCCCTACTTCCCCTAGCATCCCTGTTTACCTTGGCAGCTGTGGGTTTTCTTCGCCGGGCCTGAGCCTGCAGGCTTTCTTCAAGACTGATCTCCCCCATTGGTTAACATTGGCGCTGACGTTGTGTTGGCACTCTGCACCCAACCGCCCCTGAGCTGCTGAGGCTGTAAATTACCTTTTTGCGAACATCATGGTCTTAAAATAAATCTTTAAATAAGCCTATTTTTTTATAATTGGTGTGGATCTCCTTATTGAGTCGTGTCGTTTATTGGTCACTGTGTGCATGACAAATGTCTTACATTCCTCTGTGTTAGGCCTAAGGCTGCTTGCCCACACTACCACCAATAGTGCACTTTGGGTTTACATTGAGCCCTATGCACTTCTGGTGGAATCTCTGGACTTTGTGCACGATATAGCCACTTAATGGTATGCCATATATAGATTTTCCTCATACGAGGAGGGTCTGAGAGTAGCGTTATTCACCGAGCTTTAACCGTACTACTCCAGTCTAAATGTATCAACTCACTATGTATGGGGGTATGGGAATACAGAGAAAAAAAGAGCAACACTACTAGTGTTTGGACGAGAACCCTCCCTCACCCAAGGGTGACATTCTTCATCATAGGGTCCCTTTTGCCCACTGGGAGCGCAAAGTACCCAGTGTGGGTTACGACTCTCCCATAGGAAAGGAGCAGGGGTGTCCTACAACACCTCTAGTACTACTTCCTAGGTGGGCAGAGTGCTATGAAAAAAGTGTGATTAAAACTATCTCCTGGTAGGCGAAATACTTTATTCTGGTGCCCCAGTGAATAGAAGTAAAAAGCGTAGTGAAATAGGGTTATATCTTTAACCCTATCTTGTGGTCAACCTGTTTTTGCTATGTGTGACTGTGGAGTTCAAGGCATTCCTCAGAACCAACAATATAAGTCACTCTGCTGTATATAATGTGTGTAACAAAACAATTAAAAACATTTGTTGCTATACAGTTGGATACAAAGCTTTTCTTGTGGCACCATCATCAAGTGGTCCAAATGGCACCACAATATGTAGGTAAGGATCAACTTGGCCATCCTCAGACTTCTCAGCATGTAGAACTCTTACATGCTTCGTGTGGCATAGACAGTAGGGGGGTGCCTGGCGGGAGAGTTTTTTTCTCGTGCACAGCGAGAATTGACGTGCCTGGCAAGATTTCTGGGTGTTAGGAGGGCACTCAGGGAGATTTTCCCAACGAGGGTGGTCACCAGAGTAGAAAATTTACTCGAGGGACAGCACAACAAACCCCAGAAGCAGCGCTCTCTGGCACTACTTTGCTGTTCATGCTGATATTTCAACACAGAACAAGCTCTCGGTGCTAAAAATCAGTGCAAGCAGCATGACATGCCAATTTCCACCAGTTCGCCAAACTCTGCTTAATCTATTTTTATTATTAAATTTTATTTTTGTATTTTATTGTCAATACATGTTAAACCAGTTGGCATATCCATATTACAGTCAACATTGAGATCGGCGGTGAGAATGGCATGTGAATTAACACAATCAAACACACAAAGTACAGTGGGACTCGTATACATCCTTATCGGCATCTTGGTTATGGAACATCAGAGGGTGGTTAGAGGAGGGTAATGTGTCTCTCTTGTAAGCTCAAAATAGCGACTGGAGCACAAAGGGGTTGTGTAAGGATAAAGGGCATAATGTGTGGGGTAGGTCATGCATTTGTGGGAGAACGTGCTTTTGGGGTTGGTTGTTGAATATGCATTGGGTGAGCAAGCAAATAAGACTTAAGTGGGCCCCAAATGTCTCTCTGGCGCGAGTGAAGTGGAACGAGATAAGCGTATGTACAGGTTTGGTCTTGCCATCGTATCATATCATCAAGCCAATCTTTGGAGCACCGCCCCGTCCCCAATGACAGGCCACCCGGCATTTGGCAAGGACCAAACTGAAAGACACAAATTTTCGATATAAAGCCGGGATCTGCTTTGTGGAGCCCAGCAGCGCTGTAATAGGAGACCTAGAGAGTGTTAGTGAAGTCATGCAATCTAAAGTCGCAAAGATCTGTAGCCAGTATGCATGCACTTCGGAACACCCCCAAGCCAACTGGAGAAAGTCGGCAGCTTCCATCTTACATCTGTCGCACCTATTTGTGTTCTGTAGGCCAAATCTGTGGAGTTTTACCAGGGTGTAGTAGCAGCATTATAGAAATTTGTAATGAATACGAAGCCTGTTATTGGAGGTGACTTGAGCTGTTTGAGTACAGCCGAAGGACCACTGCTCATCTGTGATGTCCTGTTCCAGCTCAACAGACCACTTGAGTCTAGCCGTGCATTGAGGGTACTCACTGTCAACGTACAGGCTGTGATATAGCACGGAGTCTAGGTGCGAGGCAGTGAGTGTGCGAAGAACATGGTGCAGGGGAGCAACCGCCTCAGGTTCCAGGGGATATAACGGAGTACACTCCCTGATCCTATGTCTAAGTCTGGCATACAAGAAGATCTCCATAGTGGTGAGTCCGGAAAGAGTTGTTGGAGGGTACGGTATCTGCCATTAAGGTGCACGTCACCCCAGCATCGAAGGCGTCGAGCGGTGGCAACTTTTTTAAATAATCCTAATGAAAGGCCTTGGTGATAGACGAGAGGAAGTAGCGGGGAATATAGGCAGGGTATTTGTACTCGCTCTGTATTCAGGGACCAAGCCTTGATCGTGCAGTCTACGGAAGAGGGCTGGGGCACTAGTGTGCCTTCCCTAGACAATATAATATATTCAAAACATGAAACCTCTGACACCATAAATGCAAAAATTCTTTTCTACCAGGTTGATTTTTTATTTATGCCTGGTATGCAGTTAAATGCACATCAAACATAGTTTTAAGATTTTCACCAAGACGAGGTGTCCCTATGCAGGACGTACTAGAAACAGAGTTGATTACTCTGAATAGTATACAATATATATATACAAAAATCAAAACATAAAAAATACAATTACATTCAACATCATTCTTGACACTTTTCAGAAGGAATAATTCTACAATTTACACGAAACAAATACCTGTGCAATTTATATACATTGGAACTGTGCAAAAAACCAAACAAATTCAAATAGTCCTACTTCTTTTTTAGATAGAGGTACGGGGACTTATCTCATTGAAATCCTCACAGTACACTAAACCATTAATAAGCCAATGAGAGTTAGCCTCAATTTCTGAACCAAGATCTGAGCAGTACCAAGTGTGCTCTAAGCTAGAAACAGTTCTCAGCGTATATTTTATCCTGGGCTCTTTAGACTCTTCTCTGGGGGAAAAGAAACCAAAGCGTATCGAACTTCTGCTTGCCGTTTCTTTAACCAGAGGTCTTCATCAGGGTGGGTCCTTATCAAGGAGGACTGGAAGTACCAATTTTCTTCTTTATGTAGCGTGGAGCATCTTGACTCTATGGGCACTTAACAGCTGGTGCGAGAGATGTTTGCGGCGTTGCCTCGGGGGAAAGAAAAGACCGTGCTCGGTCTCGTTAGTTAATTTCCAGTTTCTCTGCGGCAAACGTGTGGGTGATATCCTTCTTTTTCCCATGTAGACGGGGCAATCCTTCACTCTCTAGACCATAAAATCCCTGCTAAGGGTAGAGGATCTGCGAGCCAGTGTTCTGTAGCAACGTGGTGTATACCGAGGCGGGTGAAACTAAAAGTGTGCATAATGTGCCTGGGCGCAAATATAGTATAGTTCAAAATTGAGAATGTCCAAACCGCCCTGCGAGTAGGGTCGCATGAGTATCTTCCACTGTATGCGAGGTTGCTTGCCACCCCATACCAATCTAGTCAACTCGGATCAAAGAGATGTAAAAAAATGACGGCTGGGGTCGTATGGGATATTAAGGAATAGATACAGGAATTTGGGAAGTATAACAATTTTAATAAGTTAGATTCGACCCGTTATGTTAACGGGAAGTGCGCTCCATCTAGTGATGCATTCCGAGACATGGTCCATCGGTCAGCCATAGTGGAGTCTCATCAACTCTTCATGGTCCGCCGTGATGCGTATTCCCAAATATTTCACCTCATCAGAACACCATACGATGGGGAAGTCCATTATGAACTGTGTGACTGTGGGGGTGAGAGGGAAGATTTGGGAGTTGGCCCAGTTGATGTGTATGCCAGAGTGACCCACACATTTAACAAATTCACAGAGCAATGGGTTCAAATTTTGTTGGGGATCCTTAATATATAAGGTGACGTCGTCAGCATACTGGGAGATGAGGACAGGATGGAGAAGGCACTGATGACCTATATCATGGTGATGTTGTCTGATTTTAGCTGCCAGGGGCTCGGTGGCAAGGACAAAAAGGAGGGGTGATAGTGGACACCCCTGCCGAGTACCACGAGAGAGTGGAATCGATTGGGAGATATGGCCTTTTAGAAGTATTTTTGCTGTCAGGGAGCTGCTTAGGAGTCGGATCCAGGCCACAAAGCTCACTGGGAGACCCATACATTGCAAAATAGTAAAAAGGTAATCCTATTCGACCGAGTCGAAAGCCTTTGTGGCATCGAGGAATACTGCTGCCCGATTTAAGTGTGGGTCAACGGCCTGAAGGATCGAGAACAGTGTCCGAAGGTTTTGGGTTGTCTCCCTACCCGGGATAAAGCCCGCTTGATCTGGGAGAACAAGTTTTTCCATCAATAATGTAAGGTGATTTTCTATGAGTTTTGCGAGAATTTTTGCATCAGAGTTTATAAGAGAAAGGGGCCTATAGGATTCACATTGATCTGCAAGCTTACCCGGTTTAAGCAACAAGGTGATCAGTGCCTCTCTCATAGAAGCTGGCAGGATTTGCGTTTTTGTGAGCCTCGAGGAATACTTCTTTTAACACCGGTATGAGTTGATCAATATAAGGTTTGTAAAAATCTATGGGAAGGCCGTTGGACCCCGGTGCTTTACCCGATTGCATTTGCATGAAGGCTTCGTGCAATTCATAGTCTTCGAACGGTGCCACCCGAATCTCCCGTTGTCGGTCACCCAACCAGCCCAATGCTATTTCCTATAGATAGGGGGAGAAGTCGGGTGGAGAGTTGCGGCGAGTGCTATACAGATCCGTATAGAATCTGGCAAAGGTGTTCAAAATTTCTAGGCCGTCCCTGTGTCGCACCCCATTGTTGTCCACCACATCCATGACATAGCTGGAGAAGCGAGGCTGTCTAATGACGTTTGCCAGTGCTCGGCCAGGACGTTTGCCCTCACCATATCGACGGGCAATGAAGTATTTGCCTCTGAATTTGACTTCTCCATCCGCAGTGTTCGTGTAGTCCGTAATTTAGTCTCGCAATGTGGCCCCCTGCACTCCAGACCCACCACCTCCCATGGCTCTCTCAAGTTGCTTTACCTCAGTTTCTAGGCGATAGAGGTTTCTACGGATGTCTTTGAGTACCCCAAAGCTTTTTGCCTTACAGAGGCCACGAGTAGTGGCTTTGAAAGCTTCCCATAAGGTGCCCACATGAGTGACTGTACCTTTGTTCTTGGCAAAGAAGTCAATAATTTTGTCTCCTATTTCGGCTTGAAAAACACTATCCAATAGTCTCCAACAACGTGGGGTAGCGATTAGATTGGGGGAGGACAGCATGGTCCGAGTATGTGCGGACCAGATGCTCTACCGAGAGGATCCACGAGGCTACCCCGCGGGAGATGATCCAATAATCAAGGGTTGACCATGTCAGGTGACCGGCTGTGTAGAAGGAGCCCTCTTTGTCATGTGGGTGTACATATCCCCACGTGTCGATTAGACCGTGATTAAGAAATAGTCCGGTGAGAGTATCTTGGGTGTTAGTGTAATGGTGCGGGAGAGGATTGGAACGATCCATAGCGGGGGTGCAGGGCTATGTTGAAATCTCAGCCTATATAACATGCGTAGACCCAACCTATAGTATGTGTCCCCAAAGGGTGTTGAAAAAGTGTGGGTCATCCGTGTTTGGACCATAGCAACAAGCTAAGGTGACAGATTGTGTGCCCAGAGTAGGCAGCTCCGTCCAGCAGGATCGCTGTACATGCCCCCTTGAGTGAAGGGTGTGTTCTTTTTAACTAATATGAGCATACCATGAGAATATGAAGATTGAACTCGGGTGGATGCCCATTTGCTACCAAATCAGTTAGGGCGGCGGGGATCGGTGTGAGTTTCTTGCAGCACTGCTATCTGTATTTGGTGGCGATCATAGTAGGATAGTATTTGCATCAGTTTGCGAGGATCACGTAATCCCCTGACGTTCCATGTTAGCATTTTAATGCGTAGTTGTTCTGTGTGAGTTACCATTACATAAATGGTTTACCATTAAACTGTACAACACTGTGTATATTTCTGTGTGTTTGTGTCGATAGATGTTGATGCATTAGTGAGTTTCTGCACGATATACATTTTATATAAACTTGGTATTCCCATCTCATTACCTTTCCCTGGTATTAACCCAACAGTGTTGGTTGCACAGTAGCTGATAAACTCCCCTACCACCCCACCCACAACAGTACCCCAAACATGCCAGTATACAGTCGCCCACCCAAACCCATCAAACTTTGTAACCCTCCCTGTAGGGCCAAAGGGGCCCAGTGGAGCAGTAATAAAAGAACAAATCTAGGCAACATAGAAATCAACCATTGCGGGGGATCTCCCATAAAGGGGGGGTGCCAGTGGGCCATAGACCTTCCCGAACCCAACCACTACCTGCTATATAACCCCCGAGTGCCATTAAGTGACGGTTGGGAGACCGCAGTGGGGGGGGGGGAGGGGGGTTGCCTGCTGACAGAGTATACATCTACCTGAGGAATAAACTTAAACATCAAGAATTGTATGTATAGCCACTATCGAGGTTCAAAGCCCCGCTGGGCACTTAACTGTCTGTGACCATCTCATATACAGGAAGTCTCATCTGTAGAGTGGATTGGGCATCATCAGGAATGGGGTCGATGTTATGTCCTCCATCATCACCGGGTATCACCTCATCAAACCTTATGCGGATGAGACCGCAAACCGCAGGCTCTCGCAATGCAGTTCCATGGATTTTTTAGGACCATTCCGGTGGCGGAGTAGGGGAGCGGGAGGTGTTGTCGTGTCTCGGTGAACGTCGTAGGTTGGACTTCAGAAAGTCCTCAACTTATTGCGGATTCGTACAGAATATATGTTTACCATGACTTCTGCTTGATGGGAAGGAATTTCCGGCGTGCCTCTTGAACCACCACAGTGAAATCCGGATAGATGCTGAAGGTGATGCCTTGAAATTGCAGCGGTTTCTGTTCCCGGGCATTCTTCAATGTTGCGTCTCGATCCCGATAATTCAAGAGTCGGGCTGTGATGGGTCTAGGAGTCTCTCCTGGCGGCAGTCGAGGACCCAGGGAGCGATGTGCTTGCTCCACTACAAGTTGCGGCAAGAAGAATTCAGCGCCAAAGGAACTTGTGAGGAGTCATTCTACATACTCCTCCATGTGCCCCGTATTGGTACTTTCGGGAATTCCAATAATTTGAATATTGTTGCGGCGGCTTCTCACCTCAATGTCTTGGTTCTTCGCCGCAATGACTTTGAGGAGTTTATCCATTTGTGATATCTGTTGCTGCATCTGCGCCGTAGCATCTTTTTCCGATATGCGACACTCTGCTTCTTTCAGTTGGCCATCGTGCTTATCAACTTTTTGAACAAGAAAATCCAGGCGATTGTTCATTGTGTCCATTTTCCCTGAAAGGTCAGTGAGGCTATGTTGAACTGCCAGAAGTAATGTCTTCACGTCATCTTCAAAGCTAGAGGCAAACACGGCCGGCTCATTGTATTTTTTAAGTATTTGGATATTTTTATTGGAGTGTTTACACTTTAATTTTTTATAATTCTATCACGCACTCTGGCACTTGGGTAGACGCGGGGGTTTATCTTCCTCCTCCTACGCGATCCTCCCTTAGACTCCCAGCATTACTACCGCTCTCCTGAGTGCGGGCCCGTCCGTGCGAGCGGACCCGCCATCTCTGGAGGCAGTGGTCTAGTCTTCCAACCTTGTGGGGCATAAAAAAGGGATGACGGCGCGAGCGCGCAGCGGACGTGCGAAGCGGGCGCGCCAGTGGCGCGCCAAAGGCAAGCCCGTCTGCGCCCGTCCACGCTAAGGACGCGCTCAGCGCCATGCATGCTGCCGCTTCTCAGGGAACTCTGGAAGATAAGGGGGGCTCGCCCATCATAAGGTATACCACGGCCGAGTTATGTGATGTAGGGGTGCTGGGTAGAGGTAGGGGGTCCATTAGACTTGCGGCAACAGCCTCACCGACCTCAGACATCATTGGCAGCGACTTGTTGTCTTGCGGGCTTTTGAATGTAAGATCCCTGCCTAAACATGGGGTGGAAACCCAATTGCTGCTGGAGCATCATGGGTTGGAAATTCTGTTCTTAACTGAAACATGGACTCGTCCGGACTGTGATGTTGGCCCGGGGGTGGCTTGTCCACCCGGGCAGGGGCGGATTGGCACTGCGGGCATTCGGGAATCGGCCGAAGGGCCGTTGTCTCAGTGCCTTCTGTGGGCCGTTTTTTTTCTTCCCTTTCCCAGTTCAGAGTGCTCTCTGCTATCTGCTCTCTGTGGACTGGGAAAGGGGAGAAAAAAAAACGGCCCACAGAGGGCAAGGAGACAGAGACAGAAATGAAAGCGCTTCACTGTGCGCCATATAGTGATTATTAGCTGTGGCCTCTACTTCACCCCCTGCCCCTACAAAGCAATCACGCCAAGGGTGGGCTGGGGAGGGGTGATTGTTTGTGAAAATCGGCCTCCCAGGGGGCCAGGTGTTGCTCAAGCCCCCCACACAGCCGATAAACAGTGTTAATCTTAACACCTCGCCCACAGCCCCTCAGATTCAGGGCATAGTGGGTGAGGAAGAATGGGTCTGGCTGTGGGGGCTAGGTGATGTTTTGAACTCGCACCATCTTCACCTTAGCCCCCCCCCCCCCCCTGGCTACCGTGGATGACCCAGCAGCTGTGTTTTGCGCTCCCCTGCCAGGACATTGCCCTGGGGGCTGGGGAGGGCTGATTAATTTACTAATTGCAGGTGCGATACTGCTGTTCATGTGCTCCGGAGCTAAAGGTCTGAGGAGGGCTGAGTAGGGTAGTAATAGCAGGGGCTTCCCTTCTTTTCAGGTGCTCCTGCACTGGAGGGCTCGAATAATTTTGTGACAGAAAGGGGCCTTGCTGGTTTTTTAGTTGCTCAGCATGTAGGCCATTGTCACCTTGGGCCTTTGTCCTGCACAAGAACAGTATCCTCCCACTTTCATTCCTTGTCTGTGCATAGGCATATGTGGCCTGATGCCAGAGTTGCAGAGATGGGGATTCAAGTTTGAGTCCCAGCGTCTGCTCAACAGCCTGTGATTCTGGGCAGATCATCGCCCAGTCCCTTAAATAAAAAATCGGATCATGTGTACTGTAATTGGTACTCATGAATAGAACTCAAATAGCCTTTGTCTTGGGCTGAATTTACACTATATAAAACTGTCAATGGTAAAACAACTATAAAAAATAACCATTTGTTCATGCTTTATGATTCTGCAAAGGGACCATGATAATTAAAGAGGACACTTTATAAAAACATGTCCATATTTTTAACACAGCTTTTCAGATACAAAATGTCCATTTAATTCCCCTTAGTGCTTCACTGTCTGGTTTTCTTATGTTGTGGAGGCTGCGCTCTGACACCTAAGTCATTCGGCACCTCTTGAGTGCACCATTCTACTTCTATGTTCTTTTTGTTATTCTGGGAGAGTCTAAGCTAACGTTTCATACTATTCATAATTTCCAGTGACTCCCTCCTCAATGGGGGATCTTGTTGGCTGATGTTTGTGGTAGCTGGTTAAGAAAGAATATCCAACGACATTGTGCAGGGCGTTAAGACTACAAGTAAGTATTCAGTTATCTGAACTGCAGTGCTCCTAGTCTTTACCAATGTTACTTGCTCTGTAAGCTTTAACCCCTTCGGTGCTCATGACGAGCTCAGCTCGTCATGGCATATACCTCTCAGGTGCTCATGACGAGCTGAGCTCGTCATGACCACACCCGTTTTTATTACGGCCCAGCACTGCAGGGGAATCTCTCCAGCAGCCATGAGGTTAAAAGGCTTAATTTACTAAATATTTCTCTACAAATTAGACCTCAAAGAGTAACCAAATGGTGTTTCATGAAAGGGGTCGCCCCTTGAATGTGGGCCACGCCCCTTAAATGTAGGTTAAGCCCCCTTAATGTGGGCCACTTTTTTCGTCAGTGCCCGGGCCAAATTGTGATCCCAATCCGACCCTGCACCCGGGTATAAATTTTGTCACAAGCCTAGACTTAATGGGAGAGGGGGGGGGGTATTGGAGTAATTTACAAGGATACCTGGGATTTGGTCAATATTGATATTGGTGAGGTTGAAGGAATAGAGCTGCTAGGATTTGCCATCAAAAATGCCCATGCCTACATGTTGACAGGGATTATATGCTACAGGCCCCATGGGGTCTTCACATGTCTGCAACAGCAGCTATTATTGGAGACCATAACGAATTTGGTTGCTGCTCATCAGAGAATTGTGATATTAGGGGATTTCAACCTTTGGATGAATGGTCCCCTTAATTCAGGGTATTTGAATGTTTTACAGTCATGTGAGGGCCTGGGTCTTTTTCAGCAGGTGTCTGAAGCAACCCATAAGGGAGGCCACACACTTGACCTGATCTTTGCTGAAGAGAATCTTCTTACTATTAGTGAGTATTTACCTTTGGTCTGGTCAGACCATTTTTTAATTAAATTTGCAGTGAACATGGTCAAAAAGAACCCCCGTTTAAATGGGGCCACAAAGACTTATGTGGGTCGTGACTGGAAGGGTATTTTACGCAAGCAAGGCTCTGTCTCGCTGTTTGAAGTAGACAGCTGTTTCTCAGCCTCCAAATCAGTAGGTGAGAACTATTCTGCTCTGTGTGCAAAGATTACGGCAGACTTGGATGTTGTGGCTCCGATGAAAAAAACATAGAACTAGAGGTAGGCCCTCGGAACCTTGGTTCAATGACACTTTAAAAACTATGAAACGGGACTGCAAGCAGGCAGAGAAAAAGTGGAGAAGGGACTATGCTGTGTTGGATAAACTAGTTTGGAAAACCAAGATTGCGGATTATAAAAAGGAGATAATTAGGCAGAACACTTTGCGAGTCTGATTCGGAATGCCCCTAACGCTGCTAAAAGTATTTTTACTATTCTAAAGAATCTTACTAACCCGGAATGTACAACAAAACAGACACCCCCTTCTCAGGATCTGTGTAATCTGGCAAACTTTTTTCATCTTAAGATCAAAGCTATTATCGACGAGTTAGGGGAGAAGAACGATCTTTTGATGTCGGGCACCTCTGACTCGGTGGGTAGAAGTTATTTGGAAAATGAGCCAGAGAACACTGTGGCTGACCATCTGGACAGTAAAAGCGAAAATTAACTAACCGGGTTTAGACCACTGTCTATGGAGGAATTTTGTAAAATAGCTAAGGGCATCTCGTCCGGTTCTCCTCTTGACCCCGTTCCTCATAAAATTTGGAAGACCTTTGAGACAGAGCTGTTTCCAACGCTTAGGCGTATTTGTAATCAGTCTCTTAATAGGGGGGTAGTTCCGCTGCAGTGGAAACAAGCTTTGGTAACTCCCTTGCTGAAAAAGGCCACATTGGACCCAGAATGCCCTAACAACTACAGGCCGATTTCTCTCCTACCCTTCCCGGCTAAGATCACGGAGAAAGTGGTTAGTGTAACCCTCTCTAGCTACCTGGAGCAGCACAAACTGCTGGATGAGGTGCAATTCGGCTTTCGTCCTGCCCATGGTACAGAGTCGGCCCTGGTGGCTGTGTTGGACGAACTTCGGTCGCGTGCAGACAGGAATCAGGCAGCGGTTCTCATCCTGCTTGACCTGTTTGCCGCGTTCGACGCGGTTAACCATGGAACTCTGATGAGCAGGCTGGAGGAGGTGGGAGTGAAGGGCTGCGCCCCTGCAATGGGTGCGTTCCTTTCTTACGGGTCGAACTCAGGCGGTGTCCCTTCCTCCATATCGGTCCGAACAGATTAACATCTCTCATGGGGTACCTCAGGGCTCGGCTATCAGCCCGATACTCTTCAATATTTATATGAAACCCTTGATTGCGGTTGTCAAAGAGCATGGTATTAACATCACTAACTATGCCGGCGACACGCAGCTCATTTTTTCTCTGGAGGGTGAACATTCTGTATCTATTGAGGAGTTTCATTGCTGCCTGCGCGACACGGCTCAATGGTTGAAAGACAATTCACTACAATTTAATGCCGGTAAGACTGAGGTCCTCTTCTGTCCTGTGGACAGGATTCCTTCAGCGCTGCCGAGCAATTTCTAGCCTAGTGATATGTCAACTGTAGTGAGACCAGTGGAGAAGGTTCGTAATTTAGGCATTATGTTTAATAATAAACTGACTATGGAGGCCCAAGTAACCAAAACGGTGGGAAGTTGCATGGCGATCATTCGGTCTCTACGCAAAATTCTCCCCTTACTACCTCCTCAAGCACGGGCACTAGTTGTACAGAGTTCAGTCTTGAGTAGACTGGACTACTGTAATGCCCTTCTGCTTGAATCCCCCAAGGCCCTGCTGGACAGACTTTTGAGAATCCAGTCTGTCGCAGCTAAGCTTGCTTTGGGTTGGCCGAGACGATCCTCATCCTCTAGGGCCCTTGCAGAGCTTCACTGGCTGCCGGTGGGACAGAGAGTAAAGTTCAAATCCCTTTGTCTCGTGTTTAAAGCTCTGCATGGGATGGGCCCGGCTGTGTTTCAGAGGAAATTTGTGTGGTACGTCCCAGCTAGGGACCTCCGTTCTGCCTCAGCCAGATTGGTTAAGGTGGCCAGCTTTAGGAAAGTTAGAACTGGTGGCAGAACTTTTACGTTTGCTGTGGCCAGACTCTGGAATGGACTCCCCCTGGAACTAAGACAGATCAGCCAACTCCTACCATTTAGAAGAAGGTTAAAAACCTGGCTCTTTCCCAGAGTGTAACTGTTGCCGTTCTGTACCAACTGCCCGTGCCTTTCCTGTCTTTTTTTTTTCTCTTGCTACGTCCCTCTGAGCTTCTCAGCGCCAGGATGCCGTCAGGTGACAGAGTGCTTAATAAATGAAATAAATTCAGAGGATGATGAGGGGGCCGTGGCTTTGTCTGCTCCGGCCTGGTCAGAATCTGCGGAGTTGAATCTGTTAGTGGTCTTTTTGGCTTTAAATGTGAGTCTGGGTTTTCTCCCGTCTGGCTTGCCCATTTTGCCTGTCTGTCTGTTTTTGTTTTCTCCCTTGCAGCTGCTGCAGGAATATGTGTAAAAAGGTGGTTCCAGAGTATTATCTGGCCAATTGAGGGTGTAACTGTACAGGCTAGGGGTGCGCGCTTCCCGCACGGATGTTCTCAATAAATAAAGGAGGCTATCGATGACACTACGTCTGCATGCGCCAGTATATTGTGTTTCTTTTTTTTTTTTATCTGTTTATTAAACATTTTTTACAGAGCACATTATGAGACTAAATAAACTGGACACAAAAGTAAACGACATGTAATCCGTTGCACATGTCAAAATGAAACCAAAGCCAATTACACACCAGATGTTGGGTAGACAAGTATCAAAGATAAATCAATGTACACAAAATTCAAAACACATAGCTAAGCCTAAGCACGTGTTTCCTGTCTTTCCTTTCAGTTATTAATAGGTTCCCATATTTGGAGCCCCAATTTTCTTCCCCTTTTACCCTTCCTTGCATATATCCCTTTTTCCAAATTGTAAACTGAAAGCAGTCTAGCCAACCATTGATGGAATGTAGGTGGGGTCGGTCAAGCCATGCCGCGGCAATACAAATTCGTAGTACTGCCATAGCCGAAAACAAAGTAACATACTGAATCGTCTGAACGATCACCATCCACCCCAATCAGGATTCTTGCTGGCGTAAGGGTGATCTCAGTTCCCAACAATCTTCCTAGGAAGGATTCTATGGCACTATGAAGTGACTGCAAGTGGGGACAAGTGGGGACAAGTGGCAAAGACATGCACTAGCTCAGCATCTGAGCTATCACATTGAGGACAAGTGATGCCCGCTGTACCTCCCCACTGCGGAATCCAAGCAGGTGTGTAGTATAACAAGTAAATTGTCTTATAGTGCTGAGCCTGGAGTGCCGCAGAACAAAGTATATTTTGCCCTAATCCTAATGAGGCATAAGCATTCATGTCCTATCCCAAGTTTCTCGGCCCATTTGCTCTCATAATTCCCAGGTCATCCTCCTTAATCGCCATTAGTTCAGCATAAAGTCTTTTAATCGTACAGCAAGCCCTGCCCTCAATAATTTCCATGATTGCATTTTTGCCAAATCCGGCAGACTCGCCCTTTTTAGTTATTAGAAAGCTCCTAACTTGTAGATACTTAAAAAAATGTCTTGTCTCCACCCCATAGGCCACCTGAATTTCAGAAAACTGACACATTCCATTCATACCGATTTAGTCCCCCCACCTTCATAATCCCTTGCCACCCCCAATCTGCAAAAACAAAGTCAGCAAATATTTCCCCTGGAATGGTATGGTTCCTATATAATCGAATATATGCATTAAACCTCCCTAAACCACATTTTTTTCCTAAACGATATCCATATCTTATGTGCCGCAATCAGCGTCTTGAACTTTGTTCTTTTAAAATAACAGGGATCTGTGTATTTCAGAAAGACATTCTCTGCGTCCCCTCCGAGGAGTAGCGAGTATATAGCTATAGAGCCAACAGTATCCTCTGATTCAGACCCTACACCCCCTAGAAGGCTAGACATATACTGCAAGGCTGCTGCCCAGTAGTACATTTTCAAATCTGGAACAGCCCAGCCTCCTCTATCCCTGGGAAGTACCAAATATCTTAAAGCCCTTCTGGTCTTTCCATGCGCCCAAATAAATCTATTTATTACCTGTTGTAGTATAATAAACCATTTAGCCTCGAACATGAGCGGGATTGCCCTAAAGAGGTAAAGGAACTTTGGCAGGAGAATCATTTTAATAACGTTAGTGCGCCCTACTACAGAGAGGTGAAGATTATGTAATCTATCCAAATCCTTTTTTGCCTTATTTATAATAGGTTCTATGTTCCTGTCTACGATCTTATCCAGATCCGCCGAGATTTTAACCCCCAGATAAACTCCGGATTCCACTACTCGACTATCCGAGCATTCTAGCTTCCCGTTCTTAATTATCTGCGTCTTAGGTCCATTCAGGGCGTATCCAGAAATTTGACCAAAAGTTAAGGCTTCCAACTCTACCTCGCCTATGGCCTCTGTGGGTGCCGGGGTGAGAATTGCCACATCGTCAGCATATGCCAAAAGTTTTTATTCCCCGCCAAGGGTCTTGGTAGGAGGGATCCTATCGTTTGCTTCCAACTTTCGAAGTAGGGGGTCTATATACAACGCAAAGAGTAATGGCGAGCACAGGCAGCCCTGTCGTGTGCCCCGTTTAATCTGTAAAGGCAATGTATGACCAGCATTCACGCGGACACGCGTTGTGGGAGCTTAATATAATGCTCAAATAGCTTTCATAAAACCCTCTCCAAACCATCTTAGAGTTAACCAGAGATAGTCCCAGGAGACCCGATCAAATGCTTTCTCAGCATCCAGTAACATGACTGCCATTGGGTCTCCTGGAACCTCTGTGGCGTCAAATAAGGTGATGACTCTACGAATATGCTGTGTCGTGCCCCTCCCTGGAACAAAACCATGCTGAATTGTGCTAACCATTATATCTGTAACCTTCGTGAGCCTAACTGCCAGAGCCTTGGAAAAAATGTTTGCATCAGAATTCATCAGCGTTATCGGCCTATAAGACCCTGGTTACGTGGATGACTTCCCCTTTTTTAAAATAACTGATATCTGCTCCTGCCCAAGTAATTGGGACAGATGCCCCTATTTGAGCCTGTATTATCGTGGCAATCCAGTCAGGGGAGATCTCATCAAGAAAGGTTTTATAAAATTCTATCGTGATTTGGTCGGGCCCTGCCACCTTACCTGATGGAAGACTCGCTAAGGCGGCAATGATCTCTTCTGCCTCCAAGGGGGCGTCTAGAGCTTCTCTATTCTCCTGAGAAAGATATGGGGCAGAGATATCACTACGGTATGATCGAATTTCCGAAGGGCCTTTTAATTGCTCCTCATCATATAGTGTTGTATAAAACTGTCTAAAGACCTCGCGGATTCCATCTGCATCCGTATGCAGTCGCCCCGAGCCATCACTAATCCCTTTAACTTCGCCTAGATCTCCTATTTGCCTTGTACGAACAGCCAATGTGTGCCCCACCCGCTCACTAAATTCGTTATACTGTTCTCTTTTTGCTAAATATGTAGCCGCCGCCTTGCTAGATATCTTCTCCTTTGCCTTTGCCCTGGCAATTTTAATAAGCACCTGATCCAGAGATGCACCTGCTGTTGAGAGCAGAGCCAGATACTCCTCAGCCTCTAAAAGGGCCTTGGTCAATTCTGCGGCTCTTAGACGTTCCTGCCTTTGTCTGAACAGGCTAAAACTAAGTGTCTCGCCCCGAATACCTGCCTTGAAGGCATCCCAAGAAACTCCTGAAGAAGTGCTGCCTCTATTAATTTCCCAATATCCTTTAATCCAGGTTTTCATATGTAGAACATAATTATCATCCTTTAATAATCCCCGCTCAAATGTCCATGAGCGCTCGTGCCTAACTTCCCTTGTGATATTTAGTGAGAAAACTAAAGGATTGTGGTTGGAGATGATCCGAGGCAATTTTTCAATCTGGGAGTTTGCCAACAAGCAATTGGAGACTACAAAATAATCCAGTTTAACACAGACTTTGAGGGGCAGAGTAATAAGTGGTCCCGGAATCGCTGGGCTTCAGCTTCATCCAAACATCTACTAATGCATTATTCCTTGCCAAACTTGGAATTGCACAGCACCCTTTCTTCTTTCAGCCCTGATATCTCTCTTTAGAATCCATACCCAAACCTCCTAATCCATTGATATTAAAATCCCCACAAAGAACTACATGTGGGGCCCATGTAGCTAATTCTAAGTCTAAAAAAGTGAACACCTCCTGGTCATTCTCAGTAGATCCATAAATTTACCCCAAAGTGACCCAATCCCCGTTAATCAAACATTCTACTAAAGCCCACCTGCCCCACTGGTCCTCCAGTTTTTTTCCTGACCAATACACCTTTTAATCTAGACAGTATCGTCACCCCTCTAGTTTTAGCTCCCTGTTTAGAGTGAGCAAGCAAATGAAACCCCAACTGTTCTAGTGAGAAACTCTTACTCCCCTCAATATGTGTCTCCTGTAGACAAACTAAATACGCCCGCATTGCTTTCAATAATGCCGATACCCGTTGTCTCTTAAGGTGGTCATTCAGGCCACACACATTAGGTGTAACTATTCGTGTGGACATTAAAATACATCTGGTGCCTGTCCTAACCAGTTATCCAACAAAAACATGGACCGACTCCTACTGTTATCTCTTAATCCTCCACCATCCCTTTCCTCAGTCATTTTATTTTGTGTGTTCCAACATGTGCATTACTTATAATCCCTAGAGTATATAGGTGTGCTGTGCCCTGTGCCCATACTTGCCCCTGCCCCCCGCCCCCCCTCCCACAGAACCCTCCCACCCCCCTTACAGGCAAATAGGTCAACCATGACCTATGTGTAACAGCTATAAGCCCATAGAGAGTCGTATGCACCCCCCCTTAACAACCCAACCTAGTGTACTTATGCTGAAGCTGTGATCACCCTAGTATATCACTGTTATTTCTAACTCTACATCACTTTTAGCGGCCGCCTTGAATCTATATGTTATCTCAGCAGTAGCGCCCCTTTTATCCTTCTTGTCTTTTAAGTCAGTCAGATATGCTTGAGCCTTAATTTCAGAGAAAAACATCCTGACTTGGTCATTTACCAACACTTTAAGGTGGGAAGGGAATAACAGAAAAGCCTCACAGCCCAAGTTGTGGAAGGCAGGTGTCAACTGTCTTAACCGCCATCTTCTCTCGACAGTGGTGTGACTAAAGTCAGGGTGGGCAAAGAATGTTGTACCCTCGAATGAGCGCCTGGCCTCGGGTTTTGCTTTGTCCATGACCTCCTGCCTGAGAAGATAGTTCCCCAAAAAGACAAGAATAGCTCTGGGCCACGACAGCCAGAGTTGACGAATCACTCGAAAGGTTAAATGTATGATGTAATCCAGTATACTGTAAGGCTTATATCTGTGATTTTATGTGCAATGCCTCGGTCTTGTCTGGTACAATTATGCGTTTAATGCTGCAGCTGTGATGTACACCACTGTGTTTTTTCTATGCAGTTAATAAAAAGAATTAAACATTTTTTTTTAAAAAAGAATAGCTCTGGGCCTTTCCGACTGGGATGCCCCATATTCTTTCCTCTGTGTCAGAGGGAACCGGTGTGCCTGCTGCACCTCGCTTTCCCAGTTCCATGATGATAATTCCAGAAAAGCCCCCCTCAGCAAAGAGATAACAAATGTCCGGATGTCCTGCCCCTCTGCCCCTTCCGCCACACCCAAAAGTCTGATATTATTCTGCCTTTGGCAGTTCTCGAAATTCTTGAGTTTCCACTGCACATCCTCAGAAACTTTCTCTTGTGCCTCCTTAAAAGTCTGCCATTTGCTGACATCGTCCACAAGTTTACCTGTCCTTTCCTCCACCTGAGTCACTCTGCCTGCCATGTCCGCTTGGAGCTTATTCATTCTCCTTAATGACCCCTGTATTTTTTTAGTTGCCTGTTTGGCCCTACGGCTTTCTGTCCGGGCCTCTCCCTGCATTTGCTTCAGAGTATTATACAACAAGTCCAAGGTGGGGGTCTGTGGTGGGCTAATAGAATGTTGTTGTGAATTCGCACCCCCTTCTTCTTGATACAACTGAGATGTGGCAGAGTAATCCCAGTCCAGTTTTTTAATAACCTCTGCCTGCGATGGACTTCCTACCGACTTTGGTTTGGACCGGGATCTTTTTTTCCGTAGCTTCACGCGCTTAATGGCTGAAGCCTTCTGAACAGAAATACCTTCTTCATCTGAGTATTCCTAGTTGGAGTCCCCTGTAAAGCTATCCCCACTCGAGACCGACGACCCCGAAACGTCATTAAGGGAAAAGAAAGTCATCATTAGGAGAGCCTGGGACTGAGCTAGGGAAACCCACCTTCTGACTCTGTTTAGGGGCAGCCGGACCTGCAGATGCACATACCGGTGGGTTTGATTGTGATGTCCCAGGGAGAGTCTCGTGCCCAGCACTCATACTAGGACCAGCATTTTTATCTATACTTGTGCCCAGAATGGTTAATCCAGATCCACCGTCAGTATTCAAAGGAACCACCAAAGGAGCTGCCCCCCCCGCGCTGGGTATCCGAGTCATACACAGCTGCTGAAAAGAAAGTGGAGGCAGCACCAAATTTGCAAAATAAATTGCAGGAGACCAGGATTTGCAAAAATAGATTTGTCTTTTATTTTCTTTTTTCCAAAGTGCATAAGACAGCCAACGCGTTTCGCTCCCCAACCATGGGAGCTTCGTCAGGGCAAGTTCAAAATATATTTTGTCCAATGTCAATACGATATGGAATGTGAATAACGAAGATGGATAGTACCGATATGGTGGTGCGAGTACTAATCAAGAATGCCAAAATGTAGCTACGTGGGGGGCCGTAGGGTCTCTTGAGTTGAGTAATATCAGTTTGACATCAGTGAATATTTTTAGAGTCCTTTATGATGTCACAGAACAAATTCGAAAACAGACAGTCCTTGATAAGCCGCTGTTATGAGTAACTCGGACGGAGTTCGACGTGCGTAGGGGCCCCCGACGGAATCAGTCAATACACAGCTGCTGCTAAAAATTGCGCCTCTGGCACTGCTTCGGATGCCTGCAATCCCTTTTCAGGTTGCTCGGGGTGAGGCTCAGGGAGAGCAACCCTCTCGGTCTGGGGAAGAGTGCCGCAATCCGCCTTCACTCTTGCTTGCTTCTCTGCCTCTACTCCTGAGGAGACTGCTCATCCAGCCTGCCATGCGCCTTCTCTGTGCTCGGCTCACCTCATCCCTCTGGCAGCCCAGGAGTGCACCGCATCTGTGTCTCGTCCAGGAATACAGCGCGTTCATCCTCGCATGCCTCGGGATTCCCTGGAGCATCCGCCACCACCATGGGAAACGACTCGAACAAGGTAGGCTGCCGAAGCATGGAACTTTGAGTCCTTTCGGCGGCATTTTGTTCTGTAGATTCGAATGGTAGTAAGCCTTCAGTGACTTTACCATGAAATGGGCAGTTCGTCCAATGACCAGTCCAGTAATCGCCACAAAAAGATAGAAGCGTTCAGCATGCTACTGCATTTCTTAGGGAGGGGAGAAGAGTGCAACTACTCCCTACGGCCGGTCAGCGGCCATCTTGCCCCCTAGAGAAAGAAAAGAAATGATTCAGTATATTGTCAGTTTCAGAAGTATTTGGTAACAGCTGGGGTGCTGTGTGCCTCTCGAACCTTCAGGGGGAGGGTAGAGGTACTTGTTATCGAGGGTGAAAGGGGTGTATTCCAGGCTGCAGGTATAACAAGGCGACCATGTCCATACAAGATCGCAACCTTCCATTCAGCAAATATGCGCTATATTCACTACAGTGGGCCAAAGCAATGCATATTATGTGTATTTTCCCCTTCACAGTATATCAGAGTCAAGTTACACTGGGGCTCATAAGGGTTTTTTCACCATAGAACAGATCGCTGGATTTATGTGAGTAGCACCACAGTGTAAAAAAAAAAACAGTCTATGGAGGGAATGGTGTTGGCACGCTTTTTCTGAGGTGAGCTCAGTCTTCAAGCCGCAGACTGCCCACCGAGCTCCTCCGCACACGCTGCTCCACCTCCTTACTGACAGGAGTTGGTATACAGAGTGCCCTTTACTCCGGGATCGCCAGAGAGCCCCAGACCGCAGATGACGATGGCAGTCACTCACTGGCCCCCGGCGCGGCACCCCCGATAGTTGTGAATGTCACGGAGGTCATAAGTATGGGAGTCCAGGGCGGGGGACAAATGCCTGTCCAAATGGAGCCTCAGTTGGGCACAGCAAGCGAGCGCTCATGCAGCACAGGTAGAAGCGAATGCTGCAGGCGGAGCGGGGCTAATAATGGCGGGCTCTCACAAGACCAACAGGTTCCAAGCACAGCTCCTCTTATGTAGCGGTGGGCACTCGATGGGCACAGCGGCTGTTCCGAATCACACAGGAGCAGCAGGGAGCTGTAGGGATCCAAAGCCGATGTGCGGGATCAATCGGGAAGCAGGCTTAGAGAAGGGGGCCTCCAACCACGTGGAATCACCGGGGCACGAATGGTGGTGGTAGCCGCTCAACTCCTCGGGTGCATTTCCCCCGCAGCGCGGGAGCACTCAGGAACTTGCTGAGAAGGGTCTCCGAAGCCAGGAGAGTCCCGACTTTTCCCCCAGTTGTTCCGGAGGCCACACAGAGCATATAGATAGTGCTTAGCTCAGTGTTCTCGGTAGGAAATTAGGATAATTATCGGACATAGTCGTCCGGCTTTCCGAGCCTCACAGGTGTGCGGCCATCTTGGATGTGTGGCACCTAGCGCCCCCAACTCTGCCTAATCTTGCTAAGTTTTCAATGTAACGCTGGGGAAATTTGCAGTGGGAAACTCCATAAGTTTCAACCACCCCTAGTCAAAACTGCAACTAGATAAAACTCTGTTCTCTCTCTCTCTCTTGTATAGAAAAATTGACAAAAAAGGGGATTATTCCACAAGAAAGTGGTGTAGTTCTCTGTCCAGATTCATTGTTATAGAGAGCAAGATGTACTGGTGGTGGAGGGCCATCTACTTATCCTTTCGAAACAGTCTTCACGTAGAACAACCATATTCCTCCACCTCAGGAAACATTTGTACGGATGTGCAACCTTATGCAATTGCAGTTAGACACCATTGTAATAGCTGACACATTCCAAAACCATGTATCCGCTTTGAGTTACCCCAAAAACTACCTCCAAAGACTGCCATGTTACATTATTAAAACGGCCAATTATTTCCCCTCAGAAGTGTTCCGATGGATACTTCTAACCACAGATTCCTTACTTTAGAGTACTCGCCAGACTGTATCTGTAAACGTTTTCCATCAATGTCCCACTACTAGGTGGCTCCGTGCGCTTGCTTCACACTGTCCTGTAAGTGTCAGAGTTGAGTCACATATATTCACAACCCTTATGCGTGTCAGTTCCTTTCTTTCCACACTTTCCGATACAGATCTGAAGGTCCACTTCCAAATATGTCCGCCTGCAAGCAACCCTTAAAACAAAATCCAGTGTGCTAGGAAACCACACCCACTCTTAAAACTTCAGGTTTCAAACAATTAATTCACTGACTGTAGAAAACGGTTGATTGTCATGGACCCGCAAGTTTCTCTATAGGTAGGGCTTGGGACACAACTTGAAGTCGTGTGATGTGGGCCCTAACACACTGAAGACAATCCAGCATTGAGAAGCGAAGTTGTACATTGCCAAACATAAGGAGTCATGTCCTTCGTGTAAGTGCCGCTCCCAGTACCTTGCCCCGGGAGGTCTACTTCACTGTCTAAGTCCAAATCGAAGTCTAAACGCAAACACAAAAATGTGAAGTAACCCTATCCATTCACTCCATTTCCAAGGAGAAGGATCGAGGGCATCAGTGTCTTCCTTGGGGTACCTGCTCCCTGTGTCGATTACCCAATTGATGCCGGTACTCCCAGAGTTTCCCAGGCCACCAGCGACGCTGCAGCAGATTGAGGTCTTCAAAAGGCCATACTGCAGACTTTCGACACCTTAGGCTCCCTCTGGAGTGCCTTTGGGCCTCAAAGCACCACAGGGGTCAACAATCAGGTTCTTCTTCCCAACCCTGTCTGACCCCTTGGGGCTCATAGTGGCTCTGGTACATATGTTTATTTCTGATCCAGGACCTGTTCCTCTGCGATGATGGTACCGAATCCACCAGCGCTGAAGAGGATTGGTTGCTGATTCCGCTATTTGATCCCAAATTGACTTCAGCACAATTTCAGCCTACACAGTTACTAATGTGCAACTGGTCTTCATATAACCTGACTCTATAATCAATGCCTCTACCAGGGTGGATGCATCCGCAGAGTGATGGTGACCTCTGCACTCATTAGGACTGACACTTTTTACATGGACTTACATGATGCCAGTGGGCTTGTTACCTCCTTTGACACATGGTTGGACTTGGAGCACCAACTGGAGAAAGTGCATCATTTGCAGTAATAGCACAACAGGCAATGAGGTCCTGGCGTTGCAGCTGCCTAGAGTTGAGGCCAATACTAACTGCCTTGGAGAAATTTTAGAGCCTGGGACAGCCACATCCGAGCCCTTGCTTCTCTTTAGTGATGCCCTCACTTATACCTTGATTAGCATTTGGTCAAAGCCCTGTTCTCGCCCACCAGTGACTAAGCAGGTGGCCAGGCATCACACACCAGTGCCTGACGATCCATATTTCTCACTAAACACCCATCACCAGACCGCCTGGTAGTTCAGACTCCAACCAGAAATGTGAACCACAATTCATGCTCTACAACTCCATACTACCAGTATATCCTTAAGATGTTCTTCTGCCAATCTACTTTGGATGCCCAGGTTTAAGAAATCTCTTAAAGGTGAGAGGGCCGTTTCAGTCCTGGCCATACATTTTGGAACACGTTGCCTCTGGAGATACGGCAAACTCACTTTCTTTTCCGCTTAAAACTCTTCTGATTTCTTCTTTACAGGCTTCATCAACGTCATGAGATCCTCAGGTGAAGAAAGCACTTTGTAAGATCTTTGAACCTAACTAACCTCCAGGCACTTTCAGTGCAACCGCCATATACCGTACACCTCTTTTTTTCCCTTGAGGAATGTGTGTTACCGACTTGGGCAGCATTTTTGCCAAAACTCGTGGGCCCATTTCAAATTACGCAACCCATCACCTTTCCTCCATTCCTTGCTGCCTGAAAATCTTCAAAAGATGAGGAGCGACTCCATTGGCTGGAAACTTTTAGATTGATCATACCAGGGAACACCATTTGCCTGATAAGCTTTTTGTGGGGTTGTCTGGGGCGAAGAAAAGGAAGGCTGTGTAGAAGAGGACCCTTTCTTATATAGACTTCTAGCTGCAGATTCCTCTCCTAGTAAATATCCACCAGGCATCAGACTGTATCCAGAAACTTTTCAGCAGTACCTTTACATGCCAGTAAGTAGCGCTGCGTGGCTTCACTCTGATGCTGTTCCATAATTGATGTGCGGAGCCAATATATGTGCCAACCCCATGTGCTGACATCCCTTCCTTTCTTTCCACACCACCAGTTGCAGATATGGAGCTCTCTTCTTCATCTCTGAGAGACTTTTACCTCAAAAAATGGTTTACAACTTTAATAGTGTGCAAGGAAATGTCACACCAAAAAATGACAGGTTTCCAGCCCTATAGGGACTGTCGCAAACAGATACCCACGAGTTGCCATTTCTGTGGTGCCTGGAGTTGAGCCACGACTTTAGGCCTGCAGCCACTGCGCGTCAGTGAACCTGAGGGCCACTTGGAACCACAAGGCAGAGCTCTCTCTACTTTAGCACGCATAAGCAGGCTCTGAGACTGGAGTAGTCTAAGTTGCGCTCCAATTTGAAGGCTCGGTCCTGGTCCTGATCCCGCTCTAGAAGTCGATGAAGCCGCTCGAGTGGCCGGTCTTTGTCGAGATCTAAGTTAACTGGTAAGTTAAAAAAGTAGTACAAAAAAAATCAAACCAGGACCTTGATCCCCTCTCACCACTTGCATTCATCAGAGAAGGCCAAGGGGCGGCACCATGGCTTCTCAATCTCGCTCCCGGAGTCAATCATCTTTGGAGCTATCCCACAGCTGGTTCGGCGCGACCCAAATTTCTGGGGCCATCCTCCACTTCCGAACTGATCGAAGAGTTAAAGGCAATGCTTCAACTCTTCAGATCCTTGCTAACGCCCTCAGGCTTGTCATCGGGCACCAAAAAGCCAAGAGGCCCCCCCTTCTGGATTACTGCCAGTAGGTTCGACCTCAGTACCAATAGGATCCTTCAAGCCCATCACAATGCCTCTGGCACCAATTCCAACCCTGTCTCCAGTGGTGTGATCCACACCGGTTCCTGGAACATCGATGCCAGGGCCAAATCAATCGATTCCAAATGAGATACATATTGTACCCTCTGACTCAGTCAGCACCATTACGACCTTGACCACAGTTACGCCTGTCTGCTGTCAAGACGTTGCTTACCCCCCTTTATTTGCCACCTCCACAAGGGAGATCACACACCTTGCACTCTCTTTTCGGCACAGGCTCAGATAACGATTATGGTGTGGGTAGTGAGTTCAGTCAGTCCTATCATGGTGACAAATGGTATGACGACTTGCAGGATGTTAGTGGCTTCGATACCTCAACTGAATCTGGTCATCTCACCCCCTGACCCAGCGACTAAAAAATCGGCCTCCTAAGTCAAGGTGATGCACAGGGTGACTGAGGTCCTTGGCCTCCAGCTACCCACCTTGGAGGTTAAAATGAATGTGCTAACGGAAGCCATCTTTCCAGGGCAAACATCTTCTGAGCCCCTTCTGCCATTTAATGTGGCACTGAAAAATACTTTGTTGGGTGCCTCGGCCAAACTTTGCTCTGGCTTTCCCGTCCACACACACACACACACCCGGTAACTAGTGAGATGTCATCGCCCTGCCCTAGGCGACCTCGTGTTCCTGTCTCCGCAGCACTCCACCGAATGTTTAGTAGTGCAGTGTCTACCAGCAGAACTAATCCCAGTACTTTTGTGATAACTCCCCTGATAGGGAATCCAAGCTGGTGTTTGGGAAGCAAGATTTATATTCTACCTGCCTGGCTCTCCATTTACTAAATGTCGCCGGTCTCCCACACTCTTGGGGACTCAGTGGCTCAAGTCCTCCAAATATCCTGAAGATTTCCAACTTGTCCTTGCCCAGGCCATACAGGACAATCGGGACATGGCCAAGTTCAGAATTCATAGTAGCTTAGACACTACCAATTCCATTGTGTGGGCCATTGGTACATTGGTTGCCATTCAACACCGTACTTGGCTGTAGTCCACCTGTTTCTCAGGTGACATCCACTCATCACTTATGGACACGCCATTCAATAGGACCTGCCTGATCGGGGATGGTTGTATGTTGTTACAACTCATTCTGTTGCAACGCATGCGTTACAGCGGAATGCTTTATTAACGCATAACCTTTACCACAAATTTTCCTTCACCACGCATACCTTTACAACGATTTTCGTTGTAAATGTATGCTTGGTAAGGGAATACTATTGGTAAAGATTATACCCCTTGCGTGACTCCCCATCCCCAATTCTTCTTATATTTACCCTTGCCCTTAACCCTTTTATATATATATTTTTAATAATACTAAAATTCCCCTTACCTCTTTACATCGTCTCCTCTCCATCTTCCATGGTGACGTCCTACATCGTAAACAGGAACCGGAAGTTTATTTCCGTTTCCTCTTAAACGACTTCAGGTGAGTTTTTATTTTTGGGGGAAGACCCCAGCCCCCTTTTTTTCCCTACATTTTTTTTGGGGTGGGGGAGACACCCCCCAAGCCCCCCTTTGCTAATTTGTCCCTTTACCACACATGCCTTTTCTACGTATCTCGTAGTAAAGGAATGCGTGGTAAAGGCTTTTGTGGTAACCACGCATGAGTTGTAATGCATTCGTGGTTAAGCCTTTCGTGGAAACTGCTGCGTTGTAGTGGCCGATTCCCATCGGGGATAAGGCAGACTCCCCTCTCGAGCAGTTCAAGGAAAGCAGGGCCACGGCAAATTCCCTAGGCCTCTCTGCCGCACCTTGCTAACCATACCAGACCAACCACTCATTTCGTGACTTTGACAGAGGTACCCCATACTATCAGCCAAACCAACCGCAGCATGGCGCCAAGCAGTTTTGCGGTCCCAGTTGTGTAGCTTACACCCTCCTGCCCACCACGCAGCCTAAGTCAACGGGCTGCTCATGAGTCCCCAGCCACCCCTGCAGCCCCACCTGCCAAATCACTTTAGCTTGCCCTTAGTGGAGCACAACCACTTGATGGGACACCGGATCCGAGGATTCTTGCTAGGATGGCAGGCCATTGCATCAGACAAGTTGGTCTAGCAAATCGTCGACAAGGGCTCTTCCCTACTTTTCTTTTCTGTACCGCTGCACCTTCCACAGTCTCCCCAGCGACTGACGGAGCACATCTTTCCATTTTGCGGCAAGAAGTGAAAGCTCTTTTGGCCAAAGGGGCTATCGAGAAGATGCCCATGCCAGAAGTGGGATGTGGGTGTTATTCCTACTACTCTCTGGCAGTGGCAGCCAGTTGGGGATGGTGGGTAGGAAAAAAAAAAAAGAAAACTTCCCTCCTAGCGTTGCCAGCTGCTGCCTTTCCACTGCCTCTCCTCCATTGGAGCAGGAAGCATCCGGGGTCCCCGTCTATCACAAAACTGCAATGCAGCATTGTGATTGGTTCCTCTAAGCCAATCACAACACAGCAATGCTTGGGTATGGTCCCCACCCACCTGTGTAATGCAGCCTGGTGGGGAAGATGTAAAGTGCGTAGGACTGTTTGGCTGGGCCAAGACGGCTAGCCAAACAGTCATGCCCACTAAAATGTGCTCACAACTCTGCCCTCTGGCCCCTGCTCTGGCTAGCCCTGCCCTCCACGCACCTAGGAACAGGAAAAATAAAATGATAATAACAGCCTGTTATTTGATTTTTTCCTCTGCACTACTCTGGTGGGGTGATGCACCTCCACCTTAGCGGAGGATCCGCCCCGATCTCTGGTGCCCTAGAAGGACAGAGTCCTTCATCCTGTTTTAGACCTGCGCCCTCTCAATGCAGCATTCTGAAAAGAAAAAATCAAGGTGTTCACACTGGCAGAGGTGTTCTATCTGCCCCCAACACTGGAGACTGGATGGCAGCATTGCATCTGCAGGACACCTACTTCTATATTCCCATCCTGCAGACCCATCAGATCTACCTGCGATTTGTAGTGGGACAGGAGCATTACCAGTTTGCTGTGCTCCCCTTTGGTCTCACTAGTGGGCCTCAGGAGTTCATGAAAGTGATCGTGTTGTTGGTAGCACACCATCAAAGGCGCCAGTCTTCCCCCTACCCCGACAGCTAGATGCTGAAGCTGGGCTTGCTCCCGGCTGTCATCAACCACCTCCAGACTATGGCAAACCTCTTGTCCTGTTTGGGGTTCACTATCCACATGCCGAAGTCCCATCAATCTCCTTCTCAGGTGCTCCTCTTTATCAGAGTCATTCTGGAGAAGGTTTGGTTTCATGCCATTCCCTCCGGTGAGAGAGTCCAGGATATTGACTATGATCCCAATTGTCCAGCCTCAGTGGCATATGCAGGCTCTGTAGTGGGATCTGAAGTCTCAGTGGGCCCAACAACCAGTGGACCTCTCCGACTACCTTCAGATTTTGGGGGAGACTGCAAAAGATCTGCAGTGGAGGTTGCTGAATCGCATTTGAGTCTGTAGCAGAACTCTCTCTCCTTTCCCCACCCGCAGCTGACAGTGAGGACCGATGCCTCACTTCTGGTTTGTAGTGGCCATCAGGGAGAGGTGGAGATCAGAGGACTCTAGTCCCCAGCGGAGTCGTGGTGCCATATCAACCTTGTGGAACTGAGGGTCATCCACTTGGTGCTGAAATGCCTTCCTTCCGTCCATCAATGGGAGGCTGGTCCAGGTGCTCACAGACAACACCACCATGTGGTACTGCAACATGGCGTGCTGGGGTTATGGACCCTGTGCCTGGAGGCCCTGCGCCTCTTAATATAGCTGCACCACCAAGCAATTTTCTTGGTGGTGAACCACCTGGCAGGATCATTTAATGTCAGGCCGAACAGGCTCAGCTATCGGTGTTTAGTGGATTAAGAGTGGTGCAAGGTCTCTTCTGCAAATATGGAGACCCTTGGCATGATCTGTTCGACATCGCCTAGTACACGCAATGTCATTTTGGTCTGAGCCCACTTCACAAACCCTCCACCTTGGGAAGGATCTGTGGAGAGTCTTGCTTTGGTATCTATTCTGAGGTGAGGAATCTGTAGTTAGAAGTATGTATCAGAAGAACAAGTTACTTACCTTTTGGTAACATCCTTTTCGGTGAATACTCTGTTTAACTGCAGATTCCTCACCGCCCTCCCACATCGCTGTTCTGCAGAGTGTCTTCTTTTTAACATCTAAAAAGGCCCAGGATAGGGATTTGCACACTGGCACCAACAATTATTCATGCTCCACATCTGAGGGCGCAAAAAGGTTTAAGCAAGAAATGTATGTTCAGCGCATGGAGTGGCACTTGTATGTAGTGCCACTCCGTTATTTCCATGGTGATACGAAGCTGCACGATGCGCAGAATCATTGCTGGAAAGTATCTGGATCCAGTCAGGAACAGAGGGAGTTCTAAGGGGTGAGAGAAGATATCCATCAGAAAGAGCGTTACAGAAGATAAATGACTTGTTCTTCTAAAGCAGTCCACAAACTGTACATTCGCCCAGGTCAGTGAACTGCAGTTGAAACACTGACAAATCTATTTTGAGTCATACCATTTTAGCTTTTGACATTAAACAACCCACCCTATCACATTAATTGTAAGATGTTCACTTCAAACAATCCGAGATGCAATTTCACATTTATTACGGGTCTCATTCACTGCAAGTGCAAATTCATGTTTGTTTACTTACGCTCACAGCATGGATACATACTTTAAATCGGGATATAAAATGTTCTTGTATTACCTTATGTGTTGATCCAGAATAAACTACTATTAGATCCCTTTCACTGGATAGCTGTGCAGTGGGAACAGGCAGACAACCACTGTAGTGTTTGTTGATGTAGATCATCCAACTCCGTACCAGTTTGTCTTATCTGGAAGAAACTACGAAAAGTGTAAAGCGGTGTGTAATTCTAGGCATTTTTGGGGCAGATTTACAAGCCCCCTGCGCCTCTTTTACGCAAAAGATGTGCCATGGTGCGGGGTATTTACAACGTGACGCATCTCCCAGATGCATCATGTTGTAAAGCCCTGCGCCAGAAGGAGGCGTTCCATCGCAGGGGGGGCGTTCCGGCACAGGAACGCCTCCCAAAAGTGGCTGAGTGAAATCTACAAGATTTCACTTAGTCACTTTTGGGCCCATGCTGCACTTGAAGCAGGCGTAAGGATTGACGCAGCATTGTGGAGATAGGGCCCCCCAGAGCATTGCTGGAGCTGCGTTGCGCTTGGGATGCAACTCCAGCAATGCGCTGCTTTTACGGCACAGATGCGTGACACATCTGTGCCGTTTTTGCCCCATGGTGCGCTGCATTGTAAATGCGGCGCATCCAGGGTGGTGGAGCTGCGGCGCACAATAACGGGAGCATCCCTGCTGATATGCAGGGATGCGCCAGTTATTGTAAATCTGCCCCCTATAGGTTTAAGTCTGGTTTGAGCTGCATCCCCGATCTCCAAAAGAAAAAAAAAAGTTCTTCCTCTATCCCACTACCAAGATTGGCACTCCACCCCAAGGCACTGCTAACCTGACGAAAATCCAGTGAAAGGGGGAAGAGGTGGACTCAAAGTTCTAGGGTGTATAAGGGTGGAGGGCATGCCAGCTCGCACACTACCAGCCTTGTCACAGCAGCACCCTCCCATTTACCAACCTTGTTGCAGGACCTCACTCCCTGTTACCTGTCAACAAATCTCACCACAGTACCGACTACCAGCCTCATTACAGCACCACCATCACCAGCCAACATATCTCTGCCACCTCACCCACTATCAATCTTGTTATAGTGCCACCACCCCACCATTTTGTTATACTCCTCCCAGCCAATCCTCTGAAAACACACGTTACAAAATGTGATCCAAAAGTTGCTGTAGAAGAAAGCAGTGGTACCAGTTTGCATCCATCACTGAAAAAAAGAGGTGTATTCCATTTTGTTTCTAGTTTAAAAACCATAAGGGGAAATCACATCAATACTAGATTTAAAGACCGTGAATTTGTACATTTCACATGTGGAGTTGAAGATGCTGACACTTCAAGCACTTCTGCCATTTATAGGAAATCAGATTTCCAGGTGTTCTTGGATCTACTCAACACATAGCTTCATGAGCCGATGCATCTCAACGTTAGCTACATTTGGTTTCCTTGAAGAACATTTTCAGTTTCAGGGAGCTGTTCTCCTGGCACTCTTGAAGTTTGCTCTCCTAAACCATGATGTTTAGATGAGAACAAAGAGTAGTGATGAGTTACATCAATCGTCAAGGTGGATGTTGAGTTCAGGCACAGGAGACTGAGCTATGAGCGGAAGTCAGTGTCCAATTTCTAAGGTCAGTGTTTTGCTAGGGAAGGAGAAACTGGCAGCAGACCATCTGAGTGAAGTGATTCCTCCTATGAGCTCATTGTCATTGAAGCAGAGTATATTCCAGCAGTTAGTGAAGGGGGTGGTCTACTGGAGGCTGAACACTTTGTACTAAAGGAGAATGCCCTACTACCCTGCTTCTGCACATTTACTCCCTGCCCGGAGACCTGGAGGACAGAAGCAGTGTCATTCAAGTGGCACAAACCCCTGCTACATGCTTTTCCTCCAATTGCCATGATCCTGAGTCTATTACAGAAGATCAGGGAGGACAAAACAAAACTTCTATTAGTGGTTCCTTGCTGGAAGCAATGTCCCTGGTTCCCATTGCTTTTACAGTTGGCAGTTCAGCCTTACTGGATATTCCTATTAGTTTCCGGAACCCCAAAGTAATGGCAACTCTACTGCTAGTGTCATCTCGACTCCAGCTGGTGTTATGGCTGTTGAAAAGCTACATTTAGTAGCAAGGTGTGGTGTTGTTCCTCAGTTATGAGAGCTTTAACACAACAGTCTAGGCATCGCTCTACATTAAATTCATGTCCTCACCATTGGCAGTTGTAAGAAATTGGGTTACTGGTTGAGGGGTGGTGAAACCCAACTCAAGCAGCAACCACAATCCTCGTCACGGTGGGACATAAGCAAACCCCAAATTAACCTGTGCTAAAACCTCTAGTAGCTTGGCGCAGAGCAGACTTAACTTAGAGGCAAAGTGTAAAGTATTTATGCAACGCTTCAAACAGTAATAAAGTGAAAGGACTACACACAAAAAAACTCACATCAATTTTGCATAAAACTGCAAAATGTAATAATTAAACTAAGATAAAAATGACAAAAATCTAATCAGTAGAACCAGAGATATGCAATTTTAAAGATTTAAGTCAAAATTGCTCCAAAAAAAAGCAAAAGGCGCCACTCATGGTCACCTGGTCATGCATGACCAGGAGAAAGTTACAAGCTCAGGCCCACCGCGATGGAGTGCAGGTTGGATACTGGGACCAGGTTAGTCTGGCTGAAAAGTTACCCTCTCAGTCTAGAGTTCCGTTCATGGTGGAGGAGCCGGGAAGCATTGTGGATGATCGTTGATGTAACGCAAAGAGCAGGCATGATGTTGCAGAAGGGCGCCACTGTACCACGAAGATCCTGTTGTCATTGCAAATGGTCCTGCCGCTCCTTCGCTGTGGTGCTCCCCATGAGCTGTCAATGCTGTAATGCGAAGGGTCGGGCTGGCAGAATTTTGTGTTGGTGGCCTATGTTAGTGACTAGGTTGAGGTGCCAAAAGGCCCATTCGCAGTAGTAAAGGGCCCACAAACTTAAATCCAGCCTTTCTGAGGCCACAGCAAGCGTTCAGAACCTTAGGGGCAGCACTTGAGGGTCAGGAGCTAGATCTGGGTGCTGATTCAGGTGGTTGGGAGCCTGATTTTTCACTGTGGCTCTTAACAGTAGGCCAGCAGACTAGCCCTTGGACTCACTGTGGGAGTCTTGGGTTCAGATGCTGGTACAAATTCCTCTGACTAGGGCCGGGGGGCAGCAAGGCAGTAGTCCAGCAGGGCAGGAGTCCAGCAAATTGGGAGTTCTTTCAGCAGCACAGCAGTTCTTGTTCCGGGCAGGGTCTCCACAGGTTCAGAACAACAAGTTACTTAACTTCGGTAACGCCTTATCAGGTAGAGACTATCTAACACAGATTCCTTACCTTAGAATATTCCCCAGCCTTCAGACTAGATCCGGAAACTTCTGCTGAGTAGTACCCATGCGCAGCGGTAGGTGGTGTTGTTCAGCTCTGCCCCAGCATTATCACCTGTGTCCGCGCTATATAGGCTCTACCTCAGCATGCTGTGTTGATGTTAGTTTCTTTCACAACTTTACCCACTAGTAGCGCAGAGCCATGAGGAATACTGATCTACTGGTGTGTAAATCTACGACCCTTATATAGATAAATCCAGATCTCTATAATCTGATCGCAAAGCGGGTAGGATGGGTGGGTTGGTAAGGAATCTGCTGCTCGATAGAGTCTACAAGATAAGGCGTTACCAAAGGTAAGTATTTTCTTCCTCTGATAGTCTTATACCCGCAGATTCCTTACCTTAGAATAGATACCCAAGCAATACCTCCCAGAGGCAGGGCTGCAATACGGATTATACTAAGAAGTCCTGTAGGACCCAACAGGTAAAATGATGGTCTCACCGAACTTGACTGTTGAGGCAGTAGTGCTTCGTAAACTTGTAAAGAAGCCCACGTTGCTGCCTGACAGATATCCAGGACAGGAACTCCGCAAGCTAACACAGTGGTTGCAGCTTTGGCTCTGGTAGAATGAGCGCAAAACCCTCCAGGGGCCAGTGCATGGCAGACGTTGATACCTAAAACTATCCATCCCGAGATGGTCCGGTTCAGTACCACCTTCCCTTACTTGGCTCCAACATACCCTATGAAGAGTTAACCTTCCACCCGGAACTCACAAGTGTGATCAATTAGAACGACAATGCTCTTTTTGGGTGTAGTTGGTGGAGTCTCTCCTCTTCTTTAGAGGGATGAGGCGAAGTGTAAAAGGTAGGCAGAGTGATGGATTGACCTACATGGAAGGGGATAACCACTTTAGAAAAGATTCCCTAGTCCAAAGAACCAGTTTGTCAGGGTAGAAAGTAAGGTATGAAGGATGCACAGAGAGCGACTGTAGCTCTTTGATCCTCTGGGCAGATATTATCGCCACTAGGAAAGCCGTTTTGATGGTGAGGAGTCTGAGTGGGCAGATTTTGGTCCCACAGGGGCATAATAAAAGGCACCAGTGGAGATTTGTTGGAGACCATTTAGGAACCCATGTACAATAGGGGATTTGAAAAGGAACGGCTGATCTGGCAAGTGCAGAAATAGCAAAAATGTAACCTTTTAACGTGCCCAGAGGTCAGCTTTGCTGGGCAAAGGAAAAAATAAACAGGAAAACCTGGTGAAGGGGTGCGTATAGTGGGTTAACGTGATATTCTTCACACCATGCCATGAACTTTCCCAATCCAGAGCCACAAGAATGATTTGGGTCTGGTTGTTCTTGAGAACTCTGGGCAGGAGTGGTATTGGTGGAACAGCGCTCAGTACACCGGAGCTCCACTCAAGATGAAAAGTATCTCCGAGCCAAGATCAGCATTGGAAACTCCGCTGTGCAAAACTTCTGACATTGCGCATTCTTGGTGGACATGAACAGATTTAACCAAGGTTCCCCCATGGTTCAAAGAGACCTTGCATCGCCTCCGGTTCGAGATGCCATTCATGATCTGCTAGGCACAGACAGTGGAGTTTGTCCACTTTGGTGTTTAGAGAGCCCGCCAGGTGGTAAACCACTAGGAAAATGCCCTGATGTTCCAGCCAGGTCCAGAGGCACAGAGCCTTTTGACAAAGGGTTCATGACCCCACACCAGTTTGTTTATTGCAATACCACATGGTAGTGGTGTTGTCTGTGAATACCTGCACTTGACTTCCCCTGATTAAAGAAAGGCTTTCAATGGCAATCGGATTGCCTAAAGCTACAATACATTGATCATTGATACATTATATCCACCTCTCCCAGATGGCCTCCCCAGCCCAGAAGGAACACATCTGTCACTACAGTCTGCTCTGGTTGGGGAAGGGAGATGAGTCCATTGTGGTTTGTTAGCCACCCCTGCAGGTCTTTTGCAGTGCCCTTCTAGATCTGGACCATGTCGGAGAGATTCCCTGAATGCTGCACCCACATGGACTTCAGGTCCCACTGCAGAGCCTGCATATGCCAGCGGGCATGTGTTATAAGCAGGAAGCAGGAGGCACAACAACCTCAGGGTCATTCTCATCAAAATCCAGGATAGAGGCTGAAACATCGGTTTCTTAGCCTGGACTTGCCGCTCTGGAGGATAAACCAGAAACTGCGCCGATGAGAAGGAGCATCTGAGAAGGAGTCAGATGTGACTTTGGCACGTTGCTAGTGAAACTCGGCGAATGCAGAAGGTTCGCTGTAGTCTGGAGGTGGGAGACAACTTCCTGGGGGAGACTCCCTTCAACAGCCAATCGCCGAGGTGGGGAAAGACTAGAACCCCTGACCTCCACAGATGAGCTGCAACCACCACCATAACGTTTGTGAACACCCGAGGGGGCGCTGGTAAGGCCAAAGGGGAGCACAGCAAACTGATATTGCTTAGGCCACTGTGAACCGCAGGTAACTTATGTGGGCAGGCAGGATGAGATGTGGAAAAAGGCATCCTGCAAGTCCAATGCTACCATCCAGTCTCCTGGGTCTATGCCGCACAGGACTTGTGCTAGCGTGAGCATCTTGAATTTCACCTCTTTCAGGAAGAGGTTGAGAAGGTGCAGGTCTAGGATAGGATGAAGACCTCCGTCTTTTTCTGGTACCAGAAGGTAGAAGAAATAGTAACCACGACCTACTTCTGATGGCGGCACCCTCTCTATTGCTCCCTCAGCCAAGAGAGCTAACACTTTCTGATGGGGCAAGGAGAGGTTGTCCTCCTCAGCTTGTCATAAGTGGGTGGCATTGGAAAGATGGTGGTGATAAAGAGGAGCGAGTAGATCCTTTGGACGAGGTGCAAAAACCAATAGTAAGATGTTATTGACCTACAGTGGTCCAGGTGATGGTGTATTCTGGATGCCCATGATGGTCGGAGGGCAGAATTAAAGGGGCTTGGAGGTTGCAGCTGCTGGAGGGGGTGGTAGACTGGGCCCAATTTCTGGTTGCCTGTCCCACGTGGTCTGTGGGAACAGCATTCACAGGCACAAAGAGATTGCAAAACTTGTTGCCCGTTATGACTAGGAGTGTAGCGATTAAGTTGGAAACCCAGTCTGTGGTCATGAAACGGGGCAGAAGGAAGGCTGGGGATGGTGAGGGAGTCATAGAAAGGCCCAATGAACTTGCCATAGCCCTACTGTCCTTGAAGAGCTCTAGCACTGGTCCGCCTGATCACTGAACATACGGAAACCACCAAGGAGATGTCCATGAGTGAAGCTTGGACACCCCCCATAAAATCAGTGGTTCTCAGGCAGGCGTGGCATCTAAGGGCCACTGGTGAGGAAATCGCTCTTCCCAGCAAGTCAGTCGTGTCCAGCCCATGTCTGATGGTAAACTTGAGTGCAACTCTCGGATCAGCAATTACCTGAGAGAGTATGGCTCAGGCCTCATCCGAGACCATAGGCAGCACAGGCCCAAAGGAGTCCCAGATCATATGGGTGTATCGGCCCAAGAGGCATGTGGTGTTCACCAACTGCAATGCTAGGCTGGCTGAAGAGAACATCCTCTTCCTGAAGGTAACCAACCTTTTCAATACCCTATCTGGTGGAGTGGTAAGAAATGCGCCGAGGTTATTTTTGGTTGTGAAGGCCTGGACCAGAAAGCACTTTGGGGTGGGGTGCTGTGTGAGGAATCTGGGCTCCCTTTGGGTGGGCCGAAGGCAGCGGGCAACTGTCCTATGCACAGGCACCCCTGTGCAGGTCTTGGACCAGGCCCCGAGATGGATGTTGGTAAATGCTTCACTAAATGGGAGTAATGGTTCTGTGGGGGAAACTCCCAGCTGAAGAACCTCCATCAAGATGATTGTCTTGACTGCCACTGAGGGCAGCAAAAGGTCCAGGACCCCGACTGCTCTCTGCACCACCAAAGCAAATGAGGCACCCTCCTCCATAGCCATAGTAGGAGGAGAGCCCAGGCCAGTGTCTGGGGAGTTCCTAGTCCGCTAGCATCTAGAAACTCAGGAAGGCACAAAGATAGCGCAGGCTCACCCCCCAAGGCTAGGCCTTGAGTGCCGGGGACCCTGCGACTCGTCCGAAGATGTGTGCAGTGAAGTCGAATATCTCTGGCTTTTTTTTTTCTTTTGGGACCTACCCGACTTCCCTGACTACCTAGAATGGGACAACGATCACTGGGCAGGACTTTGCGAATGGTCTCGGGACCTTCCTCACGACTGAGATGTGAAGCATCGTTGAGTCGGCAGAGAGGAGCTTGAGGGACCGCTTCTTCAGTGCCTTGGATGCATGGTAAAGCAACCCTCGCTTGTCTTGGCGTCGTGCTCTCTCTTAACACACCAGAGACAAACCAAGTGCGAGTCCATCACCGACATCTGCTGCTAACAGATGCTGCATGGTTTTAAACCTGCTTTTCTGGTGAACATCCTACTCACCCGGAGACAAAGTCAAAAAAGGTCATTCAAAAAGTGATGGAGTGTAGCTCTCTCCGGATCTGTGCACAGAAAGAAAAGAACTGACTACTGTGCTCTGCTCTGGGTTGGCGCCTATATAGGTACCGCGCCCATCACTTCCGGCGTGGACAACACCATGCTGAGCAGAACAACCCCCCCTACCGGCACTCAGGGGTACTGCTCCCCAAAAGTTTCAGGATCCAGTCTGACTTCTGGGGAATATTGTAAGGTACGAAATCTGCGACTAGAAGTCTCTATCAGATGTGAACTGAAGAGCTAGTGTCTGAGGTCCAATATTTAAACCAGGTGACTCCTTTGAAGTGGGAGAAGCTTCTAGAGCCCAGCTGTCAACTACACCCAGTCATGTGATTCAGAGGCTACATGCACTAAAAGGCTAAGGCAGGAAAATGCCAACTTTCTGTTATGTTTTGTAGAGTGCACATATCACCCCTGAGGGTATCCAGGTGCTAGAGCAGATGTGTAGGCCGATCGGGAGCTCAGCGGAGTATAGAGAGGAAGAAGGATATCTAACTGAAGAGTCAGGTTTTCAGTTTCTAGCAGAAGTTGAGTAGGGAAGGAGAGGTTCTAATGTATTGAAGAAGGTTATTCCAAGTGTTGGTGGCGATCCATGAGAACCAGTGGCCTCCTGGCTTGCCGATGTGTTGGATCTGTGCGAGGGAGCGGGTGGCTGAGTGCAGTTGTCTTGCTAGATGGTAGAAATGTAGGCAATGGTTGAGGTAGGCACGGAGAGCTTTGTAAGCGTGGACAAGCAGCTTGAATTGGCAGTGTTTCTGGACAGGGAACTAGTGTATATCTCTGAGGTGTGATGTGGACTCTGGTGAGATGTTGAGGATGAGTCTGGTAGTGATGTTCTGGGTGGTCTGGAGTCTTTGTATGAGGTGGGTCAGGATACCGACAAAGAGTGCATTGTCGTAGTCTAGTCTGCTGGTCATGAGGGCTTGGGTGACAGTGCGTTTGGGGGAGCATACGTAAGATGTGAAAGCAGAAGAGGTTATGGAGTTCAATTGTTGGGTCATCGTAAGTTTGTTGTTCAGTATGAGACAGAGGTTTCTGGTGTGGTCTGCAGGGGTGGGCTGGGTTCTAGTTCAGCTGGCCACCAAGTGGCACTTTCAAAATTGTTATTTAAAATCCAGCTCCACCATAAGAGAGGATTTTGTATTACAATACCAAAAACACCAAACATGAACTGGTTACCTGTTCCCATTTGGAAGTTACAGCTTATTAAATGTAATAAGATAACTCCAATGCCTTCCAGCAGTGAAATACAAATTGAAGAGTTTTTCAGTACCAGGACATGTAAAAACGACTTTTTAAATACCTTGCACCCTGCCCAGTGTGCTTTGTAGTGCATGCCCTAGGTATGACTTAAATGTATTAAAAAATAAGGTTTGGGTCTGGCAAAAGGTTTATTTTGCCAGTTTGACATGGCAGTTTAAAACTGCACTCACAGGTTGCAATAGCAGGCCTGGGGCATGGTTGGAAGGGCTACTTAAGTGGGTGACTCAAACAGTGCTGTAGAACCACTAGTATCATTTAATGTACAGGCATTAGCACAAGTAGTACCACTTTACTAGGGATTTACAAGTAAATTAAATACGCCAATTGCGTGTCAGCTAATTCTACCATGTTTTAAGGATAGAGAACAAGCACTTTAGCACTGGTTAGCGGTGGTAAATGGCTCAGAATACCAAAAGCCAAATAAAACGGGTTCCAGAAACAGGAGAATGAAGGCAAATGTTTGGGGATGACAGTGCAGAAAGTGCCAAATCCAACAGCAGTCATTTGGTAAGCGGTGTAGGGATAGCCATTCATCTAGCTTGACAGTAGAACCTATTAAAGTGCTGGGTTTCTTAAAGCAGTGGTTCCCAAACTGTGCGCTGCGGCACCCCAGTGCGCCGTTAGGAGTAGCCAGGGGCACCGCACACGATGTGTGAAAGATAGCCTATGACTGTGCTGAGGAAGCTTCAAATGTAGTTGTGAGAATGTGCGCCATTAACAAATGATGTGGTCAGCTTGAAGGCAGCAAGTGATTCTTATTTAACACCCAGCCTCCCGCAGCGCAGGGGGAGTTACAAATGCCACCTGTATAATCTGGAATCACTTTGGCCCAAGAGCGCAATGACGCGCTTACGACATGCTTTCAAGTAGCTTCCCCTTATGCACAGCAGCCTGGCAAGGAGTGATTTTCATTTCACCTGAATACTTTGCTCCTCCTGTTACCCAATATTTAAAAACACAAAAGAAATTTTAAAAAAGTACTTTACACAGAACATGGGAAGGCCCTCCAACTTCTGGATAGACTCGAGTCAGATGCTTTTTAGGTGGCAAATAGAGGGATATGCATCAAAGCCACCTATAGAGCCAGGAAAATACCAATGCGATAAGTTGCAAATTGAAGATGAAATGCAAAATGTTGGTAAAGTAGGCAGCTTGAGGTAATTACTAGAGAGGGCCCGTTTTTTACACTACAGACAGAGCATATGACCAGAGTGCATGATGAAGGGGGACATACCTGGTAGAAGATACATATCTTCAAAAAATCTTGGTGTTTCCTAAACCTCTTTCCTTATCAAAGCACTCCTACTGTGTGTGTTTAGGTGGTGCTACACTAAACAAGCTTGAGAAAATGTCATGATCAACTTGTGATATACGTGACAGAGACACCCTGCTTAAGGGAAACAATTGTGGTGCTACTATCCTAACTGCAGAACCAGTAACTGCGGCATCTTATGTAAGAGGTGTGCAAAAATTGGGTAATTTGCTTTTATGTAATTACATGAAATCTCAAGAAAACTACTCAAATCATGCAAAATGCAAATGCATAGTTGTGAGCTATTGTTTAGCAAAACGCTTCCTCGCATCAATGTGTGACTCAACAACACATTTTGCGCTAAAAAACACAAAAGCACCATAAACAGCTGAGTGCGTTTTGTTGCTTCCATGCATTTGCAGTTAAGTTATACTGCAAATGCCTTATACACAGTAAAGTTTTACAGTAACTGGCATATAATTATAAAAAGGGGCATAATTTTGGATTATTCACGTAAAACATTTAATGTGAAATTCTCAAAATTATGCAAATTACGGCATCAAAATCTAAATTTCACCCAGATCTACCTTGTATCCTATTCAAGGAAGAATCACAAATACAAAGCATTTGAGCGACATTATCTTGAAATTTTACCACCGGTAAAAAAAAGTGACATGATGGGGAGCCACGGCCAACTGCCAATTAGGTCAAGGGAGCCACAGGTCGAAAAAGTTTGGTAACTACTGTCTTAAAAGATCGAATCATGCTGGAATTAGCCGCCTCTACTCTTCGCGCCCTATGGGCAGCAGTAGGAGCATTTAGAATCCTCAGCTACAGACTATAGAGCCTTTGGTGCCAAAGTTCTTTTTTTTTTTTTTTTAACATTTCATTTTTCTCCCCCAGGCCATACCAAAACGAATACTTTTAATCTCATAGCAAGGCATATCAATAGTGTCACAGTTCCTCTTATACATTCATTTAAAATTAATTACAGACTAATACAGTTATATCTAACTTGATTATCTCATAACATGATTGAAAAAAAGACAGCCTTCCTTTATTATCAACACCCCGGCTCCAAAGAGCATCTCAAAAATAATTTTATATCAAGGCCGGGAGGCCAATATTATGCATGCATCATCCCTTTTATTGCTACCCAAACAGCAGCAACAAAAAAACACTAGAATTAGAATACATATATCTTCTAGAACGTTAAACATGCATATACTCTCAGAACTGGCAACCATCTTCCTCTTTTGTTGCTACTCAGACAACAGATAAGTTACAGATTCTTTAGCTTATCTTCTGAATGTGTGTTTGTTTAATTGAAGAAGGATGTATTTTAATGTATACATTAATTTGGGATAAGTGAATAGTAATTTAAGATTAATATCAGAATGTTTTAGTGATTTAAAAAGGAAAAGAAAAGTTTGAGGATCGAGGTTTTTTATTTTTAGTAGGGCGTTTATTTATAAATGGTTAAGATGTATGTATTCGGTTAGTTTGAGTTTTGTGGATATAGTAATTTGAGAAATGTTACAGTTTTTAAGTGAGGCAGTTGTCCTGTGCGCGTTAAGACTAGCGCCTGTGTCTCGGGGAGCGCGAGGTTCAGGCAAAGCTCGAGCTTTTCTGACGGAAGGAGGAGTGAAGCGCATGCTGCGCGAACGTATAATGTAATTGATTTATTTTGGCAAAGGAAGGGCGCCATACGTACGCTACGTACAGTGGCCATTTTGTGACATTGGGAAACTGCTCTAGGTTTAAAGGAGATCCTTGTTGGACATATTTTGGGTAGATTTTGAATCTGACAGAACGCGAGTGAAGTTGTGTCAGACTTCAGTTAGGAGTTCAACTGCAGGTCGTGTTTAATTACGAGAATATAGATATATGACCGTACGAGAAGGTTGTTTGTTTTTGGTTAGGAGGAATCTATAAAGAGGATTAAAGAAGATTTAGGTAGTATTGTGAATGAATTTTAAAGGAAGGTAATTTTGAAGGAAATAAATTATAAGATTTGGATTTGGAGGTATAAGTAATTTGAGTGGAAAAATGGAGGGTATTGAGGGAAGTTTTGAAGAGAAGATGAAGAGTTATATGGATAAAATGTTTGGGGAAATGGCAGCATCTCTAGATAAAAAAAATTGAAAGTAGTTGTTAGACCTGACACCCTTGGCGTGGTTTTCCCCCATTTTTTTGCCTCTGTCTACTGTATTTTTGATGCTGTGCTGGATTTCGTTTTTGCTGGTTTAGATGCTTTGGACACTCTGCCACTGCTGATCAGTGCCAGAGTGTAAGTGCTCCCTATGTAAATTGTCATATTGATTGGGTATACCTGATTGGCATATTTGTTTCACCATGAAGTCCCTAGTAAAGTGCACTGTGTGTGCCAGGGCTGGTGATGACAGATGCTACTAGTGGGCCTGCAGCGCAGATTGCGCCACCCACATGAGTAGCCCTAAAATGGTGTCTCAGGCCTGCCAGCGCAGTGCCTGTGTGCAGTCAGTGGACTGCCATGTCCGCCTGGCCAGTGTCCCCACTGGCTGGGCCTAACCCTTCCCTGTCTGTGCACATCAGTCACCCCTATGGAAGGCTCAAGGTACCCCCCCTGGGCAGGGTGCAGTGTATGGGTAAGGTAGAGCATGTACTAGTGCAGGTCACATGCTCTGGTAGTGAGCAGCAGCCATTTTGTGTGCTCACTGCTGTAAGGTTATCTTGCTCCATAGAATAACATGGGGGAGGCTGGTCCCAATGGATACCAGCCTATCTTCTCATAGGAACAAGATGGGACATAAGTGATTGATATCCCTGAACTCAGAATGTAATAACACATCTTTTAGGAAGGGTTGTTTTTAAATTCTGTGTTTGAGAATAGTACTTTTAGAAAGTGGCTGTTGTCTTGTCTAACCTTTCTGTGTGCCTGGGCCTGTTTGTGGATTGACTGTCTGGCCTGAGTGTGACAGGGGCTGCAGAGCCCCCAGGAGGTTGTCTGAGTCAGCCCGTGGATGAAAGGCAGCATCTGCTGCCAGGGAAGTGGGAGGAGATCTCACCTGATAGTGAATAGGGCTGTGCCTGCCTGACCACAATGCTGGCTCCACCCCCCTGCTGGGCGACTGTCACCTCTGTCCCTGATACTGAGAGGAAGAAGGAAGCCAGGAAACCCCCAGTGCCTCAGCAACACTCAGAACTGGTTTAGACCGGGCTCAGGGCCCACTTGCACAAAGACTTCAAAGGACTTCAAAGACTTTTAGGGGTATAAGAGAAGGACCCCTGACAACAGAAAATGTAGATTCTACAATCAAGAGGAACCTCTGCTGGAAGAAGGACTGCCGGAGAACTGAAGGAAGATTGCCTTGCTGTGTGCTCTAAGGGCTGACCTGTTCTGCTGTTCAACTGAAAGCTGAGAAGAAGAAAGGGACCTTGCTGTGTGCTGTGACCCTGCTTACTTGAACTAAGGAGACTTTGCTGTGTGCTGTGTCTTCAACTTGAATCTCCAAGGGCCTGAGAAGAGCAGGCTCCCTGTTTGGCAACCCAGGGACATCAAGGTTGCCCAAGGACTACAAAACTCTGCTGTGCCCCTGAGGCTGCTGTGTGCTGAAGAGATCGTGAACACTATTGTTTGGTCGTGTATCGTGCTGGCTGCTCTCTAATCCGAGTGAGAGTGCCGCGCTGACCACGCTTGCCGTGTTGCAGAGATCGACGTGTTCATCGACACGTGTTGGGCGAATAGCGGAGGTTTGTGGACCTCCCCAGTGCAGGACGCACTAAAATCAACTGTGTTCCGCTTCACCATCGCGGCCCGGGGTCAATAACCACCCGCCGAAGTGCCCCGTACCTTGCCGGTACCGACGCTGCAAAAGATCGAGCCGCTGCTCTCTGATTGGGCGAGAGGGCCGAGCCCCCTCACCAACGCCGCGATGGGATTGGCCCGTGCGCTGTAGCGTCATCGGCGAGGCCGTGCTGTGGTTGGTTGACGGCCCGCGTCATCAGAAGCTGGTCCCGGGAGCCGCACTGCCATTGGCTGACTCCCGGGTAAACAAGGAGGCTCGTCGCAAGTGCCGCGACGTGATTGGCTGGTCCAGGGAGGCCTGAGGAGGAGAAGCGCCGCACCCGCAGCGAGAAGGAGACCCGTCTTCGAGACCCGTCCTCGCCACGGGAGCAACGTGAAGGCTGGCGGCCCTGGCCTGTGTCCCGTAGAGCTGTGCTAGCTCCCCGCCGCTCCTTGGAAGTGTTACGAGCGGGCGGAGAGCAGCAGGGACCGGCCGGGGCTGGGAGTCAGTCCGTCCTGATCAGCGCGGTGCGCCCGAAGCTTTGGGTGAGGCGCGCTCGCATGGTGTGGGCCCGGTAGAGTGAAGGGCTGATTTTGAGAATAAATCACACGCGGGCCTTATTTGGACAATGCATATTGCGGGCACTGTCGGGGCAGTATCATTTCTACTGATACTGGAGACTTGAGACTATTTTTGATAAGAACTTCCTGATATTAAGTACAAACCATAAAAATTACGTGCAACCATTAAGATTAAGTGCTACATTCTTCTAAAGTAGTGAATAGCGTGCAACTGTTTTATTTTCCTTGCAGAAACTAGATAAAGATATATTTTTATAAATATACTTACCTGTGTGGTCTCAGTTTGTGGTGGATTGGGGATTACTGTTGTGTTAAGTGCATTTATTATACACATTGCCTTAGGGATAAGCCTGTCTGCTCGTGCCAAGCTACCTAGAGGGTGAGCAGGGGTTATCTACTGTGTGTACTTCTTCACCCTGACTAGAAGCAAGGGTCCCTACTTGGTCTAAGGTACTTACCTCTGCCAATTAGAGACCCCCAGATCTAACAGTAGTTTAGAAAAGACTATGAACAGAAGACAAAGGTCTGGCGAAGATGAGAACTTCTTTACGACTGAGGAATTGGATGTGGTGGCAGGACGCTCTAGCCAGGGAAAAAAGAAGACTCAAAAGAGAAAATATGTTTGAATTATGAAGAAGGGAAGAGAACGTAAGGTTCGAAATGAGTCCGCTATAAAGGCGAAAGAGAGCGCAATAAAGGCGCATAAGGTAAAGCACACAACGGTGGCTTGTGACTCAAGTTCAAGTAGCTGTGATGTTGAGCTTACTTGTAGTTCAAGCATATATGAATCAGATGTGGAGGAAGTTCCACTGAAGAAAAGGAAGGTGAGAGAGAGGGAGATTAAGAAAGAGGAGAATGAAATTCTTGATCCGCAAGGAGATGGAATGTTTGATACAGCATCCACTCTCTCCACAATGGGCTCCGGTGGAGCTTGTCGCAAAATATGTACGGTATTGGATTAGAAGGGAAATATCGAAGGATGTGAGGACAAGACTGAGGAGCGAGTGTCCTAGGCCAAGTCCTGAGAGTAAAGTGGCTTATACACCCGAACTAGACCAGAAGGTGATGGCCTTTATTAACAAATCAGGGAAAGATCCAAGAAGCGGTCTTGAAAAAAGTTTGAAGGCTTGTCAGGATAGGCTCCTGGATGTTTTAGGACCACTGACTAAAATTTTTGACATGTGCGAGGAGGCACATTCCAACAATACTGGTATTGATGTAGCAGAAATGCGCCAATGGGTCCAAAGGGCTATCTGCCTACTTGGTAATTCAAACACTGCTTTGTGTGTTGAAAGAAGAAAGAGTATTCTTTTTAAAGTAGACCCAACGCTGGTTGATGTAGCTAATAAAGAGCCAGGGGAAAGTAGTGAATGATTACTTTTTGGTGAGGATTTCGTGAAAGATTTGTCAAGATTTGTGGGTGCTTCTTTAGAGAAAGCACAAAAGGATATAAGGAGAGTTTTTGGCGTGGCCGGGCAAATGCGGACGTGGACAGGGCATTTCTAGGGGAAACTTTGGAAGAGGAACAGACCCCCTGGGACCAGTTATGGTTCAAGTTTCTACAGATCAAGATGGGGGCAGGGAAGTTTTTTCCCACAAAGGCAAAGAAGCAGGGCGAGAGGCGAGGCATGCTCTCGGAAAAAAGAGGTAAAGGGGTGCCTCAGGTAAGTGATGTTCAAGACCCTATTTCTATCCAAATAAAGTTGGGCGGCAGACTAGCCCATTGTGTTTCACTATGGAAAGAGATTACACAGGATCCATGGGTCTTTGAGACAGTATCAGGTTACAGAATAGATTTTTTACAGATTCCAAGACAGGAAAGGCCGCCGAACATTCTGAGGTTCTCAGAGGAGATGGAGGTATTGGTAATGAAAGAAATAGCGGCATTAGCGGAAAAAAGAGAAATAGAAGCAGCAAGGAGAGTTGTAGGAGGTTTCATTAGCAATATATTTTTAGTGGAAAAAAAGGAGAAAGGAATGCGGCCTGTAATCAATCTGAGAGAGTTGAACGATTGGGTTTGTTACAATCATTTCAAGATGGAGGGCATCCATATGTTGAGGGATCTATTAAGGAAGGGAGATTGGATGACAAGACTGGATTTGAAGGATGCCTATTTGACTATTCCAATGTGCAAGGAGCAAAGAGATCATCTGCAATTCAGGTGGAAAGGAAAGTTATGGAGGTTCAGGAGTCTCCCGTTTGGTTTGACTTCGGCCCCCTGGTGCTTTACAAAAGTGATAAGGCCGGTGGCAGCTTGGTTGAGATCAAGGAGGATACGTTTGATTGTCTATCTGGATGATATGTTTATGATAGCGAAAGACAAGGAATTAGCAAGGGACCAGACGGCGTTTGCCGTGAGAGTTCTGGAGGATTTAGGACTTGTGGTGAACAAGGAGAAGTCATGTGTGGTACCCCAGCAGGAGATACCGTTTTTAGGTTTTCAGATACAGACGTTGGAATGTGTGTTGAAATTGCCTATGGTGAAAGTGAGGAAGATCAGGAAGGAAGTGAAAAGAATGAGGAATGCAAAATGGATTACTTTGAGGCAATTAGCACAGTTGCTGGGTCTGTTATCAGCATCAATTGGGGCGATTTTTCCAGCTCCTCTTCAGTACAGAGCGTTGCAAAGGTTGAAGGGTTATCATTTGAGAAGAGGGGCGAAGTATTCGCAGAGGATATTATTGAATCGGGAATCAATAGAAGAGTTGAATTGGTGGTTAATGAACCTGGATGCCTGGAATGGTAGGGCGATATTTGGAGTGGTACCAGAGATAGAGATGTAGTTGGATGCGATTTTTCACGGTTGGGGAGCACGATGTGGCATGGTGTCAATAGGGGGACAATGGTCAGAGAAGGAGAGAGAGATGCATATACATTGTCTGGAACTTCTTGCAGGTTCTTTTGCAGTAAAGGGTACATCTATGTTGGACATCTGCAACACAGCTAACTGGTCCACCCCCACACATTCATGAAACATTATACACTGCAACCGGTGGCCAGATCTGTCTGCAGCATTCAGTATCATTCTGTTTTGGTTCCCTGATGAATTAATAAAGTTTTGTTTCATATATTTGCTTCTAAAATTATGAGGCACTGCAATTATATTAGCAGGTTTTGTTAATAAAGCTGATATAGGTGCTTGGGTATCAGCTCATGATTTCAGGACTGTGGCGAGGAAGACTGAGGAGGAGGTAATGGCCCAGTTACTTACCGGCAATCTTCGTTACTCAGAGTCCAGATCTTCATCATCACAGTCAACGTTTTCCATCTCTCTCTTCCCAATTGGGTTTCGGCTGGAAATATATTCAGGGCCACTGGATTTTTGTGGCGGGAGAGAGACAAATCATGTAGCAGAGCTGAGTAAATTATGTGGCAAGTAAAGCCACATGATGCGGCATAATGCAGCACATTTTGTAATTGTATAACTTCGTTATTTTGTCATTTTCAAACTTGGTAACACTGTCTGGGCATTGGCTGCACCTTGTTTGTACCAGTTTAACACCTAAATATAGCAATAAGCAACAGACCAGTCTAGCTTTGCAAAGAGCCTTCCACTGCGCAGCAATGCCTATCCCTGCATTCTTACTAACTTTTGTAACGTGTGAGCTAGAAACACATTTTTTTGTTAAATTCTGTTGGTTATGCGGCAGATGATGGAATATGTGGAAAATGTGGCAAATCTTTAATTATGCAAAAATCATTGTGGTCGCATAATCGCATAATTCCAGTGGCTATGAATATAATGTATAGCTTGGTATTACAGGGAGTGAGGTTGGCAGATTGCCTTTTTATATTAATCACACAAAAGGAAGTTAGACATATTGAAGGGATGCACACAAGTGTTATCTTCTTTTAGGTTGGTGACTTTTTCTGTCCATAGAAGCATTTGCTATTAGTAAGAACTGCGACGAGGAAGACCTATTCTCAGAGTAATGAAGTTTACCAGTAAGCAACCAGACATTACTAATGATTGATCAAATATGTAGGAATGTGCGATTAGGCAAGCCTGGGCCAGGAAGAGTCCATCCATTCAGTAAAATTCACTGTCTACAGTGGAAAGTATTTTGTCTAATCCAGGCCTAAACAATGCGAATGGATCTTTCTTTATCCTGAGCACTGTTAAATGTAGTCTTCTCCCCTCCAGCCTTAAACTACATCTTTTTTGCACATTTCTTTATTTATGAAGTTACAGAGAAATGCACAAAGTTGCGGCAATAATCCCAAATATGTTGTACAGAAAGAAATGTTGCACATTCACAGAATTACAAAGACTAAGCAATAGAAAGATCTGTAGAAAATTCAATACTCAAGTTTGAAACTTTGAATTCTAATTGACAAACGGTGTCTATCAATGTTAGCTTTTAAACCTCAAATGACCAACTGTACCTATTTATACAACCCTAAAAAATGATGAAAGACTGCATTTACAATAATTAAGTCCCCTCTGAGAGGATGGAAAAGAGGAATGTCTACTTCGCTTTAAAAGCTTTAACTTAAATATAGACATCTTAAAATATTTCCACACTGAATCAAATTTGTACAGTGGGTATCATGCTGGTGCATTTGTACCCCACGCCTGCCCAATTACTCAAATCTTCCAACCATTCTTCAATTTCTGATTTTGTTCTTGGCTATAAGAAAATCTATTAGAGGATTAGAGAGCCCCAGTGCAATTGCTTTACAAGATTAAAAACTGCTGTTTTAACTTTATTACAAATACAAACATTGCTAGATAAATCTTTTTCCAGACCCAAACGATGTTATCCAGATGTCTACCCCGACTCAGATAATGCAATATTCTGATACCTAGGGCCAAGCAATGCTGTACAGATCGCAAACACTTACCTTCTGTAGTCTTTCTCGGGCGGATAAGGAAGATAAGATATGGCTAAACCAAAACAAGAGAACAGTTAGATAAAAAAAACAAAAAGCAATATGGTGAACACAGGATGCAAGTTCAAAAGGTGCGAGATTAATTGCAACTATATTGTTTTAAATGGGAAGGAATCCTCATATTCCTTCTGGGTCTAGTCATAATTTTTTTCCGTCAAATATCATTACACAATTTAACATTAGACAGTTGCTCATTAGATAATTGATTATTCCAATCTTCCACCCCTGGCAACTCACACTTGCAGAGGAGCTCGAACCAGAATCTACATTGGCATTTGTATGCACTTCATCACAACTATCTGTACTCTATGCTATATGCTATTTGATCATCCAAAACTTGCTGTACATCTGATGCTAAACACTGATCCATCAATTTTGAATCAGTGCATTTGCAATCTTGAATATTATGTCTTGATGGACTCTTCTCCATAGACCCTACATTTACATTAGACTACTGTGGGTATAACGCCCCTTCATTTAGAGCAAGGCATGCTTCCATCTCTGTACCCTCCATATGCCCATAACAACACTCCTCTGGCTCCACCATGTTCCATCTTGTACTTGAATATAAGTTTTACTCACTCTAATTAAACGTGTTCCTAAAAAACGTTGAGGCTGTTTTAGCTTTCTTAAAGGATCTGCCAATTCTCACATTACTCACTTTATACTCTCTGATTCTTACATGGTGTGATGCATTGTACCCCTGTGCACTCTTTTCTTCTGCTATATTTGCTATATTACTTACCTCTTCCATATCAACATTATCACCAGACTTCTTACACATGCCTTGAATGAACTTGTGTACTAATTTGGAAACAGGATTTTTATGAAGCTAGGCCAACAGACTCATAGCAGTTGTAAAATGAGGAGTGGCATGGCAACACTAAAATCTGTCTTCTAAGACTTCATCAATATTCAACTCCGATATAACAGCTAGTTCTGTGATTTATTTTATAATCTTGTTTACTCTTTCAACCAAGTCATGGATTTGAGGAATATATAAAGCAGCTGTCAACAGCTTAAAACCAGCATCCTTCAAGTATTTTGCCATTTAACAAACTAGACACCATTGACTGAAACCATAACACGTGGATAGCCCTATATCTTAAATACATGCTCCAAGAACTTGATCACTGCTTCTGTAGTGGGTTCGCTTATGGAGGAATAAGGAATTCATTTTGAGTGGTAGTCCACCAGTACCGCAATTATTTTTTTTTAACATGAGGCAGACCTTGAATGGGTTCAACAAAATCAATAGCCAATTTTTTCAGGCATATTGAGCAAATTCCCCCGTAATAAGCTATGAATTCACAGTAATCAATCCTGTATCAGTATTTTGACAAACTTGACAAGACCTAGGGGCATATTCTCAAGGATCTATTACTGAGTTATCGGCACTTTAGCGCAGCCAAAGTCACTATACATTTAACGCCCAATTCACAAGCTGGTGCTAACAGCCCGTAACACCAGTTTACCTGTGATAGCAGTAGCAAAAAACATCGCCACAGATGACCCTGGCAACTAACGCTAAAGATATGCAGAGTAGGTGTTCCTGAGCAAAAACCAGTGACAACACCCCTCAGCAACATTCTCAACAACTAGCCAGATCGGCGATAAGATCACAAAACATGAGATAAGGCGTGTTAGCTGCAGGATTTTAACACCTGCTCTGACCTGGTGTAAAGTCGGACGACAACCTGCAGCAGCCAAGGGAGCACGGCCCATAGCCAAACATGAAGAACAACAGATGCACCAAAGCAACTGAACATGCAGCCCGGAGCCCCAATAGGGCAACAACACCCACCACCCCCAGGACCCCCATCCCTTTTTGGACAAAGAGAATGCACATCAACTCAACGAAACCATGAACCAAACAAATTGCCTGAAGTCGCACAATCACAACACCTAACATACAGCTGTGGCCAGAAAAAGGGAAATCATACATTCATATTATATAATCCAAATAAAATATTTTTTACAGATTAAGCAAAAAACAAAAATTCTGAAAAAGCACGGCGGGTCTTCTCAGGGCATTCTGTAAGTGACAGCCTGCAAGGCAGAAATACAGATAAGAAGGTGTGTCATGCGCCCATCAAAGTACAGAGAGAGAGAAAGAGAGTGGGAGAGAGGAAGAAAGAAAGAGAGAGGGAGAGAGAAAGAGAGAAAAGAGAGGGAGAGAGGGAGAGAGAGAGGAAGAGAGAGAGAGAGAGAGAGAAAGAGAGGGAGAGAGAAAGGGGGGAGAGAGAGAGAGAGAAAAGAGGGAGAGAGAGAGGGAGAGAGAGAGAGGGAGAGAAAGAGAGTGAAAGAGAGAGAGATAGCGAAAGAGAGAGCATAAGAGAGAGAGAGAGAGTGCCGACACTGTGGACCCAGGCCTCACTGCTCACCTGCTGCCACCGATGTGTCTCCAACCACGTGCCAGTATACACAGCAGTCCCCCAGGTCCCTCATCCGAAACAGTTCACAGAGACATGAATGGCAGAATCCATACAGTTGGACACGCCAACATCACTTGCCCGCCCCTGTGCACACAGGCTGCCACACCCCAGCCCCTCACGCCGCCAGGGGTGATTGCCCGCCCCTGCTCAACCAAGCCTCACTGCTCATCTTCCGACACCATCGTGTCTCCAAGAGGGCACACCACATGCCTGAGGGAGCACCAAGCCGAAGCACGCGACCATGGCACCCTCCACATCATGCAGCCGCGCACTGCGGACCACTAAGTCACACACTTGATTCTGGGTCTTGATTACGCAATGGCAGAGACCACATCAGTGCACACAGCATCATTGCAGGCTGCACACCCACTCAGCCCTTTAGGTGCCACTAACACTGTGAACCGTGAGGCAACGCCACGTGGCAGGAGGCCCGACTGCCCGCTGGCTCAGGCTTACACTGGGGTCCAGCAGGGCGCACACTAATCACCGTCAGGACGGCACATCATCGCAGGCGGCACACCCACTCAGCAGTTCAGGTGCCCCTATCTCACTGCACCCCAAGACACTGTCCCGGTGTGCCTGTGCCTGCCACAGTGAATCCGGTGCCACCAAGTCTGTGCACCGCAAGCCATGGACACTTTATGATTGAGTCTCGTGGTGTGGACGCCATCATGTCACCCCCGGCACTGTGCAATGTGCTGTGGCAGGGCCCTAGGCCCTCATGCATAACTGAGAACCACACGGAGACACCCAGTTACAGAGTGGAAATGGCATCCAGCACATGCGCCAGGCCCTTTACATTGGCAGGGTCACACGTCCTGTGACGGCTGTTCTAGATGGGTGTGGTGTGGGTGTAAACCACCCATGAGGGAGTGGATGTGGCATGCTGACAACTAGACCTGTGAGCAGCAGATCCCTACAGGGAAGACCTGGGACATGTAGCGTTGTCGTCGTCCCCTGTGAGCGTAAGCCGAGTGGGCTGGCCTGGCATGCCAGTCCAGCGTAAGGGTGTGAACAATGACCCCGGGACACTGGGCATGGTTCCGTCCTGGGCTGGACCGGGAAGTAACTAATGCGTGTGTCCCCATTGTAATGTCGGCGCTACCCGTGCCGCACTCCGCAATGTGTCACCCGTGACCCAAGTCCCACAACATGAGCAACATGGTCGTAAGGGGGAATCACTGACCCTACATTCATCCATACTTCAACACTTGAAAGATCATAGGCATGACACATTGGTGTGACCACGAATGTTTATTGCACAATCAGTGGAGTTTTGAAGCCAGAGCAGTACAGGGCCATGCAAACCCCAATTCACATTGTTGGCCCGTATAAGGCCAGCCAGAGTCCTTCTGGGAATGACAGGCACATCAGAAGAGGAGGAGTTCAGTCCGTAGTCTGAAAGGTGTGTCATTGGTAACCAAACAGAATATGGCTGTCCATGTCGAGGTACAAGGTGAGTATCGCAGAGCGCATTGGGGGACAGTGGAAGGGGATGATGCAGAGGGCATAACCAAGCAGAACTAGGCCATAGGGTGGAAATTAATGCTACCGCTTCCTTCTCACCATCAAGGCAGATTCATCTGCATCTGCGTCATCTGCTGTTTCATGTGCCTCACATGTGGGTGGTGGTGTTCTGTCTCCAGTACTATGTGGCAGTGACACCTCAGGGGCTGGAGGTGGACTGCGTGCCGCACTGTGGGGCATTGTCACATCAGGGGCCGGAGATGTGGATGGAGTGGCAGCATGCATCAGCGCCAGGCCTTGTGGCAGCAATGCCATGAGGAGGGTCTTTATGGCATTGAGGGACCCAGCTACCTCTCGCTGGTGTGCAGCCGTGGCAGATGCTATTTCCGCACGCGTCCGCTCCATGTTCTCCATGAGCCTCCGCATGAGTTCCAATTCCTGGGAGAGGACTAGACAGTCATCGTTGTCTCATAGTCAGGACTCTGGCGATGTAAGCCATGGTTCATTGGAGGGCATGGAGCGGACTGTGGGTGTCTGTTAGGAACAGCGAGTGGTCCCTGATGGGACTTAGGTACTCACATATGGCATCTAGTTTGTCTGCCATGGGGTCGAACCCCACCTGCACCTGTTCAGCCAGCTTCTATTGGCACCCCAACACACAGCGTTGGAAGGCCATGCGTTCGTCGTGGGGGTCCTGGGAGGCAGCCGTGGTGGTGGTGCTGTGTGTTCTGTGCAGGGGGTGGGTTCTCCTCGTAGCAGCTGGGCTTCCCTGCTCCTAGAAGTGGGCAGCGGAGGCTGTCCCCGAGCTGTTCGAGGTTGAAGGTGTGGTGGTCCTCTTTGTCATCAGAGAAGAGAGGTTGGGACTGCTCTACAGGTGTTGAATTTCCCTCTGCAATGTGAAGGGGAGATGCAGTTTAACATTGTGCTCACATCTATATTAACGCACTGTACATGTTTACATTCAGAATGAATTACAGTGTACATTGTGATTGTTTGTGGGGAGCTGCCTATATGATGCGGGACAGTGGACATTTCGACAACATCACAGATGTGTGTTTGTACTTGTATATTGTCAACTCACATTTCCTAGTGATGCCATATATGATTGGCCAGTTTCTGCACACAAGCGGCACCAGTTGTGTCCTCTGTTCTGTTGTGGACGTGTTGCGGTTTGTACCACATTGTTGTCAATATTGGGGTGCTCTGCATGTGATGTGTGTGTGCCGCATGTTGGTGGAGTCGCCCCTGCATATCTCCCAGCTACAAAATTTACGCCCTATCTCCCTTCTCCCTTTCTGTGGGAAAGTGGTGGAGAAGGTAGTAAATATACAACTTATGAAATTTGTTGAGGAGAACTTTCTTTTCCATTCAACACAATCGGGGTTCAGAGCGGGCCACTCAACAGAGTCGGCGGTTCTATTCTCCACAGAATGTTTGAGACAACTAGCAGATGAGGGGCAGACGGCAGCGTTGGTTTTATTAGATCTAAGTGCAGCCTTTGACACCGTGCTGCACTCAACGCTGCTGTCTCGCCTCTCAGACATGGGAGTTGAAGGATCCGCACTGGAATGGATAAAATCATTTTTAGAAAACAGGATCTTTCAGGTGCATTGTCCCCCTTATAAATCCTCCCTTCGAAAGCTCAGACATGGGGTTCCTCAGGGCTCCAGTCTGAGCCCCACGTTGTTCAATCTCTATATGGAGCCCTTAGCTCATATTGTGGAAGCTTTTGGAGTGGATATCGTCACATACGCTGACGATACCCAACTAATCATTAGACTCACTGACAACCAGGCAGAGGATGCCACTAATTTTTCCAACTGCACACTTTCTGTGGCAGGGTGGATGAACAACTGCCTGCGCTTTAATGGCAACAAAACAGAATTGCTAGTGGTTGGTAAATCCCCCTCTGCCTGGTCGCAGGCCTGGTGGCCAACAGAACTAGGGGCAATTCCCCGCCCGGTGGAGTCTGTCAGAAATCTAGGAATTATGGTGGACGCGGAGCTCTCCTTTAAGCATCAGATTAGTAAAATCACGGGAAAATGCTTTGGAATACTTAAAATACTCCGAAAAGTCCTTGACCTACTCCCCATTAGTGCCAGGAAAACACTCATTCATGCCCTAGTCACGCCTCATTTAGACTATGGCAATGCTCTTCTCCTTGGCCTAAGCAAAAAAGGTATCCACCAGCTGCAATGCGTCCAAAACGCTGCTGCGCGTCTGATGCTCAACCTTCCACGCAGAGCATCAGGGAAAACGGCATTATTCGAACTTCACTGGCTCCCTATCGAGGAGCGAACTAAGTTTAAGGCTCTCTGCTTTGCCCATCGCATTGCCCAGGGAAAAGGCCCAGGGTACTTGCGAAACCTTCTCACTATTCATCGTCCCACCCGAAACCTAAGATCTGCCGGAGCGATGCTGTTCCAACTTCCTCGCGTTCACAAGACCAGGATGGGAGGTGGCTCCTTTAGGTTTCTAGCCAGTAAACACTGGAACAAGCTTCCTCTTGATTTACGCATGGAGCCCTTTGAAACAAGATTCAGACAAAAACTGAAAACTCATCTTTTCCCACGTAAATAATAGCTTCTCGCAGTTTGGGATCCAGGCGAGACCCGGACATTGACCTTTCGGGGAGCAGTAGCATCTCTCAGCGCGGGGACACACTGTTTAAGTGTAACCATGCGCTTTAGAAGTGGTTTTATTATTATTATTATTATTATTATTATTATTATTGCAGCTCTTATTTGGCTGCCCCATATCCCTTACATATGCTGTCCCTGTGACTTCTGTGCTTATACAGTGTTGAGATGTTGCATACTTGGGTGCATTGGTTTCTCAGTGGGAGTTGGGGGTCTGGGGCATGGGTTTTACGCAGATGTGCTATGCTTAATTGTACATGTGTGCCATTGTGGCCATCTCCCCCCGTCCCACCAGTCCCTGGGCGTTACTCACCCTGTTGCTATTGTGTCCGGTCATGTTGAGCAGTGTCCGAGCCCCCAACTCCTGCCACAGTCTCCCCTCTGATGACTGTGGACACCATTTCCTCCATCTCGTCCAGCTCCTCCTGTGGCGCTGGACTCCCACCTACAGTCTGCATTGCTGCCTTCCGGTTGTTTGCGAGTTTCTGCTTAGTTTTGCGCTTTACATAATTCCAGCGCCTCTTGACCTCTTCCACTGTCCTCTTCAGCACTCCGACTGCATTCATCTTGTCCACGATGGTCTGCCATATTCCATTTTTAGTTCCCAGTGACACAGTGGAGGTGACGAACAGTAGTTGATTGCGCTCTATCACCTCCGTTATCAGGATCCTGTTTTCCTGCAGACTGAACCTTTTCTTCCTACTCTTCTTGTCCTTGATCTTCCCTGACCCCAAAGTCCCAGGCTGGTCCTATGGCGGGCTTGTGGGGTTCTGGTTGTCCTCTGCACTTGCTCCGAATACCTCCATTGGGCTTCGCTGTTGTTTGGCTTTTGTCTGTGTTTTTTTCCGACTTTTATGGTGAATTTTCCCACATGACGCATGGGAATTGCAGGCCTGTGGATGGTTTTCGCTGATTTTTGTATCGCGATTGGCCTCATCGCTGCCTTTTTTTGCGTTGGTGTTTCTCATTTTCGTGGGACTATCGCATGGTGCCGCCAGGTTGAGAATACCACGTTGACACTGAGTTATTTTCAGCGATAGACTGCGATGTGAAGAGTTGCGTTATGCTGATTTTGCAGTAGTTATCACATGTTCTTGAGAATATCCCCCCCTAATGTATAACTCGACATATTTGTCCAATAAGGGGCCATCAACAATAGTTTCCATATTTTTTTCTGGTGGCCCACATTACTTGATGGCCTTTGTGGGGCAACTGAATTAATTTACTGTGCAAAAACTCAGTTGGAACCCCTTTATCAATTGGCAACGTGTTCTCCTCAATACTAAGCTCCTCTTGTACCTTCAAAATTTTCTGCAATTTATCAAACTTCGTTCTTTAGTCCAACCCATCATTGTAAATGTCCTTATTTCCAACAATACTTGGTCTTAAAGGAAATATCTCTCCCACTGTTCTACAGTAATATCTTGCTCTTGTTCCCAATACATCTACTAAAACCACCACACACTCAACTTCCTCATGTCTTCCTTTCTTACTATTACTTTCAACTAAACAAAATCTGGACAAAAAGGCCGCCCTGGCATTGTATTAACAAGACACATAGATAATGCTTGTTCCTCAATCCCCCCCCCCCTCAAAAGTGACTCCTTTACTCAGCAACTTGTAATGGCAAATCCTTCCACAAATCTCAAATACTATTCACACAACCTAAAGAACGACCTTAGTTGATTTAAAGTTTTTGGCAAATGTTCATTAGTTTTGACTTTAGACAGATTTTCTCTAGGTTTAATGGCTTCTGGAGTCAAGTAATGACCTAATTTCTCACCTTATTCTGTTACGAAATTGCACTTTTCTAATTTCACGGTCATCCCATGATTACTTAATATATTTAATACCTGATCAACAATTTTATTGTGATCCTCTTTAGATGAAGCATGTGTCAATATGACATCCTCAAATGCAATGACTACTTTAACCAAATGGATTTTAAGGTATGTTTTGAAAGACAGACACAGCAGATGTAAGTCCAAATAGCATTTGGAGGTAGTGATACGCTCCAAAAGGTGTCGAAAATGAAGTTAACAATCTTGATTTCCCAAAACTCCATTTGGTGATATGCAGATCTTAGTTCAATGGCGGAAAAAAGTATTGAGCATTTCCCAACTGCTTAAATATTTCCAATATTTAAGCTAAGTGATGGAAATCAGCAAAAATATTTTTGTTTAGAGACCTGGGATCGGCACACAACCTGATCTCAACAGTTTTTTTAATCGCTTCTACAATAGTTGAGACTACCTCTGAGGAATCAACCTGTTTAACTATATTTTCCTTTTCCAGTGTGCTCAAGTGGTTCATTATTGTTAAGTCACAAGAGAGATTGGACAATATGTACCAGGTTGTAAAATCATGCCAAATAACCCTTGATCTTTCCATCCAGAATATCATATCCTTCCTTTGCCACATAAATGTTTGGGCAAATTTTTCTCTCCTTGATCGTAACATTTTCTCAGAACCATCCCAATATGTCAATTTGGCTACCTTCAAAAACCAATGGGTTCACATCTGTTACAATTAAAGAGGTTCCTGACTACTTGTCATAGGATAACCTCTCCGACAAATCTATAATTGGTGATCCTGAGTAAGGAGTGACCAACAAGGATGTGTCACATATAATTTCACAAACTGGATCACCATTTTTGTGTCCAGTCTACACTGACAGTACTACTTTTGGATTGTCAATATGTTTGGTTACTACTCCTTACTGCAGACATTACCTGGATCATCTTCTTACACATTTTTCTTTTATAAAATGTCCACTTTTCAGACAGGTGTTACGCACTTCATTTTTCACAGAGCAGCTTGATGAATTTGCAAAGTGAAATATCGAACCGTAGCTGAAACAGTACCCTTGTCTTTGTGTGAACCTCTCACTTTATCTTGCTTGCTTGGAATGTGTTTGCTTGTGCTTACTAAGCTTACAATCTGATAGAGACTTCTAGCTGCATATTCCCCACCGTTGGATTTCCCAGATACCAGACTGGATCTAGAAACCTTTGCTTGAGCAATACCCCTGCTGGCTGTCTGGTGTCTCCGTTTGGCTCCGTGTGATGTCGCTGGAGTCTGTTGTGACACTGCGGTCACATATATAGGTGCCACCCAGGCACGCGGACGTCGGTTCTTTTCTTTCTGCACCAGTTAAGAGCTGATCCAGAGAAGAGCTACCCCTCTGTTGCTTTTTGACAGACTTTTTTCGAGAGATTGTTGAGAGATTTTTTCTTGTGTGTCAAGGTATGACCTCTAGACATACAGGGTTCAAGCAGTGTGGCACCTGTCACAGTGCCATGTCATTAACCAACCCCCATCTTGTCTGCTTGGGGTGTCTCGAGGGCGACCACAACTAAGTCATGCTCAGATTGCCGGTCCATGGCACCAAAGGCCTTGCGGGAGCGATCTTTGTAGCTCCTTGCGGCCCGGCAATCGACACCGTAAAGTGCGACTACTTGGAGATCCCGATCGAGGAAGAGAAGGTTGCACCACTGCTCCAGGAACCCCAAGTCCTCTTCTTTGCACTTGAAGTCCTATGAACACTCGGGAAAGAGGCACAAGAAGAAGTCCAAAATGACTTTGACTTTACCTCATCTGTTGCCAACAACAAGACAGGTAAGGAGCATCGACGCTGTAGTCATGGTCCTGCTGAATTGTTGACGGGGTCAACTCCACGCCTTCCCCCATTTCCGGGAGCCGGAGTAACCCCTGCTGAGATTAAAGACTTTTATGAAGCCATGTGCCGCGTATTTGTGCGAGCCGACCCCTCCAGTACGCCTCTGGGCCCTGTGGGGTTAGAGGAGGTCCCACCTGGTTCTACAATGACAGCTCTGTCCCCGGTGGGGTCTCATGGATCCGATTCCAGATCTGAGTTGGCGGCAGTCCCGAAGTCAATGCCTCCTGCGCCAGCCCCATTCTGATACCTGACTACTCTGACTCAGATCAACATCGCCCCGGGGTTCTACGTCATTACCTGTCCATTTTGAAGAGGTTTAAGGGATGGGTGAGGATTGGAAGGGCTCCCTGAACCCTTGGGAACATTGGTTACCCCGGTGAAAAATTGGACTGGTTTAAGGACCTTGGATAAGCCAGTGGACTGAACACACCTCCAGATACTGGCTTATTCTCTCCACATAGGTTGGCTATGGAGGAGGGGGCATCTCACACTCTCTTGGTGAGGAGGGCAGCAGAGCACTTTCAATTCACCGTACTACCATCTAGCCTTACCATCGGGTGTTCACCAAGGTGATGGTGATGGTTGCAGCTCATCGGTGCAGTTTAGGGGCATCGGTCTTCCCATGCCTTGATGGCTGTTAAAGGCGTCTTCACCTCAGGCTGTCTCTCAACCTCCAGACTACGGCAGATCTCCTGCATTTACTGGGATCCACTATAAATGTGCTGAAGTAACACCTGACTCCTTCTCAGATGGTCCTCTTCATCTGAGCTGTTCTGGACACAGTGAAGTTTTGGGCTTAACCTCCTGAGCTGCGAGTCCAGGATATTCAGGTTATGATACCGATGTTTCAGCCTCTATCTTGTATTTCAGAGAAGATGACTCTGAGGCTGCTGGGACTTATGGCTTCCTGTATCCTGTTGATAAATCACGCCAGATGGCGTACGCGGGCTCTGCAGTGGGACCTGAATTTCCTGTGGGCATAGCATCGGGGTAATCTCTCCGATGCGGTCCAGATATCGGAGGGAACTGCAAAAAACCTGCCGTGGTGGTTCATGAACTGCGATTGGGTCAGAGGCAGACTCCTCTCCCTTCCCCCACCAGATCTCACATTAGCAACAGATGTGTCATTCCTAGGATGGGATGGCGATCAGTGAGTGGTGGAGATCAGGGGACACTGGCCTCCGGCAGAGTCGGGCTCCACATCAATTTGTTGGAGCTTCGAGCGATCTGGCTAGCTCTGAAAGCATTTCTTCCGTCTGTCAATGGAAAGTTTGTGCAGACAACACCACCGGCATGTGGTACTGCAACAAGTAGGGCAGATGAGGTTGTGGACACTTTGTCAAAAGGCCCTGCGTCTCTGGCCATGGCTAGAACAGCAGGGCAAAACCCAGGTGGTTCAACACCTAGCAGGCTCTCTGAACACCAGGGCAGACAAACTAGGCCATTGATGCCTAGCGGATCACGAATGGCGTCTCTAGTCGGAGGTGGCGCAAAGTCTCTTTCAGCAGTGGGTAGAGCCTTGGCTAGATCTGTTTGCCTCCAAAGAGAACGTGCAATGTCAGCAGTTTTGCACGCTGGAATTTCCAAGAAGGCTATTACTCTGCAACGCTTTTCATCGTGAGTGGAGCTCAGGCCTGCTGTACGCCTTTCTGCCTCAAATCATTCTTGTGGCTCCGGACTGGACACACAGAGTCTGGTATCCAGAGCTTCTTCGAATGAGCATGGATCCTCCGATCAGGCTGCTATTTCAGGAGGATCTTCTGTCGCAGCAGCAGGGTAGGGGGATTCCTTCACCCGAACCTGTCAACTCTCTACCTCCTTGTGAGGAGACTGAGAGGTGACAGTTGATAGCTTTCGACCTTCCTCCCAAGGTATGTAATGCTATTTTACCGGGCAGGTGGCCCCTCCACTAAGACAGTATACACCTGCCATTGGCCAAAATGTGTAAAATATTGTACAGAAAGGTCTATTGACCCTCTTTCTGCTTCTCTATCTAATATTCTTCTTTGTATTCTTATCCTTGCCCAGCAGGGCTCTGCTTTGGGTACTCTCAAGGGTTATCTTTCTGCTCTGTCCACTTTCTGGCAGCTGCCGGACCAAACCTTTTCAGGAGCTCTAATCTATCGCCCTCCGGGATCACAGAATAACTTCCTAGAAAATCTTGGGGAAGCACTCGGCAATCTCACTCTCAAGTTTGCCAATTTTACTATGCTGGGGGACTTAAATATCCATCTTGACGAGACTGAGGACCCTAACGCACTATTGCTGAAGGACCTAGTCAGTGTCCTAGGACTCACAATACTGACTAATGAGCCCACACATAAAGCGGGTCATACCTTAGACTGTATCTGCACTAATACTAAATCCATGAAAGTGGACTCCCCTCGTATTCTGACCTGGACCGACCATTTGCTGGTCCCCTTTAACCTAATCATAAAAAGGAAAGGGATCAGAACGGACCATCAGAAAATTGAAATCCACACAAAGAAAGACTGGAATAAGATCCTGGACCAAATTGCCAAGGATAGTAAACCCCCCTTAACTGGAAATACGGAAAGAGATTACACCAACTTCTGTGCATGGATCACTGGATTCTGCGGGACTGAGGATTCCAGTAAAGTGAGTAAAAAGCGGAATAAAAAGTCCGCCCCCTGGTTCTCCCTCCCTTTAAAGGAAATACAAAAAGAGGTCAGAACCCTGGAAAGAAAATGGCATCGCACATATGGAAAAGAAGAACTAGCCATCTATAAAACATCTAGAAAACACTACCATGCAATGATTAAAAGTGCCAAAAAAAACTATTTTTTTGAAGCCATAAACTCTTCAAATAACAAACAAAAAGAAATCTTCAAAATAGTCGATGACTTCATGAATCCTAGGATTCTTAGACAGGAGATCCCTCCTTCGCTTCCACTATGTAATTCAATCGCCAACTACTTCGAACAGAAAATATCTGACCTCACCAAGGATTTCCCAGACCCACCTTCATCCCCCCTCGCAGAAACCTTAACACCTCTCAATAGTAAGACCCAGTTTAACATATTCACCCATGTTGGTCTGGAAGAAACCCGTCAGGCTATTATATCCAGCAAATCCGGTTCCCCATTTGATCCCTGCCCCCTTTACTGTTACATGCTCTGGTGGACACAGTAAATCCGAGCATAAATGCTATCATGAATTCTTCCCTGGCTACCGCTGCCATTTCATCGGAATGGAAATTGGCCGCTGTTAAACCTCTACAGAAAAAACCCCTAGCAGACCCCACCACACTTTCAAACCTCCGTCCTATTTCACTGCTCCCAATTCTCTTTAAACTCACGGAAGCAGCAGTGAATAAGCAGCTAACCAGATATTTGGAGGAAAATGATATCCTGCATCCTAACCAGGCGGGTTTCAGGGCTAAACACTCCACGGAGTCAGCATTACTACATACGGTAGAAACCCTGAAGACAGCTATGGACCAAGGAAAAAAGGCTGTCCTGGTACTGCTCGATCTATCGGCGGCCTTTGATACGGTCTCACACTCCGTATTAATTGGCCGCCTAGCAGAATCAGGAATATCAGGAGTTGTTCTTGAATGGCTAAAAACTTTCTTAGCCACAGGAAACAAGTTACGGTACTAGGGAAATACCACTCAGAGGAGAAAGCACTAAAAACAGGAGTACATCAGGGCTCTAGCTTAAGCCCAGTACTATTTAACCTATATATGACCCCCCTGATAGAACTCATCACCTGTTCCACATCAGCACTATATCTTACGCTGATGATACCCAGCTCATCCTTGTGTTAGATAGCAACACAACCAAGGCAGAGGAAAATCTAAGAGATTGTCTGGCTGCAACATTCGACTGGATGAGAAAACACCACCTTAAATGTAATTCGGGCAAGACCGAAATCCTACCATTCGGTCAACAAAACCTTTTTTTCCCCAAATCATGGTGGCCACAAGATGCAGAAGTCCCCCCCATCACTACGGCCCGCAATCTCGGGATTAGGTTCGACAAGGCCTTGTCATTTAGGCAACAAGCAGGTGCTGTGGCAGGGTCCTGCTTTAACATAATCAAAGGCCTCAGAAGATTCTTCGACCTTCTCCTGCTGACAGCGAGAAAGACCATGGCGGTGGCGCTAATTACATCTCGCCTGGACTACTGTAATAATCTTTATGCAGGCTCCAGCAAAGCAGTACTGCATAGACTGCAGATGGTCCAGAATGCCACCGCCCGCCTTGTGCTCAGATAGCCGAGGAAGTCGTCTGCATCAGCAGCTCTCAAGACCTTACACTGGCTGCCCATTCACAAAAGGATACTATTTAAAATCTTGGTAACCACCTTTAGAGCCTACTACCAGCTGGGCCCCACCTACCTGTCAAAAAGGTTTGGAAGATATGTGCCCTCCCGCTCACTCAGATCCTCCAACCTTAACTTGCTGGTCATTCCCAAATTTAGACTAGCTACGAAAGGAGGAAAAACCCTTGGAGTGCTGGGCGCTAGGGCCTGGAATAAACTACCACTTCAACTACGCCAGATTCCGATAGAGAACCTTTTTAGAAAGGCCCTAAAAACATGGATTTTTAAACTTACTGACTCCGCATGTTTGGCCCTGATCTAAACCAATTCCCTAGAAACGCCATTCTGTCACACTGGCATACGACTAGTTCCCTGGCCATACACCTCCTAGGCACAAACGGTCAGCGCCAAGATGCTCCGTGGAGTGTAAGTTGCGCTTTACAAAAATAAAATTACATTACATTACCTCAGTGGTCAAACCCCTTTTTTAGGTTTTGCCTAGCAATGCGTACGAAGTACGCATGCGCTAGCAAAACCTCTTGAGTTCTATGTCGGGTGATGACCCGCCTCTGTCTATCATTGGCTAGCTCCATAAATGGAGGCTAGCCATTGGGAGACAGAGGCTGTCAATCGCGCTTTCTCTTGAAAACGCGATTTGGGGGCGTTTCTGGTGCTTTTTTTAAGCCCCGCCACTTTGTCCCGGGCCGCGCTGCGATTGGCTGCCGGCCCGGGACACCCCCGTGACGTCATTCCCGGGCCGCGCTGTGATTGGCTGCCGGCCCGGGACACCCCCGTGACGTCAGCCAATCACAGCGCGGCCCGGGACCTGACTTGTTTAATAGTTATCTTTAGTAAACAATCTCCTTTTGTATTTGCAAATCAAAGAAGAGTTTTAGTGTACTTACTGTGTAGTAAAATCGCAGATTCATTGCACAGTTGTATATGATTCAATATTTACAATTGTATAGCCTTATTGAAATCGCTTGAAATGTGCTTTTGTTGCCCTTTCGATATGCGAGCACTTAGATTTTAACAATGCTTTCTGCTAGCACATCTCACCCCTTAAAACGCATACATCAAACTCACTTCATTTGAACGTGTTCTGCGGAACACAAACGATTTGGATATTTCACGACACACCCACTTGCGCACGTGCGCAAATAGGCTGAAATGACTCAATGTTGGGAGCGCGGTGGGCAACATTTATTATGGTGATCTAAATATGCCGGTCATTTTGGAAATATAGCAAGCCGGTGTTTTCACTTTGAGCGAATTGGACATGACCTTCATTACATAACAGCGTTTGCAAAATATAGTTTTTAAATAATATTTGTAAAAAGCTTACAAAACATCCATAAATATAAAAACAGTACAGATGTAAAATATGTGTTTTTGTGTGTTTTATGTGTTAATTATCAATTTTTCTGTCCGGAAATTGCAAACCTTGGAGCACAGGTCTATGCCAAACAAATACAAATGTTACATTACGAAATCAGGTAAGACTAAGATGGCGACCGATTTTTTCTCCCCTCTATCTTGAAGCGGCGCGGGTGGATGACGTTGTGCGACGGGGCAGCGCGAGCGGTACTGCTGCTGCTTCTGTTGCCGGGGAAGGAGAGGCTGGAGGTCGGAGCAGGGAGCCGAACGGGACCGCGTGTTCCACAGCCGCTGGAAGCCCTGAAGCAGCCATGTCCTACTGCCGGCAGGAAGGTGCGGGCATGGAGGGTTGGTGTGACCATGGGGTCTGCTCTGAGAACTGACCATTTGGGGATAGGTGGCACGTTTTCAGGTCGTCTATGTGCGACGGTTCCATTTGTGGTTATGTATGATACTTAAGGCATCGCGATAATATCTGCGAAACCAAGCTTATGCCTCTGTGCAATGAGAAACATTTCAGAAATTATGAAGTTTTAGGATTACAATGTGAAGCTTTGGAAATACAAGGACGGATATAGCGTATAGAATGGAAGTCCTGGCCCAAGACAGCTGGTAACTTCTGTGCCACCCTCTAGAGAATCGGTATGGCATTAGAGACTTGCAGTAGTTAAAAGCATGCCACCTCTTCCATGTGATTAGATTGCAACAGGGGAAGGCGCTGCTGGCATGCAGTGGAAGCAACTGAATTCTGGTCTTGTCAGTTCTTGAGCTGGAATCGGGTCGGCCACAGTGAATGAATTGGAGGTGGTCTGCTGCGGTGCGCTCTAATATATTGTAATAGAAGAAGAGTCCATCAATCCAGATGTATATTAAGCAAGATGATTTATTAAGATGTTGAGTTCAAGAGATGCAATTAAGAGCCCACCAGGAGCTGCTCAACCCATCCTTCAACTGACTCTCCCACATCCAATGTTCTACAGCATCATCACACACTAACATTCTATACCTCAGACACACTGGCTGAGCAGCAGATCCAACACATCCCCTTTCCTTGCAGGAAAAAAAACATTGCTACAACCCCATGCATCCCACAAATACATAGCAAGGGAAAGTACCTCTGCAAGGAAATGTAGGATGTCCAAGCATGCAACCCAGTGCTCCCTTCGAAGTAAAGATTAGCAGCCTGCAACCATGAAAACAAGTGGGCACTTGAAATAATGGAGCTATTGGCAATGATTTAAACATGTTGTATAGCAGCATGCCAAAATTATATATATATTTTTGGGGGGGAGGGGGAAGCGCTATGATGTGGGCAGCGGTAATGTGGTTTATTTCCCCCTTCAAATGGAAAAAAAAGGGTGGCTGGGGAACGGGCCACAAGGAGATCGGGCGAGAGAAATGTACGAGTAGGGGAAGAAGACACAAGAGACAATGAAGGGTCAACAGAACGGCCAGGGGCAGCAAGATGGCAGCGGAGGGTGGGCAGGAGGACCTGTGGCAGCAAGCTGACAGCGGAGGCCTGGAGGAAAGGGTAAGTATGTTGGCAACATGTGACTGGGGAAGCAAGCTAACAGAGGGAGGAGTACAGAAAGGGCTTAGGGAGCAATCTGACAATGGAGGGTGGACGAAAGGGGCTGCAGCAGCAAGTTGATAAAGGGTGAGCTGGATGGGAAGCAAGCTGGTGGTGGGAGACTTTGGGAGAGCAATCTGAAAACAGTGTTGTCAGTGGGGATTGGAGATGTAAACAGATACTGGGGCGGTGTGGAAGCAAGAACTACAAGAGCAGGTGAGTGGAGAGGAAGCGGGAATGAAGCTGAGGGAGGGCAAGAAAGATGAACGTGGAGGTCTGGATTTGTACGTGAGGGACAGCTGGAAAATGTACATACTCTTGTAGAGTGCTTAAACAAAAATAGAATAATAGCACCTGAAAAATGAACAGTGGAAGGACAGAAGTAATGCATCCATGCTCCAGGAGAGGGACAAACACAAGAAAAATGAAAGCCTGTGTAAACTGACGAAGAAAAAGCAAGCAAATAAGTGGAACAATGAATTCATATTGTGGAAAACCCTGAGCAGGCTGTAAGCTAATAGGTCTAGCGACAGACAGCACACGCCCTGTCTTAAGCAGGACCTACAAATGTTTGACACAGAAAAGGTTATACACATGTAGTGGTATGTGGGAAAGGAAGAGCTTGTTGGAGGGTCTGCATACAGTGCAGAGACTGGCTCATGTCTAGTTTGTGAATGCAGATGGGCAGAACAGTGCCTGGTATGGGTGTAATAGACGGCTGAGTGTATGTAAAGAGTGTGCAGAGCATTAGTTAATGATTTGTTGTAGAAATATGGTCCAGGTTGCACAGAGCATTCGTAAATAAAAACCGTATAGTGCTCTTCCTATTTTCAGTACCATATCTATGAACGTTCCTGACTGTTGATGAAGCTTTTAAGATATTGGTGCCAGAAGACTATAGGCGTACTAGTAAAGTGATCCTAATATCTAGCAATTCATTTCTAACATATGGCATATGCAGGGTCTCTCAATACTATAGTTAAATATTCTGGGCCATCAGGAGTCTTGCAGTACTGGTCTACTCATTTGACCCCAATTCATTTGATTTCTGAAATACAATCAAAATGTTCATGTAATAGAGCAAAACATGGTAGGGATCATGGACGTATGCAGGACGTTTTGAATTGCATGGTACAAAAAGCCATTCCATTAGTTATTTTTTAAATGAAATACACCAGATTTCAAGTGACAACATGTTGATGAAAAATGCGTTTTCCTTTCTTTTTGAATCATCAAAGTTTATTAAAAGGTCAGGAAGCAAGTAACAACTAGTCTATTGCTGCGGTGAGGTAAACCTTTTGATATTTGGCCCTCTTATTTTATTCTTGAGCAAGTGTAAAACTTGACAACGATCAGTTTTTAGTAATAAAATTGTAGATTTGTAGTATTTTTGTTATACAAAACATAATAAGAAAACAGATCTTGGGGGACCATATTCTGACCGTGTCTAGAAAAGGATTTGCACTATAATCTATGAATGCACATTGGGCGTTCTTTAGAGGCTTGATTCACACAAGAATGAGTGTAGTGGCCTTCCAGAGCAGAGTTGCAACAACACAAACACCATTACTTCCTCCAACTTTTTGCAGCGTGTACAGGAGCTGGCATAGCGGTGATTGTACAGTTATTGACCTCGGTCTTCTGATTTTTGGATAATACATATTCATAATTGAGATAATGTCTGCAACTGTTACAACACCCATTCTTGTGGGAATCCTGTGGTTGCTAATCTTTTTCCCTGTGGAAGACCATGCTGATTATTCATTTGGGTCGAATTGTTGCTGAATTAGCTACAGAGTGTCCATGAAATATTTACTGTACTCAACGGTGACCCTTTGATATTGTGATTCAATTTTTTTAAATTGTATATATTCACCCTCTCTTCTTATCTCTTGTGCTTGTTTAGGTTTCGTCCTGATGTTGCAACTGCGTAGCAGTTGCAACGCCAGGACGAAATCTAATGTTATCTCAATAGTAGGGACTTGGAACCGCCCCTTCTTCCATTGGCTAGCTCCATAAATGGAGGCTAGCCATTGGAAGACACGGTTGTCCATCACTCTTTCCCGGTCAGAACGCGAATCGTGGGCGTTTCTGACTCTTTTTTTAAGTTCCGCCCTCTCCTCTTCCCATTGGCTGGAATTTTACCTTCCAGCCAATGGGAAGGGGAGAGCACGAAAAAAACACGCCCCCCAGCTCTTCGACCGCCGCCTTGGGTGAGTGCTTGTTTAATCGGCTCATCACCTGGGTGGGTTAGCAAAACTCTCCATGTTTATAATTATCCCGAGTTTCTGAGTTAGGATGATGGATGTGCATTCCTTGCCTCGAGGCTGTGGTAATAGAGTGGCTCAAACTCAGATGAGTGATCGAGCTGCGCGTTGCTTGAGTAGCCGAGGGCGCTCCGTAGTGCTGGTGACTAGAGTACGCCTTGCATTGCCCATAAAGCGTTAAATCAACTGAGCGCTTTTAGAATTTTACTCCACGTACTGGGCGTTCTGTTTCCTCCCACCTGCAGATTAATTGTAAGGTCCGCTGCGTACTCACCTGAACTGTACGCTTCACATTGGGTGGACTGTGCGCCTTGCAAGATACGCTGCGTACCCCTCTGAACAGTACGCTTCGTTCCTTCAGTACGTCGCGTACCCGTACTCACGCGTGATGCGTGAGAGTTGGTAGGGCCGTAGGTACGCGACTCACGCGAGATGCGTGAGATTTGGTAGGGTGACGCGATTTCTCCCGTTTAGAGCGCACAGAAGCGCTATGAAGCACCCAGAAGGCCTAAGACTGGCCTGAAGTCCTAGAAACCGCCCCAGAAGTATTTTTAGTGGACTTCCAACCTTGCCAACAAAGAACTGGGGCATTATCCTGTCTTTTTAAAGTAACTGGAACTGAGGGAACTGTGTAGGAAATAACACGCAAAGAACTATTTACTGAAGTAAAGTAAACAAACTATTTTTGAACTGCAACTAAGAAGAAAAGTGCCTATTTACAACCTGTGGTGCTACAGAAACGTTATTTGGTCTTGTGATAAGTCTGTTGATATATATGTCACATTCTTCACTGTCTGTGATCAAAAGTTAAATGAAAATGCCAGGGCTCAGCCGACTGAAGCCCATCTCCAAACTCCTGTCGGCCCCCAGGGAAGAGGCAACGGGCACTTGGCGGCCGTCTACTTGAATACTGTGAAGTAACACCCCCCTGTGTCATTCGCTGCATTCCAGCGCGAGCCTGGGCACTGCCCACGTCTGGCGCAGGGCGGCCATTCATTTGTCTCCATCTGCCTTCTGTGAAGTTGTCCAGGTCTGCCTGGGAGCTGAGGGCGGCAGAAAAAGGATCCACTGGGCTTGTGTGCGCTGCATGTTGCACTATTGTATTTTCTCACTATCTGTTTTATTCGGCTCCTCACCTGGGTCGGTGGCTCTGTGTGTGTGTGTGTGTGTGTGTGTGTGTGCGTGTGTGTGTGTGTGTGTGTGGTAGTAATTGCTGTCTGCTGAGCTCGTCCAGTAGGGTACAATAGGTCTCACATTTGCGAGAGATTAAGCTATTGGAAATGTAAATGACAATGCATTTATTTATCTGTTTTCAAAACCAACACATAAATAAAAAATTTGTCATTTACAATGCCAATAGCTCTAACTTTTGCAAAGGCGAAACCGTTGCATTGTAAATGCTTGTTTGAATAGGTTCTTAAAAGGGCTTGTACATGTTTCCACCAATGTCCTTTATCATGCCACAGTGGGATCTCAATCTGGTCCTCGCATATCTTATTTGTGCTTCCTTTCAGCCTTTACACAATTGTCCCCTCGGCTGCTTACCATCAAGACAGCTTTTCTAATGGTAATAACACCTGCCCGAAGGGTGAGTGAATTGCAGGCTTCATCACTCAAGCCTCCCTATCTGATGACATTCTTGGATAAGGTGGTGACCCCATTGCATCTGGGTCAATCGGTCACGCTGCTCACCTTTTTTTGCTCCTCCGCATCCCTCTAAGGAAGAGGAGCAAAAAAAGGGCGTTGTCGTTCTCCCTTGACAGCACAAAAGAGTTCTGGGTGGACGACCAACTCTTTGTGGGTTACAAGGTTGGGCAGTGCAGAAACATTAAGCGCTGGGTCATTATCTGCATTAAAATCTGCTACACCATGGCAAAGAAGCAGCAGCCGACCCCTGAGGGCTTACAAACTCATTCCACTGGGGTAAAGGCTGCGCCCACAGCATTCGCTCAGGGTGTTCTAGTTCTGGATATCTGCCAGGCAACAACATGGACATCTCAGCACACATTTGCCAAGCACTACTGCCTGGACAGTCGGGTCCATAGGGATGGGCATTTTGTCTTTTCAGTACTGCAGGACTTTTTAGTCTAGCAAATGTGTCCGCAGCTCACCCCCAGTGTGGGATGGCTTGGGTATCTATGCAAAGGTAAGGAATCTGCAGCTAGAAGTCTCTATCAGCTAAACAAGTTACTTACCGTCAGTAACGCATTATCTGGTAGAGACAATATTTAGCTGCAGATTCCTTACAGACCCACCCATGCCTCCCTGCTCTGTGGACTCATTTATAGGGCTAGGGTTTCTCCCTTTGCAGGGCACTAGTTGTGACACACACAAGTCAGTTCACTTCATTGCTCTGCGCTTCTGGCGTGGAAAAGGGGATAAGGAATTGCTGTAAGCATGCCTGGTGGCGACTATATAGGTGAACGCGACATCACAACTGATGCCAACTTCGTTACACAGAGCCGAACTGGGCCACCCGATGGCGCACAGAGGTACTGCTCACGCAAATGTTTCTAGATCCCGTCTGACACCTGGGAAATTCAAAGGTAAGGAATCTACAGTTAGATATTGTCTCTACCAGATAATGCATTACAGGAGGTAATTAACTTGTTCGTTAATGCTGGTAAAAAATATCTGAAGTTTTCTGAGTTATTTGGAAGCAATTGATGATCTCTCAATACACTTGGCTACGTTTCAGGTTTTGTATAAAGAAAGGTTTTTTACTGCATTGTAGTTCTTCCTGATGTATTTTGACGTAACACCCTACAACGATCTGATCTTGTAGGTATTGATTGACAAAGCCTTTAAAATTATAAGAGGATGCCAGGACGCCACATAATGCTACTCAATTGTCCATAGATTCATGAACGAGTACTCATCTTGTAAAAAAATAAATAGTCTTTTCAACGATATTTGGTTCCTCTGAAAAATATTTACGCAGACGTTCAGTATCTTACTTCTATTCATTCTATATTCCAAAACTGCACCTGTCATGTTCCCTTTCTGACAAATGATTGAATATACGTTGCCTTTTAGCACCTAGGCAACTGAATAATAAAGCCAATTTCCTTTCACTGTCGAATTTTTTCCCATCAATGGCTATATCTTTCGAACCCATTGTTTCCAGCTGGAGGTAGGCTTTCCTGGAAAGTTCAGGAAATCTGATGGTGCGCTCACATCTTGCATTTTGAAGCCTCACCAGTAATAAGTCAATGCAGCAGATATGAAAGCCCTCGGAGCTAGCATTTGACACACGCCAAAATGTTAGTTAATCTGATGTCTGTATAATTGCAGGGTTTTAGTGAAACTGACCTTGAGCTATCACCTTGTTGTCTTTAAGCACTGCACATATCGAATACTCTTTGCACAAAAATGGCCCAGAATATGTGTTCAGACAACATTATAAATGTCACCCATAAGGTACTTGAAATGTTAAATAATTATTCAGGTGCAACAAATAAATGGCAAATAGAGGGAGGTCTCAATTCAGGTCTCATCCTGACCCAGGCTAACTTCCTTGTCACATGTGTCACGTGTGCACTGAAACAGTAGGAAGATAGCAGCCTTCACCGATGCCTGACCCTTACATCAGGAGAGACGTAATCTTGCAGGATTACAGCGCAAAATATGAAAAACTGTCTTGAAAATGGAGATGACGTACAGAGCAAAATGAATATACCAATATCACTGCTGCTGCAAATTCACCCCACCTTTGCTTCTGTCGAGTGTCACTGTCTTGAGTGTCGGACTGGTCAATGTTGCATGCTGAATACAGTTGTGTAGCATTGGCCCCGTGGGGGGGGGGAGGGGGGGGGGTTTGAAAGCAAGCTTCAGGACCCCCTTCCGCGCAGTATGAATGAAAGTTTTATTGCACAATTACTTAAAACCATTTGCAATATTTCTTACATCCATGAAAATAAAGTTAAAAATGCTATCTGAATCGCACATTCGAATTATATAGAATGTTTGTGAGGCCCTGCTGCAAGGATGCATGTTTGGAGGCAGGGAAGGGACAACCAAGATACTGACCCCTACTTTGAAGGCACAAGGGCTGCAGTGCCCAAGCTGTGTCTGCGCCATGTTTAATGATAGGGCCATTAGGTTCACATCCCCTCGACCCAGTGAGCTCTTATTCACATACAGGATCAGAGCAATGGCTTATGTATATGTGTAAGGAGGGGTTCAGCACTCATTCCTCTCTTTGATTACAAAGAATGATCAATTTCCTCAGGCAATAGACTGCGAGAGAGATTGTGTGATATGGAAGTGCAAAAATCATTGACAAACGACGACTGTTAAAAGCTCAAGAAAGGGGTGACGATCGTAAGGATAAAGTTAAGATGGAACGTGTAAGCAGTGGACAGCTGGTTACTGTAGTCAGAGGGAAGGTACAGTTTAGCTCGTGATAAAATCCTACTCCTGGGGTTCTGAATTTATTCGGTGAAATAAATTGCTCCTAGTGCAAGGTTTTTGTGGAATAACGTGTAATTTCATGCTTACCATACCAAACTCTGCAGATCACATAAGTACCATGCTTTTCCCCCCTTGTACATTCCAGCAAGTTTTACCTGCCAAAGTGTAAATAAGGGTTAGGATTTTATTGCCCACAGTAATTACCAATGTCTAAATTCCAAACAACTAGGAATTATGAATCCTATGCAAATAAACGTGTGTGCAGGGGTCTAAAACCTCCACGCCCCTCATAATCAGGGCTTTAAGCCATCACTAGGAGCTGACACCATAATCACATGTTTTTGTGGAGCCACAAAGAGAATGTCGGGGGTTTACTACACCAACATCTGCAAGTTCCAGTAAATACCATATATTCTCCTGATAAATATTAGCAAATTTTACCCGACAATATTTATCACAAAACTTGTAATTTATTTCTATGGGCTACAAGGAGTTAGCCCACATTGGAATTTAGGCAGCTACACATAATAAGGGCTTAAGTGTATCCTAAGTCATAATGATAGACTACATTGTGGGACATAAGCAGGCCTAAACAATTCATAAAAATATTACCAGACATGCAGGTCTAGTGGCTTGAAAAATCTACTTTATGTAACTGTAATACCCTTGACCCATAAACCGGATGCAAATTGTGTGAACTTATGCAAACATTTACAGCAGAGAGGCCAAGGATTGCATGACCATATATTCTGAATACCTTGTTCACCCACTGACAGGCACTCAAAGAACCTCGCACTGCCTTCAGCCTCTACTCCTGTCATACACAGCCATTATAAACACCTGAGCCGACTCAGTTCAAAGTATAAACTACACAAGAGTAATATGTTGCACACAAAAAAAACTCAGAAACACAACATCTTGTAAATAGCTAACACTCTTAGGGAAGGTAAGATTAGTAAAACGTGGCTATAAACAGGAGCTAAATCGCTGACATGGATTACCTTAAAATGTTTTACATTCATTGTTTAGAAATTTGTGTTATTTGCCAATAAAGTGAAGAGCATGAACAAGGAGCCTGATAGAGACCATTTTCAATCTCTTTTTAAAACAAAACAAGCATTTACAATGCAATGGTTTCGCCTTTTGAAAAGTTTGAGCTATTGGCATTGTAAATGACAACATTTGTATTTATGTGTTGGTTTGGAAAACAGATAAATAAATGGCATTGTCATTTACAATGCCAATAGTTTAATCTCTGGCAAATGCCACACAAAAACACACAGACCCACACACTGCATACTCTGCTGGGGCCGCAAGGCGCAGCCACTCAACTCATGCACAACACTGTCTAGGGGCTGCCACGTGCCCATGTACAACACAGCACACTACGCAGGAGCAGTCACTCACCCTACAGGTAACACTATATATTGTGCTGGGGCAGCAAGGTGCAGTCAATCACCTCACGCACAACACTGCACACGGTGCAGAGAAAGCCAATCACCCCGTGGGCAAGTTAAAAACAAGCCAGGACAAAGTCACCTCATGCTTTCCATTCAGGGATCTCAATCACTACAAGTCAATGCAACCGTCAAGGATGTCAATCTGGGCTTCTGAAAATTCTGTGTCTCTCTTAGACAGCGGGAGGGGGGCGGGCAGGCACACGGACAGCGGGAGGCACACGGACAGCGGGAGGGGGCGGGAACGGGGACACGAACAGCGGAAGGGGGGGCAGGAACGGGAAGACGGACAGCGGGAGGGGGGTGCGGGAACGAACGGGCACACGGAAAGCACGAAATGGTGTAGGGGAATGTATGGTTGCGCAAAGTATCAAACTCACTGACTTTCGAAAGGCTTTAGATGGCAGAATGCATACATCTATCTACCTCTGTGCATTCAAGGAATCTTAAAGCACTTTCCATTCAGGGATCTCAATCACTACAAGTCAATGCAACCGTCAAGGATGTCAATCTGGGCTTCTGAAAATTCTGTGTCTCTCTCAGACAGTGGGAGGGGGGCGGGCAGGCACACGGACAGCGGGAGGCACACGGACAGCGGGAGGGGGGGCGGGAGGGGGGACACGAACAGCGGGAGGGGGGGCAGGAACGGGAAGACGGACAGCGGGGGGGGGTGCGGGAACGAACGGGCACACGGAAAGCACGAAATGGGGTAGGGGAATGTATGGTTGCGCAAAGTATCAAACTCACTGACTTTCGAAAGGCTTTAGATGGCAGAATGCATACATCTATCTACCTCTGTGCATTCAAGGAATCTTAAAGCACTTTCCATTCAGGGATCTCAATCACTACAAGTCAATGCAACCGTCAAGGATGTCAATCTGGGCTTCTGAAAATTCTGTGTCTCTCTCAGACAGCGGGAGGGGGGCGGGCAGGCACACGGACAGTGGGAGGCACACGGACAGCGGGAGGGGGGCGGGAACGGGCACACGAACAGCGGGAGGGGGGGCAGGAACGGGAAGACGGACAGCAGGAGGGCGGTGCGGGAATGAACGGGCACACGGAAAGCACTCACCTGGACCTGGACTTCATCCGGCGGCGGTCGGCCGCGGAATGACGAAAAGAAACCTCGACGAACAAAAAAATAAACCCCGCCCACCGCCGCACTGACGTGTCCAAAGGGGCCGGATCACAGCCGCATGACGTTGGAATAGGGGTGGGATGAGTAAAAATGGCCGGAACGCCCCCAAATCTGCTCCGCAATTGACAGACAGATCCCTGTTCCAATGGCTAGCCTCCATTTATGGAGCTAGCCAATGGAACAGAGGGCGGATTCCCAAGCCACATACTGTAAAACATTAGATTTCCCCTGCGCCGAAAAGCGAAACCTAAAAATACTACCGGTACTTAGACCCGGAGCTTCTTATCTTTCTCCTATGGCAGGTTTTTAGAGCGAAGCGACGGCTTGAAAAGTTCCCCTTCTCCAATGTACCTTAGAGCAAATACACCACAAGTTTTAATGGAAAAAAACATAAACAAAACTAAATTCCTGCTTATTGATACTGTATTTCCTTCAGAGCGCCCCATTTTGTTAAGCTTTTCTCTCAACCTCTGTAAGCCTCCTTACTTCTCCCTTCTTAAAGTACTATTCTCAACAGAGTGGGGACCCGGGGGAAGTAGGGCATGCTCAACCTTCTCCCGGGCATTTCAGGCAGGTGGTGCAATCCTAGAGACACAATGCCACAATTGGGTGGTGATGAAGGGGAGGAGCAAAGGGGCAGGAGGTTTTTTTTTGGTGTGGGGCGGCCTCTTTGCCAGTCACCACACCTAGGGCAGGTATTGTTAGGCCAAAGCAGTTGGTTTGTTGCCATTGGTTCAAATTTAGATATTTTGATAATGGCAGGTATCAGTAAAGTAGTCGCCACCCTGAAAGTATTACAGGAGAAGCATTGGTATGACTTGCTCAAGGAAGGGGTGCTTGAGCAGGCATGGGTTAGTTTGCGACACCCAAAGAGCATGTCAACTGAAGGGGTGTTACAGCAGAGTGGATTGCGTGCTCACTGCCGCATTCCAAACATGTAAACGGTAAAGATAAAAATACATTTGTAGCAAGAACATGGGGTGATAATCAGGAAGCATACACACTTATTCCACACAGTTTTCAAACTGTGGAGAACCTACCTTAGGCATGTTCAGCTGGAGAGGAGTCTCTCCGCGGTGGAGCGCATTTGTCATGCAGGAGGGGTGGGCATTTGAGGGAACGCTTGGGTAGAGGGTGGGGAGCATCCCCCTTACAAGTGGTTGAGGGCGTGGTGTAGCGCGTTACCCAGGAGGGGGCAGGAGACCTGCCAACAGCCATGACAATGTGTCAGACATTAGAGGAAAGACTGTTGGCAGTGTGACATAATTGTTGAAACATTAGATGGGGGTGTCTGACAAATATGTCTAATTTTTTGGGGGAATGGAACAAGGACGTGGAGGAGACTGCTGGTTTAAGAGACATATAGGTGATTGTTCAACTTGGGACTGCATTGCCTCTCAAAGTTCAGAGATGGGACGTGGAGAATAGGACTGTTACACCATCTATTTTTGTTGGCATGTCAGTAAGTGGAAGTGCACAGTTGCCGGGCAACAAGGAAACTACGTCAGAGATGTGGGTATGGGATGAAGATAGACTTCAAATAGTAGATCAGGGACATCTTGAGGCAGCTGGTGGGGTCACTAGGAGTAACGTGTTGGTCATTTCCAGCGGAATGGATAGCAAGTCTGAAGCAAGACTGACATATGATGTCAGTGGAAATTTCCTGACTCCAGTCACAGCCGTAGTGATGTGTGGGCACCAGGCGGAAGAGAGAGAGAGGTCTGGAGCAGCTTTCCTGAGTATGTAGACGAGAAGGAGTTTACATTTGAATGATGGTGGTGTTGAGGAAATGTTGAGTACGAGTTCTGGAATGAGTGATAGTTTGGCTGTATGGGGCAGATTTTGAAGATGACAGATCATTGGACCTCTCGGCCACATTCAATACTGTCTCTCAACGCACCCTATGCACAAGACTCCATGACGCCGGCATCCGCAACAAAGCTCTGGAATGGATCTGCTCCTTCCTCGCCGGCCGAACACAGAGAGTCAGACTAACACCATTCCACTCCGAACCCACAGAGATCAGCTGCGATGTGCCTCAAAGCTCCTCCCTGAGCCCCACTCTCTTCAACATCTACAAGGCCCAGCTGGCAGCCATCGTCAGAAACCACAGACTCAACATCATCTCCTACGCTGGCGACACCCAGCTGAATCTGTCGCTCACCAACGAACCTACAGACCAACTTCCAAGACGAGATGAAGGCTGTCACCACCTGGATGTAGAACAGCTGCCTTAAGCTGAACTCAGAGAAGACCAAAGTTCTCATCAACGGCTTCACCCCCTCCGCCTGGGACGACTCCTGGTGGCCCGCAGCACTTGGAAATCCCCCACCCACAGACCACGCACAAAATCTAGGCATCATCCTGGACTCCTCGCTCACCATGAGTCGCCTGATCAACGCCATCTCATCAGCCTGCTTCCGCATGCCACCCCTGCTCCGAAAAATCTTCAAGTGGATCCCCACCGAGACGGTCACCCACACACTCATCAGCAGCAAAATCGACTATGGCAATGCACTCTACGCAGGCATCACCCAGAAACTCCTCAAGAAACTTCAGAACGCCTCCGCAAAACTCATTCGCAACATCCCCTGCCACAGACACATCACCGGCCATCTGAGAGACCTCCACTGGCTCCCAGTCAACCAAAGAATCACCTTCAAGCTCCTCACACATGCCTACAACGCTCTACAAAACCTTGGACTTCCGTACCTTAACCACTTCTTCGCATTCCACACACCCACAATAGACCTCTGATCCGCCCAACTGGCCCTGGCTACCGTCCAAAGTATCCACAAGACCACGGCCGGAAGAAGATCCTTCTCCTACCTCGCAGAAAAGACCTGGAACACCCTGCCTCTCTACCTCAGGCAATCACTGTCACTACCTCAATTCAGGAAGGACCTCAAGACCTGGCTCTTTGACTGAACCACAGCGCCTTCGACGGACTAGCTGTTCCCACCCCCTTGAGACTGTTACAGGTGAGTAGTCGTGCTTTACAAGTCACCTGATTGATTGGAAGATGGCGAGATTATGGATGATAATGCGGAGGAGATTGTTATGGAAGCAGCACAAGGGTATCGCAATAGAGAATTGGGGGTGCATCTAACAAAAGGAGGAGAGTTGCTGTTTTGCAGCTTCTAGAGAAGGCGGCGCACATTTCGGACAATTTGTTGAGATTGAAGAACTCAGGAGTCGCATGGCAAGTTATTCCAAGGATTTGTAGTGTAGTTTCTATATTCCAAATAGGCTCTGCGCATTGGAATAATATATCCTATAGATAGGACTGAGGTCTACTAGGTCTCTATCGAATATACTAGACTTAATTGTGAGTGCCAGCTAGCTCAGTGGTCACTAGAAACGTTCTCGAATTCACAAGAAAAGATTAGTTTCTGACAATCGCATAAACATGACAACTTTGTTTCCCAAGATAAAACTGATCATCAGGGCCATGGAAACAATAGATATATATTTCACTCAGTCAATCGTGCATGCTTCGTTTCACCAGAGGTGCAGAGAAATAGATAGACAGGCGTTTTCAATAAAAGGATTTATTGAACAGTCTTCTTTCTCAAGCATAAGAAATGAACTGCTACTGTACTAAAGGCAGCTGTTTGGGGGGGCTGCGCTCCACCCGCCGTTCTTTAGGGTGGGCGGGGAGGGGCACAATACTGGACGGGCGCTGGTGGAGAGCCAACCTGTTGACTGTACTTGCTAACATTTTCCCCATCCTCCACACCACCCCCTTTCTTTTCCCTTAGTCCCCCTCCCCTTTCTCTCTCTTCTTCCCCCCCCCCCATCCCTTTACTTGATGGCCTGGAAATCCATGCAGAGGCTGTCACTCTGACCGGAGGGGTGAGCTACAGTTTAATAACGTTCGAATCCCATAATGGGCTGTGAGCGGGAAGTGCTCGCGCATTGTTTCTCTGTTGTGTGTTGGGTGAGTACTGGGCAAAAGGCACTCTGCTAATTGGGGATGTGGGTAGTTCAAAGCCTACGGAGCAGGGGAGCAGGGAGGGGGTGGGATCCGGGGTAGTTGGGGGTGTGGGGTGGGGGAGGAGCGGGACAGTTGGGGGCAAACGAAGAAGATTGGTCAGGTCACGCAAGGGCTGTACTGTTGCTGTTGAAATTTGTACCATTACACACAGGGGGTCATGTCAGAACTGTATGGAAACACATGTTCATGACACTGGGAGTCACGGTGTTGATGTATCGATAGGAAACATGCATTGCTATGAAGTGGGATAAGAGTTTGAAGATAATGAGCTGGAACGTCAATGGGTTGGGGGACAAGCTTAAGAGAACCATTGTACTGCAATTTATCAAGAGGCACCTTCCTGATGTGGTACTCCTGCAGGAGACGCATCTACTGGGCAACACTTGTCACGCGCTAAACAGATGGGGCTATGTCCTAGCGGCACACGCCGGATTCACCTCAGGATCCCGTGGGGTGGGTATTTTGCTTCATCGTAACCTTCCCCTAATCATCGACCACACAGACTCTGACCCCTTAGGGCGCTTTGTAACAATCTCGGGCAGATGGGAGGGTCATAGGATTAATCTGGTCGCGGTCTACATTCCACCTGGTCTTCAAACCCAATCATATCAGGACCTGGGCAAGTTGTTCCTTTCCCTCCCAGAAGGGGCCTCCTAGTGGGAGGTGACTTTAACGCAGTAGTGTCAGGAACCCTTGACCGTAACCCTCCCAGGAACATACCAATGGGGCAAAGGTGGGTATCTGATTTCCTTGAGGCCTTTGGCCTCACCGACCTTTGGCGTCTCCGACACCCGAGGGACACTTAATACACATTTTTCTCCGGCCCACATAGATCATTCTCCCGCATTGACTACATACTATCACCTCTACAGCGCGACATAACGATTCATGACATCACTCACCTCGCAAGGGGAATCTCGGACCACTCACCGTTAGTTGCCCACCTCACATTCGGGGACAGGCAGGAGGGCTGCATTGCGCCCATAAACGCCTGGTACCTACGTAGCGAAGAAATAAAGAAAAAGCTTACCCTCTCGATTGACCGCTACTTTGAGGACAACAATGGTACTGTGGACTCGTCGTCGGTGTTGTGGGAGGCCTTTAAGACAGTACTAAGAGGGGAAGCCCTGTCCACTATTACCGGTCGCCGCAGGGAGCGGGAAGGGCAAATGGCTACTATGGAGGGAGACCTCCTTGCACTGGAGATGGCGGCTCAAGAGAGGGGTGCACCGAGAACGCTACACCTGATGGAGCTCAAAGCGGCGGAATATAGGGACTTAGCCACCGACGAAGCCAGAACCATGGCCAGAGACAGGGAGGGTAGACTTTATGACCAGGGAGATAAAGCGGACAAACTAATAGCCTGGCTAGACAAAAAGCAACAGGCTCAGAGAGTCGTGGCGGAGCTCAAGACTGAATCTGGGAAAGTCATCACGGAGCTGCGTGAGATAGTTAAGGAATTCGCGCTGCACTACCGAAAGGTCTATAGCAGGGGCTCTGACAGGCCAGAAGAAGATTCGGCCTCCTTATTGACCAACATCCATTTGCCCGTCCTCTCAGATACGGAACGAGAAGTCCTTGAGACACCACTTGCTGTAGAAGAACTGAGCCGGGCGATAAGGGACCTCAAGCCGGGAAAGGCCCTTGGGCCTAATGGCTTGCCGATAGAGCTGTACAAGCTGACGCCTGGCGGCCTGAGTCCGTACCTAAAACAAATGTTTGAAGAGAGCAAGGAAAAGGGCATTTTACCATGAGATCAACGTATTGCCACGATAGTGACTATCCCAAAAGAAGGGAAACCAAGGGATTCCTGTGCCTCCTATAGGCCCATATCTTTGCTAAATGCAGAACCTAAAATCCTCGCCAAGGTACTCGCGAATAGGCTCAAACCTGTCCTTCCCGCTCTGGTCCACCTGGACCAGTCTGGTTTCATGCCCCACCGCAACACAGCGCTCAAACTCCGATGGCTACATGGGGTGCTGGGACGCTGTCATACCCTCCGGGAAGATGCGGTCGTAGTACCTCTAGACGCCGCAATGGCATTCGACACGCTAGAATGGCCATACATGATGGCTGTCCTCCGAAAATTGGGCTTTGGCCCTAACTTCATAGGGTGGGTGCGTTTACTTTACTCTAAGCCCTTGGCCCAGGTCTCTGTCAATAACAAAACCTCTGAAGTATTTGCGCTTGAGAGAGGGACGCGGCAGGGGTGCCCTCTCTCACCTCAGTTGTTTGCACTTTCGTTAGAACCGCTTGCTGCCTGGATCAGGCAGGACCTCTCCCTGAAAGGAATACGCTGGGCTGACGGGTGGGGAGACAGGATCTCGTTATATGCGGACGATATCCTCCTCTATCTCACGAGACCTCGTAAGTCCCTTATAGTGGCCATGGATATCTTATCCAGTTTCGGGAGGAATTCAGGATACAGTATTAACTGGGACAAATCCATACTATACGCCCTACAGGGTAACGCCCCGGTCGTTCTACGAAATTGCCCAATTACAGTGACCACTGAGGGGTTTCGATACCTTGGGATCTTTATCTCCAAGGAAAAGGGACTCTGCCTCCTGGCGAAGGCTCCCACTGTCCCTCCTCGGGCGGGCGGCACTCTTCAAAATGATGGCGTTGCCAAGATTCTTGTATGCACCACAGAACCACCCGGACTTGGTCCCGCACTCATACTTTAAGGCTATCGAAACCTCTCAGAAAGAGCTGCTGTGGTCTGGAACACCTCGTATATGCCTCCAAAAATTGACCTTGGGGTGGTATGACGGAGGCATAGCGCTCCCGGACATCCGTAAGTACTACTGGGCTGCCCACCTTGCGGCCATTAATCAGGGCACATATTGTGCTGGTGACGACCCAGGGTATGGCATGGATCGCTGGCTCCTGCCAGGGGGAAACTTCGAGGCGGCGCTTTACTCTAGACCTGGTAGATACCAACTCTCTGGACCCACGCAACACTCGGTACAGGTGTGGCACATTGTACAACGGAAGTTGGGATGGGCTGACACCCGTTTCTAGATCCCGTCTGACACCTGGGAAATTCAAAGGTAAGGAATCTACAGTTAGATATTGTCTCTACCAGATAATGCATTACAGGAGGTAATTAACTTGTTCGTTAATGCTGGTAAAAAATATCTGAAGTTTTCTGAGTTATTTGGAAGCAATTGATGATCTCTCAATACACTTGGCTACGTTTCAGGTTTTGTATAAAGAAAGGTTTTTTACTGCATTGTAGTTCTTCCTGATGTATTTTGACGTAACACCCTACAACGATCTGATCTTGTAGGTATTGATTGACAAAGCCTTTAAAATTATAAGAGGATGCCAGGACGCCACATAATGCTACTCAATTGTCCATAGATTCATGAACGAGTACTCATCTTGTAAAAAAATAAATAGTCTTTTCAACGATATTTGGTTCCTCTGAAAAATATTTACGCAGACGTTCAGTATCTTACTTCTATTCATTCTATATTCCAAAACTGCACCTGTCATGTTCCCTTTCTGACAAATGATTGAATATACGTTGCCTTTTAGCACCTAGGCAACTGAATAATAAAGCCAATTTCCTTTCACTGTCGAATTTTTTCCCATCAATGGCTATATCTTTCGAACCCATTGTTTCCAGCTGGAGGTAGGCTTTCCTGGAAAGTTCAGGAAATCTGATGGTGCGCTCACATCTTGCATTTTGAAGCCTCACCAGTAATAAGTCAATGCAGCAGATATGAAAGCCCTCGGAGCTAGCATTTGACACACGCCAAAATGTTAGTTAATCTGATGTCTGTATAATTGCAGGGTTTTAGTGAAACTGACCTTGAGCTATCACCTTGTTGTCTTTAAGCACTGCACATATCGAATACTCTTTGCACAAAAATGGCCCAGAATATGTGTTCAGACAACATTATAAATGTCACCCATAAGGTACTTGAAATGTTAAATAATTATTCAGGTGCAACAAATAAATGGCAAATAGAGGGAGGTCTCAATTCAGGTCTCATCCTGACCCAGGCTAACTTCCTTGTCACATGTGTCACGTGTGCACTGAAACAGTAGGAAGATAGCAGCCTTCACCGATGCCTGACCCTTACATCAGGAGAGACGTAATCTTGCAGGATTACAGCGCAAAATATGAAAAACTGTCTTGAAAATGGAGATGACGTACAGAGCAAAATGAATATACCAATATCACTGCTGCTGCAAATTCACCCCACCTTTGCTTCTGTCGAGTGTCACTGTCTTGAGTGTCGGACTGGTCAATGTTGCATGCTGAATACAGTTGTGTAGCATTGGCCCCGTGGGGGGGGGGGGGGGTGGAGGCAAGCTCCAGGACCCCCTTCCGCGCAGTATGAATGAAAGTTTTATTGCACAATTACTTAAAACCATTTGCAATATTTCTTACATCCATGAAAATAAAGTTAAAAATGCTATCTGAATCGCACATTAGAATTATATAGAATGTTTGTGAGGCCCTGCTGCAAGGATGCATGTTTGGAGGCAGGGAAGGGACAACCAAGATATTGACCCCTACTTTGAAGGCACAAGGGCTGCAGTGCCCAAGCTGCGTCTGCGCCATGTTTAATGATAGGGCCATTAGGTTCACATCCCCTCCACCCAGTGAGCTCTTATTCACATACAGGATCAGAGCAATGGCTTATGTATATGTGTACGGTGGGGTTCAGCACGCATTCCTGTGTTTGATTACAAAGAAGGATCAATTTCCTCAGGCAATAGACTGCTAAAATACATCCAGCCGGGAGAGATTATGTGATATGGAAGTGCTAAAATCATGGACAAACGACGACTGTTAAAAGCTCAAGAAAGGGGTGACGATCGTAAGGAGAAAGTTAAGATGGAACGTGTAAGCAGTGGACAGCTGGTTACTGTGGTCAGAGGGAATTTAGCTCGTGATAAAATCCTACTCCTGGGGTTCTGAATTTATTCGGTGAAATAACTTGCTCCTAGTGCAAGGTTTTTGTGGAATAACGTGTAATTTCATGCTTACCATACCAAACTCTGCAGATCACATAAGTACCATGCTTTCCCCCCCTTGTACATTCCAGAAAGTTTTACCTGCCAAAGTGTAAATAAGGGTTAGGATTTTATTGCCCACAGTAATTACCAATGTCTAAATTCCAAACAACTAGGAATTATGAATCCTATGCAAATAAACGTGTGTGCAGGGGTCTAAAACCTCCACGCCACTCATAATCAGGGCTTTAAGCCATCACTAGGAGCTGACACCATAATCACATGTTTTTGTGGAGCCACAAAGAGAATGTCGGGGGTTTACTACACCAAAATCTGCAAGTTCCAGTAAATACCATATATTCTCCTGATAAATATTAGCAAATTTTACCCGACAATATTTATCACAAAACTTGTAATTTATTTCTATGGGCTACAAGGAGTTAGCCCACATTGGAATTTAGGCAGCTACACATAATAAGGGCTTAAGTGTATCCTAAGTCATAATGATAGACTACATTGTGGGACATAAGCAGGCCTAAACAATTCATAAAAATATTACCAGACATGCAGGTCTAGTGGCTTGAAAAATCTACTTTATATAACTGTAATACCCTTGACCCATAAACCGGATGCAAATTGTGTGAACTTATGCAAACATTTACAGCAGAGAGGCCAAGGATTGCATGACCATATATTCTGAATACCTTTTTCACCCACTGACAGGCACTCAAAGAACCTCGCACTGCCTTCAGCCTCTACTCCTGTCATACACAGCCATTATAAACACCTGAGCCGACTCAGTTCAAAGTATAAACTACACAAGAGTAATATGTTGCACACAAAAAAAAACTCAGAAACACAACATCTTGTAAATAGCTAACACTCTTAGGGAAGGTAAGATTAGTAAAACGTGGCTATAAACAGGAGCTAAATCGCTGACATGGATTACCTTAAAATGTTTTACATTCATTGTTTAGAAATTTGTGTTATTTGCCAATAAAGTGAAGAGCATGAACAAGGAGCCTGATAGAGACCATTTCAATCTCTTTTTAAAACACAACAAGCATTTACAATGCAATGGTTTCGCCTTTTGAAAAGTTTGAGCTATTGGCATTGTAAATGACAACATTTGTATTTATGTGTTGGTTTGGAAAACAGATAAATAAATGGCATTGTCATTTACAATGCCAATAGTTTAATCTCTGGCAAATGCCACACAAAAACACACAGACCCACACACTGCATACTCTGCTGGGGCCGCAAGGCGCAGCCACTCAACTCATGCACAACACTGTCTAGGGGCTGCCACGTGCCCATGTACAACACAGCACACTACGCAGGAGCAGTCACTCACCCTACAGGTAACACTATATATTGTGCTGGGGCAGCAAGGTGCAGTCAATCACCTCACGCACAACACTGCACACGGTGCAGAGAAAGCCAATCACCCCGTGGGCAAGTTAAAAACAAGCCAGGACAAAGTCACCTCATGCTTTCCATTCAGGGATCTCAATCACTACAAGTCAATGCAACCGTCAAGGATGTCAATCTGGGCTTCTGAAAATTCTGTGTCTCTCTCAGACAGCGGGAGGGGGGCGGGCAGGCACACGGACAGCGGGAGGCACATGGACAGCGGGAGGGGGGGCGGGAGGGGGGACACGAACAGCGGGAGGGGGGGCAGGAACGGGAAGACGGACAGCGGGAGGGGGGTGCGGGAACGAACGGGCACACGGAAAGCACGAAATGGGGTAGGGGAATGTATGGTTGCGCAAAGTATCAAACTCACTGACTTTTGAAAGGCTTTAGATGGCAGAATGCATACATCTATCTACCTCTGTGCATTCAAGGAATCTTAAAGCACTTTCCATTCAGGGATCTCAATCACTACAAGTCAATGCAACCGTCAAGGATGTCAATCTGGGCTTCTGAAAATTCTGTGTCTCTCTCAGACAGCGGGAGGGGGGCGGGCAGGCACACGGACAGCGGGAGGCACACGGACAGCGGGAGGGGGGCGGGAACGGGCACACGAACAGCGGGAGGGGGGGCAGGAACGGGAAGACGGACAGCAGGCGGGCGGTGCGGGAATGAACGGGCACACGGAAAGCACTCACCTGGACCTGGACTTCATCCGGCGGCGGTCGGCCGCGGAATGACGAAAAGAAACCTCGACGAACAAAAAAATAAACCCCGCCCACCGCCGCACTGACGTGTCCAAAGGGGCCGGATCACAGCCGCATGACGTTGGAAAAGGGGTGGGATGAGTAAAAATGGCCGGAACGCCCCCAAATCTGCTCCGCAATTGACAGACAGATCTCTGTTCCAATGGCTAGCCTCCATTTATGGAGCTAGCCAATGGAACAGAGGGCGGATTCCCAAGCCACATACTGTAAAACATTAGATTTCCCCTGCGCCGAAAAGCGAAACCTAAAAATACTACCGGTACTTAGACCCGGAGCTTCTTATCTTTCTCCTATGGCAGGTTTTTAGAGCGAAGCGACGGCTTGAAAAGTTCCCCTTCTCCAATGTACCTTAGAGCAAATACACCACAAGTTTTAATGGAAAAAAACATAAACAAAACTAAATTCCTGCTTATTGATACTGTATTTCCTTCAGAGCGCCCCATTTTGTTAAGCTTTTCTCTCAACCTCTGTAAGCCTCCTTACTTCTCCCTTCTTAAAGTACTATTCTCAACAGAGTGGCGACCCGGGGGAAGTAGGGCATGCTCAACCTTCTCCCGGGCATTTCAGGCAGGTGGTGCAGTCCTAGAGACACAATGCCACAATTGGGTGGTGATGAAGGGGAGGAGCAAAGGGGCAGGAGGGTTTTTTTTGGTGTGGGGCGGCCTCTTTGGCAGTCACCACACCTAGGGCAGGTAGTGTTAGGCCACAGCAGTTGGTTTGTTGCCATTGGTTCAAATTTAGATATTTTGATAATGGCAGGTATCAGTAAAGTAGTTGCCACCCTGAAAGTATTACAGGAGAAGCATTGGTATGACTTGCTCAAGGAAGGGATGCTTGAGCAGACATGGGTTAGCTTGCGACACCCAAAGAGCATGTCAACTGAAGGGGTGTTACAGCAGAGTGGATTGCGTGCTCACTGCCGCATTCCAAACATGTAAACGGTAAAGATAAAAATACATTTGTAGCAAGAACATGGGGTGATAATCAGGAAGCATACCCACTTATTCCACACAGTTTTCAAACTGTGGAGAACCTACCTTAGGCATGTTCAGCTGGAGAGGAGTCTCTGCGCGGTGGAGCGCATTTGTCATGCAGGAGGGGTGGGCCTTTGAGGGAGCGCTTGGGTAGAGGGTGGGGAGCATCCCCCTTACAAGTGGTTGAGGGCGTGGTGTAGCGCGTTACCCAGGAGGGGGCAGGAGACCTGCCAACAGCCATGACAATGTGTCAGACATTAGAGGAAAGACTGTTGGCAGTGTGACGTAATTGTTGAAACATTAGATGGGGGTGTCTGACAAATATGTCTAATTTTTTGGGGGAATGGAACAAGGACGTGGAGGAGACTGCTGGTTTAAGAGACATATAGGTGATTGTTCAACTTGGGACTGCATTGCCTCTCAAAGTTTAGAGATGGGACGTGGAGAATAGGACTGTTACACCATCTATTTTTGTTGGCATGTCAGTAAGTGGAAGTGCACAGTTGCCGGGCAACAAGGAAACTACGTCAGAGATGTGGGTATGGGATGAAGATAGACTTCAAATAGTAGATCAGGGACATCTTGAGGCAGCTGGTGGGGTCACTAGGAGTAACGTGTTGGTCATTTCCAGCGGAATGGATAGCAAGGCTGAAGCAAGACTGACATATGATGTCAGTGGAAATTTCCTGACTCCAGTCACAGCCGTAGTGATGTGTGGGCACCAGGCGGAAGAGAGAGAGAGGTCTGGAGCAGCTTTCCTGAGTATGTAGACGAGAAGGAGTTTACATTTGAATGATGGTGGTGTTGGGGAAATGTTGAGTACGAGTTCTGGAATGAGTGATAGTTTGGCTGTATGGGGCAGATTTTGAAGATGACAGATCATTGGACCTCTCGGCCACATTCAATACTGTCTCTCAACGCACCCTATGCACAAGACTCCATGACGCCGGCATCCGCAACAAAGCTCTGGAATGGATCTGCTCCTTCCTCGCCGGCCGAACACAGAGAGTCAGACTAACACCATTCCACTCCGAACCCACAGAGATCAGCTGCGATGTGCCTCAAAGCTCCTCCCTGAGCCCCACTCTCTTCAACATCTACAAGGCCCAGCTGGCAGCCATCGTCAGAAACCACAGACTCAACATCATCTCCTACGCTGGCGACACCCAGCTGAATCTGTCGCTCACCAACGAACCTACAGACCAACTTCCAAGACGAGATGAAGGCTGTCACCACCTGGATGTAGAACAGCTGCCTTAAGCTCAACTCAGAGAAGACCAAAGTCCTCATCAACGGCTTCACCCCCTCCGCCTGGGACGACTCCTGGTGGCCCGCAACACTTGGAAATCCCCCACCCACAGACCACGCACAAAATCTAGGCATCATCCTGGACTCCTCGCTCACCATGAGTCGCCTGATCAACGCCATCTCATCAGCCTGCTTCCGCATGCCACCCCTGCTCCGAAAAATCTTCAAGTGGATCCCCACCGAGACGGTCACCCACACACTCATCAGCAGCAAAATCGACTATGGCAATGCACTCTACGCAGGCATCACCCAGAAACTCCTCAAGAAACTTCAGAATGCCTCCGCAAAACTCATTCTCAACATCCCCTGCCACAGACACATCACCGGCCATCTGAGAGACCTCCACTGGCTCCCAGTCAACCAAAGAATCACCTTCAAGCTCCTCACACATGCCTACAACGCTCTACAAAACCTTGGACTTCCGTACCTTAACCACTTCTTCACATTCCACACACCCACAATAGACCTCTGATCCGCCCAACTGGCCCTGGCTACCGTCCAAAGTATCCACAAGACCACGGCCGGAAGAAGATCCTTCTCCTACCTCGCAGAAAAGACCTGGAACACCCTGCCTCTCTACCTCAGGCAATCACTGTCACTACCTCAATTCAGGAAGGACCTCAAGACCTGGCTCTTTGACTGAACCACAGCGCCTTCGACGGACTAGCTGTTCCCACCCCCTTGAGACTGTTACAGGTGAGTAGTCGTGCTTTACAAGTCACCTGATTGATTGGAAGATGGCGAGATTATGGATGATAACGCGGAGGAGATTGTTATGGAAGCAGCACAAGGGTATCGCAATAGAGAATTGGGGGTGCATCTAACAAAAGGAGGAGAGTTGCTGTTTTGCAGCTTCTAGAGAAGGCGGCGCACATTTCGGACAATTTGTTGAGATTGAAGAACTCAGGAGTCGCATGGAAAGTTATTCCAAGGATTTGTAGTGTAGTTTCTATATTCCCAATAGGCTCTGCGCATTGGAATAATATATCCTATAGATAGGACTGAGGTCTACTAGGTCTCTATCGAATATACTAGACTTAATTGTGAGTGCCAGCTAGCTCAGTGGTCACTAGAAACGTTCTCGAATTCACAAAAAAAGATTAGTTTCTGACAATCGCATAAACATGACAACTTTGTTTCCCAAGATAAAACTGATCATCAGAGCCATGGAAACAATAGATATATATTTCACTCAGTCAATCGTGCATGCTTTGTTTCACCAGAGGTGCAGAGAAATAGATAGACAGGCGTTTTCAATAAAAGGATTTATTGAACAGTCTTCTTTCTCAAGCATAAGAAATGAACTGCTACTGTACTAAAGGCAGCTGTTTGGGGGGGCTGCGCTCCACCCGCCGTTTTTTAGGGTGGGGCACAATACTGGACGGGCGCTGGTGGAGAGCCAACCTGTTGACTGTACTTGCTAACATTTTCCCCATCCTCCACACCACCCCCTTTCTTTTCCCTTAGTCCCCCTCCCCTTTCTCTCTCTTCTTCCCCCCCCCCCATCCCTTTACTTGATGGCCTGGAAATCCATGCAGAGGCTGTCACTCTGACCGGAGGGGTGAGCTACAGTTTAATAACGTTCGAATCCCATAATGGGCTGTGAGCGGGAAGTGCTCGCGCATTGTTTCTCTGTTGTGTGTTGGGTGAGTACTGGGCAAAAGGCACTCTGCTAATTGGGGATGTGGGTAGTTCAAAGCCTACGGAGCAGGGGAGCAGGGAGGGGGTGGGATCCGGGGTAGTTGGGGGTGTGGGGTGGGGGAGGAGCGGGACATTTGGGGGCAAACGAAGAAGATTGGTCAGGTCACGCAAGGGCTGTACTGTTGCTGTTGAAATTTGTACCATTACACACAGGGGGTCATGTCAGAACTGTATGGAAACACATGTTCATGACACTGGGAGTCACGGTGTTGATGTATCGATAGGAAACATGCATTGCTATGAAGTGGGATAAGAGTTTGAAGATAATGAGCTGGAACGTCAATGGGTTGGGGGACAAGCTTAAGAGAACCATTGTACTGCAATTTATCAAGAGGCACCTTCCTGATGTGGTACTCCTGCAGGAGACGCATCTACTGGGCAACACTTGTCACGCGCTAAACAGATGGGGCTATGTCCTAGCGGCACACGCCGGATTCACCTCAGGATCCCGTGGGGTGGGTATTTTGCTTCGTCGTAACCTTCCCCTAATCATCGACCACACAGACTCTGACCCCTTAGGGCGCTTTGTAACAATCTCGGGCAGATGGGAGGGTCATAGGATTAATCTGGTCGCGGTCTACATTCCACCTGGTCTTCAAACCCAATCATATCAGGACCTGGGCAAGTTGTTCCTTTCCCTCCCAGAAGGGGCCTCCTAGTGGGAGGTGACTTTAACGCAGTAGTGTCAGGAACCCTTGACCGTAACCCTCCCAGGAACATACCAATGGGGCAAAGGTGGGTATCCGATTTCCTTGAGGCCTTTGGCCTCACCGACCTTTGGCGTCTCCGACACCCGAGGGACACTTAATACACATTTTTCTCCGGCCCACATAGATCATTCTCCCGCATTGACTACATACTATCATCTCTACAGCGCGACATAACGATTCGTGAAATCACTCACCTCGCAAGGGGAATCTCGGACCACTCACCGTTAGTTGCCCACCTCACATTCGGGGACAGGCAGGAGGGCTGCATTGGGCCCATAAACGCCTGGTACCTACGTAGCGAAGAAATAAAGAAAAAGCTTACCCTCTCGATTGACCGCTACTTTGAGGACAACAATGGTACTGTGGACTCGTCGTCGGTGTTGTGGGAGGCCTTTAAGACAGTACTAAGAGGGGAAGCCCTGTCCGCTATTACCGGTCGCCGCAGGGAGCGGGAAGGGCAAATGGCTACTATGGAGGGAGACCTCCTTGCACTGGAGACGGCGGCTCAAGAGAGGGGTGCACCGAGAACGCTACACCTGATGGAGCTCAAAGCGGCGGAATATAGGGACTTAGCCACCGACGAAGCCAGAACCATGGCCAGAGACAGGGAGGGTAGACTTTATGACCAGGGAGATAAAGCGGACAAACTAATAGCCTGGCTAGACAAAAAGCAACAGGCTCAGAGAGTCGTGGCGGAGCTCAAGACTGAATCTGGGAAAGTCATCACGGAGCTGCGTGAGATAGTTAAGGAATTCGCGCTGCACTACCGAAAGGTCTATAGCAGGGGCTCTGACAGGCCAGAAGAAGATTCGGCCTCCTTATTGACCAACATCCATTTGCCCGTCCTCTCAGATACGGAACGAGAAGTCCTTGAGACACCACTTGCTGTAGAAGAACTGAGCCGGGCGATAAGGGACCTCAAGCCGGGAAAGGCCCTTGGGCCTAATGGCTTGCCGATAGAGCTGTACAAGCTGACGCCTGGCGGCCTGAGTCCGTACCTAAAACAAATGTTTGAAGAGAGCAAGGAAAAGGGCATTTTACCATGAGATCAACGTATTGCCACGATAGTGACTATCCCAAAAGAAGGGAAACCAAGGGATTCCTGTGCCTCCTATAGGCCCATATCTTTGCTAAATGCAGAACCTAAAATCCTCGCCAAGGTACTCGCGAATAGGCTCAAACCTGTCCTTCCCGCTCTGGTCCACCTGGACCAGTCTGGTTTCATGCCCCACCGCAACACAGCGCTCAAACTCCGATGGCTACATGGGGTGCTGGGACGCTGTCATACCCTCCGGGAAGATGCGGTCGTAGTACCTCTAGACGCCGCAATGGCATTCGACACGCTAGAATGGCCATACATGATGGCTGTCCTCCGAAAATTGGGCTTTGGCCCTAACTTCATAGGGTGGGTGCGTTTACTTTACTCTAAGCCCTTGGCCCAGGTCTCTGTCAATAACAAAACCTCTGAAGTATTTGCGCTTGAGAGAGGGACGCAGCAGGGGTGCCCTCTCTCACCTCTGTTGTTTGCACTTTCATTAGAACCGCTTGCTGCCTGGATCAGGCAGGACCTCTCCCTGAAAGGAATACGCTGGGCTGACGGGTGGGGAGACAGGATCTCGTTATATGCGGACGATATCCTCCTCTATCTCACGAGACCTCGTAAGTCCCTTATAGTGGCCATGGATATCTTAGCCAGTTTCGGGAGGAATTCAGGATACAGTATTAACTGGGACAAATCCATACTATACGCCCTACAGGGTAACGCCCCGGTCGTTCTACGAAATTGCCCAATTACAGTGACCACTGAGGGGTTTCGATACCTTGGGATCTTTATCTCCAAGGAAAAGGGACTCTGCCTCCTGGCGAAGGCTCCCACTGTCCCTCCTCGGGCGGGCGGCACTCTTCAAAATGATGGCGTTGCCAAGATTCTTGTATGCACCACAGAACCACCCGGACTTGGTCCCGCACTCATACTTTAAGGCTATCAAAACCTCTCAGAAAGAGCTGCTGTGGTCTGGAACACCTCGTATATGCCTCCAAAAATTGACCTTGGGGTGGTATGACGGAGGCATAGCGCTCCCGGACATCCGTAAGTACTACTGGGCTGCCCACCTTGCGGCCATTAATCAGGGCACATATTGTGCTGGTGACGACCCAGGGTATGGCATGGATCGCTGGCTCCTGCCGGGGGGAAACTTCGAGGCGGCGCTTTACTCTAGACCTGGTGGATACCAACTCTCTGGACCCACGCAACACTCGGTACAGGTGTGGCACATTGTACAACGGAAGTTGGGATGGGCTGACACCCTTACGAAGGCTACTCCCTTGTGGGTCTCAGAGAAGTTAGGAACGCTGAACCGCACCAAGGGTTTCCGAAACTGGGACCTCATAGGCATCTCCCAAATTCGGGACCTGTGGGGCCCGGAGGGCGTGGTGTCCTTTGCCTCACTCCAAAGCACCTACGAGCTGGCACACACAGAATACTTCAGATACACACAGGTCAGGCACTCCCTCCAGATGAATATCCCCACGGGTACACAACTCCCTGACTACTCCCCCCTGGAGGACAGACTCCTGGATGGACACCTCCCCGAACATGCCATCTCACTTACGTATAAAAAAATCATTAACAATTCCCCGGACCTCCTGCTCCCCCTTAAAGGGAAGTGGGAAGCGGACGGCCTGGACATAGATGAGGAAGAATGGGGGAACGCACTGGCCTCCCCTAAGGAGGTGGCCATATCGGCAAGGCTCCGGCTGATTCAACTCAAAATCTTGCATCGTGCATACTTCTCAGTAACTAGACTGCAACGCATGGGACGGAGTGAGGATGGGCTTTGTAGGAGGGAATGCGGGGTGGTAGGAACATACTTTCATATACTGTGGGAATGCCCGCTGATTAGGAATTACTGGGTTCGAGTGGCCCGTTGTATGCAGGAGGTGTGGGGAGTGGAGCTCCGAGTGGAAGCTAAGAGGTGCCTCTTAAACATTTGGGAACCTACAGATCTGCCGCCCCAAGGGAAGCTTTGGGCAACACTGGGATTTGCCATCGCCAAACGCAACATAGCCAAGCTATGGGGGGCGCCCAGAATTCCCAGGTTGGGTCCCTGGAAGACTGATATTGATTGGTGCATGCTTCAGGAAAAAACGGTGTACGTGGCCCGTGGATGCCCACGGAAATGGATAGAAGTATGGTCCAGATGGAAAGAATACAGGGGCAACATTTGCGAACCCCCCCTGATTGTCCCACCTGACGAACCGCTCGCACTTTAAAGGAACTGTGATGCACTATTCCGAATGTTTTTGTACTAAATATGCAATGTATGTAATGTGATTACCCCAGATGCACACGTGATTGATCTCTGTCTTGATTGTGATGACCGACACTTATATTTGTTTCTTAACACAATAAAAAGAGTTAAAAAAAATGTTTTTTTAAATGAACTGCTACAATCGTAAAACTGGTTGTAAAATATAACGCATACAGTATAAAAAGTAGAACAACATATTACTGTAAGAGCATTGTATGGTTCCTAAACCATAGAAAAATACATACATAAATAACAGAGGCTAAAAGTACTCAACTGGTGCTTCTAAAATACGCCTACCCCGGTGTACCTAACCTAAGCTTAGTACGAGGGAAGAAGTAAGTGAGGTGTAGCATAAATGTAGTATTCTTTTGCCAAGAATCTGTCCAAGATTTCTCTTAGGGTCTAATCAGCTCTGTACCTTAGTTTAGAATGGAGAAGGTCAGTCTCGGGACTCGATTTCCCAACAAACCGCAAGGGTAGCTTGGAAACACTGGAGCTGGATTTCTCGACAGGAGAAAAGACAGCGTCTCTCTCAGTGCGTCTGCTGGAGGGTCGGCTTCCTTCGGCACTTGCTGTAGCAGGATGCGTCGGGCAAGTAGATAGTCGAACTGCTCCAAACCACCGTGTGTTTGCTAAGGCAAGTGTGGGCATATTGTAGTGTTTTATCTAGGAAACCCGAATCGATATTCCTATTTTATGCCCTTGTCCGGCTATAATCAATAATATCCATACAACGGAATAATAATCATATCCATAATTCAGTCGTAGCACATGCTGTCACATTAAGCAGGGCTACTTCTCCGGCCCCCTAGTAAAGCACACCGAGTTCTCTAAACAAAACCAAGCCTCCAGCAACCTGGGAAATCCCCCTTGCTTTTGTTTTGATTTCATCCTAGAACTCCTGTAAAGCACTGTAAGAACGGCCAGTTCTTAGTGACATCTTTATTGATGTCTTATGTCCAACCTTACGTCAAACCCAGGCACCTTTCAGGTATAAATATACCAACGTTGCCTTAAGCAAACACACTGTGGTGAATCTGGAGCAGAGCAGCTATCTACTTGCCCGGAAGCCCAGCTGATGCGAGAGCCCACGGACGCTGCCCCTCCTCTTTGACGCGCTGAGAAAGACGCTGTCTTTTCTCCTGCCGAGAAATCCAGCTCCGGCGTTTCCAGCCTACTCTTGTGGGTTGCTGGGATATCGAGTCCTGAGAGAGAGATACCAGACCTCTTGCTTTCTATTACCCAGGTACGGACCTGACTAAACCCTTACAGAGAATTCTTGAGTCAGATTCTTGGCAAAACAAACTTAACTTAAACTGGTACTTCCTTACTCCTTCCCACGTATTAGGCTTAGGTCAAGTACACCAGGGTAGGCGTATTTAGAAGCACCAGTTGAGTACGATTAGTCAATGTATATATGTATGTATATATTTTATCTATTTTAAAGTATCATATGGCTAAGAAACCATATCAATGCTTTTACAGTATTATTTTATAATCCTCCTTTTACTGTACGCACTTTACTTTACCATGAGCAATACAATCGTGGCAATTCATTTCTCTTGTATGAGGAAGAAGACTGCTCAATAAATAACACCTTTTATTGAAAACGCCCGTCTCTCTTTTCTCTGCATTCTGGTGAAACTAAGTACGCACATTTGACTGAGTGAAATAGCTGTCTTTTGTTTTCACACGACTCTAGAGATACACTCTTATTCAGGGAGAACAAAGTTGTCATGTTTTATGGTTGTCAGAAGCTAATCCCTTCTTGTCTATCCAGGGAGGTTAAACTCCTCCTCGTTTATTCGAGAAAGTTTCTAGTGACCTCTGAGCTAGCTGGCAAACCTTAAGTCTAATATAGTCAGTAGAGACCTAGATAACCTCAGTCCTACGTCTACACTGCTGAATATATTATTCCAATGTGCAGAGCCTATTGGGAATATAGGAACTACACTACATGGCGCCCAACGTTTGGTAAGGCGATAAATCTAACGCAAGACGTTAGAGTAACTCAGTCGTGCTTTTTCACACAGACCCTTTTCCTCGTAAATACTCCAAAAGACGTCTGGAGTGGGTAAAAGGTTAAAATCCGCCGGAACTTAGTAGAAAGAGATTTCTATGTATAGTTTTGGTTTAGTCAACGTTGAAGGATACAGTGTTCCAAAAATATTGTGCACCTAATCTTTGTTTCCTTGAAACCTGATCTGCAACAAAAACCTTTCTGTCAGTAAAAAATTACAGAAAGCGAAGAAGAAAGGGAGACAGCTAGAATAGCAGCTCGACTCCTAGAGGATGACAATAGTCTCCTGCAGACCGACCCGAATGCAATACTCATTCCGGTCAACATAAGAAAAACTATAACTCTTAAACTAATAGAGAATGGACTAACATCGAGAGGTGGTATAGTCGTATTCGTAATTGAGGCACATGAACATCGGCAGACAGAGGTATTCTATTCATGGATAAACTTTCCAGCAGCAAACGCTGTCACACACGAATTCCACTATTAAAAAATAGAGGAACCACCGGATGAATACACTCCTTTCGAGGAGGTGGAAATCCCATTAAAATACCAAGAGCACCTGCTCTGGTTTAAAGGCGCCCTAAAACATAATAATCACATCACCAGGCTCGGTCCACTAGGTAGACCAGGAGCAACGTGGCCGGTTCTAGCCAGCTACACACCACATCCAGACATTGAAAAAATGTCAATACCAGAACTTTTAGCACAGCAAAAACAACTGATTAAAATTCATAGACAATTAGTCCAATATGTAATGCGGACTACAACAGTCCAACCAGCTATTAACATTCCACAGCTGACCCCCTCATCAGGGGAACACAAACAAAATTACACCACAGAACATACAATCATGTCTGGGTAAAGTACCAATAAAACGGGAACAAATTCCATTCTGGTTAGCACAAAAAATCACTCAAATAGAGGCGGTATTTCCGGATACTACCCCTACTGAGAAACACAGAATTCTGACTATCTGCCTTCCAATGGGGATCGCACCACATGTAGAGGACTGTGACACTTGGGGCACAGTCTTTGCTTCCATTTACACAAAAACACATGGTGTTCCGTCCATGGCGGTAATACCCGATGTGCTAAGACAGATTCAAAACGAATACGGTCCAGAACCTGCTTTAACCGCATGCGTGCGGGCGGAATTCCGCTCGCACGCTGAGATTTTTTAAAACGCATGTTACATGACGAGCTGGGCTCGTCATGAGCGAGCGAGGAGGCTACCTCATGACGAGCCCAGCTCGTCATGAGCGTGGAAGGGGTTAACTCTGGGTATGAAATTACTAAAAGACTTCAAGCAGGTCTCGGCTATATTATTAGCCAACATAAATGGGGAAGCAGCATCTGTGGCGATCCGCCAGAAATTGAAAGAAACAGATATAGCAGAACAGCCATTTGAACTAGCCAGAATCATAGAAAAATCCTATGAAGAACTAGGAAGAGATAGTTTGGGTGGGAAACCAGTAAAACCCCAAATAACTGAAAATCCTGAAAAAGTATTTATTAAAAATAATCTAAACACTCCAAAAAAGAGCTGGGATGGAAATAAACAATCCACTCCCAAAGAAAAAAGATTCCAGCCCAGAGGAAGGTCTCCTCGGCGGAGAGAAAGATCTCCGGACCAAGGACACAAGTCTCCCCAGAGGGAGCCCTCTGAGAAAAGATACAACCTTAGAAATAGGGATAATCTAAAGAAACCTGATAGATATCAAGATATTGATACACGTCCCTCTCGATCTTTTCAGACTTCCTCGCAGAAATCGGAAAGAAGAGGACGGACAGAACAAAGGGAAGAGCACGTCAAGTCCAAAGACAAAGAACCTGCTCATCAAAGTAAAAAATTACAATTTCCAAGAAAGAAGGTAGCCAGCATTAAAATAGTCAACCATGCAGAGGATACTGAGGACACAGCTGATATACGGAGAGTGGGCCCAGACAGTGCTAGACAGCGCAGCAGAAGTGACCATAGCTCGCAAGATCCTGATGAATCATCTGGAGACAGTGGACACGAATGAATACATTCAAGTGGAAACTGCAGACAGCAGAGTTAGCAAACCTCATAAAATATACGAGATAACATTACATATAGAGGGAGATAAGACTAGGAAAGTAAGGGGTCTATTTTGGGATAGCCTTTCCAAAGGCTATGACATCCTTTTAGCTGAAAAGGACTGGCCACCAAAGTTTGTCAGGGAGTGCCCTCATGGCGAAGAAATGATTATGCCTGCCTTCTCAAATCACATTCCAATTCATAAAAAATATACACTTGCAAGAAAGTGGGCAGTAGCCCAAGCTCCTGCATTATATAAAAATCATGTAGGATGGGATGAGGACTCTCCTCCTCACAAAATCCAATTAAAATGTCAACCAACTGCACAAAGGCAGTACCCAATTAAGCAAGAAGCTAAAAAAACAGGCCAGGGAGATCTTAGATCAACTTGAATACCAGGGGGTGATTGAAACATGCACCTCACAAATGAACAATCCTTTGTTTCCTGTCTCCAAGCCAGACGATTCATATTGTCTAGTTTTGGACTACAGACACCTTAACTCATGTTGCAAGACATTTGCAGTACAAAACTCACACAGTGCAGCACTAATGAATAACATCGTGCGCAAAAAATACAAAACAACAATAGACATCTCTAATGGATTTTTTTGTCAAAACATTGCACCTGAAAGCAGGTATTTGACCGCTTTCTCAATAATGGGCTCGCAGAAAAATTTCTGTCGACTCCCACAGGGGTTCAAGAATAGCCCAGGATTATTCTCAGCGAGGGTAACAGAGTTATACAAATGTATGATGATGAGGCATTATCTTATGTCGATGACATCTATCTAACAGATGATGACTTGGATACTCACTTGAAAAGAGTGAACACCATAATACTTGGGTTCGCAGCAGAGGGTTACAAATTCAACTTTAAAAAGTCACGAATTGCCCATCTGACTGTCCTGTTTTTAGGATATGAATTATCAAGTGAAGGCAAAAGCCTAGCAGACAACTTCTTAGAAAAGTGTGCTGTACTCCAAGCACCAAAAACGCTGAGGAACTTACAATCAATACTAGGATTCCTGAATTTCGGAAGAACTTACATTCTAAAATATGCAGAGAGGGTTAAACCTCTCTATGAATTAATAAAACCAGATTTTAAACCAATCAATTGGACTCAAAAACACACAGAAATTTTGAGATCATTGCAAACTGACATGTTAGCAAAAACAAAATGGCAAACTCGCGACAATACACGCAACCTTGTAATCCGAGTCATCCAAGGAAGATGCGGATTCACGTACCTGACCTCTAATGAGGGAGAAAAGGTACCAATAGCATACAAATCACACTTGTACTCACAAGCTGAAAAAACATTCAGTCATGCGAAAAATGCTGTAAATGCGGTTCAAACAGCTGTAGCAAAAGAAAGAGCCCAGGCCCAAGGCAGACGGATTACTGTTTTAACAGCAGAATCAGCCTTCGAGGCATTAACAAGCCCATGTAATTTAACTACCGTGGCATTAGATCCAAAATGGATACAATGGGAAAATTCTGTTGCTACAGAAAAAGTGAAATACTATTTTGACCCGGAAATGAAAAAATTGAAATATCTAACATATGAAAAAGAATATCCTCTGCCTAACGACATTCTGCTCCTACAACAGTACGCCTGCGTAATATACACAAACAGTTATGCAGAACCCTCAGTTTGGGGAAAACAAGCTTATAACGCTACATGCGAGGTTGTCAAATGCCGGTGGCGCGGAGGTAAACTGAGACCACTGGTAACAATGTCACAATCTGTAAAAAACAATTCAGGCCAACAGACTGAATTAATAGCTTTAAATATGGCGCTCGACATTGCCGATCGTGAATTCCCGACACTAATAGTGTGTGATTCGCATTCCTGCGTCAAATCATACAATGAAGACTTGCAGAAATGGGTTGAAAACGGTTACAAAGATAACACAGGTGCCACAATAAAGCAAAAATCGCTTTGGGAACAAGTAGTTCTTGTAAAGAAAGAACTACAAAAGACTCACGTGATACATACACTGAGTCATCAGCGTGATGGCGTTCACGCTGCAGGGAATTCATTGGCTGAAACAGCCACAGCGGAAGCAACTAATCCGGCTTCCGTAGCCACAAAAAAGCGTTCAGAAAAATACATAGACGGGGAAACCATGCTGGCGGAAAAAACGTCTTCAAAAGGCGACTGTGCAGCATTACCCGTGAACTATCCACTCAATTATACATACATAATCGATGCAAACTCCGTTTCTTTTGCTCGAATCCCTGGAGTGGGGGATAGAGTGATTCCAAACACGAACAGGAGAGTCTTGCTAATAGCAGACGCACACATGGGTGAAGGTCTAGGGCACCGAAGGATCAAGGAATCTCTGACAGAATTTTTTCAACGGACTACTTTTACAACGCAACTTTTACAACGCAGGATCCATTACAACGAAGTACCATTACAACGCATTTTTTTACATCGCAGATACCTTTACAACGCATGCCATTACAACGTAAGTATTGGTAAGTATATAATTATAGTAAAATTATAGTAAAAATGTTATAGGTTTGGGTTTTTGGGTAAATGGGTATTTTTAGGGTTCAGGGTTCAGGGCTAGGTTTGGGTTTTTGGGTAAAGGGGTATTTTTAGGGTTCAGGGCTAGGTTTGGGTTTTTGGGTAAATGGGTATTTTTAGGGTTCAGGGCTAGGTTTGGGTTTTTGGGTAAATGGGGATTTTTAGGGTTCGGGGCTAGGTTTGGGTTTTTGGGTAAAGGGGTATTTTTAGGGTTCAGGGCTAGGTTTGGGTTTTTGGGTAAAGGGGTATTTTTAGGGTTCAGGGCTAGGTTTGGGTTTTTGGGTAAAAGGGTATTTTTAGGGTTCAGGGCTAGGTTTGGGTTTTTGGGTAAAGGGGTATTTTTAGGGTTCAGGGCTAGGTTTGGGTTTTGGGTAAATGGGTATTTTTAGGGTTCAGGGCTAGGTTTGGGTTTTTGGGTAAAGGGGTATTTTTAGGGTTCAGGGCTAGGTTTGGGTTTTTGGGTAAAGGGGTATTTTTAGGGTTCAGGGCTAGGTTTGGGTTTTTGGGTAAAGGGGTATTTTTAGGGTTCAGGGCTAGGTTTGGGTTTTTGGGCAAAGGGGTATTTTTAGGGTTCATTGCTAGGTTTGGGTTTTTGGGTAAAGGGGTATTTTTAGGGTTCAGGGCTAGGTTTGGGGTTTTGGGTAAAGGGGTATTTTTAGGGTTAAGTGGTAGGTTTGGGTTTTAAAAAAAATAAATTAAAATTAAATTAAATTATATTAAATTTAATAACTTACATTTTTAAAAATATTATATACTTACCAATACTTACGTTGTAATGGTATGCGTTGTAAAGGTATTTGCGTTGTAAAAAAATGTGTTGTAATGGTAGTTCGTTGTAATGGATCCTGCGTTGTAAAAATTGCGTTGTAAAGGTATGCGTGCTAAAAGTATGCGTGGTAACGTCATACATCCGCCTGCAACATTACAAATTTGTAATGAGGTGTCAAAACTGCAACAGAGATCGCAGTGGCGAACCGGCCGAAGTAGTACCAGAACACCTAGTAGAAAGCATAAGGCGATCTATACGCATGATTAAACAGAAAACATGCGTCCCTATGTATATTATTTAAGACTAGATTCACTTAAAATGTAGACCCCAGCGCTCGGCTGACGCCAGAACTGTTATAAAAGATTTGCGAGTCTATATCGGCACATACGCAATTGGCATGCTACATTCTGACCATGGTCCTGCTTTTAGCTCTCGAGCTTATAAGGAGGCCATGACCAGCATGGGCATTGCATTGCGGTACTCTTGTCCCTTCCATCCTGAGGGAAACGGGATTGTGGAAAGAAAAAACCGAGACATAAAGCAATCTATAACGGCGAGGGTATTATGTACGGGTACTGGGTGGGTCCAACATTTAACAAGTGTCCAACGTAGTCTTAACAATCTGCCAAGAAATTCTCTAAAAGGTTTCAGTCCGTATGAACTATTGTTCGGTACTAGAATGCATATTCAGGACTTAGATAGTCAGACTTCAGTGGTAGAAGAAAAATGCTTTGATATCAAAGATCGTTTGGCTATTTTACAGGACTTAAATTAAACAAGAAAAGACCTGAGCAACGTAAAGCTAAAAGAGCAGCCAACAGCCACTGAAGAGAAACCACCTGTCCCAGCAAGGCCTGTCTGGATTCCAAAGATTGGGGATCTGGTCAGAGAGAAGATCGCGGTGAAGAAGGAATTTGGGCCTTCTTACAGAAAAGCAGTACCTGTCTTAGCTGTCAACGGAACAAGATCAGTTGTACTACCGCCCCTTGCTGGTAAAAAGGAGAACCGAGTTGTATCCATCGACCTGGTAAAACCACAATCATGTGGCCGATAATAAGTAGTAGGCCCAGTGGACTCCCAAGAAATAGCAGAAGACCAAATCTTGCTACAATCCAAGAGGTTCAAACTGAGAGACTAATCACATTTGAAAAACCTGCAGTGATTAAAAAGGGACTATGCAATAATGCCATGGAACTTGTGCCTCTTGAAGCCCAAATTGAAACAGTCCATCAAGAAACACCTGTCTACAACGATGTAGCCACAGACTATGCTAATGAAACAAAGAAAATTCCAAAAGCAAATAAAAATCCGGAAGCGATTCCAACAATTGACAGAACTGCATCTGGCTACTTCATCAATTTCGATGACTTTTCTGAGGATCTAAGCGAGCCTGAAGAACAGCCAACAAATAAATCTTTTAAATACAAAGTAACAGAACTCTTTCATGAACTAAAAGAAACCGATCTGATTTCTCCGTGGATTGAATTTTGAATTGTGTTAGGTGTACTTTTCCTCCTGCTTTGGCTCACCATGGTTCTTTGTTTGGGAAAATTCATTGAGGGAAAATATAGTACAATGGACACAGCAAGTCAGAACATCAACTTGGTCCTAAAGCCACACAAGTCATCTCACATAGAGAAAAGAGAACTATCATCCGTGAATGTCACAGCCAATCCAATACCCGGTGGGGTAGCTTGGGACAAAACAGTTTAGGATATTAATGGCCCGGTCGAGCTCTTGAAGTATCCACACAAGTTTAAGATTTCATTGAGTGACTTAGTAAAACCGAGCACATTTTCTGATGATTGGGACTTTGAAAGTATTAATGATAAGATGTCAGACTTAGTAATGTCAGCAAAATTTACAGAACATGATTACTTGCAGGGTTCATCTAATTATGAAGAATTGTACTGCTACAACCATTTTGCACATCACTATTTGCATACATCTGCTCAACCTAGAAATGTTTTAAATTATAATCAATGGGAACATTGTGCAACTCCACCAAAAGGCAGTTCAAAAACATTTTATGAGAAATTCCCATACTTCTCAGGGTTTAACACAAGTGAAGCAGAAGTCTTTTATTTCAAAATGTTAAATAAGACAGGAATGAAAACAAGGCTGACAAACACTAAATTAAACTCTGCCTCGAATGGCTACAGAAATCCACACTGGCAGAAATTAAGCAACACTTGACTTTACTTAAAGACGGCGCTGACTTGCGTGATTTCATAATGGGACCACGCAAAAAGCGTCAAAAACGTTTCATAGCGGCCGGTATATAGGCAGCTTACAACGAAGCTTGGAAAATAATGCAAATTGAAACAGCAGAAAAAATACGGGCAATTGACCGTATTAATTTGGAAAAATCACTTTCTGTTGTGGACAATGGGTTAATGACTCTGTCTTCCAGAATATATTCACTGGACAGCATTGTATCATCTGCTATAGATATAATAGAACAGGACTTGTTAATGTTACAACATGGTCAGTCCCAATTACGTTCTATTGTACAGCTTGGCTGGACGTTACAAAATCTGCGTTCAGGCTACGTGCCTTGGCGTTTAATCAACACAACGTCATTATTCTCTATCTTTAACCTTACTGATACACAAATCAGCTTGGCACAGAAAGGAGCAGACTATACGATTCTGAGCATTGAAAAACTTGAGAGATTACCATTGACAATGTCAGAAAGACCGTCATTGAATGGATAATACACGGAATAATTGCAATTCCGATAACAACTTTCAAATTCAAATTCTGTCAAGAATATATACCAGCAGGCCAGTATGAAAAGTTGGGTAAAGGGTACATTAAGTCATCATGGAAATTACCTTACACACACACATGTTATAGTGAAAAGGAACAGAATGTATTTCTTAGTGGTAATAATTGTAAAAGATCACTAAGTGGTATACTTCTGTGTCAAGGTATTAACTTGCATGGGGCCTGTGAGGGGACTTCAAATAACCTTTCATGTCACCAGCATGGCACACCTGCAACTCGAATAGAGCCATTCTTTAGACGGCTTTCTAACGGGAGCTATATTCTAATAGTGGACCACAGATGTTGTGGCATGGTGCCAGGAAAAGCTTATCTAGTTAGCGTTAGTTCCATGGTCACTTGCTGTATGCAAGTATTGTTTCCAAACAGCACTCCAGACAGGGAAGAAAACATTTGGCCATTTTTGAATATCTCTTCTATTCGAATTGATACTTTAAGCAGAATGAAGTCTGTCCTTTTGCAGACAACTGTGCCCTTGACGTCATCAAAAGAAACGTATGATCTGCAAGTTGCAAGGACAACGGCAGAGATACATAGCCTTTTATCAGCAAATTGCCCCCTACATTTCGCAGAAATGTTAAGCCAAATCCTAAATATGTCCGATACTGGCGGTATCCCACATATATTTAAGACAGTTTTTTGGGACTGTTAACACCCTTCACAACAGTTCTGGGCATTTTTCCTAATTTTGTCCATTCTGTCTTTGGCGGCCTACCACTCCTGTTGGGACTCGTAGCAGGCATTCTATTTTTGATACTTCTGCTTCGTTATGGCAAGCCAAAACGCAGACAAAACTCCAGCCACAATGGAAGAAACGATCCTAGCTATACGCTATCGGGACCGCATAACTAAAGTCCTTGGATTAGCCCGGCTAAGAGATCTGAATATGACCTGGTCTCTTTCATTCAGACCAATCTGGCAGAATTGTATCTTACCTGTGCTTCGATGTATGCTATGCGGAGAAGAATGCGTGTTGGACGTCTGTCTTACACTACAATCAGCAGTACCATTGGATACAGATACTTTGCTAAGTCCTGTAACGGCTCATGCATCGTGTTGTCCCCAGCGGTTACCGGTCCTGATGACGGCATTCGTTGAGACTTCACCACTGCGATTAAAGGGTAGTGAAGTACGAGATGAGAGCAACATCACCCAGGTACGACCTTCTGTGAGCACTGCTGATCCTGTCATCGATAATAGCAATCATGCTTGCGACTGCACAGTTGTGGCATTTTCCAACTTGGTCGAACTTTCACCTGAAGCGGTAAACCACTTTTTTGAAAGTCTGTCTGAAATGATGTTTTCCCCCGAACAAAAAGAATAACTTTTAAGCAAACTAGTACACAGCGTTCCCTGAACTCTGAATTCGGCCTTCGACTTTGATAAACAAAAGCTACTGAACATATTTGGAACTATATTTTTTCTCTCTCCCCTGAAAGCAAAATTATTTTTTTTCAATTCCAAAATATTTACCTTTTTTTTGGCACATGTACTCTGCTTGAAGTAGAACTATTCTTAGAGAACAGAGCTTCTATTTTGGGAACTCTAAAAACAATATATCACGTCAGCCTCTAGCACATTTACAGCAACTGTATTTATATGTGATGGAATGGTCTCGACCCTTTTTTCTGTATTAAGAGCCATTTCATGTGTAAATTTTGCAAATCATTCATGCCGATATATATATGCATCCTTTTTAGTGAATGATTACACTGCTTGAAAAGCGTACAGTACCTATAATCATTTTTCATGTATTTCGGATACACCATTTCAAATGCAAAAATGTATTTTGGGGTGGGTTGGTATACACATGCACCTTTTATGTTTACTATTGCTTAAGTTTTAGTAATGATGGACATTAATTCGTGGAGTGGGTGTAGTGTTTTATCTAGGAAACCCGACTCGATATTCCTATTTTATGCCCTTGTCCGGCTATATTCAATAATATCCATACAACGGCATAATAATCATATCCATAACTCAGTCGTAGCACATGCTGTCACATTAAGCAGGGCTACTTCTCCGGCCCCCTAGTAAAGCACACCGAGTTCTCTAAACAAAACCAAGCCTCCAGCAACCTGGGAAATCCCCCTTGCTTTTGTTTTGATTTCGTCCTAGAACTCCTGTAAAGCACTGTAAGAACGGCCAGTTCTTAATGACATCTTTATTGACGTCTTATGTCCAACCTTACGTCAAACCCAGGCACCTTTCAGGTATAAATATACCAACGTTGCCTTAAGCAAACACACAGTGGTGAATCTGGAGCAGAGCAGCTATCTACTTGCCCGGAAGCCCAGCTGATGCGAGAGCCCACGGACGCTGCCCCTCCTCTTTGACGCGCTGAGAAAGACGCTGTCTTTTCTCCTGCCGAGAAATCCAGCTCCGGCGTTTCCAGCCTACTCTTGCGGGTTGCTGGGATATCGAGTCCTGAGAGAGAGATACCAGACCTCTTGCTTTCTATTACCCAGGTACGGAACTGACTAAACCCTTACAAAGAATTCTTGAGTCAGATTCTTGGCAAAACAAACTTAACTTAAACTGCTACTTCCTTACTCCTTCCCACGTATTAGGCTTAGGTCAGGTACACCGGGGTAGGCGTATTTAGAAGCACCAGTTGAGTACGATTAGTCAATGTATATATGTATGTATATATTTTATCTATTTTAAAGTATCATATGGCTAAGAAACCATATCAATGCTTTTACAGAATTTTTTTATAATCCTCCTTTTACTGTACGCACTTTACTTTACCATGAGCATTACAATCGTGGCAATTCATTTCTCTTGTATGAGGAAGAAGACTGCTCAATAAATAACACCTTTTATTGAAAACGCCCGTCTCTCTTTTCTCTGCATTCTGGTGAAACTAAGTACGCACATTTGACTGAGTGAAATAGCTGTCTTTTGTTTTCACACGACTCTAGAGATACACTCTTATTCAGGGAGAACAAAGTTGTCATGTTTTATGGTTGTCAGAAGCTAATCCCTTCTTGTCTATCCAGGGAGGTTAAACTCCTCCTCGTTTATTCGAGAAAGTTTCTAGTGACCTCTGAGCTAGCTGGCAAACCTTAAGTCTAATATAGTCAGTAGAGACCTAGATAACCTCAGTCCTACGTCTACACTGCTGAATATATTATTCCAATGCGCAGAGCCTATTGGGAATGTAGGAACTACACTACAATATTTATACCTTGAAGTTGCCGAGTTTGACGTAAAGGTGGACATAATAACGTCATCAAAGAGTCTCAGTTCTTTGCCAACTCCATGAGTTCTTAACAAGTCAGTTCTCGAGCAAGGGAAAGTCCCAAGCTGCTGAAGCCGAGTTTTCCAAGAAATCGTTATAGATTTTCGGAACTAGTGGAAGTAGCCCTGCCGTATTTGGACTGCATGAGCTATGCCTAAATATGGTTATGATTTCTATGCCTATATAAGGATATGGTGATTTATACCTATATAAGGGCATGAATCTGGAAAATTACAATAGGGTCCTAAAATAATACATAACACCCACTCCACGTTATCATGTTCATCTAAGTTCAAGCACTAAAATATATCATCTAGAGCATGTGTTTACAACCCCAAAAAAAACATATAAAATGTATTTGAAATGGTTGCACATGGAAAAAATGAGCATTTTGTACAGTACACAATTAAAGGCAATGATGTAATTGTAAGCATATGATATGATATAATGCTAACCGAATGAATCACAAAATTTACAATTATGAAATGGCTCTAGATACAGAAAAAAGGTCGAGACCATCCCATGACAGAATATATAAGCTAGTCTGATTTGTTTATTGGGTCAATATTGTTTCTAGGAAGTGGTCAAAGAATTCTTGTTCTCTAAGAATAGTTCTACTTTAAGCAGATTACTTTGTGCCAACGTTCAGTCTGTTTTGGAAAAAAGTCAAATAAATCTGTAGTGGAAGTAGATTTTCAAACTTTGGAAGCTTTTGTTTTGAAAAAGTGAAGGTCTAATTTCAGAGTTCCAAAAGAACGCTGTGTGATAATTTCAAAAGTTATTCTCGGTGTCAGGAGAAAACATTAAGTCATCAAGGCTGGCAAAGAAATCGTCTAGCACAGTAGGTGAAAGTTCGACCACTTCATTAAGAAGGTCAATTGTGCACAGATGTGAAGCATTGCCGTCAGCGTCACCCGCGTTAGCAATGTTCATAGCAGATGGTACCTGTGTGCCTGTTGGTCCGCGTATCTCTCCTCCAGTTGGATTTGCCGGTGAGATTTCAATGAATGCCGTCATCAGGATTGGTAGCCGTTGGGGGCAACACAACAAAAGAGTCGTTACCTGACCCAGTAATGCGTCAGCATCCATTGGCATAGCCAATGATAGTGTCAGACAGATATCCAACACTCATTCCTCTCCACAAAGCAGGCATCGTAGAACAGGTAAGATGCAATCTTGCCAGATTGGTCTGAATGACAGGAACCATGTGGTATTCAGATCTCTCAAACGAGCCAAGCCAAGGATCTGTGTTATTCTGTCACGCTACCTCATGGCCTGGAGCGCATTCTCCATGCTGACCGGTGGCCTGATTTGCCATAATGGAGTAGGAGGAATAAAAATAAGATCCCTGCTACGAGTCCCAAGATGAGAGGCAGGCCGACGAACACAGAGTGTACAAAGTTAGGAAAAATGCCCAGGACTGCTTCAAAGGGTGCTAACAGACCCGAAAAAATCGTCTTAAATACATGTGCAATACCGCTGGTATCAGACATGTTAAAGATACGACCTAACATTTCTGCAAAATGTATTGGGCAGTTTGTTGATAATAATGCATGTATCTCAGCAGAAGTCCTTGCAACTTTCAGATCATACGTCTCTCTGGACGAGGTCAGTGGCACAGTTTTTTGCAAAAGAATGGCTTTCATTCTGCTTAAAGTATCAATTTGTATAGAACAGATGTTCAGAGTGAAGGCCATAGTGGCGACTCCCCGTCTGTCTTAGTTTTAGGAGACAATACTTGCATACAACAAGTGACCCTGGCTGACACTCTAACGAGATAGCCTATTTCTGGCATCATTCCACAACAGCTGTGATCATTTAACATAATGTAGCTACCATTGGAAAGCTGCCTGAAAATTGGATCTATCACCGCTGTGGGCGAACCTTGCAGGTGGCAAGAAAAGTTATTGGAGGAACCTTCGCAGGCTCCGTGTAAATCAATACCTTGACACAATAGTGTACCGCTTAGTGAGTTTTCACAATTTTTACCACTAAGAAATACCTCCTTTCCCCCACTCCAACATTTGTGTGTGTATGGTAAATCCCAGGTCGACTTAATGTATTCTTTACCCAACCTTTCATATAGGCCTGCTGGTATGTGTTTTAAGCAATATTGAAACTGTAAAGTCGTCACTGGTATTGTGATGGTGCCATGTATTATCCATTCAACTGATGGTTTCTCAGAAACGGTCAAAGGTAATCTCTCCAGTTCTTCTATGCTCAGCACCGCATAGTCTGCTCCCCTTTGTGCCAACGCGATTTGTTTATCTGTAAGGTTAAATACAGTAAACAATGACGTAGTGTTGATTAAACGCCAAGGCACATAGCCAGAACGAGGGTTTTGTAACGTCCAGCCTAACAGCATTATAGAACGTAATTGAGATTGGCCATGTTGTAACATTAGCAAGTCCTATTCCATTATGTCTATGGCAGAGGATACAATGCTGTCCAAAGAATATATTCTGGACGACAGAGTTGTTAACCCATTGTCAACTACAGAGAGTGATATCTCTAAATTAATACAATTGATTTCTCGTATTCTTTCAGCTGTTTCAATTTGCGTGACTTTCCATGCTTCATTGTATGCAGCGTATTTACCGGCGAATATGAAACGTTTATGACGTGTATTACGAGATCCCAGTAAGAATTCTTGTAAATCAACGCCATCTTTAAGCAAAGATAAGTGTTGTTTTATTTCTGGGAGTGTGGATCTCTGTAGCCACTCAAGGCATAGTTTTCCTACACTATTAAGTTGTTATTATCCCTGGATGTTGTCTTTGGATATATCTTGGATCTGTCCGAGTTACTATGATCCCTTGTGTCTTGTTAAGGAATCTATCTTGACAGTTATTCGTGTCTGTGGGCCAGGATTTGTTCTGTTCTGTTGTAAAATATGGTTTAAGTCTACCTCCTCATCTGTAGTTCTATTACTATCGGGTGAGGGCTTAGATATGGACGGTTTGTTTAAATCTTTTATCTTAGCAATGCCAAGACAAGATGTCTGTTGAACAGTGTAATTTAAAAACATAATTTGTCCCGGGACGATGCAGGCTCTGAACAATGCTTCTAAACCTTGTACCTGCCAGTCCTTTGTGCCCGAAACAGTTTTTGTCTCAATGTTGTCTTTCCAAAAGTCAAAGCCTAAGGTGCACAATTGAGCATAAAAGCCCGCAGAATAAATTTGTTTAGTATTTGTCAACATACTTTTCATGCCTGTCTTATTAACATTTTTAAAGTAAAAACTTTTTGGGTTTTGTAACATTAAAACCTGTGAAATATGGAAAGGTTCCAATACATGTTTTAGAACTACCTTTTGGAGGTGTTGGACAATGTTCCCATTGATTATAAGTGAAAACATTTCTAGGGTTTGCAGATTTATGCAAGTAATGATGGCCAAAATGATTAAAACAATACATTTCGTCATAATTTGATGAACCTTCTAAGTATTCATGTTTTGTAAATTTTGCTGACATTTCTAAGTCTGCCATCATGTTATTAACAGTTTCAAAGTCCCAATCATCAGAAAATGTGCTTGGTGAAACAAAGTCACTCAAGGAAACCTTAAATTGCTGTGGAATTTTCAGCAGCTCGACAGGGCCATAAATGTCATAATCAGTTGTATCCCACGCTATTCCACCTGGTAGAGGAACCGCTGTGATGTTTACTGATGACAGGTCTCAGTGTTCACGATGAGATGATTTGTGTGGCTTCAGGAGCAAGTTGATGTTCTTACTTGCTGTGTCCATTTTAACCCCTAGCGTGCTCGTGACGGAACCACTCCGTCACGAGCCACGGTGGGGCTGTGCTGGTGACATAATGGTTCTGTCACGGCCCGGCCGCATGCCTGCATGGCGCTGATTTTGCGCCTGCGCGGCGGGTTTCTATTGAGCGGGCGGGGCTGTGACTGAACTATTCCGTCACAAGCACACCAACACCGCGGCTCGTGACGGAATTATTTTTGATAAAAACTTTTTCAGGATTTTCTGTTAGTTCAGGCTTTACAGGTTTCCCTCCCAAACTATCTCTTCCCAGTTCTTCATAGGATTTTTCAATAATTCTGGCAAGTTCATACGTTTGCTCAGTAATATCGAGACCTGTTTGAAATCTTTCAGTAATTTCATACCAAGATTCAAGGCTGGTTCTGGACCGTATTCATTTTGAATCTGTCTCAGAACGTCTGGTATTACCGCCATAGATGGGACACCATGTGTTTTTGTGTAGATTGAAGCAAAGACTGTACCCCAAGTGTCACAGTCCTCCACGTGTGGGGCTATCCCCATTGGTAAACAGAATGTTAGAATCCTGTGTTTCTCATGAGGTGTACTATCGGGAAATACTGCCTCTATTTGAGTAATTTTCGGGGTTAACCAGAATGGAATTTGTTCCCTTTTTGCGGGCAATTTACCAATGACTGACTGTATAGTCTGTGGTGTGATTTTGTCTGTGTTCCCCTGATGAGGGGTGTGCTGTGGAATTCTTATAGCAGGTTGGACCGTTAAGGTCCGCATGACATATTGTACCAATTGTCTATGTATTTTGATTAATTGTTTTAGCTGAGCTAACAGTTCTACATCTGACATTCTTTCAATGTTAGGATGTGGTGTATAGCTGGCTAGTACCGGCCATGTTGCTCCTGGTCTACCTAGTGGACCGAGCGTGGTAATGTGAATTTGATGTTGTACGGCGCCTTTAAACCAGAGCTGATGCTCTTGGTAAGTTAGTGGAATTTCAACGTCCTCGAAAGGAACGTATTCCGCTGGATGTTCCTCCATCTTGTAGAAGTAGAACACGTGTTGTTGGATTTGCTTGTGGAAAGACTATCCATGAATAGAATACCTATGTGTGCCGATATTCATGTGCCTCTATGACGAATATAACCGTACCACCTCTCGGTGATAGGCCATTTTCTATAAGCTTTATAGCTATGGCTTGTCTTACGTTTTCGGGGCTGACTATAGCATACGGGTCATTTTGTTGGAGACCTGTCTCGTCTAAACCCGGTCGGGTAATAGTGCCTGCAGGTCCACCGTTCTCTTAGTCGCTATCTTGCATTTTGTTGCAAGTTATGCAGAGAAAGTTTCAAGAAAACAAAGATAAGGTGCACAATATTTTGGAACACTGTATCCTACAACGTTAAACAAACCAAAAACGAATACATAGGATTTTCGTCCTACTCAGTTATGGCGGATATTTTATCCTTTGACCCACTCCAGAGGTCTATTGGAGTATTTACGGTAAAAAGGGGTCTCTGTGAAAAGCACGACTGAGTTACTCTAGTATCTAGCGTTAAATTAGTGCCTTACCAAACATTGGGCGCCATGTAGTGTAGTTCCTATATTCCCAATAGGCTCTGCGCATTGGAATAATATATCCTATAGATTAGATGTAGGACTGAGGTCTACTAGGTCTCTATCGAATATACAGGCTTAATTGTGAGTGCCAGCTAGCTCAGAGGTCACGAGAAACTTTCTCGAATTCACAAGAAGGGATTAGTTTCTGACAACCGCATAAACATGACAACTTTGTTTCCCAAAGATAAAACTGATCATCAGAGTTGTGGAAACAATAGATATATATTTCACTCAGTCAATTGTGCATGCTTCGTTTCACCAGAGGTGCAGAGAAATAGATAGACGGGCGTTTTCAATAAAAGGATTTATTGAACAGTCTTCTTTCTCAAGCATAAGAAATGAACTGCTAGAATCGTAAAATGGTTGTAAAATATAATGCATACAGTATAAAAAGTAGAACAAAATAATACTGTAAGAGCATTGTATGTTTCCTAAACCATAGAAAAATACATACATAAATAACAGAGGCTAAAAGTACTCAACTGGTGCTTCTAAAGTACGCCTACCCCGGTGTTCCTAACCTAAGCTTAGTACGAAGGAAGAAGTAAGTGAGGTGTAGCATAAATGTAGTATTCTTTTGCCAAGAATCTGTCCAAGATTTCTCTTAGGGTCTAATCATCTCCGTACCTTAGTTTAGAATGAAGAAAGTCAATCTTGGGACTCGATTTCCCAACAACCCGCATGGGTAGCTTGAAAACACTGGAGCTGGATTTCTCGGCAGGAGACAAGACAGCGTCTCTCTCAGTGCGTCTGCTGGAGGGTCGGCTTCCTTCAGCACTTGCTGTGGCTGGATGCTTCGGGCAAGTAGATAGTCGAACTACTCCAAACCACTGTGTGTTTGCTAAGGCAAGTGTGGGCATATTTATACCTTGAAGTTGCCGAGTTTGACGTAAAGGTGGACATAATAACGCCATCAAAGAGTCTCAGTTCTTTGAAAACTCCATGAGTTCTTGGACAAGTCAGTTCTCGAGCAAGGGAAAGTCCTTAGCTGCTGAAGCCGAGTTTTCCAAGAAATCGTTGTAGATTTTCGGAACTAGTGGAAGTAGCCCTGCCGTATTTGGACTGCATGAGCTATGCCTAAATATGGTTATTATTTCTATGCCTATATAAGGATATGGTGATTTATACCTATATAAGGGCATGAATCAGGAAAATTACAATAGGGTCCTAAAATAATACATAACAGATCAAAAGTATATGAAAAGAGAGGAGAGTAGGTAAATCATCAAACAAAATTGTAGATCGTGTCTGTGGGGGTTGGTAATAGTCCTGAAAAAGGAATGGCAATCGGACGTACTACAGGTAAGTAGAGCATGTCGATAACAAGTTATGGATGCAGTGGGTAAGGCCAGCTAGGGCTGGTTCCTTTGGGTCATCTAGCAAGTGGTCTGCCATTCCTTATAGGCCTGTACATTTTTTATATAGTTTTATTGGCATTTATAACCAGTAGAAGTACAGTTTTTCAATATACGACCCATAATACCATAGTACATTTCAGTGACAGCCCCTTAGTAGGCGCGCCAGTAGCCCCCGAATCCTGGGCACCCCCAAACCATATGCATAAAATCAGCATCTGCCCCTGCAGTGTGGACAGGAGGATGGATGACCTTGATACATATTATGCAGCAGTTTGGAGGCAAGATACACCTGGTGCACAAAATTGTACTGGATCAGTACTGGATCAGCTTAAACCATGCATTTGAGGACGTCCTTGAGGAGAGCCTCCCAGTCCGCCTCTGATAAATGCTCCCCCATTGCCTCATGCCACTTATGTTCAATCGCTAGGGCAGGTGCATGTGTATCTTCCTGCAGTGCCCTATACACCTGAGATACCAGCCACATGTTCCTGCCAAATTAAGTAGGGCCACCAGCGTCTGTGATTCTTGCTGAATCTCTGGGAAGGAGGACCATATCCCCATCGAAATGGCCTCTATCTTGGCAAATTGTTAGAATTGCCCCCTGCCCAAGTTGAAAGTAGCCACTGCACCCGTCAAAGTAATGAACCTGTTGCTTGGGTATAAAGTCTCTGCAATGTCTCACAGCCCCCCTGTTCAGTCACCCACCAACATCAGCCACCCAATTTGTGCAAAGGTTCTCAGAGACCAAACATCCAAGTTTGGGGCATACAGCGTCCGCCTCAACATATTCAGGACCACCCGCTCCCCCATGGAAAACCTGTTCCACAACAAACGGCACAGTGCTCGAGACACTCACCCTCATCAGTAGTTCTGGCAATGAAGTCTTACAGTGGGTACTATCTAACAATCTTCTCTCAGTCCCTCCCTCCCCCTGTCCTGTCAGTGTCCCGCATGCTGCAGATGGGCCGCTAGATTGTAAAGCTCCATGCAGGGCACCTCCATACCTTATTTCTTCCAAATGTAGCGCGCCCAACTCTCTTCTTCCCAGCGGCCATAGCAGGTCTCCTATACGCCTGACCAGGTCCTTGAAAGTCAGCCAGGATATGTAGAGTAGAATACCCTGAAAAATACATAGACACCAGGGTAGTAAGATAATCTTGACCAATGCAATCTTTCCCATCAGGGAGAGTCTGAGGGTGTTCCAAAATTAGATAGCGGACTGGAGGCCCACCAATACCCTACCCATATTCAGCTTGTGAAAAGCCTCATGGACCCGTGTCAATGATATTTCATGGTATCATAAACTGGCGAGCTACCAAGGGAGACCCACCAGCTGGAGTTCTCGCAACAGCCTTCCTGCCAAAGCGCCCAATGGGAACAACTTAGATTTTGCCTTATTCATGCGCAACCTCAATACCTCCCCAAATTCTGCCAGGCCCGCCAACAATATAGGAGCTGAATAGTATGGTTGGCGCAAAAATACTAGTGCATCGTCTGAGTACAAAGACATCATGTGTGGTTGATATCACCTGCACACCCCATCCACGTAACACTGTTCACAATAAACACGCTAAAGGTTCCATTGCCGTAGCAAACAGCGACAGCAATAGTAAGCAGCCATGTCTAGTCCAACTAGAAAGTGAAAAGCTCCCCAACACTGTCCCTCCAACACGCACCCTCTCCATCAGTGCAATGTACAGTAACAGCAACCACTGCAGAAAAGAGCCTTTATGCTGCTTAACTGCTGCTATCGGTACCCCCACTCCACAGAATCAAAAGCTTGCTCTATATCCAACAGAGCCAATGCATAACTATCCTAAGTCAACAGTGGCGTGTGCAGCACCATTGAGAGGAGGCCCAGATTACATAATGTATTGCGAAGGGGGACAAAGCCACATTGGCACTAGTGAACCAATGATGGCAAATGAGGCAAAAATCTGGACGTGAGGATTTTACTAAGAATCTTTGAATCGACATTCAACATCAAGAGAGGGCAGTATTAAGCAAACTCCCTTGGATCCTTATCCGATTAGAGCAGCATCACAATATGACTCCTTCATTGATGTAGGTAGTACCCCCGCACTCGTAGGACTCATTATAGATGGCTAAACGGCAATCCGCTATCCCCCAGCCCTAGACTGATACAACTCTCCCAGTAGGCCACCCCCACCCGAGGCTCTGGCGACATTCAAAGATCAAATAGCCGCCAGAACCTTCACCCCATCAGTCCTCATCTGATAACCTAGCTCACTGCACTGCAGCCAGATAATCTTCCACCTCCCCTTCAGTGCTCGCTGAGTCACAAGTGTACACTTCCCACAGGTTAGCAGCAGAAACTTCTGCAATGCCTTGATGAGTGTGCCCTTCCGTCGCGCTCGCATCCCAAATTCTGATAATAGGGATCTCGTTTTTCAGGAGCGTGGCCAGCATCCTGCCCGCCTAATTCTCCTTGGCATGAAGCCGCTGTACCACCCAGACAAATCTATCCAGTCTGTCTCATGTCTCTAGTACCTCTCATCTGCAGCCCTTCCAATCAAGGAATTTTCCAGGGTCTTCGGCAATCACACTCTCCAACCCACTCAACTGTTTCTACTGCACCTCCAACAACTGTGACACCAGTTGCCTGACCCCATAAGACATCTTCATGCACTCCCCCCTCAGTACCATCTTCATGGTGTCCCATTCGGTGGCCCTGAGATCCATGCTGTTCCAATTTTCCTTTCAAACAATGGTCTAGCACCTCCACAATGCCATGCATGAATATCTGGTGCAATAGCGCCTCCACTCTCAGCCTTCATAGCAGGACCGTGGGGAACCTCCTGCCCACAACATAAAAAACAAGCAACAGGGAATGGTCTGATAAGTATATCACTTTAGAGAGGGTATCGACCACTCTGCCCCCGACACAGACAATAATCCAGCCTGCTGTGCATACCCATCGCTGGGGTGTAACAAGAGTAAGTCTACACCCAGGGTGACGGTCCCACCAGACATCGTGTAAACCGAGCCCCAGCATAACTTCACGCAAGGCCATAGTCATGCCTGGCATGGTGTCCATGCATGGAGGAGCCCGATCCAGTATTTAATCAAGCACACAATTCAAATCTCCCGCCAAAACCAACTCCACCGCCAGGTAGGGCGCCACGGCACCCGCCACTGTGCCATAAAACCCTGCATCATCAACATTGGGGCATACATGTTTATAAAGCATATCTCCCTACCATCCAGGGTGCCAAAGAGAACCACATAGCGTCCTTCCACATCCACTCCCTTTGCACAGAATGGCACATCTGGCGCCACACAGATCCTGACCCCGTGCATACCCCGAATACGAGGTCGAAAACAGTTGCTCCCTCCATCTACTCATTAGCTGCCCTATGGACCCCTCCCAGACGTGTTTCCTGCAAAAGCAATATCAATATTTGATACTACTGTAAATAGGAGTACACTTGCTTGCACGTAATGAGTTGGCCTAAGCCCAGCACATTCCATGCTGCAGAATGGAGCATGTTGGTCCTTCAATAGAGAAAGTTGCATGTTATGTTAGGATATTTGTAGGGGGGCGTGGCTACCAGCCGACGGTGGTGGATGTGAGCTGACTCGGCTCCGTCTGAATGCCCTGTAAATTGGCAAATTTATCCTGTAAGACCCGCTACTACTCCCCCTGCATTTCACCCCTGTGCAGAGAAGAAGGTCCGGGTGCAGAGCGGAGACCCCCCTGGGCTCTAACTGCAGGGATTACAGGCTACAGAAGTCCCGTAGCGAGAGACCTACAGAAGCGGCGAACACGCCGGAGACCGCGACCCACAGTGACAGGACGGGCCGGGCACAGCTAACTTCCGGCCGGCACTGAGTGGCTTCCGGGAACCGCCCGGGAGCGGGGAGCGACGGCCGAGCACATCTGAGGTGGAGTGAACCAGGAGCAGTGTACCACCGCTGGGACACTCACCGCCCGCTGCAACCGGCGCTGAAGAGGGCTGTAAATATACTTTTACGGCGGAACGAACTGCGGCGCAGGCCGAGAGAGGAGTCAGGTGACGGGTGCCCGCTGCCGAACACGACCTCTGACCGAGCCCCCGGGCCTGATGGAAGGTACGTTGTCGGTGCCCTGTTACCCACTGGACCACGCAGCCGCCGCACCCTGAGATCCGCGGGGTTACTGCTCTCCTCTGCGGTCTGAGACCGAGAAGCGATCGGCCGCCATTTTGTAGACGACGCACTGGCCACAGGAGGGGGCTCCCCACGGCCCGGAGTTGCGAAGCGCTAGGAACGGGGCGAGCGGTGGTGCCCTGCGGATCCACTCTGCGGGTGTCCTTCCTGGCCACCATTGCCCCGTCGGAGGCCTCTGGACGTGACGTCCCTGTGATAAACGCATGAGGGGGGCTGAAGGACTGTGTGCAGCACCATACCTAGTATTTCTACGCGGCTGCTCGTCATACAGGGGGAGACCGAGCCCTTCGGGCGACTGGAGGTGCGGGGGTGATTGAACGTGCCAGTGAAGGTCCTACCTGGGCTCCAACACAAGTCGCAACATGGTCCGTAACAAGGGCCGGTGCCAGGACTCTGCGGTGCACGCTACGTTGTGCTCTGCCAACTCCGACGACCCCCTGGCATCCTCCAACAACGAAGTAATCCCGCCGACAGGTATGGACTCGCAAGAGGCTAAACTGGACCTGATCCTAACCGAAATTAGGGCATCAAGAGAAGCTCTGGAATCTCGAATGGACACAATGTCTACGGGTCTGTCCCTTTTGAAGGCCGATCACAGTAAGTTGGCGGAAAAGGTCACCGAACATAAACTGGCCCTAGATGACTTAATACCGCAGTCAACGGAACACTCTATGAAACTTGAGGCCCTGGAGCGACAACTGAAGGGGCTGCGGGACAGAGTGGACGACGCAGAAGGACGATCGCGCCGCAATAATGTACACCTCCTTGGCGTACCGGAACGCAGCGAGGGGACTAACCCGATGCAGTTTGTAGAGGACTGGCTTAAATCGGTTATGGCACCTGAGGACCTCACCCTGCTATTTAGTGTGGAGCGTGCGCACAGGATGCCCCCGCGGCTACCAAAACCGGGAGCCCCTCCGCGCCCGCTAATAGCTCGAATCTTGCATTATAAAGACAGAGACGCAATCCTCAGGGCGGCAAGGGAGAAGGCCCCGTTACGCTATGAGAACAAAACGGTGTTGATCTACACGGACTTCACCCCTGCTGTTCAGAAAGCCAGGTCCTCCTTCCTGGGCGTAAAACGCACTCTGCGAGAACGAAACTTAAAATATGCCCTGTTCTTTCCGGCACGTCTGAAAGTTATCCATGATCACAAAACCTACTTCTTTGACACGCCGGAGGAGGCGTCGGAATGGATTGACGTGGCGCTTTCGACTGGATTATCGCAAGACCCTCTGGACCGCATGATGGAAGGTGTCACGGCTAGCGTCTCAGATGCACGGCAAGGCCCACGTGATGCAGTAGACACGAACTCTGGCACGAGTGGAGCCCATGCAGCGACGGGAGAGAGGAGAGCCCAGGGAACGGTGCCATTAACAACGGACGCTTTGGCGGCTCATGATGCCAGGACCGGAGCCGAAACGGCCAGCAAAGACAGCTCGCACACACTGGCCTCTGAATCAGACACTAGCTTGCAATTGTTTCCGCGCATCACGGCGCAGATGGCGAACGAATTCTGAAGAACTGGCTGTGCTAACGACGGGGTGGTAATGTATATGCATGCATGGAGGAATGATTCTAATGGGGATGCACAGCAAGGGTCACATGTAGCTAACAGGGCAAAATGTACAGAGACTTTTGTTAACAACTTTTGAGTAGGACAGTAGGGGCGCACCCCCCCTAGCGAAGGCAAAATGGTTTTGAATGTTTACCCCTGTTGGGTACCGAGGTTTGGTCCTGGACGGTTAGGTGGAAAGGACCTTAAAGTTGGGAAGTTAAGCGCTAAGACTACGCACAATATCCATTACACTTCATAACATGGAATACAGAACAGGTCGGGACCACATGACCAACGCACACATAGCCATGACAACAACTAACACCTACAAACTCTGCACGTGGAATGTGAGAGGTCTGGGGTCAGTGCACAAGAGGCACAGGGTACTGGGTCAGCTACAGAGGCGCAATGTGGAAATAGCATGCATACAGGAGACCCATTTGAACAGCGCAAAGGGCTCCAAGATGGCCAGGAAATGGAAGGGTCAGTTATATGCAACTGATTACTCAGCGTTCTCCCAAGGGGCGGCCGTCTGGATAAAAAGCACGGTCCCCTTTAAAGCGTTGGAACACCGTACAGATAGAGAAGGGAGATATGTGTTTGTGAAAGGGTTGCTAGATGGCTCTCTGGTGGTACTCGGTAGCCTTTATGCTCCCAACACAGAGCAGTCCAAATTCTTCGATACTATCAGCAGGGTACTATCAGATTGGTCAGAGCATGTATGTGTTCTGGGTGGAGACTGTAACGCGGTGCTGGACCTGTATCTAGATAGGTCCCATCCTCCCTTGAATGCGGCAGAGAGTAGGAAACAGGCGGAAGCACTGTCGCGCTGGGCAATTGGGTGGGATCTGGCAGATGCATGGCGTACCAAATATGCAACTCACAAAGAATACACGTTTTACTCCCCACCGCATAAACTACACACAAGAATAGACCGCTTCCTTTGCTCTACTACTTTGACAGGTTCCATTGATTCAATTATGCACATTGGCCAAACTCTGTCGGATCATAGCCCGGTGGAACTGGTATTAAAATGGGGAAGGCTTCCTACTCCGATCCCGACCTGGCGATTGTCCCCCACACTGCTGGAGGATCAAGTCTTCAGGGCAACAGTATCGGACGCCATCACGAAATATTTTGCAGAAAACACTAACACAGCTGGGTCCCGCCAAATCGAATGGGACGCCTTTAAGGTGACCATACGTGGCGTAGCGATGAGTACAAAAGTGGGCATTAAATCTTTAGTATTACAGAGGCTCAAAGAAGTGGAGGGTAAATTGGCCATGCTAGAAAATGAGGCAGCGGGTGCGCATGGCGGCCTCACGCAACTTCAAGAAGCACACATACAACATGCAGAATTGATGGAGGAGCTGCGCGTAATAGACTACAAGGAATACACGTATAGACAGCATACACAGGCGGATAGATCTGGTCCATTACTGGCTCGAATAGTGCGAAACGCCCCGCCGGTTACCCCAATAGTGGAGGTGAGGGACGGGTCGGGAATGGTAGTGCAAACGCAGCTAGTTCAAGTTCAAGTTCGGAAATTTGTATAGCGCACTACTCACCCATAGGGTCTCAAGGCGCTTGAGGGAGGGGGTGCATTATATATCGAATAGCCAGGTTTTAAGTCCCTTTCTGAAGGAAATGTGGTTCTGTGTGAGGCGGAGGTGAGTGGGGAGAGAGTTCCAGGTCTTGGCCGCCAGGTGGATCTGTGGATGCGCGGAATTGCGGCAAGCGCTTGGTTGGAGGATCTTAGTTGGCGGGTGGGTGTGTAGAAGGACAGTCGTATGTTGAGGCATTCGGGTCCTAGTTTGTAGAGGGCCTTGTGAGCGTGGGTGAGGAGACGGAACGTTATTCTCTTGTTGACGGGAAGCCAGTGGAGGTCTTTCAGGTGGCCGGTAATGTGAGCTTGGCGAGGGATGTCCAATATGAGTCTGGCCGATGCATTTTGGATGCGTTGTAGTTTTTTCTGTAATTTGGCTGTGGTTCCGGCGTAGAGGGTGTTTCCATAGTCCAGTCGGCTAGTGACCAGTGCGTGGGTGATCGTCTTTCTTGTTTCGGTGGGGATCCAACGGAAGATTTTTTTGAGCATACGGAGTACGTTGAAGCAAGAGGATGAGACGGCGTTAACTTGTCTAGTCATCGAGAGGGAGGAGTCTAGAATGAAGCCCAGGTTGCGTGCGTGGTCTGTGGGTATGGGTGCCGTGCCCAGGGCCGATGGCCACCATGAGTCGTCCCAGGCAGAGGGTGAAGATCCTAGGATGAGAACTTCCGTTTTGTCTGAGTTAAGTTTTAGGCGGCTGTTTTTCATCCATTCGGCTACTTCTTTCATGCCTTCATGAAGATGGGTTTTGGCGGCGTTAGGGTCTTTGGTGAGGGAAAGGATCAGCTGGGTGTCGTCAGCGTAGGAGATGATGTTGAGGTTGTGTTGTCGCGCGATGGATGCGAGGGGACTCATGTAAACTTTGAAGAGGGTGGGACTGAGTGATGATCCTTGTGGGACTCCGCAGATGATTTCGGTGGCCTCTGATTTGAATGGGGGGAGTCGGACTCTCTGGGTTCTCCCGGCGAGGAACGAGATGATCCAGTCCAAGGATTTTCCTTGTATTCCGACGTTGCTGAGGCGTTGTATGAGGGTGCTGTGACAGACTGTGTCGAAGGCGGCGGAGAGGTCGAGTAGGATGAGGGCAGCTGTTTCTCCGTTGTCCAGTAGCGTTCGGATGTCATCTGTCGCTGCAATGAGGGCGGTTTCGGTGCTGTGTTTGGCTCGAAAGCCGGACTGTGAGGGGTCGAGGGAGTTGTTGGATTCAAGGAAGGCGGCGAGCTGGCTATTGGGTTTTCTCAATGACTTTGGCAGGGAAAGGGAGGAGGGAAATGGGGCGGTAGTTCTTAAGTTCAGAGGGGTCAGCTGTGGGCTTCTTCAGGAGGGCAGTGAGATCGGCGTGTTTCCAGCTTTTTGGGAAGGTAGCAGAGTTGAAGGAGCAGTTGATGACGTCACGGAGATGGGGTGCGATGATGGAGTCTGCTTTGTTGAAGATGTGGTGGGGACAGGGGTCGGTTGGCGAGCCTGAATGGATGGAGTTCATTAGGTGGATGGTGTCTTCAGTGGTGGTTGGGTTCCAGGCGTTAAGGTTGTTAGAGAGCGGTTTGGTTTTGGAGGTGGGTGAGGTGGGCTGTTCTTTCGAAATTTTCTTAAAGCTGTTATGTATGTCGGCGATTTTGTTGTAGAAGAAAGAGGATAACGAGTCGCAGAGGTCTTGGGAGGGAGTAATGTCGTTTGAGGCTGCGGTGGGATTGGTAAATTCTTTGACGATGTTGAATAGTTCCTTGCTGTTGTGGGCGTTGTTGTCGAGTCGGTCCTTGAAAGCTGATTTCTTGGTGGATTGGATCAATTGGTGGTGTTTGCGGGTGGCGTTCTTTAATGGTGGTCAGGTTGTCAGTGGTTGGGTTTTTTCTCCATGTTTTTTCGAGAGTACGGCATAGTTTCTTGGAATTCTTGAGGTCATCGTTGAACCAGGGGGCCTTTTTGCTACCTTGTTTGATCTGGTGGTTTTTTAGGGGTGTTAATTCGTCAGCGCTGTGAGTGATCCATTGTTTGAGTTTGGTGACAGCTTCGTTTGGGTCTGATGAGAGGACTGGAGGGTTTTGGTTGAGCGATGTGATGAGTTAGTCGGTGGTGATTTTGTTCCAGTTTCTTCGAGGAATAGGTTGTGGGGGGTTGTCAGTCGTGGTAGTTTTGTAGCTGAAGTGAACACAGCTGTGGTCCGTCCAATGGAGAGCTGTGGTATGATTGAAGGAGATGTGTTTGCTGGAGGTGAAGATAGGGTCGAGCGTGTGTCCGGCTAAGTGGGCGGGGGTGTCAACAAGTTGTTTGAGTCCGAGATTGGCCAGGTTGTCCAGAAGGGTGGTGGTGTTGCAGTCGTTTTTCTTTTCCAGGTGGAAGTTGAAGTCTCCCAGTAGAATGTAGTTCTCGGAGGGGAGGGCATGTGGGCTGATTAAGTCAGTGATGTCTTCGCAGAATTGTTTACGAGCGGCGGTTGCAAGGTAGTTGTCGAAGCTGGTCGTGATTTTGATGGTGTTCTTATGAACGATGGCAATGCCTCCTCCTGTTTGGTTGGTACGGTCTTTTCGGATGATCTTGTATGCGTCCGGGATGGCTATGGCGATGTCGGGTGCTGATGATGCGTTCATCCAGGTTTCTGTAAGGAAGGCGATGTCCGGTGACGCAGTGTCGAGTAGGTCCCAGAGTTCTGTGGCGTGTCTGTGGACCGAGCGGGTGTTTAGCAGGATGCATTTCTGGTGGTTAGAGTCGGAGCTGTGTTTGGAGGTCGTGGATTTGGTGTGGGTCTTGATGCAGGCGAACTTGCAGGAGTGGCAGGCGAAGGGACCGTGGGTGCGTCCTGGGGCAGCTTCATAGCATTGTGGTGTGCGTCCGGGGTTAAGGGCTAAGAGGGTGGTGGCGTCATACGTTATGCGGGAGGAGTGGCGATTTGCGGGGGACAGGGGGTCTGGCGCTGGGCGCGGTCCAAGCGCGGACGGGCGTAGACGGGCTTACCTTTGGCGCACCTTCGGCGCACATGGGGCGCGACCGCTGCGCGTGAACGCTGCACGCAAAAGCATCTGTCATATATGGACAGTGGAGGGGGCGGGGCGAGGGAGGGTCAGCTGGGAGCGGGGAGGAGACACGGGCTAGGAGTGGACAACAACAACAAAATGGCTTCCGAAACAGAAAGCGAAACGGGGCACAGCCGAGGACCGGCAATCTAAACAATATCAGGCTACGGCAATTAGATCAAACAATGCAGCGCCAACTTGCACAGAAAGCAATCAGCTTGTACAATTTCGAATTCCCAACAAGCAGGCTATGTTATTATTAAATTGGCAATGCGGCGCAGGAAGGGCACTAATAGCGCTTTGCGGCTACGATACCAGGCGCTGTGCGAGTACGCTCGATCACGGGTCCAGCAGGGTAGCAGGTAGCAATGAGGCACACAATCAGGCAGCAAGCGTGGGAGCGTGGGTGAGCGACCGCTTCGGGGCAAGCCCAGGTGCTAGATATTAACAGGGCGTTCAAAGACTATTACACAGGCTTATATGGCCCGCATGTACCCCTGACGACCACAGCACTGGAGTCATTCCTGATGGACGTAAACATTCCAAGACTCACGACAGCGCAGCAAAAAGCTTTGGCACATAACATAACTATAGCTGAAATTAGACAGGCTATTAAGACGCTGCCACGAAACAAGGCATCGGGACGGACGGCCTGACGGCTGAGTTTTACCTCACGTACATTGATATTCTGTCCCCACACTTACATACACTGTACAACTTATCGATGGAAACCCGCACTCTGCCTCCCACAACCTTACAGGCATTAATAATCTCCCTTCTGAAACCTGGCAGGAATGCACTTCAGCCTGAGAATTATAGACCCTTATCACTGCTAAACACGGACTACAAGATCCTTAGCAAGATTTTGGCGACTCGCATCTCCCAATACGTCCCTACACTAATACACCCTGATCAATGTGGCTTTGTGCCAGGTAGGAGCACGGCTCTGAACCTCCGGAGACTGAGCCAATTATTGGAGCTGGAAGGCACGGGGCGCAATAAAGAGGGGTGCATCTCTCTAGACTTAAGTCAGGCCTTTGATTCCCTGAGATGGGATTATATGGTAGCGATCCTGGGCAAATTTGGCATCCTGCAGGAATACATCAACTGGGTGACGTTGTTGTATCGTCGGCCCACAGCACGAGTTCGAACTAACAAATGTATCTCGGAACAAATTGAAATCATGAAGGGTACACGGAAGGGATGCCCACTATCGCCGCTGCTATTTATACTCGCACTGGAGCCCTTACTATTTAAAGTCCGTACACTGGCGGGTGCGAAGGGGATACGAAGAAACGCAGTGCCCCATGTCATATCGGCTTACGCCGATGAAATCATCTTATACATCAATGACATGTCAGCAGATATGGCCCCACTTCCCATGATATTTAATACTTTCCGAGATATATCGGGATTAGGGATCAATGCCTCGAAATCTTATGGCTTCTGCTTTAACACCCCATTGGACAACACACACATAGAATTCGAGCCACACTGTTTTCAAGTAGCACCCACGTCTTTCAAGTATTTGGGGATACAGGTGTACCGGAACGCCTGTGACCTCCTGGACGGTAACCTGGGTAAGGCGATCACTGCACTCAAAGCGCAAATACAGTTTTGGAACACGCTGCCCCTGTCGATAGCTGGGAAGGTGGCAATCGCGAAGATGGTGGTACTGCCTAGATTACTGTATTTCTTCACGGACCTACCCCTTCTAGTCCCGATGAGTCTTTTCAAGACTATAAACACGTTACTTACGGAATTGTATTGGGGCACGGGTAGACGGCGCATCAGTATGGCTAAATTGCAACTACCCACAGACAGGGGCGGCATGGGAGCGCCAGATATGATTGCATATGGATACGCTTGCCAGCTCCAATGGTGGCCTACTGGTTGGCGGGGCGCAACTTACATGAAATAGGTATGACGGAGGTAGACAGGACCAGGGGAGATATCCACAGGCTACTGCTGCCAAACGCTAAACTGCTGGTCACAACACCATACCTCCTGCGACTAGCTATCAAGTACTGGAAAAAGGTGGTCCGATACACCACTGCTACATCGTCCTACGCCCCCGCTATACCGCTGCTGGGGCTCCCGAAGGGCAACGGCGTATTGTCGGAGCGGAAACTCCGGACTTGGCAGCAAGCGGGCGTCCTACAAGTGGGAGATTTCTTTGCGGAGAACGCTCTCATGACCCACGCGGATTTCACACGACTACACAATACTCCGACACGTTATTCCTGCTACACGCACAGGTTGCGTGATACATAACCTCGACATGGGCACGAAATGGGACGGAACCGCCCGTGAACCCGCTCCTCACAATGCAATATTTAATGGGGACGGGCAGCCACCTGACGAAGTGGCTGACGGCCGGCATCCGAAATGGTAGAGCGATCACACTGCAGCCAACACGGGACAGATGGGAGGGAGATGTGGGTCAAGTAATTGGGGATAAGGACTGGGAGCGGATACTCAGGTTCCCAAAGAGGGTATCACGTAACTCGAAATTCAAATTCATCCAACTGATGGTAATGCTTAGAGCATATCTCACTCCCCACAAATTGCATGTCATGTTCCCAGGCGCAGCGAATACATGCCCTAGATGCGGAGTGGTGGATGCCAGACTGCTACATATGTTGTGGACTTGCCCGAGGCTCGGCTATTACTGGGCTACAGTTCACAAAACCTTAGAGACGGTTGCCCCGGGTAGGCCTTACACATCACCGCTGTACAGCTTGCTGGGGGTAGGCCATAGAGAAAAGAAAAGGAGCGCAGCTACCCGTTTCGTTGATCTGGCACTACTGCTTGGGAAACGGTTAATAACGATGCGCTGGAAGTCAGCAAGACCTCCGGATGTGGAGGGATGGCATAAAGAGATGATGCGCTGGGGAAGGGCAGAAGGGACGGAAATACGGAGGGAGGAACGAAGAGGCCTGCGGAAAATACACATCTCTCTAGAGTGGGATACAATGATGGCAGACTTTGAGTTATGTGCTGACTCATTCCGAGACTGATGCCTCAAGGCAATGACATGCCCACTATGGGATATAGGATTGTCTGTTATAAAATTGTCAGCACGATGCATAGGGGGAGTTGTGGCTCAGCGAGCCAGAGAAAAGGAAGCGCTAATGTGAGAGTTACCACGCTAGCAGAGTGCGAACAGAATTGTTTATCATGTAATGCATGATACGCAGTTGTTTGGAAATGCTTTGACTTGTCCTGTGAATAACAATATGTGCGAAATATGAAGCGCTGTAGGGGAAGGGGAGGGGGGGAGTTACAATCGTAAGGCGTTTTTCTAAAAAGTGAAATGGTAGATTTGTTTCTAAATGCACGGTCAGAGATATAATAACACACGCTTTGTCAAATGATGCCAATATGATTGTATGGCTGTAACACTGATCAGCTGTAATAAAGAAATAAAAAAATAAAAAAAATTGGATATTTGTAAATCGGATGGCTGCCCCCGCAAAGGGGAGTCCCAGTGCTAGACCTAGAAAGGCCTGTAAGAGAATATACAGAGTATTTAGGCAGAAAGTAGCCAGTTCTTCAAGGCTTTTCTGAAAGCCCAGTGATTCGGAGTGCTCCTGATGGACAGAGGTAGTGCATTCCAGAGGGCAGGGGCTTTGGCAAAGAAAGAGCGCCCTCCTGGTCACGCTTTTTTGGCACGCATGACACAGCCCAAATAAAGGTTGGCTGAGCGCAGGGCTTACAAAGGAACATATGTGTTGAGCAGATTAGAAAGAATAGATGGCCCCTGAGTTCAGAATTTTATGAGCCAAGCATAGAACCTTGAAATAAATTCTCTTCTCCACAGGGAGCCAGTGCAGCCTGTGGATCAAGCTGGAAACCGAGCAAAACTTAGGGAGGGCAAATAATATTCATGCTGCAGCATTTTGGGCCATCTGTAGTCTTTTGGTCACTGTCTTATTGGATCCTAGATACAGCGCATTGCAGTAGTCCAGCCTAGAGAGTATCGTTGACTAGATGATAACCTGACGCGTCTGGAAATCAAAATATCCCTGTAGGACTTGGCCCTTTCCCCAGAATTTTTCGTTCTTTATTCCTTTAATTTAGGGTGCCCCCTATTGTAACAAAAGGGTATAGGCCTTGTGTAGTGAAGAAAGCCCTGTGTATGTCAAACTAATGTTAAGGTGCAGGTGCTTTCTTCCCCTAACATGGCTGCCACTGTCCCCTGCTACTGCAGCGCGGTCTTTGTGGGCGCATTCTAGTGGCCAGGAGCTGGCTAGAACCCTCAAACAATGTATCAATACTAGCCTGCCAGCCTGCCCATAGCCAGAATGGTGGAACCTCCTGGAACCTTCTGGAACAGGTGAGGTGACACCAACTGCCACTGCCAACTGTCAACTGGCACTAAATAAAGAAAGGGAGGGAAACTTTCCTGTTAGACTGAGGGAGCACAGACCTGGGGAAGAACCTACGCAGGAGTTTTAGGCAGTGGGGCCTAGACAGGGACCTATGACACTGGGAGTGACAGGGCCTAGGTGCTGCCTACCAAGTGTTGAGGAATCCTGAACTTACCCCCTGATCTGGCCCGGCGGGAGGGCAACCCAGAGTCCACCTGAGGAGATTTGGTACCAGCCATCAACTCCAACCCCCCCTTCAAGGAACCCAGAGACTGCTATTTACAAGGGCGCAAGAAACATAAAGCGCCGAGAAGAAACCAAATCACCACAGGACTATTGAGAAAACAACCAGGTATTGGCGCTGAGTCACCCTCCTGCGCTCCCTGACGCCACCTGGGTCTCTGCGCTAACCTGCCACTGTCGTGTGGCCTGTCCTGTCTGATCTGCTGGTTTGCTTCCAACTAAAATAAACTGCCTGCTGGCTAAGAGCTCCTATTCCCTAGCGCTAGCACCCTGGACTACTTGTCCTGCTGGCGCTACCTGAACGCCCTTATTTATGGGAATGGCCCAAGAGAAGCGCTGTGCTTGCGAAGCGCTGGGGCTGTAACTAACCCTGAGTGCCCAGCGCTGTCATTTGAGGATGTGTGGCTGCCAGGAGCGCTATTGTGGAAACTGCCCAAGCGGTACTGCTGTCTGAGCGCGAGCTCCCAGAACTGCTGTGTCCCCTGCGAAGCGCTGTACCAGAGAAGCGCTATCTCCAGGACTGCCATATTCCCTTCCCCTACAACTGACACCAGAAAGCCATTACCAGCGCTGTTACTGCGAAGCGTTGTGAACCTGAGAGCTCGGCTGCTGCCTGGGGACCCTTGAGGTACTGTGCAGCGCTGTACATCCAGCATCTGTCATTAACTTCAAGCGCTGCATCAGCGAGGCGCTGTGTGCCCAGGACCTGAATTTGCTGCCTGGCGCTGTGTCAGAAGGCTCCCTGAACTGGGGAATAGCCCCATTGGCCCCTTCAAGTACTGGAACTGGGCCAGGCCCCCCCCAAAAGACACAGTGGGGGCCTCAGCTAATAAAAGTTAACCCCTGCCTGGGGTACAGTTGCATGCCAGTTAGTGTAGCCCTATGCATGTTTATGGCTGAGTAATGCAGCGTTTATTCTCTCATGAAATGTTGAGCCTTTTTATGGGGTACTTACCTAATGGAATGTTTTATACTCCTGCCCCAGTGTTCTAACTTCTACCTACCAACAGGGATACTCTTGAATACTGAAATGTTTTATCCCTGCGTCAAGAACTGCAGAGCAAGGAATTGGTTAATTGTGCCTGTCTAATGAAAGGTTTTGTTCCAACCTGAGAATTCCTGCTCATGTGCCATTGTCTTACTGGTTCTTAGGCACAGGGTTTAGATATAATTAATGGAAGGTTGATCCCTGCTTAAGGAGAATGTTATTCTGAGTAAATGAAATGTTTAGTCCTACATAAGGGGCTGTTATTTTTAAGCTGCAGGAGCTAGGAAAACCTTATTACAGGCCCTGACGATTCGAGGAGCTTGCTGCGCAAAATTGCTAATGGGGCCTGGGTTCTAATGACCTGTTTATTCCTGATTAAGGAAATGGTTACTTCTGCTAATTGAATGTTTTAACCTTTATTGAAATAAGTTATTGCTATTGAGAATATGAATGGCTCTACATGAAATGTTGTTCTCACCTGCGAACAGGATAATTCCTAATGAAAGGTCCCTACTAGATTAAGGGGGTGTTTACCCTGGTATTGGACTGTTTTAGAGGTCCCAAGGCCCACAGTCTATAGGCCTCAATTCATAAGAAGGTTAACCCCTGATAAGGGGCTGTAATAGAATGCCTACAGAACCAGAATGAAGAGTATTAGCGAGGGCTAGGCCCAAACCCAGGGATTATCCATATTTCGCCTAGTGTCCTGCTCAGCCTAGGCCTTATGCATGGTTTACCTCTTATTAAATGTTTACTTCTGCTCAGAGAAGTGGTTACTTCCTGGATGAAATGTTGGTGCATAACTAATAAAAAGTTCTATTTCTACTATGGAACTGTTTAATGCTTATTCCTACTGGGAGTGATTCCTAAAGTGGTTATTCCGGATTAAGGAGATGGTTATACCAGCATAAGGGGTTGTTTATTTTTAATGAAATGTTTTTCTCCCACTTAGTGCTGTATTTACGGGAAGCCTACAGTTATTTATTTACATGTTTTCTGCTGTAAAACGCTCACCCTTGCTTGGTGAGAAGTGGGTAAAATGCCTACAGATCTAATATGATATAATGTCATTTAGTTGCCTTTTGTGATATATTCCTTACAGGTGCTGACAGGAAGCAAGGCTACGGTCAGGCCTGTGGTTACCTACATTTAATATTATCTAATATTCAGTATTTATCTTATATTTAATATTTATTCACCTAGTATTTATTGCCAAGTGTTGAAATACATGTATTTGAAAGGAAAGCTAATAAAGTAATAATACTGTGAATTCTTGATTACCCTGACTCTACTCTATATATAAAAGTTATTTAATTTTTATACAAACTAACTGGAGTGGTGTCACTCATTGCGTGCCCATTTTTACTGTCTCAGTGGTTGCGTGTGCTGTATGGTCGCTTAACACATAAGCTTTCGGATGCCTACCCGCTCGTGCCATTCTACCCACGGGGAGCTGGTGACCCCAGTTCCAACAATCCCATAATGGGTTTTAGGCCTCATAGGACTCCAAAACATACACCTGCTGCCGATATTGCCTGCACTTCAAAAGTGAGAATGCTATCAATCCAGATTTCCAATTGTGGAGGGAAACATCAAGTCACGCAGTGTATGGAGCGATTACAAATCGATCAGCAAGTGCGACAGTCTAGGGGAAACAAAACATTGGAGGAAAAGGGGCATATGCCAGCTAAGCTGGGAGCACTGTGCTTACTGGGTACGTTTTTACCCTAAAGATGAAGCTAGGCCTCTTTACTGGGATTTTAAGGAAGGTTTCAAGTTATGCTATGTAGTGGGTTACTTGAATGCTTTATTGTACATTCAGAATGTTTACCTGTTGTAATGTTCTGTGCCTCGGGTCTGGAGTGTGCGTCCTCTGGGGTTCGAGCGGCCAATGTCAGTTGCGGATCGAACCTCCGAGAGTGAGCTGCTCCTTGCCGTGGTTGAAGCCTTATTATATTAAATAAATCTACTTATCTACAAAATGGTGGTATTCATCTGTTGATCCTGTACACCACATATTGGCGACGACTGGGGAACTTCTTCAGCCACAGGTCTGGTAACGTTTGAGGAACACCACGCGTCCCAGCTGGCAATTTTGGATTTCTCTTACTTGAAGTTGCTCCGCTTCGCTGGAAATCTGGAATCTGTGACGGACATCAGCAGGAGCCAGTATGATCATTTTGATTTATTTCTGCCGGTCTGCTGAAATTGGGCTTGGGCAAGCGTTGATCCACGTGCAGGTGTCGCGCTGGGTCTCAGATTCAAAAGAGGCCCATACTCAGATATCACGCGCTTCAGAATAAAGGAACTGAGGTTCTACGCGCTCACGCTGTGTGAGGACGTAGGCAGCCATCTTGGCTTGGGCAATGCAATTGAGCTGTCGGCATTTCTCAATCAGCTGTTCGCGCATCAGAGTGATGCGCACAACTTAAACATTGAATATTGTTTTCCATTTTTAATTAATTAAAACTGTGATGCGCACACCTTCAAAGAGGAGATTGAGCCTTCATTAATTTTAATATTACTTTTATTTGTTTTTACATCATCTGCTACCAACTTCTACAGTTGTGGTTTCTGCTGGATATTATATTGTCATATTTGCTTCTTTTCTTCTATACACTTCTGGTTTCAGCGTATTCGATGATACGCACACCACTGCATTTTACATCAGACTTATTTTCATAAATAAAGAACATTTATTTTATTATTTATTTATTTCACTTTAAAGTGCGCATTCAGTGATGGCAACAGCAACAACACATCAAATCACTCAACTTCTTCCTTTTCTAGCAAAACCGGGTAAACCAAGTATACTCTGGCAAGAATGGTTTGAACTATTTGAAAATCATTTGGTGGCTATTGAAGCCAATGAGTACTCTCCTGCACGCAAATTTGCTCTCATTTTTTGTAGTTTAGGTCAAGCAGCTCAATGTATTTTTAAAAGTTTACCCCCTATTCCTCCTCCAACTAGTCAGTCTGGTGACAGAAATTGGAACGTTTATTTAGAAGCAATCGAAAGTCTTAAAAAACGTTTTCTGAGCCTCCTAATATTATGTTAGAAGTTTTACAAGAATAAACAGGGGGAAGAAGAAAAAGTGGAGGAATACATATCAGCACTAAGGGTATTAGCTACTACTTGCGGATTCGGACCTTTATTGGATGATATTATTGGAGACCAGTTTGTTTTCAATTGCAACTCACAGAAAATAAAGGAAAGAATTTTAAGCTGCAAAAATCCTTCTCTCACTGAAGTGATAGACTTGGCTTTAAGTATTGAAAGGTCCGTCATCTCTACAAAAGCCATGCAAACCAATGTTACTACCAAAGTTAATCTAGTTTTGGAACAAGAGGAAGAACAAGAGGAGGGTTTACTTGCTGTTGGTGTAAAGGATAGACAATCTATATTGGCACAAAGCAAAGGTCAACCGTTTTGTTACAGATGTGGTTCGAAATTTCACATTGGCAACTTCCAGGGTTGTCCTGCATTAGGTAAACGTTGTTCTACTTGTAAAAAGATAGGACATTTTCAGAAACTCTGCAGAAGTCAAAGGACACCCGTTCAAATTGGAAGTGTGGAGGTTGAGATGAACAAATGTGCTGATTCCCTGGATAACTTGCTTTTGACTGTGGATTACAAAGATAATCCTTTAGAAATTAAAGGTCCTTTATGCAATGCTTTAATCAATGGTGTGGAAACAAAGGTCATGGCTGATTCAGGATCTCCGATCACAATTCTCCGAGACACTTATTTTTTTGAGAACTGGGGTAAAAACATTATACTGTCCAATTCAGATGTGAACCCTAAGGCCTTCAGAGAAAAGGATGTGGACATGTTGGGGTTCTTTATGTCTAATGTGGAAATTTTAGGTCGGAAAATTCTAACTAAAGTGTTTGTGGCTATTAAGGGAAAGAACATTGTAGGCTGGAAAGATCTTGCTAGATTGGGCCTGTGTCTGGTTCCAGGGGATGTTGACCCAGTAAAAGTTATGGAGCCCTCTGTGTGTAGTGTGGATGGAACGGATCTGAATATAAATAGTTTGTTGTCTGATTTTAAAACAGTGTTCAAAGACCAAATTTGTTGCGTGAAGGGATTTGAACATAAAATTTGATTATTACCTAATGCACATCCTGTAGTACACAAGGTCAGACCAGTTCCCTTGAGTACCAGAGAAGAATTAAAGTCCATGTTAAAAGGGTTATGTTCTCTAGGTATAATCCAACCCACAAATCTTCGCAGTGGGTGGCCCCCATCATTGTTGCACACAAAAAGAAAGGCAAGATTAGGCTTTGTGCGGATTTGAGGGGCCTAAACAGGATCATCATAGTTGCCACCCTCTCCCCAAAATTCATGAACTTCTCGCAAATTTGGGGGGAGCTAAGTGGTTTTCCCAGATCTACCTAAAATCTGCGTATCATCAGATTCCATTAGCTATGGAGTCGCAGGAATTGACAACTTTTGTCACACCTTTCGGGGCATATACGTTTCTGAGACTTCCCTTCGGCCTAAAAGCTGCAGCTAGTGTCTTTCAACGGTTGATGGACTTAGTTTTTAAAGGCATGAAAGGAGTGCAGACATATTTAGATGACATATTAATTTTTTCGAAAGATGCAAATGAGCATTTTAATTTATTGAGAAAAGTTTTGGCATCTCTTGAACAATATGGTATGACTGTGAGAGCTGATAAGTGTAAGTTTGGGGTGAATAAACTGGATTACCTGGGTCATACAATTTCTGGGGAAGGTATTAAACCCAAATTTTTCGTCATCAGGGTGCTTAAAGAGGCAAAACCTCCCTGTGATAAAGATACTTTGCGCTCATTCCTGGGACTTGCTGAGTATTATGCAAGATTTGTCAGTAATTATGCACAAATTGTTGAGCCTCTTCGGTTGTTACTCAAGAAAGGTCAAAAATGTGTTTGGTCACAAGAACTTGACGATGTATTTGTTAAAGTGAAAGAGTTAATTATTTCTGCTCAGGCTCTACATGCGTTTCGTGACGATTGTCCTTCTACTATCACAGTGGATGCTAGAATGAATGGTCTGGGGGCGTTCTTTAGTCAAAGAGTAAATGGCAAAGAGTTGACTGTGGCATTTGCATCTAGATCACTCAAACATTTTGAGAAGAACTACAGTACTATCAAGCGTGAAGCTTTAGCTTGTGTCTGGGCGGTTCAGAAATGTGAAATGTATATTTGGGGTGAAAACTTGAAATTGTTACAGATCACAAGTCGCTCACTTTTGTTTTAACCAAAGTTTCCAGTAATACTATGTTTGCAAGGTTGAATCGTTTAATTTCAAAGTTACAAGAATATAATTTTGTTATTAAGCACATACAGAGAGGCAACAATGTTTGTGCTGATTGTTTATTAAGGATGTTGATGGAAAAGGATGATGAAGAGAATGTTGATGAAGATGAAGTGGAGTGTGTTGCTGTGTTGGATGCAATTGAAAACTGTAGTACAGTTATTTCAGAGTCAGAATGGAAAGTTGCCTGTTCTAATGACGCCATTCTATCCAGCAGGCTAGTGCGCTTTATGAAAATAGTCAATACGGCCCTAAACCCAGAGGCCAGTAACTAAACTTGAATTACTGTGACTAGTTTTCGCAATCTAAGACGATTTTCTTCTGATAACTAAAGTCACTACTGATCGCGAAGGACCTTTTCTATTAACGGACAGTACCGTACTAGCTGCACGGCTTCTTTTTTTTAAATTTTTCTAAAAGTGTTTTTTTAATTGCTCGCAAAATTGTTATATTTATATTACAGCTTCCTTTTTGTTTTTACGGAGTAATTGCAAAGATTTTAATTAATCATGCAATAAAGATTATTATTATTATATGACTATCCAAAGTTTTGGAGTATTCTTCCAGTAAATGGCCTGAAGCAACAAATGTATCTGGAGAATTGAGGAACCTTTCTTTAGTAGCGGATGAACTTTCAATTAAAGATGGTCTGGTACTTCGTGGAGGTAAATTTGTTCCCCCAAGTAGTTTGAGAGGGACTATAATTAAAATTGCACATGAGGGTCATTTATGGGTGTCTAAAACTTGCATGAAAATTAAGCAACATTATTGGTGGCGGGATTAAGATTCCCATGTGAGAAGTATGGTGGATGGTTGTGAGAATTGTCTACTTTCGGACAAACATTGGAAAGTCCCAAAACTGCCTTTACATCCAACTGAGTTCCCTGAGAAACCGTGGGAAAAGGTTGGATTGGATTTTTCAGGGCCTTACAGTGTTTTAGCCGAGGAATCAAGGTATTTAATTTTGGTTGTGGATTACCATTCTAAATGGATGTATTATAAATTTGTGGATTCTCCCAATACGGATAATACTATCTGTTTTTTGAAAAGAGTATTTTTATTGGAAGATGCTCCTAGGTCTTTGGTAACGGACAATGGAACTCACTTTGTTTCTGACAAGATGTGTACATTTTTGAAAAGTCAGGACATCAAGCATTTGAAAGTAGCTATGTATTCACCAGCTTCTAATGGGCTGGTGGAAAGGGGAAATAAGGTACTCAAAGAAGGAATTCAGACAGCTATTGCCGCTGGTAGTGATGTAGGAGCATTTCTGGAGGAAAAAGTATGGAATTATAACACTTCACCGCACTGTACTACCGGTGTCACCCCCTTTGAACTTCTTCGAGGTAGAAAAGTAAACACTATTTTGCTGCCATCTTGGTTGGACAGTAGGAAAACTATCAATATTGATTCTAATTGTAAGAATGTAACAAATGTGGTGAGGGAGAAGCAGTGGAAGATGAAAGAACAATTTGACAGGAGTAGTTCCTCTGGTGATTTGGAAATTGCAGTAGGTGATTGGGTTTTGTTTAACAAACCATTTAAAGTTAAAAAAGGAGAATCCGTATTTTTAAATATTGTTTTGGTCTGTAAAGTTAGTAAAGGTGCTGCATTTTTACAGGACAAAGGGTGGTGGAACAAAAGGCAATTGTTAAGGGTGACTAAAGAACAAGCGGATTTGATTAATAAGAGGTAAATGCCTCTTGTGGAACATGAGCTTGATTGGACACATTGGTTCCGTGATCGCGAACAACCCGGATGCTCGGGTGTGAATGCGGGATTGTCACATAATGTTCAGGTTAATAATGCTATGGAGAGTGATTTGAGTGATTCTGCTCGAGGGTAACGGGTCAGAAAACTTCCTTCCCAGTTCAGGGATTTCTTTACATACTAATTTATTGCGTTAGATATTCCTTCTTGAAGCTCAAGGATGTTGTTGTTTTTTTCTGTTTATGTTAGGGGGAAGGTGATGTAGTTGGTTACTTAAATGCTTTATTGTACATTCAGAATGTTTACCTGTTGTAATGTTCTGTGCCTCGGGTCTGGAGTGTGCGTCCTCTGGGGTTCGATCGGCTAATGTCAGTTGCGGATCGAACCTCCGAGAGTGCACTGCTCCTTGCCGTGGTTGAAGCCTTATTATATGAAATAAATCTATTTATCTACAAAACGGTGGTATTCATCTGTTGATCCTGTACACCACATGCTATCAGGGGTCTAGATTGTGAAGATGGGCAAAGAATTTAAAATCAGCAGATTCTCAGGCAGGATGTGGTAAGGGAAAAAATACAGAAAGAGCAGGATGGTAGAAATGTTGATCCTTTTAGTGAGTGGCTGCTGGACAACTTTACTATCTCACCACTAGTAGTTCCAAAGAAACCAGGAGAGTTCAGGCTGATTCATCATTTATCTTGGCCTCAAGGCGAGTCCATCAATGAATTAATTGCAGGAGAAGATGCTGCTGTAAAATATGCATCTATAGATAATGCCATGGCTTTTGTATGAGCATGTGAAAGAGCAGCGGAATTGGCCAAATCGGATCTATAGTGTGCCTACCGGCTATTGACTGTTCAACCAGAGGATTTTTCATCATTCGATTTGCAGTTGGAGGGAAGTATTTATGTTGACAGAATCTTGCCAATGAGTTGTTCTGTTTCTTGTTCTATATTTGAAATGTTTAGCTATTTTAGCAGTGTTTTTTTCTATTCAGGACTGGTATCAGTAGTGACACACTATTTGGATTATTTACTTTTTGTTGGAAAGGCGAATTCTGATGATTGTGGTACAGCACTGGCTGCGTTTCAAGGGCTAATTTGGGAGCTTGGCATTCCACTGGCGCCAGAGAAGACTAAGAGACCTTTGACTACATTTATTTTTCTAGGCATGGAGTTTGATTTCATAAAAATGGAAGTGCGTGTACCACAGGACAAAGTGCAGGTTTTGTTACAACTGTTGGAGGAAGGGGTTATATCAAAAAAGTTGAGGGAAGTCCAATGTCTTATGGGTCATTTGAACTTTGCTTGTTGGGTGGTCAGAACCAGAAAAGGCTTTCTGCAGGAGACTCTGTTTTCTGGTGCAAGCTTTTCTCAACATAGAATACACTTGAAAGCCAGTGTGTGAGCAGATTTATGGATGAGGATCACTTTTTTTAAGGGCTCCAATGGTGTTACCATATGGTCCTTACAGGATGGCTGTGGCAGGTACATTGATGGGGATTTCAATGCCATTGAGTTTGCATTTAACATGAGCCACCAAGGAGAAAGATTAGAAGATTGAATTTATTGTTGTGTTTAAACTGTTACATTGGGTAATTCAAGCTAAAGAAGGTTCAAAGGAAGAATGGGAGCTACGTCTCAGGTCTAAATTGCCCACCACAATACAAAATTTTCACAAGGTCAGATATGAGAGTTTTGTGGTTATTTAAGATTTTCCTGTAGGCTTGTTTGAAATTCAACCTTATCTTTAGGGCGAGATATGTATCCGGGTGGATAATAACACCAGAGATGCATTATCTCTTTCACAGTAGCAGAGGTTCTTTGGTCTGGCATCGGGAGCAGAATTGGAGAAGACCAGGATGCCTTTGGGATCTCTGGGAACTGGGAAGATGAGGGTACTTGAGCTAATCGAGAAGTCAGTAGCACCTTCCACTAAAAAAAGGGTATTAGCTGTCATGGTAGGATTATTTGCTGTATGGGGCATGATGACATGGGAGGGAAGCTTTTTCTAGGGACCCCAGACAGTCTGATACAATGAGTTTATCATGAGTGAAATTTCTATGCAGTGATCATCTCCAGAAAATGTGCAGGTATTTCTTTTTGGGGGAAGTGTTTTTGGGTGTTATCATACTATGCTGGGGAAAGTTTGAAGGAGAATTTTTGAAGGTTGGCCTGGGGGTGAGGAGGGAGTGACAAAGGCCCATTTGCTTGTCATTGTTACAAAATGTTTTATATAAGATTTTATTTGCACATCTCATTGGGAAGCGGCTTTAGTTTACCTTTGCATGGTGTGGCTTCATGCTGGGGCATTTCGTATTATGGGAGTAAAAAGTGTTTCTGGATTAATACTCTCATAGGTAGTGGCATCTACTTAGGAGGTACGGATCTGAATAAAAAAATGTAAAACAGATCAGTTGGGCAGAGGCCAGGAAGTTTTATTCCTCAGATTGAATATGCGAGATTGTTGTTCAGTAAGTATATGGTTTGAGCTCATTGGGCTAGGGGTGAATTTCATGGCTGTGTTTTTATGCAAGAAGAAGGGTCTTTTTTTAAATCGGCCTTTAAGGTTCTTGGGGTGCGAGGTTTGAGTTAAATGATTTGGACTAGGCAACTAATGAATATGGCACCCATTCCTTCAGAATTGTGGCTGTAACTGAAGCAAATGCGAAATGGAAAAACAAGGGAAACCCTACTCACAGCGGAACCAGGGCAGTACGTTTATATAGAAAAACAGTGGTTCCTATGGCATACGATTTTATACAACTTTATATTTATAACAAGCTCAATGGCAATGAAAACATTGGAGGGAGGGTGGCAGAAAAAAGAGAGACGCACAACTGTACCATGAAGGATATTTCCTTATATTTAAGAATTGATAATAAGAAATACATATGATTAAATTGCGACATACAAATATTGTACAAAGTGCAGTGTATCCCAAGTGAATAGTGAGCGAAACAAAAAACGTGTATAACAAGGTGAACTATACAGGTTTCGGCTGTGAATATTTACAAAGACAGGAAACTAGACTCTAAACCAGTTATATCAACAAATGATTAGCCAGCTGCTATAAAATTATAGAAACTGTGTTGGTCTGATTTGTTTCCTAGGGCGTCGACGGCGTTTCGACCATTAGAATAAAGGTCTCATCAGGACTGGGCAGTGAGGGACATCTATGAAAATACAAAATAAATGAAAATATTTTGTAACTATTGGCAGTCGCCATGAATAAATAATATTCATGAATATTGTCAAGGGGGTTTACCTTGCACCAGGGTGTAAATGGCCCATGCGTGAAGAAGTAAACTGAATTTACTTACAGTGAACCCGGCCGGGCACTGTCAGAAATAGGGAGAAACCAAGCGTCAATGCAATGCATCTGAAAATGACTGAATCATCAAAAACAGGGGCGCTTAAATATACATGCAACTTACCACTGTAGGCACAGCTGGTAGCGTGTCTTTATTTTAAGTATTCGCGGTCAATGCCGTTCCACCGCCAAGTATCACAGATTTGCTAAAATATAAGGATGTGAAACTGTATACAGCGCTCTTGTGAAGCGAAAGTGTTTCTCTATATTTCTTAATTGTTTGCAAGCTTTACAAGGCTTTTTCATACCTTAGCGCTTTTGACTCGTGCTGCTCAATGGCTGGCTCCGATCAATCGTCTGGTACGGGGAAAGTGTCTCGGAATGCGGCGTCATCGCCGTTATGACATGGTGGACGGCGTGTGTAGGCATAGAAAGAGGACTAACGAATGTTTACAAATTGTACGTCCTCGTAGTATTCACTCATACCAATGACCATTTGTGCATGTTATATCGTGTTCTCTTAAAAAACTACCAGGTCAAATCATAAGCATTTTGCGAACAACAATGAAACCATCAATGAAGACAAGTTGCATTATTTAAACAGTGAATTGCAATGAAGCTATACAATTTCATGGGAACCCCGGTGGAACCATAATGTGTCTCTGACTATTTACAGGCATTAGCACATATATACATTTCTTTTAAAAAAATCCATTTTGTAGAAAAAACCATCTTTTTTTTAAAAAATAGTTATCACACAATGCTGACAGTTGGTAAGTGCAATACAGTGCATGATATAGCCAATACAGCTGTCACAGCATCGAGCCAACCAATTCAATGTTTACAGAATCTAACATAGTTTCTAGGTCATATTGGATACAAAGCCTCTCCATTCATCAGCGGTGTTAAGACCTTCATTTATGGAATTGATCTTGTCAATCCAGTGGCACTCGCGACGCTGAAGTATTTGAGCAATATCGCCACCCCTTTCTGGTAGTGTTGCAATATCTACCACTTGCCACCTCATTTCGTCTGCATGTATATTTAAGCGCCCCTGTTTTTGATGATTCAGTCATTTTCAGATGCATTGCATTGACGCTTGGTTTCTCCCTATTTCTGACAGTGCCCGGCCGGGTTCACTGTAAGTAAATTCAGTTTACTTCTTCACGCATGGGCCATTTACACCCTGGTGCAAGGTAAACCCCCTTGACAATATTCATGAATATTATTTATTCATGGCGACTGCCAATAGTTACAAAATATTTTCATTTATTTTGTATTTTCATAGATGTCCCTCACTGCCCAGTCCTGATGAGACCTTTATTCTAATGGTCGAAACGCCATCGACGCCCTAGGAAACAAATCAGAACAACACAGTTTCTATAATTTTATAGCAGCTGGCTAATCATTTGTTGATATAACTGGTTTAGAGTCTAGTTTCCTGTCTTTGTAAATATTCACAGCCGAAACCTGTATAGTTCACCTTGTTATACACGTTTTTTGTTTCGCTCACTATTCACTTGGGATACACTGCACTTTGTACAATATTTGTATGTCGCAATTTAATCATATGTATTTCTTATTATCAATTCTTAAATATAAGGAAATATTCTTCATGGTACAGTTGTGCGTCTCTCTTTTTTCTGCCACCCTCCCTCCAATGTTTTCATTGCCATTGAGCTTGTTATAAATATAAAGTTGTATAAAATCGTATGCCATAGGAACCACTGTTTTTCTATATAAATGTAACTGAAGCAAAGCAGGCAGTTTTGTCAGTTGAGAGGTTTAACGTTTTGGGTGTTATTTTGTTTCTTATTTCCTTGTTAACGTTTTGTTTCTTTCTTAGGTTGTGTTGTTTGCCGGCCCAGCACAATCAGCTGTTTGGATTGTTGGACATTTCTTGGTTAGGTGGGCTTCAAAGGTGACAGAAAAAAATGACTTTTGGCAAACAATTGGGGCTAGATGGAGCTCGCATAATTGTTTCCTGGTGATGAAAGAGTTGCATGAGATGGGGTGATATACCTGGTAAGCTGTCTAAGCTGAAGGAAGAACAAGCCCATATTTATTTGTGCTGCACCTTGGGGAAAACAATTTGGTGAAGCTTTCTAGAGCTGGCTTGCTGAAAAAAATGAAGGTAGATTTATCTTGTATAGAAGAATTTGGAGCAGGGACACGCATAGTGTGGACAGAATTGGTGCAAAGACGGAGAGGTGCTTGGAAGCCAAACGCTATAGAGAAAGTGCAGGAAGGTGAACAGGTATATGAAAATGTTTTGTAGGGATGTTGGGATTTTTGTTCTTCAGCATAAGGAGATTGTTTAGGAGGATCACTCCCTTTTTCAGCAAGATAGAATGAATTTGTCAGTTTTGGGGGGTTAATATTATTTGTTGAAGTTATATTTATTATAAGTCAGAATTGTTGGGTGAGAGTTTATGACATTGACTGACTTTATATATTAGTTACTTTTTTATCTTGACAGGAGGTGGGGCTGGGTAGGAAAACTCTTTCAAGCTTTCCTGGTTGGCAGGGCCAGCAGGATCAATTGATGGTATTGGGACGAGGGAGGGTTACAGAGTGGAGGAGCACAGGCCAGTGAGGTCAAGGCTATTGGCAAAAGAGCAACTTGGATGGATTGGATGAAGGTGACAGTGGAGCGAGAGGTGACATCAGTGGGCATTGATAGTAGGCCAGGTGAGGGTGTGCGAAGCGGAAGAGTTTTTACAGAGGAGGCTCTCAGAATTTTAGTAGGGGGTGTGGGTTTGTTCAGATAATCTATTGTCTATGAGGTTTAGTTTTGCAAGGCAACGTTTTGCCCAGGTTTTTTTTTGGAGGTTTAATGGGGAAGTTGGGAATGCCCAGTTTCCCTCTGTCCATTTCGGGCAGGTGGTGCGGTCCCAGTGACGTGATGCCACAAATTGGTGTGATGATAAGGGGAAAGAGCCAAGTGGCAGTTAGATGGGATTTTTTGGGATGGGAGATGGTCTTTTTGGTCATCACCACACTTAGGGGCAATATAGCGTAAGGCGCTTTTTCTCCCTCCTGCTCTCCCCAAAAAAACATTTTAGGTTAATGAGATCATCCATTACAATTAGTTTTAACTTGTTCTATTGGTTTAGTTTTCAGATTTTTTGATTGATAAGAGACAAATGTATAGGATTGTTTAGATGGGACAGGCCTTTTTTTAATGTTTTTATGCTCTAAGTTTTTCTATGTGGGTTGCTGCAGGTCTGGATTTTCTGTTATAGGTGGGTCAGCAGGGTCAATTGTAGATATTGGGGGTGGGGTCATGCAGTGGAGGAGCAGACCAGTGAGGTTGGGGCTATTGGTAGGTGAGCAACGTGGGTTTGTTGAGGTAATATATTGTCTAGTGAGGGTCAGTTTTGTAAGGCAATGTTTTGCCCAGGACTTTTAAGGTGTTTTTTAATATTTTCAGACCTGTGCTGTAAAAGTGGCCTTGTACTTATATTGTGGTAGACTGTATTATTTGAGGGCCGTCTTGCCCAATTATTGACGGAACAGCCCAGTTCAGGGTCCCATTAGCTTCTTCCAGGACTCAATGACCAGTTACCAAAAAAACAGTAACAGATGGTATGCAAAAAAACCAAAAAAAAACACACTTGCATTATGTTTCTTTCTCCTAAAAGTTTATTGTAGGATTCCTAGCCTTACCGACTGTCCATAATCTGGCACGGTCCCCAAATTTTACCCGGAAACAAGGTTCCCTCTTTTCTTTTCCCAGCCAAGTGCCTTTCTCTTATGTTTCATAAGCTGCTTTTGGCCATTCCCTCCGTGTCCTTTATTCACCCATTCTCAAATTGCTCAGCAACCTTAGGGTGACCAGACGTCCCGGTTTTCTGAGAACTATCCCGGTGTCTCAACCCTTTCCTTAAATTAATTTTAAATACATGTCCTGATTGTTGGGGCAAAGGTCAAATTATGCTGCAAAGGCGGATACAAAGGTATGCTTTCGTTAAATAATGTATGTTTCAGAGAGCACAGGTTCACGTCTGCTGCAGCAGAGGGGGGCAATGAGGAGGGCAGGGGTACTCAGTGTAGAGGCTAGAAGTATTTCCATAGCGGGGTGAGGTGTATTGTATTTTTTTGCAAAAAATCGAGACATGACAGACAGAGAACTAAGTTGAAGTATTTAGTCCTACTTTTATGTCTAGCCCGTTTCGGTTTCTGTTTCTCAAAATTCGGCCACTTTTGGTAATCTGGGGAAGGGAAAGAAACCATTAGCTTGACATGGAGCAATGGTAACGCACGACCACTCCGAAGACCGTAGACTCGGAGCGGCGCGCCCCTCCAGCCTGACTCCTCGCTCAAAAACGTGCTTTTGGAATTGTCAGCAACGTTTTCCTGCTGGTTGCTGGGGCACTCTGCCTCTTTCTCAACTCCACGCGGCTCCGGTGTTCTAAGGCGGCTCCAGAGCTACCCTCGGTGTTCTATGAGCGCCGGACCTTCTCCTCGTTCCCCATTGGTTTCTTGGTCCTGGTTTACGTTCCCTAATGGCGCGCGTGCGTCAGGGTAGAGCTTCCTGTGCTTCGGCTACGCTCGCTTCCCAGTCCTCTCTCTGTTTCCACTGCTGCGCGTCTTTCTTTTCTTTCCCATAGGTGCGCGACGTGGGTAACAAACCGTTTCCAGGTAAGTCTTCTTCACAGTCTATTTTCCTCAATTACACATTTTCACAAGTCATTTGTGTGGGCTCCGATGGTGGCCTGTATTTAATGGTCTTTTGTTGTTGCATGAAAGCCCTTGCCTTGCCAATACTGGTGTCTCTTTGTAAAATTGCACTCTTTCCTGATTTTCTAGCTGCACCATGCTACCTAGTTCAGTGTGTAGTTGACTTGATTGACGATTTCACTAAGACGTGTTCACTGGTTGTGAAGCAGTGACAACAAGGATTTGTAGTTGGAAACACCACAAGGGGATATCTATAAAGAGGATGGGCATTAAGTCTGAAAATGTGTCAGCATCTTCAAAGAATGACAACTGGCATTAGTGATTGTCCATGGACCTTGGCGCCCTGCTACCCAAGCCAATCTTTAACTCTCTAGCAACATGCTTTTAGGCTACGTGTGCTGATATTTACAATAAACAGTGTATAAGCCATAGTGGTATATTCCAGCAAGCAATGCTACCAAAGACACTTGGTGTATTTCTTAAGTAGTTCCTTCAGGCGTTTTCTAATGACATCATATTCAATACGAATCAGCCACGTTATGTAATCATTCCCAAATGTCAATCAATCAGCCATGTGTTAAGCGCACTACATACCCACGAGGGTCTCAAGGCGCTGGGGGGGGGGGGGGGAGGTGGGGGACACTACTGTTCGAACAGCCAGGTCTTTAATGTCCTCCTGAAGGTCAACAGGTCTTGGGTCTGTCGTAGGCTCAGTGGGAGGGTGTTCCATGTCTTGGCGGCGAGGTGGGAGAAGGATCTCCTGCCGGTGGTTGTTCCTTGGATGCGCGGGACGGTGGCGAGTGAGAGGTCGGCGTAGCGTAGCTGGCGGTTGGGGGTGTAGAAGGAGAGCCGTCTGTTGAGGTAGGCTGGGCCGGTCTTGTGGAGTGCCTTGTATGCGTGGATGAGGAGCTTGAAGGATATCCTCTTGTTGATGGGGAGCCAGTGCAGGTTTCTCAGGTGGGGGGTGATGTGGCTGTGTCGTGGTACATTGAGGATCAGTCGTGCAGAGGCGTTTTGGATGCGTTGTAGTCGATTGATGAGCTTGGTCGGGGCTCCCGTGTAGAGGGCGTTTCCGTAGTCGTCTGCTGCTGACGAGGGCCTGGGTGACTGTCTTTCTTGTATCTGTCGGGATCCATCTGTAGATCTTGCGGAGCATGCGGAGGGTGTTGAAGCAGGAGGAGGAGGAGACTTGCTTGGTCATTGAGAGCGTTGAGTCGAGGATGATTCCCAGGTTGCGTGCGTGGTTGGTGGGGGTCGGGGCTCCCCCAGCGCCGTTGGCCACAAGGAGTCATCCCAGGCTGACGGGTTGGAGCCGAGGATGAGGACCTCCATCGTGTCCGAGTTCAGCTTCAGACAGCTGATCTTCATCCAGTCGGCGACGGCCTTCATTGCTTCATGGAGGTTGGCTTTGGCGGTGATGGGGTGCTTGGTGAGGGAGAGGATCAGTTGACTGTTATCGGCGTAGGAGATTATGTTGAGGTTGTGCTGTCGGGCGACGTGTGCAAGCGGGGCCATGTAAATGTTGAACAGTGTCGGGCTGAGGGAGGATCCTTGGGGTATGCCGCAGATGATCTCGGAGGCTTCGGAACGGAATGGGGGAGGCGGACGCTCTGGGTTCTGCCGGAGAGGAAGGAGGTGGGCCATTCCAGAGCCTTGTCTCGGATCCCTGCGGCGTGGAGGCGTGCACGTAGTGTGTGGTGGCAGGCGGTGTCGAAGGCGGTGGAGAGGTCTAGGAGGATGAGTGCTGCAGTCTCCCCATTGTCTAGCATGGTCCTGATGTCGTCGGTGGCGGCGATGAGCGCGGTCTTGGTGCTGTGGTTGCTGCGGAACCCTGACTGGGAAGGGTCCAGGATTCTGTTCTCTTCGAGGTATCGGGTTAGCTGTCTGTTAACGATTTTCTCAATGACCTTGGCCGGGAAGGGGAGCAGAGAGATGGGTCGGAAGTTCTTGAGGTCTCTTGGGTCTGCCTTGGGTTTTTTGAGTAGGGCGTCGATCTCTGCGTGTTTCCAGCTCTCTGGGAAGGTCGCGGTCTCAAGGGAGAGATTGATGACGTTGCGTAGGTGGGGTGCGAGGGAGCGGCTTGCTTTGTTGAAGACGTGGTGCGGGAAAGGGTCTGACGGAGAGCCGGAGTGGATTGTGCTCATGGTCTTGATGGTGTTATCGACGCTCACGCTGGTCCAGGCTAGCAAGGGGACGTGGTCGATGGTGTGCGGAGGGTCTGTTGTGTTGCTGTCTGTTGTAGCTGTCTGGGTGTTGAAGCTGTCGTGGATGTCTGCTATCTTGTGGAAGAAGGTGGCGAGGGAGTTGCACAGGGCTTGCGACAGCGGGATGTCGTCGGTGTTGGAGCTGGGGTTGGAGAGTACCTTCACGATGTTGAAGAGCTCCTTGCTGTCGTGTGCGTTGTTGTCGAGGGGGTCTTTGAAGGAGGTCTTTTTGGCAGCCCTGATGAGGTGGTGGTGGTTGCGGACGGCGTCCTTGTGTGCTGCGTGGCTGTCCAGAGTTGTTCACTGTGCCATTTCTTCTCTAATTTCCGGCAGGCTTGCTTGGAACCTAGGAGTTTTGCGGTGAACCAGCTGGCCCTCTTGCTGGTGTCTCTGGGGGGGTGTTTCTTCAGCGGGGCGAGGGTGTTGGCGCAGTCCTCGATCCAGCGTCTGAGGTTTTGGGCAGCGACGTCGGTGTTGGAGGGTTCGGTGGGTGGGCTGAGAGCGAGGTTTGCATGTAGTTGGTGTTTGGTGATTTTGCTTCAGCGGCGGTGGGGGATCTGTTGGGTGCGGTGGTGTGTAGTGGGTTTCTGGAAGGTGAAGTGGATGCAGCGGTGGTTGGTCCAGAGGAGTTCGGTGGTGTGGCTGACGGAGACGTGCGGGCTTGAGGAGAAGACGGGGTCGAGCGTGTGGCCGGCGGAGTGGGTGGGCGTTGTGACGAGTTGTCTCAGTCCGAGGTTGGCGAGGTTATCGATCAGGGTTGTGGAGTTGTTGTTGGTCTCAAGGTGAAAGTTCAGGTCTCCGAGGAGGATGTAGTCGGTGGAGGTCAGGGCATGCGTGCTAATGAAGTCGGCGATGGAGTCGCTGAACTGGGGGCGGGGTCCGGGGGGTCGGTAGATGAGGGTGCCTCTGAGGATGGAGTTGGGGTCTGTGTGGATCTGGAAATGCATGTGTTCGGCGGTGCTGAGCGCGTCGTCGGTGCTAGTCTAGACCCTGATGCTGTTCTTGTGGACAATGGCGATTCCTCCTCCGATTCTGTTGGTGCGGTCTCTACAGGTGATCTTGTAGCTGTCTGGGATGGCTGTGGCGATGTCGGTGCGGAGGAGTAGTTCAACCAGGTCTCTGTCAGGAAGGCGACGTCTGGGGGGGGGTTGTGTTGAGCAGGTCCCAGAGCTCGACGGCGTGTTTGCGTGCGGAGCGGGTGTTGCAACCATTAATTTAAAAGCCTGAATCCTTTGTTGGATCGGCAGTTATTATGGCAGCTGAGAAGAGGGACCCTCAGAAGGTGATTTGATGGTTCAATACCTTGTGTTAGTTTGTGTGGAGCCCTAGGCCACTGTCTCCAAGCCTTTGGAGGGCTTCTCGGAGTCCCGTGATGCTGCTGAACCTTCCTTACTGGTGCACCCCTGGGGCCTTTTCCACGTCTTCAACAAAAAAAAGTGGTCGGCATTCCATTTCCTTAATGGGAAGGCTGAACTTTCTTGTTGGATAATTACTGTGACTATTATATCCAGTATATACTTACTACTATCACAGACTGCTCTATCACTTTGTAGAATTTCTTGCCAGAGAGACGTTATTCATGCCACAGATATTATAACCTACCATTGTACATATTCTAAATTACCTTTCAGTCAGTGGGCTTTACTCACCCCTGTAGGTTTTCCACAGCACATGCATTTCATCAGGATAAGTCTGCAGGAACTGGTAATGAGCACATTTCAAACTTGTAAAAATAGCAAAGGCACTAAAAAGTAAGGAGCAACATTCTTTACTTTCATCAAAGAGAGCGTTGGCAGATGCAGTGTGACAGTAAAAGGGTGGGAAGAATTGCATGACCGTTGAACCTCTAGGGTGGGCTGGTTTCTCTTTTATACTTTGTTCTGTTTGATGCTATTGCTATCTACAGCAGGATGCCACAGCACCTAACTTAGGGGCGATTGTGCTTCCAGTACGCCACTTTTTATCCAGGCGCGGCGGCTGTGTACCAAGGGCAGATTTGAACATGAAGATCAAACTGAAGAATGTCTTCGTCATGTACTTCCTCGTCTCCATCATCGGACTACTCTATGCATTGATGCAGCTCGGTGAGTTCTGGGGAAGTTGGTTGGTAGGCATTTAAGTTCATACTTTGGTTATTTTGGCCTATCCATGTCTTTACTGACTCTCTGGAGACTTGCATATAATGGACTGTCCCCTTAAGGTGGGGTTACACATGGGTAAACAGCGTCCCCTCACTATTTTCACAGGGTGGACGCCGTTCTCCCTGCCGAGAATTTGGACCCCAGTGAAATAGTCTGAACTTGTCCTGGTATAATTTAATAACACCAGGACACATTCCGCAGCGCCTGCATGTTACCTGCTTTCCTTTCAGAGCTGTAACGTACAGGCAGCTGGGCTTTTGCATTTTAGATTCCAGCTGGGCGGATGGCTGAGCCCAAAACAAAGGTCAAAGTAAAGGGGCCATCAGCCCTCCCTTTGTTCCAGTATGATCCTGGCTAGGAGCTATCTATATAAGGTTTGGGAGGCACATATAATCCCTCATAGTACTTTGATATATTAGAAGGATGGCACTGAATGAACTGCAAGTTACAACAGATCTCCGTGTTAAAAGCAGTAACCCACTTACCTATCTGCATATCCATCATAAAAATATGTCGTCTGGATGTTACACAATATGCTTTGCAGGAGACACATTAACCCCCAATGCTACTTTGAGTCAAAAGTGTGACAAGACAAACACAGATTTCTCCAGCAAATGCATTAACCACCAGAGTCATCTTATCGTTATTATTATTATTCCCTTTGATCTACTTGGCACACAAAGATCTCTGCTGCAGGTGCCTTAACCCCATAAGATATTTTAAAATGTATCCTTTGCAACCAATTAAGCCAGAACAGATTTACTGTCAAGTGTCTTCTTGTTGCCATTTTCTTTGTGTCCGAGTTTAAAAAAATAAATGTAGAAGTTGAGGCCTAGATTTACAAAGGTGTTGCAACTGGGTTGTGTCACTTTTTTGTCGCAGCCTTGATACAAAATCTGTTTTTGGAATTACAAAGCCACTCAAATTCCCGATTTGCGTGGCTTTGTGAATAAAAAAACAAAGGCAAGGCAGCATATAGGGTTGCCTTGTTTTACTTGCGTCAAGTGGGCATTGCGTAGGTGGTGCATGGGCGTTCCGTGCATCCACTCATGTATTTTGACACAAACCCATATTTACAAAGGCTTGTAAACATGGGTTTATGCCAAAATGGTGCACTTGCCAGATGCTGGCGTAACAAGGAGAAACATCTTTATTGCTCCTCGTTATTTTCTTTTTGCATGTGTGCTGCATTCTGCATCCCTTCTCTTCATCCGTATCCCTTCTCAGTCTTCCTCTCTCCTTGCTTGCATGTCAACATGTGACTTATTTTTCATCTTTCCAGGCCAGCCATGTGACTGCTCCCCATACCTAAAGTCGAGAGGAGATCTGCTCCAGGGAAAGGAGCGGAAGATCTCTCAGCTCCAGAATGAGGTCCGGCGGCTCCAGGCCCGCGCCCAACAAGAGGAGGCAGAGTCTCAACCATTGCCCACCATCTATATCATTACGCCAACCTTTGCCAGGTGGGTGATGTGTGAGGGAAGTGGACAGGGCACTTCAAAAAAGACCAGTTGATGACAGTTTGAAATAGATTCATCCCACTTCCATCATACTGTTGAGAGGCTATCGCAGAAGGCAACACTCACCGAGCTCTCCTGCAGTGTGTGAGTGCTCAAGAGAGCTTTCCTTGAAATATTTGAACTCTCAACCTTCGATTAGCCTGGTGCTGAAAACATTGTTCCTCCAACTCTCCTGCACTTATTGTTCCTGGCTGATCTTTATTTGGTCTCTCACACAGACTATTACAGATGGCAGAGCTCATTTGACTTCTTTGCTGCTTTAGTTAACCATTTTGGCAAACTATTTATTAGTGACGCACTGGTAGAACCAAGTGCCTTCTTTTCGCCATCAAAAACTGGTTTCCATTCTAGCCTAGGCCACACAAATCTGTGGTTACCATTTTCCGTCTTAGCTGGCTCTCCTAATTCTCTGGTCAGTCTTGCACTCCCACCTTTGCCTTGGTTTGTTAGAGTGGTGTGAAAACTGCTGCATTTCACTGCTTTGCTCCATTTTTTGTGCGATTGTTCATACCAGTCAGATGATTTTTGATCTGTGATCTAGTGCGCTTATCTGTACAATTTGAGTTATGAAAGTGTGGTGAAACTTCTTTCCACTGAAGTTAGGGCTTTATGCTTCAGTGAGGTTGGTATCCAACACAAGACTTAACCACACCTCACCAGAGCTGAGACAATTGCATGAGTAACACTACCACCTGGCGCGGCCTTTTTTGTTCACAGGGCTGTTTGTGGAGGTACACACTTACAGCTGTTCCACAAACTGGTTCTTCGCAGGGGATCCAAAAGTTTTTAAAGAAAGGATCTGTTTGTCCAGTGATCCCTTCGTTTTGAATGGCTAAGACAATGTCCTTCTTATATGTGCAGTTATTACTTTGTAAGTACATTGTGCTTCAGGTTCACATTGATGTAAACAAGCTGTACGTTCTGCAAACAAACCTAAAAAACCTTTTAAACACTGCCTATCAAACTCATTAGACCATTTTTAGCGTTTCTTTTCAATAAGAATGTTAGTTTTGTATTGATGAAGGGGTGGCATTTCTTTCTTTGAAGTAGTTAGTTAGATCCTGCTCTTTCAGAGTTTTATTTCCCTTTTATTGTTTTCTGAGCAATAAAGCACCTGGTTTGGGTTCTAAGTAAAGCTCAAAGAAACCAGCTTAGTTACAGTTTGTGAGTGCTGGCTAAGCTTGCTCTGAAATGTCATATCTTTCTTGTCCCTCACGTAGGCTGGTGCAGAAGGCAGAACTCACCAGATTGTCACAGACTCTACTTCATGTCAAAAATCTGCACTGGATTGTTGTGGAGGACGCTGCAGCCAAGACACCTCTGGTGACAGATCTGCTGGCACATGGTGGGGTAAAATACACCCACCTCCAGGTGGAGACCCCAAAGGACTTCAAGCTGAAGGAGAACGATCCCAACTGGCTCAAACCACGAGGCGTGGAGCAGCGCAACCTGGGACTGCAGTGGTTGCGGGAGAACCGCGAGCTCAGCGAGGAGGGGGTGGTCTATTTTGCAGACGATGACAATACCTACAGCCTGAAGGTTTTTGATGAGGTGAGATATCGACTCCGAGAAGCAACAGCTTCCCTAAGGCCTAATATTCTCATTTGCATCACAGTTATTAGTGGTTATAGTAATGTTTGAACCTTGGTATAATTGTGAAGTATCTCTACATTCCAGATAGTGGTGGTAGGTGCTACTTATATATTAGGCTAACTGTAAAATGAGAACACAGTCTGACTCTGACAAAAGGGTGCACACTGCTTGTACAGTAGGCCCCTTGGAAGAGAAGCAATGAGCATACAAAAAGTGCTCGTATACAATAGTCAGAGAAGGCTGAGAGTGGCAGGGCACAGCAAAGAGTATCAATGACAGGTATGGATCTGCGGTTAAAAATGGTCAGGCCTACTAGAAAACAACTGGAAATATTCTCCAAGAAAATCACAGGAAGCTAAAATAACCAGCATCAGATGCCAACTCAGCAATTATGCAATAAGTATAGAAATATCTGTAGTTAGTCCAAAAACAATTCTGGATCCTCTAAACTGTCATTTTGGGGCCAAGTTACTTAACATCACAAAAAAGGCCACGGGTCCGGAGTTAACGGGAGGTCCTACAGATTACTCGGTGTACTCTGCCACTCTGAGGGGGATTTCCCTTTTTAGGACGGTTCCCCTCATACACCAGAGGTGTCATGCTTCATCATAGGGGTGCCTCCTCGCGAGAAAGACCTAGTTTCAACGCAGGCTACAACCCCCTCGCTACGAGGGAGGAGCTCAGGGATGTTTTTGTTGAGAAGGGGGCGGGTGCACTAAAATCCTATGTGAGCCTGGTGTGTCTAGAAAAAGTGCAGTGCTAAGATGGGAGTGGTTAAAACTGGCTACAGGCTTAGCTATGCTGCAACTTTATTCAGCTACCCGGTGTCGGAATTAAAAACAGATAATGGCTGGTGACGCAGATGCTGTTATTCGAGGCAACTGTGTGAATCCTAGACTAACATGTTTTGGCCAAGAGACCTAGAGTAGTGTCACGGCCTTATTCAGTGTCAATAATAAAGCTACTGCAATAGATAAGTGCAACAAGCGTGAAAAAACATTAAAAAAACATGTGCAAAAGAATTATATTGGTGTAATACTGAACCAGTGAGTTTTGGCTGTTCAGTATGTTCAAGCTCTATCTATTGAGGAGACAAAGAGGAGCATGTAACAATGTCATATGAGCATATTGAGAACATTTAAAACATGAGCACAAAATTAATCCTCCCATTGTCATGCATTGAAACACATTAACATATTAGACCAATGTGTACTGACTAAGATGTGTGACTCACCACTGTAGGTTAGAGAATTCACCACATCTGTCCCGGCATACTAGCCGTACGGTACGTGCGCAATAACCTGTCAAGAAAGGTTTATTAGCATTAAAATCAGAGAACCCCAAGAGAGGAAAAAAGCAAAGAGAATGTAAACAAGAGTGTTTAGTAAACATTACAGAACTGTCCTTCTAAAAATCAGGGTGACCCTGCCTAGCCGAGCAACCATCTGTCTCAAAGAAACGGAGGTCGAGCAAAGAAGGGTGCACACGATTGGGAACGCCTGGCTGGTTATCATCGACATTGGTGGCGGCCATGGAAGTGCCAAGAATGGAGTAGGAGTCAGGGGGCGTATAAATGTGGAGATGCCCGAAGTCAAACGTTGTGCTGGCAGAACTACCATTAGATAATAATAGCTGACTCTTAATGAGGCAAGTGATGCAGGAATGGAGGGAAAAGCGGCGGTTGATATGCGGGCGCTGCTCTAGTTGAATACAGACTTGTTGGTGAAGCCTGCGCCGATTGTGAATCGAGGCAAACTGTGGCAATGCGCTGGCAGTGCTCACGCTGGGCCGTGGTGGTGGTCTGTCACAGAGTTAGTGAGGCGGTGGTAGAAGCGGAGAAAGGTTTGTGTGCGCCGCTTAAGTAAAAAATACAACATCGTGGGGGGATCCTGTGGGGAGTATCTGCGCCGTTGGGGCTGACTGTGCATCTCGGCCACAAGAAATGGGGGAGGAGAACTGCTGCCCCAGTGTGAGAGCCGGACCCGTGGCCTTTTTTGTGATATGAATAATTAGTGGGGAGTTGGCCCACGCAGGTCCTGAACTCTCCTCCAGCCCCCGGTGTGTTTGTTGCCAAGTTACTTAAACCTGTTATTAGGTTTGTGGGCTGATTCCAGAAAATGATAGTTGATTTGTGCATTCCAGGTAATGGTGGTAGATATCCCTCATGGAGCAAATGTAACTTGATACTTGTGTAGCGCACTACTCACCCGCAAGGGTCTCAAGGCGCTTGTACGAATACCGCTGTGGAACCCATCCTGGCTTTCCCTGTGAGGTGTCCACTCCTGGGCACCCCCAAGGTGGAGGCCAGGCATCCTTAGCGTTGTGGGGGCCGTTGTGGAGATTAAGCAAGCTATTGCGCAGAGTTGCAGAGTGGGACTCCATGATTGGAATAGGCACTGAGGCGAGAATTATCAGGTCCGTGGAATTTTTGAGCCCAAGACCCGCCGAGGCGGGGAATCGAACCCTAGTCCCGCTCTAGACCTCTGCATCAGGGTCTGCCGCTCTAACCATTGAGCCACACTTCTCCACTGCATTGTCAGCATAATCTTGGTGCATGGAAAACTCTTTTGAATAGTTGTTCTATCGAACCCTTGTGCTTGTTGCATACAGCAGTTGGAAATGTGTCATTTTAGTAAGTGTATGTGTTTTTATTAAATCTACTTCATGTAGCTTGCCATGGTAGTTGTGTTTGTTATAGAAGATAATTGTTGTAGATCACCCTAGTAGATGTACTTGATTTTAGTTACCCTAGTCAAATTGTTTCTTCTCGATTTAGTCTACTAGATGCACCTGCTCAGAATGTGCCCCATACACTTCTTCGCTCCCTGTTTGCCATAGAGGATGTTGAGTCTAGATGATCCTGTTTTATGTGCAGACAAATCTAGTAGATGTGCTTGTTAGAAAAAGTGCTAGCAGAAATGTCAATGTAGTTCTAGCAGAACCAAGTTATAGGATAGCCTGTGACTTTTTAAATGAACTGTATTTAGATTTCTTATATGTAAATATCTCAGCTGTGGATATTCTGAACGTATGTCAGAGACCTGACACCGCAATTCACTTAAAAATCACAATCCAACTGAATTTATGGTTACGATTTTGAGGCAAAATACCACGTTTTTAAAGTTATTTTTATTGGGTTTGGCCATTCAAACGAAAAACAGTTGTCACTAATTACAGACAAGCATAAATGATTCTTACATCATACTGATAAATTAAGTTTTGTACAAAACACATTGATTATGTCAAAAGCCACCCCGCCCAGGATTGTCGGGAGGATCCTCATATAATATTGGTCGCAGCCAGCAAGGTTCGCGGGTGGATGGGTGGAAGGGAGGAGGAGGAGGAGGAGGAGGAGGAGGAGGAGGGTGGAAGGAAGGAAGGAAGGAAGGAAGGAAGGAAGAGGAGGAGGAGGAGGAGGAGGAGGAGGAGGAGGAGGAGGAGGAGGAGGAGGGGGAGGGGGAGGAGGAGGAGGAGGGGGAGGGGGAGGGGAAAAGGAAAAGGAAAAGGGAGACTAGGGGGACAAGGGCGGGGGGGGGTCGCGCGGGGGGTTAATTTTAAAAATAGACCATGTTTTCAATGCAGACTGCATTGCAGCCTGCATGGAGAAGATCAGAGTGCGCATGGCTGGTTTGGGTGGCCCCAGAGGGCCGACCAAACAGTCATTGCTCCCTTAGGAGTGGGCACACCACTCCTCCCCTGGCTGCTCGCAGAGCAGCCCCGCCCGCCCCAACCAAACATAAAATGGTAATGACTGAAAGCTATTACCATTTTATGTTTCTGCTTCAAACACTTCGAGAAAGCAGTTGGGGCAACGCTCCTCCGCCCTAGTATAATATAGACAGTAAATAGTACAGTTGCAAGGGAATAACTCGGGTAATTAGCAGAGGAGAAGGTGCGTTATGGACACCCATTTCTAGCACAATCAACAATAGCATCTATCAGTTGTTAACTAGATGAAACAAAAGGAAGAGTAAAATATAGAGTAAAATATAATAAAAAGAGCCAATATCCCCCCACCCTTCCATGAAGGAAACCTGATGCTCACCAAAGTAGGTACTTGATCAGGCGCGCGCGAAAGGACTTGGTATGTGAGACCGCCTCTGCACTTTAAGGGCAATCTGTCATCTTCCTGTGCTTCGAAGCAAACAAGCAGAAATCCCAAATTGTCTTCATTTGCAATTGCATTTATAGTTATGGCTACTCCTGTGAGTGGTATTAAGTGCTAAATAAATGCTAAAACGTGAAAAAAGGTTTTTAAAAAAAAATGCAATGACCATCTAGCACTCCAGCCTTTTCTGTCAATAGCAAGTGGGGTTGGGGGAATTTGTGATTTTTGTTCTTAATGTGCCATGTACTGACAAAAATAGAAGAACATGCAAAATGATGTTGACCAAATAGGGGTGGGTGGATGGATAGCAAAGAGGGCCTGTGGGAGCAATTCCAAACCTGGGTAAAATGTTCCTGACTACCTGCCATTTTTTATGTCGAGCTTGGGCAGCACATGCGCTGCTCTGCAAGTCATGCTGTATTGTTGTATGTACTTTAAGCCCGCACTCTCTCCATCCATATTTGTCATTGGCTTGAGTCATTGGGCTTCATAAATGCTGGCTTCTGATTCGTTATTATACTTGTTAGTCCCTCCTTAGTACGGCCTTGTCTTCATTTGTAACCTCCCATGAGGACTGGCCCTTTTACTTTGGTTGTTACACTGTGCGTCTCCTTTAGTCTGTAAGCACTATTTCCTTTAATGAGTTTCTCTTAACTGCAGGAGGGTCTCTCATGCGCAGTTGTGTCCACCGGCTTGTTTCACTTGTAGCAAACGGGGAGCTCTTCAGAGGCCATGGGAGACAGAAGCGGGCAACTCAGTGATGCCTTTAGGGAGGTCAAAGGTATGTGATGTAAATTCCGCTAGATCTGGCCTGCTTATTTTCTGAACGGAAGCATTTGAAATGCAATAGGTCTCTCCTTAGCGAGAGTTTAAGCTATTTGCATTGTAAATGACGATGAATTTTATTTCTGTTTTAAAAACCAAAACACAAATAAAAGGCGTTGCCAATAGCTCAAACTTGCGTAAATGTGAGACCTATTGCATTGCAGATGCTTGTTATTTGTTCATTTTTAAATAGAGCAAACCCGGACCAAATGCATCAGGGTGCTTTACATGAGCACCAGATTACATTACACAAAATCAGATTTTTTTTTTAAGGCACACGGAGATTAAGTGATGTGCCCAGGTTGTTGAGCTGTGGATACCCTTTCCTTTCAAGCTGCTGGTGAAACCACCTTATTTTGTGACCGCTAGATAGAAGCTGCCACGATTTTCTTTATCCTGGTTTATTTTTCAAACCTCAAGAAGTCTTCACAATATCTGCTGGAGCCCTTTAGTGGGAACATTGGAAGATTCCCCCCACAAACATCTTGTTTCTGGAAGCATGTTATCATTATGCATTTCATGCTACTTTTAATCAGAAAATACACTTTTCCAGTATGCCTTCAGTTCTTTCATTTCTGACATGTACAGGACTCGCTTGGTACCAACCATCTTGATGACCTCCGATACTCGCAGGTCTGGTGGACACTCTCTGAGCTCCAGCCGTTTCAGTGTCTCAGGGGAATGCATTGGCAAAGACAAAATATCTGTCTTTAATGTGCGACTGCAGAAAAGAAGAGGCATGGACATATGCCTTTTCCATGCATTAGCGCATTAATCTCATACCTATTGTATTCTAATGTTGTCTCGGCTCCCAGTGTGCGAAATGGTAGCGCCACCAACACTGTTTACAACTAGCCCCTGGGCCCCTCTGAAGTTGGGGTCTATTTGCACCCCTGATCCGATATTGTGGAGGGGTGTGGAGCACACTAAGATGGCTTGGTTAGGGGTGCAGATAAACCATGTAAAGTGAATACTGCAGGTATCGTGAATGGGTTGACTGGGCTAGGCCACTATTTACCAATCAGATAGCATACCATAGGCGAGAGCCTCTTTTCGGGGTGGGGGGACAGAACTAGGAGTCATAAGAAAAAAAAAGAGTTTGGGGCCTTCAAAGGTCCATGTAAGCGGAGGAAGGAGACTGTGGTATATAAATAAATAATACCGGATCTATTTTTGAATGAATGAATGAATAACAGATAGCTCAATAAAATAAGAGTCAAGATTCGAGGTAGTAGGAGTTTCTGCAGGTTTATTACAGCATAAGGACAGGATCAGGACAACCTGCATAGGAACAGAGGTGACAGGGCCCAGCAGGACAACTGGGGCCCAGCAGGGGAAAAGAGGCCCAGCAGCTGCTGGGGCTAGGTCTGGGATGAGCGCGCTAACTTTTAATAACAATACATCAACTTATATACATAGCGCAAACACATAGCATTACATTGCAGTAGGCGTAGCAGTGGGTGGAGCAGAAGGCGTGACGCGTAGCAGTCGCGAAAGATAACAGTAAAAAGAGGTGTAACTGGGAGTATACATGGACATGTGATGCAAACGTAACAGAATATGTCATGAATGGGGCGGAAACATAGGAGGGGGCTACCTAAGGAGCCGGGACCTCTAACCTAATGGTGCGCGAAAACTGGCAATGACGTGTTACTAGGAGAAGCTGGGGGCTACGAACTCTGTGCTAGGAGCAGAGACTAGAGTCTGGAGGGTCGGAGCGACATGTACCTAAACCTTATCTGGTATCTGATGTTTAGGGAACATGTTGATATAAACTAAGAGTCATGAGGGGAGAAGCTAACTTGACTCTAAGACTGGACCATGCATTATTCTACATGTAGTGCGTGATGAAGAATATTAAATGTCCGTTAATACAGTATTTCTCTAACGTGGAGCCGAATAGGCTAGACAATGACGAAAACTATTGATGCAGTTCAGTAGCTCAGGAATGCAGAGAAGGAGGACTGAACTGATAGCTGGAATCATAACATACTCTTGGCAGACTCAGAGGCAGAGCCAAGCTGCACCGGGCACTGCGAGGCAGGAAGTAAGTGAAGGGTCGAGGATACAGGTGGGGGCTGTATCGCTCCTCAGCGAGGCTTTCAGGAGACAGGAGCTGAATCTGTGGTCCGGGCCCTGTTGAGGCCTGGAAACGGGGACTTTATAATGGAATAACGTGCACACTGAGAAACGTGGCAACATAACTTTACATAGGCCTGATATTCGTAGTATTCACGAGGACTGGAAACTAACATACTAGAGGTGGACACAACTGGAATTGCGTCATTAATCGGACATGGGGAATAACATATGCATATTGGTCATGCACACATAACATATGATGGATGAAGCGTAGGGGCACAGAACATGGCAAAATTTACTTTTCCACATTCCCTCCTTGTCACTACGTTTCCATCAGGAAACATCAATTTTCATGATACCATCTATCATTTCATACAGTACCATTTGCTCGTCTCGAATTGTCTTGGAACGGATTTTAGAACGGGGCTTGGGACTAGGAATACAAGAGGTAGCACACATGCTGCAAATCGCAGGGCCACATTGTATACAGAGGCAGCAGCTAAATATGATCGCTACTGCAATACCTAGAAAGGACAGGACTTTCCATCCCCAGGCGGAAATTATATTCCAGAACCAACCGGACCATGTCCAGGTGCCTGGATCTTGGTGTAACAGATGGGCAATTTTATGGAGTCTGGTTATAGCTAAATAAACAGACGGCGCGTTATTTGGAATGAAAATGCAGCAACTAGATCCGATGACTCTACAGGCCCCGCCCCTATCGGCCAGTATGACGTCAAGGACGAGACGATTTTGCAAAACGACAAATCTCATAGCAGATTGTTCTTCGGTTAAGTTACCTAGAGCAGAGGCAGTCTCATTTACTACAGCTTCTAGGGTTCTTGTTAACCTACGGATCAGTTTACTATTCTGGACAGGTCCTACGAAGAAGAAGAAACCTTTATTGAAATCTGTATACTGTTCTAGAGTAGTTTCAGTATAATCGACAATTGGGGACTCCCTTTTATGTCTAATGTGTACTAGATGTGTGTTTCTGTGATAATCAGATGGGGCTAGGAAAACAGGTGGCAGTAGGAAGGCAATGTAACAGGTTCCCTCCCAATCGAGGGGCAGACGAACATATGCGGTTTGACCACAAATAAAATAAGAATGACGTGAAGCTTTGAAAACAGATTTCCCACTGTCACTATACTGGATAACAGTAGTACATTCACTATGACCTACATGTACAGAACCATAATTACGGACACATAATTCGCCTTTGACAGGTAGTACTGAAATAGCAGGTAAGTCTGGAGTAGTATCAGACTGAACATTCAGGACCATGAAATTCGACGAATAATTACCTAAATTATATACTTCATTTTCTAGATCTAAACCTGTTCTGTGGGGGAAACCTTGCTTGTCTGAGAAACATGTACTGTTAAGAAAAGACATATCTGTTGAGGATGACGTTAACGTGGACCATGCTCCACATGAACCATTATGTGAGAATGGATAAGGAAACAGTGGCAGAACTCCCTTCGGTGTCTGGAAAGGGGGGAGTCGACCACACACCCAACAATTAGTGGCATTGCTGGTCTGGTGTGAATAATGTAACATACGGATAAATGTGTTGTTACGCATAGCGAGGCGGTAAGAATATTCGTGAGGAGGCAGATCACTAAACGTGTGCTCTACTGTAGCATTAGCAGACATATTTACATGAGGAACTGGAAAATACAGATAGAACGCATAGCTGGTGCAGGAAATCATTATGCTGATGAATAATATGAAACTCAGAAAAATGATACATCTGATTGAACTTCGACTGACTCTCTCACTATGGGGGTCTATTTTATACATGTCAGAAACAGTCTAACCGTTTCACCTAGGGGAGGACTTATACAATCAAACTGACTGACTTATTTTACTAGACCTGAGCTTTAACTTATACTCCTGTTGCGGAGTTTTCTCTAACAAGGGAGGGGTTGTAATAATGTCTTGTGCGGGACAGTCCTTAAGAGCAATATTCTGGCAATGTTTCAAATCCTGGGAAATGTTTTTAGAAACGGATTTCAGTCCTTTAAAAAGTTTAACATGAGAAAGGTGGATCCATCCTTTTCTGCCTTCCAACTTCACGGCTGTACGGGTGGTGAGGAGGACCTGACGTGGCTCCTTCCAACGTGGTTCCAGCGGACTTGATCTGTCGAAATTTCTGATCATCACCAAGGAGCCTGGAACGATCTCGTGCGGTGCCACCTCGGTATTGTCTGGAAAGGCGGCAGCAACCTGTGAACGACATGAGTTGAGGGCAGACATCAAGGAAGCTAGGTAATCTGTCAGCATATTACATGAAACATCGGTAATACTTCGGGGTCTAGGAGTACCCCACATGTTAGGGGGGCGGCCGAATACGACCTCATACGGGGATAGACCTGATCTGGAATGTGCGACCATGCGCATATAAAACAAAGCGACTGGCAGAGCTACTAGCCAGTCCACACCTTTTTCTTGACAGACTTTTGCAATGCGGATTTTCAGAGTCTGATTATGTCTCTCGACCAGACCGGCTGCTTCAGGATGGCGTACACAATGGAACTTCCACTGGTACCCTAACAACAGGGAAACGTGCTTCATTAACTCTGAGGAGAATGGCTGACCGTTATCAGAATATACGACTCTAGGGAGTCCATATCTAGGGAAAAATTCACGAACCAACTGCTTGGCAGTGGTCGCGGCTGTGTAATCTGGGACTGGATATGCTTCTGTCCACCTGGACAAAGCGCATACAACTACAAGGACATACTTGAAACCTCGACATCGCTCCATCTGAATATAGTCCATCTGGAGGACCTCAAAAGGGTGGTCAGGGGGCTGGAAACCACCTTGTTCCACCGGGACACTTTTACCTGGATTAAACTGACAACATATCATACAGGTACGGACTTTCTGCTTGGCTGCAGCTCGTAAATGCTTGTTGAACCAAATGTTCTGGATACTGTCTAACATAGCTTTTTCTCCTAAATGTGCTGGACTATGTGCGGTATTGATAATGACTTGAACCATAGAATCGGGGAGAAACCATGTGGCTCTACCCTTCGTTAACCATCCTTGATCTGTCTGGACCCCTCCTTGTTCAGACCATTTCTTGATTTCATTGGGGGTAGCATGTAACTGGATATCTATGACATCTTGTGTAGGGTCCTTAACTGTCATGCATGTAATCGGATCTGGAGTATGTGTCATGTTAACTGGAATGTCTGGAGTCTGTGCTGTAAGTTTGGCTGTGCGGTCTGCTAGATCGTTACCTTGGGAAATAATGTCAGTAACTTTCGTATGTGCTTTGCATTTCATGATAGCAATGGATGTCGGTAAATGTATGGCATCTAACAGGGCTTGAATAAGGAGACCATGCTGAATCTTGGTTCCATGAGAAGTCATGAACCCTCTCTCCTGCCAGAGCACTCCGAAGTCGTGTACAACTCCGAATGCGTAACGTGAATCTGTGTAAACATTAACTTTCAGGTTCTTGGCATGTATACAGGCTTGTGTCAGAGCGACTAGCTCTGCTGCTTGAGCGGACAGGGTATCAATACGGTGTGTTTCAATAACTTCAGTGTCAGTAGTCACTGCATACGCGGCGACTAGTTCTCCTGTACTTGTTCTCATACATGAACCATCCACATAAAGTGTCAGGTCGGGATCTGGTAACGGAATGTCTGTCAGGTCTTGTCTTGGCTTAGTCGTAATATTAACTACTTCCACACAATCATGTGGGTCTGGATTTGAATTAACTGATGGTAACAGTGTAGCAGGATTCAGGACGTTGCAGCGTCTAATTTCTATGTGTGGCTGGAACAGTGTCAATTCATAACCTGTTAAACGTGCAATTGTCAAGTGCTGTGTTTGTGTTCGGTTCAAAAGAACTTCTACTGAATGTGGAACTTGTACTGTCAGGGAATGCCCTAAAACTATGGAATCACTTTGTCTGATAGCTAGTGCTGTGGCTGCAACTGACTTGAGGCACGCAGGCAACGCCTGGGCGACTGGATCTAATGTGCTCGAAAAATAAGCACAGGGCTTGTATTGTCCTGCTTGATCTTGTGTGAGAACAGATAATGCTGTACCTTCGCGTTCAGTAACGAAAAGTGTAAAAGGCTTACTGTAGTTCGGTGTAGCTAGAACTGGAGCTTGACATAGGGCTTTCTTTAACTCGTTGAAACTAAGTGTATGGTCAGATGTCCAAGGGAGGACAGTCGATACGGCTGCCTCCTGTGTCGTTAACTGTATCAGTGGCTTGGCTAGAAATGCATACTGGGGAATCCATTGTCTACAATAAGAAGTAAGGCCGATAAAGGCACGTACCTCCTTCTGGGTTCTGGGCTGGGGAAGACTCGCTATTAACTGGATACGGTCGGGTGTCAACTGCCTACCCCTCTTGGACAGCAAGTGTCCTAAGTATACCACTTGCTGGACACAGAATTGAAGCTTCGAAGGTGACACTTTGTGCCCCATCTCGGCTAGAAAATACAAGACTGTAAGGGATGCTCGCTCGCAAGCACGTTCAGAACGGGCTGTGATCAGTAGATCATCGACATACTGGAGCAGGGCAGTGTCAGTTGGCATGTGAATATTGTCTAGTTGTCTCTTGAGTGCTTGACTGTAAATACTAGGGCTTTCTGTGAAACCTTGAGGAGCGCGTGTGAACATATAGCTCCTTCCATTTAAACAAAATCCGAAAAGAAACTGGCTGTCTGGATGAATGGGGACACTAAAAAATGCATTCTTGAGGTCTATGACAGTGAAAAACATGGCTTCGGAATCAATGGCTGTTAACAGGGATGAGATGTCTGGGACAACTGGGTACTGAGGAATAATACATTTGTTAAGCTCTCGTAAATCAATCACTAATCGATATACTGGGGGTGCATTTGGATCAGTACGTTTCATGACTGGAATGATCGGAGAATTACATACATTGGAGTCAGTTTCTACAACTACTCCTTGAGCCATGAGCTCGTCAATAATTTTGGATAAGGCTGCTACAGCCTCGGGTGGCAATCTGTACTGTCTGATTCGGGGTAACACTACACCTGGTTTGAGAGTCACACGATGGGGTGTGATTTGCATGTAACCTACATCAGTTGGACCTTGCGCCCATAAATGCTGCGGAACATTAGACAATCTCGAATCAAAATCTCGTAATACATAGTGACCCTTAAAGTCACGTAGGAACAGACGTATTCCCTCTGGGGAACAGCAAATAACTGCACCTAACTCTTTCAGTGTCTTAATGCCTAATAGGTTTTCTGGACATGACTTAGTAAGTAACAGATTAGTAGTACGGGACAATGGACCTACTTCTAGAGTGACTGGCTTGGAAATCTCATTAACTATTGGCTTTCCTGAAAATCCAAGGGAAACATTTCTTGAGCCTGAGAGCGGAGCCCCTGGAACTTCGGCATGACTAATTGTGGTCCTACTTGCCCCTGTATCGATCAAAAACTTTCTGTCTTTCCCTAATACTTGACTGTGAACATAGGGACCTTCTTGATCTACAGGTATCTCGATGAGAGGCAAGCCTACCTCCCTCTCTAGGCTGTTTCATGAATAGGACTGGTACTCTGGATACTCAGACTGTGCATACTGGTACATCTGCGATGTGACATGCTGTGTTGCAGCGATGGGCTGCGGTGCTGTAACTGTCTGTGGTGCATTCTGTGACTGCGGAATCTGTGAAACTTGTTCTTGTCTAGGCGGACGTGGTCTTTCTTTAGTCTTACCAGTAGCTATATTATGTTTCAGAACTGCACACTCGTTTATAAAATGACCTGGCTGTTTACAATAATTGCAGTTCCCTTTAACGGGAGCTGCAGGATGACTGGCTTGATTTGGACCCCTCTTCTGACTGTCTTGAGGAACAGATTGTGCAACTAGTACTTTCATTTTCGTGTCTTTCATACGTTTTCTTTCGTGTTCTTGCTCTTCTCTAATTCTATTCTGGTGATACTGGAGCATCTGGAGCATCTGGGACGGAGTATTTGCTTGCCAGGTGCTTTCGACCTTTAAAACTCGATTTTTAATTTGTGGACTTGAATTCTCGACTAATTTGGTAACGAAAAGATGAGGGTATGACTCACTACTTGTCTTGAGACCACTGTTGATACTGAAACATTTTTCAAATCTAGAATAAAAATCACTAATATCTTCATCTTGTTTCTGTTTACAGGCTGAGATTGCATCCCAGTCTTCTTTTCTCGTTGTCAATAATCTGGGTAAAACTTGAATCAATAATTCTGGTAATTCTTTACATTTATCTCCAAGACCGGTACCTGGTACTCGTGCCTTGTCTTCAGCTTCTAGAGCTGCCCAATCGATCTTTTTCTCTCCCACCTCCCATTCTTTTTCCTTTAGCTTTTCATACACCCCTGCGGGTAACAGGACCTTTAACATTTTAATGATATCTGGGTAAGTGTATTCTCCCATACGGAGCATGTCTTTTAATTCTCTATGGAACCCTGCTGGATCTTTGTCATGACAGGGAATTAATTTCTTCATTTCAAGAAGTTCCATCTTTGATATTGGAGTGTATACAAACACTCGTTGCATTACGCCACCCGCCCCTTGGACTGGGTGGACTTCTCGTAACGGATTCTGTCTGTCTATGTAGAATGATTTACTTTCTGGGGGTGAGACATGAACAAAATGCGGGTTCAGAAACGTTCTATATTTGTGGCGCTGTTCTAGAATGACACTAATTAAATCGGTACCTAGACCTCTCCATCTATACTGGAGTAACTCGTTCAGGACATCGTGCAATGGACCTGGATCAGAATGTTGATCCTCATACAAAGTAATGAGGTGCTGAATCATATACATTCCCACCAGTCGCTGCTCGGCTGGGGGCAGTTTCAGAAACATTTGTGCCACTATTTCGTCTGGAAAAGTGGTAGAATCAGTAATCCATCGGACTGCTGATCGGGCTAGTTCTTGTTCATGCATGGTACTTAATTCACTGTAACCGATTCGTGATTTCAGAATGTGATCGGTAGCTTGAAATACTTGTTCTAGAGAACCTTGTTCTGGTGCTGAATGATGAAAAATAGACTTGTGTTCTAGGCGTAAATGGCGATCTGGAAATCTAGATTTTCCTACATACGCTATTCTGGCGGGATTCTCGTCTTCCTCTTCAGGATCAGAGATACTTTCTTTCTCGCTTACTTGTGCTGCTTTACGCTGTTCGTGTAACCTTATTATTTCTTTACGAATTTTCTTGTACATACTCTCCATAGCACTAATGGTCTTGTGCTTACCCTCGGCTATATTATCACTCCACCTTGTCAGGATTCTCATTTCGGCGGGATCTTTAGACGGGTAATCTTGTTCTCTTATTAGACAATTGATCAGGAACTTTAATATCATGAGCTGAATCTCGGCTTTCCTTTGAGACATAATCTCGCCAATACTTTCTGGATCATCCCCTGTACGGATGAAACGATATATTCTGTCTAGATCTTCTTTCATATTCGGTAAGGTGACCAGATACTCGGTCACTCTCCTTACACGTAAGGAATATAAAACCATATTATATTCGCCTGGAACTGGATCATAGACACATTCGTTAAGGGTTTGCCTGATTTCTGTAACAGACTGATGTTTGGGCGTACGCTGTAACGCTTGATCATGTAATTCGAGTAATGTTAAACGCTTGTGTGGCGGCGGGGTTTGAGGAAGACCTCCTCCCGCGGCCCCTAAACTGGAATCGTCGACTGACGCCTTTCGTGCTGGCAAGGTCGGTAATTGTAACGTGGGCTGGACTTGTATGGCAGACTGGACCGGGGGAGCTGTTAAGGGCACCCCGGTGTCTGGAGGAGCAGGAAGTGCCTGATTTACAGGGACTGGCGGAGCGCGAACAGGATTTGCATATTCGGGGACTGTGTCGTCCAGATAGGACGAAATAAAAATATCAGCTGCGGTCTGTTTGTGACGTAGCTTGGTCGGAACTAATGGCGGCGGGAAATTACTGGATGCCTCTGGGGTCGCTTTTGGCAAACCTTCGGCAAGGAGAGGATACATACCCTTAATAAGGGCATGCCTCTGTCTGTCTGACTGTTCGGCTTTGACTTGTTCACCTATCTCGATTAATTCTCTTTCTTGGGCTCGTTCTTGGGATTCTCTACTTAACTCTGACTTTCTGACTTCCTTTTCCGTTCTTCTATGAGCTTCCTTGCGCCATAACTCGATGGCATCTTTCTGTGACTGTCTGGCTTTCTTTTTCCATAATGCTTCTTCTACTCGCATGATACATTCGGCATCCCATGTACCCGATACGGGCCATCTATACTTTTCTTCTAACTGTTTGGTATACTCTACCCATAAATCTAGATACAATATGGCACTTATGCCATGTTTCTGATACATAAAGTGACCTGGACTGTCCCTAGGCGGAACAGGAACTGCTTCTTCTAATAAACCCTTTCTAGTTTTTAACTGTCGTAACTTGGAAAAGAGCGGCATTGTAAACTTGAATCGGAACACAATACAATACACAAAGAACAATAACAATTGGGAAAACAATTCAGGCATACCACGATATTGGAAATACATTGAACAACATCATAACATAACAGTTCGGACAGAATACTACCTGAAAATACTGAAAACAGAAACAGAACAGATTTTCTCGAGAACGGAACAGACTAGAGTTACTGGATGCACTGCTGTAACAGTACGGAACATACCGGTCCCATAAAGGGACGCATCAAGACCCGTATCCACCTAGGTGAACACTTCGTTTGTGAGTCTGGGCACCACCAACCCACGGACCAGGAGTCAATTTAGATTGGTCCTGTCTAGATACTACCCCAGCAATGGTACTCACCGGGCAGCACGGAACGGAAGGCCTCGGACGGGACTGGACTGCTACGACGACGAACTTCGGACTTCGGACTTCAGTTACGGGTGGGCCTCCGGATACCTCGGACCTTGGACTCTCGGCTTGGGCTCTGGTCGGGACTCGCCGCGTTCCTCCACCGTCTCGTTCGGATGCTGGACCGCCTCCTCCGTCTCCTCCGTGGGCCTGAGGGATACTTGAAGCAGAAATATCTGCACGTGGCCGGTATGGTTCCGTCACGGCTGCAGAGGGTCAGGGGGTCGGCGTGGCTTCACCGACGCGTGGGGAAAGGGCAAGTCCCTATTCGGGCGCCATTATGTGGTATATAAATAAATAATACCGGATCTATTTTTGAATGAATGAATGAATAACAGATAGCTCAATAAAATAAGAGTCAAGATTCGAGGTAGTAGGAGTTTCTGCAGGTTTATTACAGCATAAGGACAGGATCAGGACAACCTGCATAGGAACAGAGGTGACAGGGCCCAGCAGGACAACTGGGGCCCAGCAGGGGAAAAGAGGCCCAGCAGCTGCTGGGGCTAGGTCTGGGATGAGCGCGCTAACTTTTAATAACAATACATCAACTTATATACATAGCGCAAACACATAGCATTACATTGCAGTAGGCGTAGCAGTGGGTGGAGCAGAAGGCGTGACGCGTAGCAGTCGCGAAAGATAACAGTAAAAAGAGGTGTAACTGGGAGTATACATGGACATGTGATGCAAACGTAACAGAATATGTCATGAATGGGGCGGAAACATAGGAGGGGGCTACCTAAGGAGCCGGGACCTCTAACCTAATGGTGCGCGAAAACTGGCAATGACGTGTTACTAGGAGAAGCTGGGGGCTACGAACTCTGTGCTAGGAGCAGAGACTAGAGTCTGGAGGGTCGGAGCGACATGTACCTAAACCTTATCTGGTATCTGATGTTTAGGGAACATGTTGATATAAACTAAGAGTCATGAGGGGAGAAGCTAACTTGACTCTAAGACTGGACCATGCATTATTCTACATGTAGTGCGTGATGAAGAATATTAAATGTCCGTTAATACAGTATTTCTCTAACGTGGAGCCGAATAGGCTAGACAATGACGAAAACTATTGATGCAGTTCAGTAGCTCAGGAATGCAGAGAAGGAGGACTGAACTGATAGCTGGAATCATAACATACTCTTGGCAGACTCAGAGGCAGAGCCAAGCTGCACCGGGCACTGCGAGGCAGGAAGTAAGTGAAGGGTCGAGGATACAGGTGGGGGCTGTATCGCTCCTCAGCGAGGCTTTCAGGAGACAGGAGCTGAATCTGTGGTCCGGGCCCTGTTGAGGCCTGGAAACGGGGACTTTATAATGGAATAACGTGCACACTGAGAAACGTGGCAACATAACTTTACATAGGCCTGATATTCGTAGTATTCACGAGGACTGGAAACTAACATACTAGAGGTGGACACAACTGGAATTGCGTCATTAATCGGACATGGGGAATAACATATGCATATTGGTCATGCACACATAACATATGATGGATGAAGCGTAGGGGCACAGAACATGGCAAAATTTACTTTTCCACAAGACTCTGCTGTGTCGAAAGGGGTCATAAAGAGTAGCTATTTCCGACTTTGATTCTCTCTAAGAGGGTCTGCCGGAGGATGTCTCAATTACCTGCTATAGGTCGCTTGCGAAGCCCCCTCCTTTCCTTATTGTGGGAGGCAGTGCCCTCAGCAGATGCCTTCTGCTGGAGTTCTCTCCTACAGGCAGACAGTAAAGATGGCGAGGAAGATTTCCATCTCATGGTTATGGCACGTTTGGCAATATTCAAGGGAAGGCCGGCAAATTTCATGGCCCCCCTCCCAGTTTTTGGCCTGGGAAAAAGCCAGACGAGAGAGGCTTGGAAACCATCAATATTTGTGTGGTAAGTGATATGGGCGATGTCCAATTAGTACTACCGAGGATGTACTCAAGGAAAGGCAAGCCCAGAGCATATGGATCAGAACAGCCGGAGAGGCACTGCATCTAGGGTAACCTTAAAACGCTTTGGGGCGAATGAGGTGCAACCTATGTGGTGTGAGGTATGCCATCCGTAAGATGTTAAATTGTTTACAATTGAAGTTGGCGTTCTGGAAAATCGTATGAGGGTGTTCTAAGATTTTTTGCCTGTTTTTACTTGAAAAAGGGTGGCCTGTATCTTGTTCTCATGTGTCTCTCAAGGGTAAGGAGGCTTACCCCCTCTATATTGGTCAATGGCTTTAGAGAGCTATGTGATTTGCTTTCTTCCATGACCATTAGTGTATAATGTTTGAAGAATCGCGCTTGTTTCAGGTTCGTTACGCTGAAGCTCCCAGTGTTTTTGCAGTGCCCTTCGTATAGCAACGTACGGAAGATAAGGGTCCACCTGTCAGAGAGTACTGGACAATCCATTTTTGAAAGGAGTAGAAGGCTCCATTCAAAATAAGTCTCCAGCTGTTTCAAGGGCTACTTTACCCTGTAATTTAATGTTGTGGGTCGCAAGGGCACACCTCTCTGAGTGGGCACGCTCACAATTGGTAAGACAGGAGTATATGGATGTGGAACATTCACAAGGGAAATATTACACTTGATACAGATCATAACTGTGCAGTGGAGCAAGGGACCTGCTTTGGGCAGGGGGCCATGGAAGAGCGGTCTGTGGAGAGCACCTTCGAAATGGGGCTTGGGAGAAGCCTGTTTTATATAAGTGAAATTCATCCAGCTGACAGACCAGCAACTGAAGTTGGATGTAAAGTTAATAAGCCAGAAAGAAAGGGGTTCCTAGACCACCTTTCGTAGACGACAACTGAATCTTAGAGAGCGCAACTTGTTTGCGCCCCGTGCCCCAGAGCAAATTATTGAGGAAATCCATCTCCTGAAATATTTTAGTGGGAAGGTGGAGTGGGATGTTAAGAGAATAATAAAGTTGGTGCAGGAGCATCACCATTTTAGCAAATATTACACGTCCTGACAAGGACAACAGCCCATGGCGGTGTAACATCGCCCAGTTGGATTGTCTGCTCTGGAAAGGATTCCCGGAGGGGGAATTTGGCAGTTATGGCTAACCCGTGCTCACCCCCGAGGCACTGTTCATGACTTCAGCATATGATGCCACAGATGACATTACAAATGTCATCACATATCACTCACAATTGACATCTTTAATGACCTTGCTGTTGATACCAATTCTATGTGTTATTTACTGAAGTTACTATGTAGTGTTATTTAGAAAGAAATAACACCTCACCTTCAGCTAAGTACTTGACTAGCCACCACCCCACTGAGTATTGCATGCGTGGCAGTGGATGAGCATGGCCTTGTTCCCCAACTCCTTGTTTGCTTTACCTACCTTGTACTAATTGGAGAGCCCAGCTGAAGTCCTGGAATTGTGCTGAACACTCACATCCACTTAACCCACTGCACACTGGTGTTGACTGCAGGGCCTGGCCTCTGTGTGGACTCAGGCCCGATTCTTCCTAACCAAGATCATCACTTTCTGCCAGGTCCAGCAACACAATGAAAGGCAAAGGTACTCTTGTTCTTTCGTGCACTGTGGCCAAGCCTTTCCAACCCCTTTGCCATCGAGTGCGTTGTACAAAGCGGGCTCTGGCTGCAGGGCCTGGCCTGCGTAAGCTGCAATTTTGGCCCCTTGTGTTTTGTAATGCAGGCAGAGGTGTAGTGGAAGCTCTATCTGCATACCAATCATAGTGGAACATGGATGTAGTCTATCATCCAAAAATAAAATCATAGAAAAAAGTATGTTAAAGCTAATTTTTGGTTAAGGTTCAATTAGGATTTCTATTTTCATTTATTCGGTTATGGTTAACCATTATTTTCGCCATTGCACTGCTCATGCCCTCAAACATGCTTACAGATGACATCACAGATGACTTCATCACCAACATTACGGGGCAAATACCATCCTTTGCCGCAATTGGCCTTTCAGTTTGTGCACTCAATTATTTTAAGCAGCACTGGCCAGATTTCTTTGCTGACTTTCTTTCCACGCCTTGCTTGCAGATTTTCAACTGTTGGTGGATTGTTAAATCATTGGTGTCTTTTCTGAAAGTGTCATTGTTATATTGTCAAGTGTCTTTTCCTACTTTGCCTCTGGTCTTTTTCCAGCCCAACCTTCGCAGAACAGAGCTTTAGCAGCCTTACTTTCTAATCCTCATTATTGGAGTATTCAATTCTCTTTTATTTCTGGTGGATAAATAAGGTGAACGTTCATTTTTTCACCTAAAGGTGTTATTGGTGACTCCCGCTTTTGTGGGCTGGCTCCTCCTAGCAAGAAATTTGCTGTCCTGTTTGCTGCTTACCAGGGCTGTTGGTTGGCCCATACATATAGGCAGTAGCGGCTGCTACCAGGCATCAGTGATGGGGCGGGGTTAAAAAAACAAGAGAGAAATGACGGAAAAAAACGTACCTTACAGGCGGATGCCTCTCCTCCGTCCTTCTTGCCAACGCAGGAACAGGACGCACCCATGCTTCCTGACTTCTCTAGCCAATCACAACACTCTTGATAGCAGTGTCGTGATTGGCCTGAGCGCCGTGGCTCGGCACTAATCACAAGGCTCCTGATAGCAGCGTCGTGATTGGTCTGAGCGCTGTGGCTCGGCGCTCAGACGGAGATTGGAAGGCTGGGCACGTTCATCACCAGGCTGTGTATTACAGCCTTGTGGGTAACATGCACAGTACGCAGGACTGTTTGGTGGGCCCGAGATGGCCGGCCAAGCAGTCATGCGCACTTGGGGAGTGCCACCACTCCTCCCCTGCTCTTTGGGCAGCCCAGACCCGCCCTGGAGATCTGCTAGGGAAAAATAAAATTATATCACCCTGGCATTATCATCATTTTATTTTTCTTGTGGGTTGACGCGCCTTCGTCTTAGCGGAGGAGCCGCCACTGCATATAGGTGAAGCGGGAAACGACCTATACAACGCGTTTTTTACACTGCGATACATTTGCATCGCGGTCATTACAACGACTTGCGCTGGATGGTGCTCTAAACTAAGGAATAGTATGATTTACTATTCCAACACCTTCCCTACTGTTACACCCACTCGAGTTGGAATAGTAAATCATACTATTCCTAAGTCCAGCGCCTCTAATGCAAGTCGTTGTAACGACTTGCGTTGTAATGTGGTAAATAAAAGATTACCCTGGCGGAATTTCTAGGCATTAACAAAGTATCATGCATCAAATGAGAGACAGGATCCGTGGTGTCCAAGTTAAATGGGCTTTATTCCAATAACTCGAGTCAAAGGGAGAATATGTTCCATCACCTCTGAGGTTCAGGAAGAGTCTTCTAACAACTATTTACTGAACATGATATTTATACATTTAGTCTTGTACATAGGACGTAGGAAGGAACGCTCGAGGCAGAGCAGAGAAAGAAAATGAGATAAGAACATGTGGGTGTACACTTTGATGAGTCATAGGTAGGTGATAGGTAGGTGTCATAGGTGGGTGGGTACTTAGAGGAGGAGTTTGCATGACCAGCTCGAACTTTGTCCTACTTGTGTGCAACTTGGGCATGACGTGCAATTAACGTGTAACTGGGAGGAGAGCTGACTTTCAGTCTAGAAGAGAGATCTCTTGTGTCAGGGTGACTAGCACATCTTGTACAATCTGATATGATAGGGGATGTATTATCTGAAGCAATAGTTGTTCATCACTAAAAGACAGAGAAAGCATATATTTCTTCGTGCATTGCATGAGCTTTCTATGGATGCAAGCACTGTAATCCACTTAAACAGAGACAGAATGGCTGGGCCCTATCTATGCAGATGGGTTCTGTGTACCTTCTTCACCAGACTGAAATGTGATTCTGTAAAGCAAACAGATAACTGTTATTCATAATACTGTCTTGGCAGGCCTCTTGCTGGGCTTCTCTCGGCTTTCAGTGTGTCAGGAGTCATGAAATGCAAATACATGGGCCTTATGCTACCTTAACGTTTGGGAGACTTTGATGACTGGCATTTCTAATGCAGGACATGAATGCAGAGGCCTAGTGATTCAGGCCACTACAGGGAATATGCATGGATGACATGCACACACATGTAACATAGGGTATACGTAGGGGGCATCCTGGTCAGGCAAAATTTCATTTTCCACATTCCCTCCTTGTCCCCTACTTAACCCTTTAGGATACATCTATATTCATGAGACCGTATAGTTCATCATACAGAATCATTTGTTCATCTTTAACTCTTTGTTTACGTGGATGGGGAATACAGGCAGTGGCACACAGGCCGCAAATCGCCGGGCCGCACTGTAAACAGAGACAGCAACCAAATATCATAAGTAGGACCAGTCCTAGGAAAGACATGACCTTCCAACCCCATGCCGATATTATACCCCAGAACCAACTGGACCAAGTCCATGTGCCTGGATCTTGATGTATGGCATGAGCAATCTTGTGGAGCCTTGTTATTGCTTCATACACAGATGGTGCATTATTTGGGATGAAAATGCAACAACTAGATCGGATGACTCTACAAGCTCCGCCCCTATCCGCCAAGATGACGTCTAGAACGAGGCGGTTTTGAAGAACGACAAGTCTAATAGCAGACTGTTCCTGGGTCAAGTTCGCCAGGGCAGATGCAGTTATATTTACAACTGTTTCAAGAGTCATTGTTAACCTGCGTATCAGTTTACTGTTTTGGACGGGACCTATGAAGAAAAAGAATCCTTTGTTGAAATCTGTATATTGCTCCCAAGCTGTTTCAGTCTGATCAATCCCTGCGGAATCTGTCTCTCTCTTTTGTCTAACATGTTCTAGTCGTGAATCTCTATGATAATTTGATGGGGCTAGAAAAACGGGTGGCAATAAGAATGCTATATAACAAGTCCCACCCCAGTCTAAGGGCAGATGTACATAGGCTGTCTGACCACAAATGAAATAGGTATGGCGTGATGTTTTGAAAGAAGAAAGTCCTTTATCGTTAAACTCTACTACAGTGTTACACTCGCTGTGTCCCATAAGTACTGAGCCTTCCTTACTAACACATAAATCACCTTTTGCTGGTAGAACTGAAATAAACGGTGGACCTGTATTTTGCTTGGGCTGAACGTTTAACATTATAAAATTAACAGATGCATTTCCCTGTTCGTACTCTTCATTCTCTAAATCGGTTCCCTTTCTTTGGGGGAATCCGTCTTTGTCTGGAAAGCATGCTTCATTCATTACTTTATTCAGGTTTCCATATATCCAGCCACCTGGATAAGCTATGTACCTTCTATCTATTGAGGTCATTAGAGCAAACCATGCTCCACATGAACCATTGTGTGAGAACGGTAAAGGATAGAATGGCAAAACTCCCTCCGTTTTCTGATAAGGGGGCAGTTGGCCACATACCCAGCAGTCAGTTGCATTGCTGGTCTGGTGAGAATGGTGTAACATACGAATAAAAGTATTGTTACGTAGTGCAAGTCGATATGACAATTCATGAGGAGGCAGGTCACTGAATGTATGCTCTACAGTGCTGTTACTGGAAGAATGTATATGTGAGGAAATGGGAAAGAAAACATGTAGCAATAAACTGATACCAATTATAACAATGCACAGAATAAAAAGAATGATCAAGGTAACAATACATCTACTGCGTAATGTCTTGCAGTATTTTTCCTTCTTATCTCTCTTCTTGCTATTCTCATATGTGATCTTATACATGTCAGAAACTAGTCTAACCGATTCACCACCGGGTGGGCTTAAACAATTAAACTACGTCTGACTTACTGGATCGCTACTTAAACCTATACTCCTGCTGTGGAGTCTTTTCTAGCAAAGGTCAGTGTTCTTTATAAAAGTTCCAAAGTTCCAAATAGTCCAAAGTATCTTTTGTAGTGATGAAGGTGAGTTCGGCCTTTACGTCCTTCCACCAACTTCGGCGTCTTCCAACGTGGCTCAAGGGGACTTGAACGATCAAAATTCCGGATGCATACAAAATTCTCGGGGACAATGGCGTGTTCCTTGACCTGGGTGTTGTCAGGGAAGGCAGCAGCAACCTGTGAACAACAAGAGAGTAGTGTAGACATCAAGGAAGCCAGGTAATCTGTCAGCATGTTACTGTCAACATCAGGTATTTTCTTTGGCATAGGCGTACCCCACATATATACTTCATAAGGAGATAGGCCTGTTCTGGAATGAGCTACCATACGCATGTAAAAGAGGGCAACCTGCAAGGCCACCATCCAATCCACGCCTTTTTCTGTACAGATCTCAGCAACTTTTGTCTTAATTGTCTGATTATGTCTTTCTACAAGGCCTGCTGCTTCTGGGTGTCGTACACAATGGAACTTCCAGGTATATCCTAACAGAAGAGACACTTGTTTCATTAATTCAGAGGAGAATGGCTGACCGTTATCAGAATAGATGACACGCGGCAATATCTGGGGAAGAACTCGCGCACTAACTGCCTGGCTGTTGTCACAGCAGTATAACCTGGAACTGGATATGCTTCTGTCCATCTAGGTAGTGCACACATAACTACTAAGACATATTTGTAACCTCTACATCTGTCCATTTGGATATAATCCGTCTGGAGAACCTCAAAAGGGTGGTCAGGAGGATGAAATCCGCCTTGTTCCACCGGAATGCCTTTTCCTGGATTGAACTGGCAACAGATCATACATGTTCACAGATCATACATGTTCGCACTTTCTGTTTCACTGCTGCACGTAGGTGCTTGTTAAACCAAATATTCTGTAAGCTGTCTATCATTGCCTTCTCTCCTAAGTGTGCGGGACTATGTGTTGTGTTTATGATTATTTGTACCATAGAATCTGAAAGAAACCATGTAGCTTTTCCCTTAGTCATCCAACCTTGGTTAGTCTGGACCCCTCCTTGTTTAGTCCATTTCTTTATCTCATCTTGAGTGGCATGTGTCTGTATGTCGAGTACATCTTGAGTGGGATCCCTGACTGTCATGCTTGTTGTTAGTAACGGTACCTCTGTCCTTGTCGTGTCTGTTGGTGTCTGGGCAGTAAGTTTAGCTGTTCGGTCTGCCAGGTCATTACTCTGGGAAATGGTGTCTGTAACTTTGGTGTGAGCTTTGCACTTCAGGATAGAAATGGCTGTAGGTAAATGTATGGCCTCTAACAGGGCCTGAATAAGCTGGCCATGCTGACTCTTGGCACCAGAAACCTCTCTCTTGCCACAGGACCCCAAAATCATGAACTATGCCATAGGCATATTGTGAGTCTGTATAAATGTTTACTTTCAAGTGCTTTGCTCTTATGCAGGCTTGTGTCAGAGCAATGAGCTCTGCTGCTTGAGCTGACAGTGTGTCTATTTCCTGTGTCTCTATGACCTCTGTGGTCACGGCATACGCTGCTACTAACTCTCCTGCACTCGTTCTCATGCATGATCCATCTACATAGAGCGTCAGGTCAGGGTCTGGGAGTACAATATCTGTCAGGTCTTGTTTTGGTCACTATATTCATAACTTCCACACAGTCATGTGGTGGTGCATTTACTGTACTTGAGGGCAAAAGTGTTGCAGGATTCAGAATGTTACAACGTCTGATCTCTATGTGTGGTTGAAATAATGTCAGTTCATATCCTGTCAGTCTCGCTACAGTCAAATGTAAAAAGAAATAAAAATAAAAAAGCATAAAATGTTTACTGTGACATGGAGTCGCTAAAACTGGCGCGTGACATAATGCTCTTTTTAATTCCTCAAATGCCAAGTCAAGTGTTCTTGTGTCCAAGGGAGAACAGTCAAAATGGCTGCCTCCTGTGTAGTTAACTGTATGAATGGTTTGGCTAGATATGCATACTGGGGAATCCATTGCCTACAATAAGAAGTGGCCAATAAATGGTTATGTTAGCTGTATACCTGGTGTACCCTCCTTGGAAAGCAAGTGTCCTATTACACCACTTGCTTTTCACAGAACTGTAACTGTCAGTGATGCATTCTCGCACTCTTTCCCTGAACGTGCTGTATCAGTACTGAATCAGTACTGAATCAGTGCTGTGTTGGCAGGCATGTGAATACTGTCTAGCTGTCTCTTTAATGCTTGACTGTAAATACTAGGACCCTATGTCATCAATCCAGCAAAAATGAATTACATAAAAATAAATAAACAAATAAATAAAAATGAATTTTCAATCCAAAACCACAATTTTTATTTTGGGGGAACCTCAAACAAACGCCCACGAACCTCTGTTAACCTCTAAGTTAAGTGGAGCCTCGTTCCAAAAAGCTCTGCAGTTTACACTAAAATCCTACTCTAAATCTTGGGAATAGCATGACCATACCACCTACAATATGCTCTCTAAATGTATTTGAATAAAACCAAAGTATTCTTGTCATAGACAGAAGGCCTAGAGCCTCGCCACTCCTCACTCCTTTGAGAAGCAGCCCCTCCCTCTAGAATTATGTTCGCGCTCGGAGTTTTGAATCAAATCCAAGCCGGGCTTCACTGTGATCTAACATTGAATGACTGCCAGATGCTTAACCCATCTGCAAGAGCAAGACTCCTGCCAATTATTCTGTTTACACTACTGAAGGAAAAACGTATTCATTTGCAAGCGTGAATTTATCTGAAGTCAATGAAGCTTTTAGTGTTGACTGTAAGGAAGAACAATTTTTTGTACACAAGTCAGAGGGGCTGGGGAGGTAACTTCGCTACGAACTCACTCCTTGCTCACCTACCCCTCCCCTCAGAGCCAGGAACTGGCTCAGTGTCAAACAAACAAATAGGAGACAAGCCTCTCACTCGTCTCTTCTTCACTAAAATTGGGTCGCTGCCAACGCTGAGCTCATTGAAAGAGCCAAACGTCTGCCAAGTTTCATAAAGAGTGAGGTGCAAGCCTCCTCCCTCCACATTCGAAGGAAGCTAGTGTAAGTCGGAGCAGTAGCCCTCCCTTTACATAAACAAAGGGATCGCGGAAAGAATTGGAGTATGGCCAATATCAACAAGACAGGCACTGCTCGCTCCAAGAGGGAAAAGCCCTCCCTTTACATAAACATCTGTCCCTGGGAGTCAGGCCATCTCGGTCTCGGACGGACTGTCTCAAGGTCGAAAAACACATTCCTTGTAATTCAAAACATAACTGTTCCCAGGACAGAGAGCTTAACCTACGTTCTCTTACTTAACTGAAGCAAATTTACAACGTTGTAAAAAGTGAATTAATAAAGACATATCTTTTTTTTGTAACTAAGTGACATGCTAGCATTTTAAAATAATTCTGTACTGCTACTTAAAAGCTCCACTTTCTAATAAACACTTTTGTCTAACTAATTCAGCTAGAAGGCAAGACATTTGAAACATGGGCATTTGTTTAGCATGCAAATTAACACACAAATATGGGACAATGTGCTTCTGCACACAAGGCTATGTATTTTGCAGTTGAGAGAAAAAAACGAATTATCATGGACTGTTGGGTTGGGACCGTTCTCTGCACATATCAATTGAAGTGTCTCCACTAAATGTTTATCTGAAACCATCTGTGTAGGCATTGCAGTCTAACTGACCTCTGAATCAGACATAATAAACCCTATTTACAAAGGCTGGTGGACATATAACAGGCAGCATGTTTAATGAACACTGCTTTCACTGTGCAAGTATTACCTTTCTATCAGCAGCCTGTCAAAGTACATAGGTGAGCCTTGAAACTAAATGCAAATTAAACTAATGTAGGGGACACATAGCAATGCATTAAGGAGGGTAGCGTATTATAGCTATCAAAAAGGGCCACGTTCATTAATTTTCAAATAGGCATTTTTCCTAAGTGAGTGGGATAACTGTCACACGCTATTCTAAAGGGCAGCTTGCATTGGGAAAAATATTCTGTAGAAACATTCCTATTTAAAAAAAAACACACGGTTGCAGTACACTAATTAATAGCACGTTCTCTAATGGGTCTATTCTATAATTTCTTCTCAACCGTGAAAAACATTAAAGCACTCTCCGTGCAAAAACCCTTATCTCAATTTTCAGAAATACGCCCATTGGATAACATGGCAAATCGCACCTCCACACAAAACATGCTTTTTCCACCACTTCCACAGCTCGGATCCCTTTCAAATTTTGCATCACAGTAGTCCACGCGATTCCCTAAATCCTCACCTAAAAGCAACCAAATCCCTCCACTGGAACGGGTACGAATTTCCGCTCAAAAACACGCCCCCCGCAAACACCAAAAAACGCCAAAATCCCTCAACACCTTGTTAAACAGCATGTTAAAACAAATACTGCCTACTCAGTACAAGATATTAACTCTTTGGCAGCTGAAGCACAATCATTCCCCAATGACTGCAGTACATGGGAAAGTCATGAACTCATTTCTCCACGTTATCACATAACACATACGCACATCTTCAAAACGTTTTCTCCAAGTACTTGAAAGAGATCCACCTCTCTCCTGCCTAACGTAATGACTAGGGACCTGATGATAACATGCTCTGCACAAAACATAACCACATGGCGCTATTCACAAGCCATATTTACAAGAAATTCAACATGTCACAAAAATGACACGCTATTCACAAGGCATCTTTACAAGGCGCTATTTACAAGGAACTCCACAGTAAACTTATAGCTCTAACTCTAACTAGTTCTTCTGAGAGGACGTGATTCTTTTTCTTTGGCTTTTTCCTCTGCTAGTTTATTTCTCTCTACTTTGTTGAATTCTTTCTCTGATCACCTATGTGACTCTTTGCGCCATAACTCAATGGCGTCTTTCTGAGAGGGTCTTGACTTTTAACACATATCATGACCAGGTGTGTCTCTAGGCGGGATATTAACTGACTCTTCTAGTATACCCTTTCTGGTCCCTATCTGACGTAATATTGAGAACAGTGGCATGTTTGAAATCAATACAATGAAAACACAATACACAGAAATAAACTGTAACAAGTAACAATCATTCACACTAGAACATCATAACATGAAAACACTAAAACAGATACCATTACAGAGAGTTAAACATGTACTTGAAAAACAGATTTGTGCACTGAAAATACAGTACAACCATACCGGTCCCAAAAAATTGAGACACGGCTTGACCGGGCCCACGTTTAACCGTGGACCCGTCTTGACCGTTTCCACCTTTTACAGTGGATCCGTCTTGAAACTTGATGCATTCCCCATAGTGGTACTCACCGGGAAAGCAGAATCTTGAAACTTGAAGGCCTCGGAAACTTGACTTGACTACGCTTGCGCCTTGGAACAGGTGGACCTCTGGAGACCTCGGACCTTGCTCTCTCACGGGCTGGGCTCTGGTTGAGACGATCCGCGTTCCTCACCGCCTCACATGGATGCCTGGTCGCAGTCCGTCCTCCTCCTGGGCCTGAGGGAGTAGCGGGAAATCCCGATCACGTGTGCACTTCGAGTCCGTCACGGCTGTAGAAGGGGGCAAAGACTAGACCGACAACTCCGGCGAGTGGGGAAAGGGATATGTCCCTATTCGGGCGCCAAATTATGTGGTAAATAAAAGATTACCCTGGCGGAATTTCTAGGCATTAATAAAGTATCATGCATCAAATGAGAGACAGGATCCGTGGTGTCCAAGTTAAATGGGCTTTATTCCAATAACTCGAGTCAAAGGGAGAATATGTTCCATCACCTCTGAGGTTCAGGAAGAGTCTTCTAACAATTATTTACTGAACATGATATTTATACATTTAGTCTTGTACATAGGACGTAGGAAGGAACGCTCGAGGCAGAGCAGAGAAAGAAAATGAGATAAGAACATGTGGGTGTACACTTTGATGAGTCATAGGTAGGTGATAGGTAGGTGTCATAGGTGGGTGGGTACTTAGAGGAGGAGTTTGCATGACCAGCTCGAACTTTGTCCTACTTGTGTGCAACTTGGGCATGACGTGCAATTGACGTGTAACTGGGAGGAGAGCTGACTTTCAGTCTAGAAGAGAGATCTCTTGTGTCAGGGTGACTAGCACATCTTGTACAATCTGATATGATAGGGGATGTATTATCTGAAGCAATAGTTGTTCATCACTAAAAGACAGAGAAAGCATATATTTCTTCGTGTATTGCATGAGCTTTCTATGGATGCAAGCACTGTAATCCACTTAAACAGACAGAATGGCTGGGCCCTATCTATGCAGATGGGTTCTGTGTACCTTCTTCAACAGACTGAAATGTGATTCTGTAAAGCAAACAGATAACTGTTATTCATAATACTGTCTTGGCAGGCCTCTTGCTGGGCTTCTCTCGGCTTTCAGTGTGTCAGGAGTCATGAAATGCAAATACATGGGCCTTATGCTACCTTAACGTTTGGGAGACTTTGATGACTGGCATTTCTAATGCAGGACATGAATGCAGAGGCCTAGTGATTCAGGCCACTACAGGGAATATGCATGGATGACATGCACACACATGTAACATAGGGTATACGTAGGGGGCATCCTGGTCAGGCAAAATTTCATTTTCCACAGTAATAACCGAGATGTAACGTACCGCGATGCAAATGATCGCGTTGTAACAACATATATTCAGGTGAAGCTGATGGGCAACCAGTGTGTCTTTTTTTTAATTCAAAGTCAATCGTTCATTACACTGATGACCCTCAACATTGTCTGTTTGATTCACAGCCACCTAGAAGGACGAACTCTCTCTTTTTCTCCATATGCATCTCTGCCATGTTATTCTGGGGAGGTTTGAAACAACATGTTTTACTTCGTTGCTCATGGTTCCAAATGGGTTAAAGAGCATACTGCACCAAAACCGATCTCTTGTAGGAAACTACCTTCAGTTGTTTCTGTTATCCTGAAGCTATGGGAGTTTCAAGTTTTTAACTTGATCTTCCTCGCCTGTCTGGTGGGCCTTTGGAGAACTTCATCATTTTGTTGAATATTGCTTAGAGCCCTTTAACCAAAGTGATGTCTCCTCTCCTTAAGGTGCTTCTTTTGAAATGAGAAGGGGGTTCCCCCCCCCACAGGGCTCCTTTCCTGCTCTTATAACCCGTTGCCCTTTCTAGGGAAAACAACAGCACTTTACCTTTGTACCAGGCTGTAGCTGTATAATAATTTAAATTTTATTTTGGCTATAAGCCATAAAAGCACATGGAATAAAACATACATAAAACATTTGGCATTTATAGTAAAAATGTGCAAAATGAGGTACAATAATATAACCAATGAAGCAACCTATGACTCCTTGCTCTGAAGCAGACTCCTACAGCGTAAGGATTTAATGCAGTTTGTCTGGGAGTACCTGGTACCTCCCTAGGCTTGAATTAATTGTTGACATAATTGCAAATTCAGCTATCCTGAAGCTAAGCGAGTGTGGCTTTCTAGGCAATAAAATAGGTCAACCCCCTTCTAAAAGGTTAAAAAGTATATAAAAACTCTAAAATGTATCCTGTTATACAACAAGTATTAGCCTTCTTATTCTCTGATTGTACAGCTGCCATGTTACTGTGCGCCACTATACAAGTTTCTTTTGAGGGATACTCGACTTGTACCTTATTCCCTACACACTCATCAGAAAACGAAAGAGAGCAAAGATTGACAACCTGCATGTGTCATATCTCAGAATCCTGAGTGCTTCCTTATGTTCCCTAACTCCCAATTTCTGACAAAGCAGAATGATCCAGCACCTCCTATGGGAAAAGTAAATTGGGCAGCAGAAGATAATGTGCTTGACGGGCATTGCAACTCCTTTGCCCATGGCACAAGCTCCCACTTTGCAGTAAAGGCCCAGACAGGTAAAGTTTCATACCGGAACTGCAAGTAGAGATGCCTGGCTGAAGGAGGTTGTATTTTGTCTTGGAAGTCCTCTAGCTTAAAGGAATCCTTAGCTGTGAGAAAGGCATTTGTTAGAGTTCCATGGCTCAACTGGCTATTTATGCGATTATTTCTATATTGTCAGTATGCAGTCTTAATATATAGTTTGGAAATAGCTCCGGATTGAGCCGGGATATTCCATAGTCCCTCAAGGCAGATGGCTATTCATTTACCCTTTACATTCTTTAGCCATTGAATTCTGCCAGAGCCCGCTTGGGACAAGATTTCCTCTAACCCCTGTCGATAAGCAGATCGCTCTGGGGTGACCCAGATCCTCCTCCAATAAAGTATGGGGCGCAGTGCCAATTTGTCAGATATTTCTGGCCCCAAGGTCCAGTCTAAGTGGAAGTAAAGGAGTGCTTACTGGTAAACCGACCAGCTTCGTATAAAGCTTTTTTCCTTCATTTCAAATGTGGTCGTACCCTGATGCTCCCATGGCTCGGCACCATAGGCAGCAGTCTCCAGATATTTGCATCTCTGGTAGAATAGGGCACCTTGGACTGCGTGACATTTTAAGAATGCCTCCCACTACTTGCTTGGTTTTTAATTGTCGCTGTGTAATGTGAGCTTGCCACCCCAGGTGTTCTGTAAGTGTGAGGCCTAAGTACCCAAATGTATGCGCACGTTCTAATGGGGCCCCTGCCAGGGTGAGATGCTATAGCATGATCTTGGAGTGTGGACCTCACTTGACTACAGGAGTCAGAAAATCTTTCCTTTGACTTTTATATTGTGTTCATGTTGAATTATTATGAATTATTCACTTTATAATTATAGCTATTTTTTAGTGAATTGGGTGCATTTAAGTGAGTTTTACAGCTCAAGCTTTCTGCTTAAAGCACTTGATGGTGACTGGTGTGCAAGTGTCATCTCCGTATTTTTTTTTCTAATGTAGATGGTGTTTATTTCTTTTTATAATTACATATCGCTGCTTCTTCAAAGGAAGGAAGGGGTTCTGCAGCATTCCCTTTAGTGATCAGAAGTTTTAGGCAGTTCTGTTTTTATTCTCTTTAATTTCCAGGACTAAGTTTAAGAAAGATCTGGAGACATTTTAAATTTGATTGATTAGCAACAGCTTTTTCAGTGTTAAAAACAGAAATGCGCTTTTTTGCGTGGCAGAAAAAAAGCTACCATGCAATGTGCTGCATGAAATGCAGAAGGCAGATAATGTGAAGTTATTTCTTAAAGGCAGTTCCGCTTATTCTGTGCATACTAGTGTTATTGTTGGATATGATACAGGAATGTTTAAAACCCCTTGTAAGAAAAAAAAGATTTGGAATTTAAGTTCTACTGTGAAATCTATGCTGAGAATACGTATCTGGAGAGGAGCCATTATTGGAAAGGAAAAGTTCCTTATCTATAGCAATAGGAACCAGTGAGGGTATCCTCCCTAGATGCATAACAGATCCTCCTTTTATCTAATGTAAAATGGCAGCTCTGGATTTGAGCTTTTGGAGCCTAAGTAGGATCCACTAGCCCTAGAAACACATTTCCCAAAAGATCAAACACCTCTTATCAGGGAATGAAGCAGATTAGACAACTTTCTTCAGAAATGTATTATTTAAAAAATGCTTTAAAAGTAAAAACATTTTTAAAAATTGTAAATAAAATTGTAAGTTCTTCTGCAGTCCGGCCTGACAGTTGGAATTTAATTTATGATAAGTAACTATTGATTTAGGTAGGATTAGAAGGTGAGCGTGTTTTAGATAGCTGTACTAAATGTGCTTGAGGTGATAAGTCGTCCTTGTTCTGTTTCAGATGCGCCACACAAAGCGTGTGTCTGTCTGGCCCGTGGGCCTCGTGGGAGGGCTGAGGTTTGAGCGTCCACTGGTGGAGAATGGAAAGGTGACTGGTTTTTATACAGCTTGGAAGCCCAATCGTCCTTTCCCAATGGACATGGCTGGGTTTGCCATCGCCTTGCAGCTACTGCTGGCCAATCGGGAGGCTAAGTTTGATCTTCGTGTGGAAAGGGGGTACCTGGAGAGCAGTCTGCTTCAATCATTGGTATCCATGGAGGAGCTCGAGCCAAAGGCTGAGAACTGCAGCAAGGTAAGTGACCTCATTGTGCAACAGTATGAAATGGAAATTCTAGCATCGAGAAGACCCCCACACCTTAACGTCACTTTAATTGTGTAGTACACACCATAAGAGGCCTTTTTCAAAGCACTATTTAATGTGAATCCTCCAGTTTGTGACCTTTATAATATTTAACTTGGTTAAGTTACATGGACAGTTCAAGACTTGTATTGTGTAGCCCATCCTCTTCATGGTGAGAATAGAACTTGGTTTCTGGATTTAGATGGTACAAACTATAAAGTCACTGCCTCCAGCAACATTACTCAGACAGGATCTCTCTGCTGGGTAAAGAAGTTTGGCTGAGTGTTTGCCAAGAAAGGTGAGGAGATCAGCCCTACCTGCCCAGACAAAATGGAGTGACCTACATGGTGTCAGCTGACAGAGTTGCTTATACCATATTGACAACAGCGACATACTTCAGTGACTTCATTCAATGACTTTAAAAATCTGACCGGCAAGGGGTATCATTTCATACCATAATTTACATGATTTATAGTGCTGTTTCTTTACTTCTATTCCACAAGGGATGTTTTTTTACACTGCCAGTCAGTAGTCTTCAAACTGTGGTGCAAGGTTCTCCCATAGTGGTAGGGTTGAAGCTAGTTCAAGTGTCTTTTATAATCAAACTCATGTGTCATTGTACTTTTAAAGGAGAAAGTGTACTTCATTGCAGTGTCTGGAAAGTTAATATGTTAAAGGAGAAAATAAAACCTAATACTTAGCATCAGTTTTGTGGCAACATTTCTTGGGCAATACAGGCTGTCCATTAAACATTTTAGCTTCCCTGCGCACTTGGGTGCATAGTTATAACCCAGTTTGCACTATGCAACGTGGTACATGCGCGACCCAAACCGTAAGTGATATTTATGAAGCCATGCAAGGCCACTTTGCGTGGCTCAATAAATCAATGCATAAATCAATGCAGCACAAATGGCTCCATTGCCTTAATCTGCCCTGGGAATGCGTTTCAAGGGTATTGCGTGGGTGTTAACACGCAATTCCCCTAAATTTGGACAGATTCCCAGATTTGCCAGAATTGGTAAACCTGGGAATATGCCAAAAGATACGCCTTCTCTAGGGAGGCGTAACGCGGAGAAATATCTTTATTTCTTTTTGGTCCTTCCTCTTTGTATGTGCGCTGCAGTATGCAGCACACATAGAAGAGGGATATGCCTTAAGGGGGTTGTTTTGGTGCAGGAAGGTACCTAATTTCTGTGCATAAACAACTGAATGCAACAGAAGCACCCTTGCACCGTGGTGCAAGAGTGCCTACGTTGGCGCTAGGCTGCCAAAAGGGCGCCAGTGCAGGGGAAAAGGCAGGAATCCACCATATTGACTTAAATACAGCATATTCCTGCCCTTTCCCTGTCACGCAGTGTAGCGCAGCAAGATGACTTGCTGCACTACACTGCATGACAATTTTGTAAATATGCCACACAGTTTTTTAAATTGTCTATATTGGGTTTCTTGTAAGAAAAAAGTCAAATGTAAGTTTTCAATATGCCACATCTGTTCTCTCCTGAAAGTTTTGCACGGCATATTTATTGAAATAAATTGAAAAATATTACTCGTCAGGTGTGTGTACATTTCATAGAGGTCATGCCCCAGAGCTCCACTACAAATGTTAACTGTTGATAGTATTTAACATAATATGCAATAAATCTGAGAACATTTTGTGTTTTTTTGTGCCCCAGAGCAAATTTTTTTCAGTAAACAGGGATCATCTTGAAGTTTTACGCTCACTCCATAAAAGATTTTCTATACAAGCTGAAATTCAGTTTTAGTGGCCCATGGGTCTGAGGCATATTTAAGCTAGATGGTAGCTCCCATGGCAGTGTTGTCACATGTTTTTTCACCACTTCTTTCAGGTTCTGGTGTGGCACACACGGACAGAGAAGCCCAAGATGAAGCAGGAGGATGTGCTCCAGAAGCAAGGCCTAGGATCTGACCCTGGTGTGGAAGTGTAACCCCACCTGCAGAGAGTAGACCTTCTGTGACCGCACCAAGCTTTCCCCTGAGAAGGGGACAAGGTACAAGTGTCCTGAGAGACCGCCTCCAAACCTGAGGCCGAGAGACAGCGAAGAGCGCCCATCAGTCAATGGACCCTTATTTATGTATTTATTTATTGCACTGGTCGAATATAGGTAATCTCTCGAGTCGGCTAAGTCTCCCCTCCATTGAGATCCTAGGATGGTCCTGAAGGTGTTTGTTTCAGAGCCACTCCCTTGTCCCCAAGAGTGAAAGCTATTAACAGACTTTTTCCACATCCCTTCCTACCTCCCCCACCCACAAAAGCATTCTGCCTCATTGAGCTTCTGAAAGCAAGGGCAAACCTTGTGCCTGCTTGAGTCTCTGGTCATCTTGCGCTTATGCTTGATTGCCACATAGAGACCTGGCAGGAAGTCTGGATTGTGATGCAGTGTTCACTGTTGCCACTCATGCACAACTGAGAAGCTTATGTGCAGCAGAAATTATGTACAGTGACTTGACTTATTCCTGAATGTTTCCTGCACAGCTGCAATGGGCCACTCTCAGTGTGTCCTATTCATAGTCTCCAAGGCATGTTGGCAGCTCAAACCCATGAAGGTTGATGCTGATGGTGAGGTGTTTGCATACCACAGATAAAAGTGTGTTGGTGTTGTACTCCTGTTTTGTGTTGTGATCAATGTACTGTGTTGCTTGATGCAACAGGAATTGCATGTCATGTGTTTAATAAAACGTTCCAGTTCTCTGTGTGTTTGTCTGGAGTTGCTACCATTTCTGTGACAAACGTGTCTTTATTAGACCTGGCACTGAGTACTGCTGCTCAAGGATCTCAGAGCTCTCCTTCATTATAGGGAGAGGCAGGAAAGACCTTCACGAGGAGCCTAAACCAAACAAGCGGTACAAAAGGGGGTGGTGATGGACGGAGCATCTGAACCAATCAAACACTCACACCCAGTCAACAGATCTGGGTTTAATCCATCACCGTTCTTTAGCCCACTCTGCCAACCCAGTTCAGACATGGCCATATGCAAATCAGTCTGACCCTGTGCCTCATGGGAACAGTCCAGCCCGAATTGCCAAGCCATCCCTCCCCTGGACCGGAAACAAGCTTCCTAGGACAGGTTTCTGGCATTACAGCCGTCTTCAGCCAGGCTTGCTTGTATCCAGTGGCAAAGTGAGCAAGGGACTCACGTCTGAGCATACCCTGCCAACTTATGGCGAACAAAGGGGGGTGGTGATGGACGGAGCATCTGAACCAATCAAACACTCACACCCATTCAACAGATCTGGGTTTAATCCATCACCGTTCTTAACTGGGGTGGCAGAGTGGGCTAAAGAACGGTGATGGATTAAACCCAGATCTGTTGACTGGGTGTCAGTGTTTGATTGGTTCAGATGCTCCGTCCATCACCACCCCCTTTTGTACCGCTTTGTAAACCAAACAAGCAGCAGTTCAGAGCGAGCAGAGTAGATGGTGAGTGAGGAAGATGCAAGTGAGGCAACATAGGCCTTGGTAGAGAGAAGAGATGGACTGTGCCGGCCTTAAGATATTTCGGGCCCTTTGCAGAGTATCTTGTACGGGTCCCCCATGACACAAGTCAAATTGTTTTTCAAGGCTAATCTTTATATTTTTGTGGATTGTTCGTTAACAAGTACAATGTAACTATACAAGTGCATCCGTAATAGAGTAAAATACAATGCTACTTCTTCACAAATGGAAAGTTTCCTTGCTCTCTGTCCTGCAAATTCACACCACATTCGACAGCTTGAGTGCCTAATCAAGGTGCAAAACAGCTGACCACTCGCAGCCTGCGCTTTAAAATGAGCGACACACCAGGCTATAAGTTAAAACTAGATCTACATCATCACTGATTCATGTTAAAACAAGTTGCTTGAACTTCTCACATTGCAGATAATGGGGAAATGGTACAGGATATGAATGAATTGAGAAACACGTTCATAAATCGCTCTGCCCCGTGGCAGGGCGCCATACACAATGTACAGCGCACATGGCTGATTTTTCCCTGGTGTGCGTGTTTGAAAATTCGCACCTGCCAATGTAGGGGTGACTGTCGCCCTTCCTGCTATGCAGCAGATTACAACCATGACGGTACGCATGGTGAATGTTCCAACAGTAATCCATGAAGGCATTGTGCCCTTATGTTACCTGCTACTGTTTTGCTGTCTCTGAGTTAGCAGTGCATAGCCAGTGTTTACAGATACCATGAAAGCCTCCCGCTTTCTGTGGGACGCGTCAGTTTACAGGGCTTCTGAGTAGGCCTGGGCGGTAAATTCCATTCCGCTCACGGAATTTGGGTAATTTTTGCTTGTTCACACTTTCAAAATGCGCGTTCGCCAGATAATTCCCCCCGAGCACGCCAACAGCGTTCGCGAACAGGAAAAAAGCATTGCGAAAGGGAGGAACAAGCAATTTCGCGTGCTCGCTGAACTTTGCGTGCTCGTGGAGATTTTTTACCGTTTTGCGGACCTTTGCGTAGCGTGACTACGCAAATTCCACCCACCCCTACTGCTGCGGCGCACACACTCCCTTCCGCATCTTCACCCCATTGTCCTTTTGTTGCCTCCAAAGCTCACTGTACCTGGTCTTCTTCAGCTGAGAGCGCTTCCTGACGAGAGCACCCGCGCTGAGGGGCAGTCACTCTGACGTTGATGGTAAATTTCTGTGAAATCTTCCGACATTTTCAGGCCCCCCCTAAGTTGTGGGCCCTGTGCAACTGCATTATTCGCACAACCTAAAGGCCCGCACTGATATGCGTCTGTAGAGAGGGGCAAGGCGTAATGGGAGAGGGTTCAGTAGAAATGAGGGCCCGTGGAGATTGGAGCCTTTAATACATGTTTAACCCGAGTGCTTGCTGTCTTGAGCTTTTAAAATCTTTATAACCCTCTTCTGATCAAGATAAGAGCTTGTACGCATTGTGCAACGAGAAGGATAGCTCTGCTGTTTGATCCCTGATCCTCTAATAGCTATGTAGCCTATGCTCAGCTATCTGGGGATGTAGCTTGCTACGCTAAGGCAAATCTCTGCTTCGTGAAGCTGTAAACTCTGAAGACATATACATAGTTAGTGACACATGAAAAATAGTACAGGGCCCATCTGGTCTGCTTACTTTGCCTATTGTAGCAACTGTATTGCATATTCAATCTCTCGCCTTTATCTGGCTGGACACTGTAGGAAGCTGTTACTTTATGTGATATATCACTAAGTGGTTATGTTGTGTAAAGAGTCCAGAGATTCTCCCAGAAGAGTACAGGGCTCAATGTAAACCCATGTGCTCTATTTATGGTAGTCTGGTCGAGCAGCCTTAGGCATAACACAGAGGAGTGCAAGACATTTGTTATGCACACAGCGATAATTAAATGACGCACAACTCAAACAGATCACATCAATTTTATAAAAATAAGCTTCTTTCAAAATGTATTTTAAGACCAAGAAACACACAAAAAGTTAAATATGTTTTTTATTAAAGAAAAGTTTAACTTTAAAAAGTGGACACTGCAAATTTAAGTTCAGCAATGTTAACCTATGGGAGGAAAACAAGAATGCGGTTTTGCAAGTAAGTATACAACTTAGTCTTGGTTTTCATGATGAAGAATCAGCACCAGCAAGGTTCAGGTAAGTAGCAAATCTGCACCTCCAACGGAACAGGGGCGGCTGGTTACAGGGTTAAAAATTGGAATCTGGATGCAAATGATAGCCAAAAGAGAAAAGGGGGTAATTGAAGAGATGCTGCTCACAGGTGAGTAAAGCGGTTTGGTAACCCAGTCTCCAAGAGTTAAGGTAAGCACAGGGGGAGGGGCACAAGGCAGCACCAAAAATACCCCCTGATCTGCACAGGCGTGGCCGGGTGCAGAGTGCCAACACAGCGTCGGGAGCCCAATACACACCAATGGGGAAGATCGGTCTTGAAGAAAGGCTGCAGGCTCATGCCTGGAAGCCAACGAAGAAAACCCACAGCTGCCCAGGTTAGTAGTGATGCTGGGGGACATAGGGACACCGTTGGTTGTGATCCCCAAGGCCTAGGGGTGTCCTTAGGCGTCGTACCGGGCAGGTTTCGGCCAGGGGGAGTCTTCAAGTTGAGGCAGCAGGAATCGAGGAGGAGTCCAGCAGGGGTCAGCCCATGGTGGACTCTTGCTCAGAAGCACTGGAGAACCTCTACAGGACTAGTGAGCCGCTTGGACTCTGGCTGTGGATGTCGGGTGCAGAGGTGGGTCCGGCGGTGGTTTCGTGGTTCCTCAGGGGAGAGGTCTTTGTTCTTTAAAGTTGATTTCTTCTGGACAGTCCGCTGTCCACCGGAGATCTTGATCTTTGTTGAAGGCAGGCAGTCTTCCCAAGGCTTTGGAGGTTGCTGGCCTGCAGGACGTGTCTTCTTTTAGCTCCGGATCATCGAGGGCTGCAGACAGGCCGGTAGGGCTGGGACCAAGTCAGTTGGTGTCTGCTGTGTTCTCTACTGGTGTGATGCTGTAGTGTCTGGCTCTTCTTAGGTCACTAGGAATCTGATTTCAGGGTCTGGGGGTGCCACCTAAATACTAGATTTAGGAGCGTTACAGGGGAGTGACGGATAGGGACCAATGGTATTTTACCTGGGGTGTCTACACCCACTATTATGCCACCCTCCTGTGAGAGGGGGGCGTAGGCCTAGCCCTAATTGGATAAGTCCCACCCAATTCAAGATGGTGGGCACTGGAAAATATGCTTCACTTCGCCTCCTGCACCTGAGGGGTGGCATTGGCGAAGGATGGCACACTCTCTATTCTTACTAAGTTTTCCCGCTGGCTCTCCCGCCAATAATGGAGATTTGAATCGGGGGCTGCCATCTGCTGCTAGCAGCAGAGGCTGGGGTTGCATTACAAAGGCGGCAAGGCCTTTGAAGATTCCCTCTCTAGCACTGTGCTCATCCTGGGGGGATGAGGTGTGACACCTCTGCCCAGGATGTGCTTGGTTTCTGGCCTCAGAGAGCAGGGGCTCTCGACCCAGGGGTCCAGAAACATGCCGGGTGGTGGCAGGCTGCCTAAAGCCAGTCAGAGACCACGCCAGGGTTGGCAGGTTTTCAGGGGGCATCTCTGAGGTTCCCTCTGGGTATAAGTTACAATAAATTCCACACTGACATCATTGTGGGTTTATTGAGAGGAGGTGTTTGGTACCAAACACTCCTGAGTTAAGTAAAGCCTTCATGGTGCTGGGGAACTCAAGTTATGAAGCACCCTGCCTTAGGGCTTGTAAGGCCTGCTAGAGGAGTTACTCACCTATACCTTAGGCAGTGCTGCTTGGCAGGGCACGCAGTGTCCATGTAGACTTTGTTGTTTTTCTCTGCACGAAGGCATGCAGGCTGCAGTGGCAGTTTGCATGGCCTTGCTTAGAGGTCCCTAGGGGACCCTCTCCAGTTCCAATGCCCTATGTATCAGAGTCCCATTTACTAGGGACTTACACAGGGGTCTGAAGTGCCAATTTGTGGTATATTTTTAGGGAAGGAGCTCCGACACAGAGGACCGGGTTGGCAGGGACCCTGTGCACTTTCAATTGAAATCACTTCATTTTCCAGGCAAAAGGTGGGGTCCAACCATGTCAAAAGAGGCACTCTCTCACATAACCCCCCACACCCCCAAATAAACAGGGATGAAACTAACCTTCCCCTGGAGTCTTCATCTTCCTAGTGTACAAACCTGGAAAGGCCATCTGCATGTGCAGTCCCAGGTCTGTGTTCCACTGTAAAGTCCATTCCCTGTAAGGATAGAGACCAACTTAGTAGTTTGGGGTTTTCATATTTCTTTTGTTGTAGCCATAACTGTGGTCTGTCTGAACTAGGAAGTGAGAGCCAAACAGGTATGGCCTCAACTTCTTCTGGGACCAGACAACAGCAAAGGCATCCCTCTCTATGCCACGCCAACACTGCTCTCTGGGGTTTAGTCTCCTGCTTATGAAAGCATCTATTTGGTCATGTCCTTCATCATTTGTTAGGGCTAGGACTGCTCCTATGCCATGCTCGGAGGCATCTGTCTACACAATGAACTGCGTAGAGTAATCTGTAGCTTTCAGGACTGGGGCAGAGCACATTGCATCCTTCAGAGTGTCAAAAGCTTTTTGACAGCTCCCTGCCCAGTTCACATTCTTGGACATCTTCTTGGAGGTGGGTTCTGTGAGGGGGCAATCATGGACCCATAATCTTTCACAAACCTCCTGTAATACCCAGTCAAGCCAAGGAATGGCCTAACTTAGGTCTGAGTTGTTGGAGCTTCCTAGTCTAGAATTGTCTGGATCTTGGGTGGGAGTGGCTGGACTTAGCCTCCACCTACCAGGTGGCCCAAGTACACATCATTTCCCTGCCACCTGGCACTTGCATGCCTTGATAGTGACGCCTTCACTTTTACGATCCTCAAGGACCTTCCTAAAGTGGATCAGGTGGTGATCCTGCTGGTGGAGCTACAGACTGCAATGTCAGCCAGATAAGCTGCACTAAAGGATTCCAATCCAGCAAAGACTTTATTCACCAACCTCTGCAAGGTGGCAGGGTCATTCTTTAATCCAAAGGGCATCCCGAAGTGCCCACTTGGATTGGAGAATGCAGATTTGTCTTTTGCTCCAGGGGGGTCAGATCTATGTGCCAGTGCCCAGATGTGAGATCAAAGGTACTCAGATACTTGGTTGCCCCCAGCCTGTCAATCAACTCATCTGCTCTAGGAATTGGATGTGCATCCGTTTGTGTCACAGAATCGAGACCCCTATAATCCACACAAAACATAATTTCTTCCTTTTCACCCTTGGAGAGAGACTACGGGACTAACACTACTGGACAGTCGCAGGACCTCTCTGAGGGTTCATTGCCACCCAATTCCAGCATCTTGCTGACTTCAGCTTGGATGCTCTCTCTGACATGATCAGACTGCCTATAAAGTTTTTTTTGACAGGCATTCTGTCACCAGTGTCCACATCATGGGTACACCAGCTGGTCTGACCAGGGGTCTGAGAGAAGAGCTTGGCATACGGATTTAGAACTTGCCTGCAAGCAGCAGCCTGCTGTTGGTCAGAGAGGGTGTCTGACAAGACCACTCCATCAACAGACCCATCTTTTGGATTGCTGGAGAGATCAGGCAGAGGTTCACTCTCAGCTTCCTGTGTCTCATATGTAACCATGAGCATGGTCACATGAACTCTGTCATAGTAGGGCTTCAGGCGGTTGACATGTATAACCCTTTTGGGATATTTGCAACTACCAAGGTCCAGCAGATAGGTGACCTTCCAATTTATTTTCAAAGGACAGGGTAGGGTTAGTCCACTTGTACTTGGGGGCCCTAAGTGCCACATACTCCAATACTAATACCCTTTGCCTGCTTGAAACGCAACCATGGCAGCCTTTTGGTCATGCCATTGATTCTAGAGCTCCTGGCTGGTCTGAAGGTGTTAGCTTGCTTTTTCCATGTACTCATCCATCCTGGATCAAAGGCCAAGCACATAATCTACTAAGTCTTGTGTTGGTTCTCTGAAAGATTCTTCCCTCACAAGGCTCAGTGGACCCCAACAGATGTTCAAATGGGGTAGAACTCCACTCCCGTCTGTGGCACTTCCCTGTAGGCAAAAAGCATGCATGGAAGCAAGACATCCCATCTCCTTCTGAGTTTTTCAGGGAGTCTACCAATCATGCCTTTCAATGTCTGGTTAAATCTTTCAACCAGGCCATTGGTTCGTGGGTGGTATGGGGTAGTGAACTAGTGAGTCACTCCACATTTCTCCCATATGTGTTTTAAGGATGCAGACGTGTTTGTACCTCTGCATGATACTACCTCCTTAGGGAAAAGAAACATGGTAAAGATACAAAGCAGGTTCTTGGCCACTGCAGGGGCAGTGGTTGACCTAAGAGGAATAGCCTCTGGATACCTGGTGGCATGATCCACTACCACCAGAATATATCTATTCCCTGAGGCTGTTTGAGGGTCTAGAGGGCCAACAATGTTGACCCCTATAAAAGGGCACCCCAACCACTAGTAGTGGAATAAAGGGGGCCTTCAGGTGGCCTCCTGCCTTACCACTGGCTTGGCCGAAGACACAGAACTGACAAAAGTCCTTCACCTTTTAAGACATCCCTGGCCATTAGAAGTGATTGGCTAATGTACTCCATGTTTTATACTGATCAAGGTGCCCAGCTAAGGGGACATCATGTGCCAAAGTGAGTAGAAACTCTTTAAACATCCTGGTTGAAGCAGGTTTGGGGACTCTGGCCTCAGTGTATAGGAGCCCATCCTCCCAATAGACCCTGTGGTTTACACTGATATCACCATGTTTCTGTGCAGCAACCTGTTTCCTCAGGCCTTCAAGAGCGGGACAGGTTTTTTGTCCCTGGCACAGTTCCTCCCTAGAGGGTCCCCCTGGTTCTAAGAGCTCTGCCATGCAAGGCCCAAGCTCCTTCGGCTCAGTTCCCTCTGGGGCTAATAGGTTCTCTTCTTCAGAAGAGGGGTTCTGATCTGAAATCGGTGTAGAAGCTGGTCCCCGAGTCAGCTTGCCTTTTCTTTTGGAAGGCTAGTCCACCTTTTCAGGATTCAGCGCCTCTTTTTCACTCAGGGCTCTGCGCTCTTGTTTTTACACGACCCCATTCTGGGATCCCTAGCATTTCTGCATGGGTCATCAGCTCAACATCAGCCCATGGGTTAGTCTCCAGATCATTTCCAAATAGACAGTCTGCAGGAATGGATGAGAACACAGCCACTACTATCTGACCAACAACCCCAGTCAAAAGATACCATAGCCATGGGATGTCTCTTTGTGACATTGTCAGCATTGTTGACTGAATAGGTCATTCCAATCAGGTACTGTTCTGAGTGAACCAGTTGCTCTGCCACCATGGTAACACTAGCCCCAGTATCTCTCAGGGCCTCTACTCCGGTACCATTAATCAAGGTGCGCTGCCTTTATGTTTTCATATTGGTGGGCCAGACAGCACAGGATAAATGTACCCCTCCCTCAAAATCTAGAGTTGCCTCCGTGACATGGCCAGGCCACACCTGGGATCCCATCTGGACATTAGCAACTGCATGTACTGCAGATTGGCTAGAGGGATTTTTCTTTTTTTTACAGCTATGGTCTCCAGTTTGGTGTCCCAATGACCTACAGTCATGACACCAAGCCTTCTGGGGATCCCAGTTCCTTCCCTGGTACCCACCCTTTGGCTCTGAAGAGTCTCTGGGTCCACCCTCCTGAGCAGATGTTTTGGGGCCTGAAGAAGACTTGGTTTTTAGGGTCACCCTCTCCCTTGGTGGGAGGGGGGGGGTGCTTTTTTGGCCTCTGTCTTTTGGTCTCCCCCAATAGTTTTGGTCTCCCTTGTCTTGACCCAGTGGTCTGCCTTCTTCCCCAACTCTTGAGGAGAAAGAGGACCTAGGTCTACCAGGAATTGATGTAGTTTCTCTTGCTGACAATTACTTAAAAGATGCTCCATCATTATCAAATTATAAAGCCCTTCAAAGTCCTCTACATTGTTACCATCAAACCAACCTTCTAGTGATTTCACTGAGTAGTCTACAAAATCTACTCCGGTTTGGCTCTGGGATTTTCAAGCCTCCCTCAATCTGATCCTGTACTCCTCAATAGTGAATCCAAAGCCCTCAGTTAGAGTATCCTTCACGAGGTCATAGGATTTAGCTTTTTCTCATCGAGTGCCGGGAGTCTATCCCTCCACTTTCCCAAGAACATGTCCCACAGGATAGCATTGCACAGCTTCCTGTAGACCTCTCTGCCAAGACAGGTTCTTTCAATAGCAGTGAACCACTTTGTGAAATCATCACCCTCAAACTGTTTTGGGACAAGCCCTTTTTGCGATTTTAGTGTAAAAAAAAGCCTACTTGCTTCCTATTCATTGTTTTGCTGCCACCAGAGATGGGTCCGAAGCCCATCTTAGCTCGTTCTTTTCCTACGGCCAGCAGTTCAGCCTCTATGGCTGTTCGCTGGGCCAGTTTCTGAAGATCTGCATCTCCAGTACTTGCCTCCTCTGGACAGTGCTGAGGTCACTTCCAGTGGTGTTTCTATCTGAGGGGTAGTGATGGATTCTACATCACCCTCTACTTCTTAGGATTCATCATCCTCTTTCCCATTGGGGGAAGTTTTGCTTGCCATGGCCTTGTCATTCTCTGCCAGAGACTGATGCAGATGTGCTTTTGTGGGTTTAGGACCCATGGCAAGTTTCCATGCCGTACACAGTTCTTTGAGTTGTTGGACTCTCAGATGTGCATAGTGGGCCAGGTTGAACTCCTTGGAGGTCCATGGGTTCTCGGACCACGTTTAAAGTAGTTGGGAGCTTATTAGGAACTTACAAAAAATGCTAAGGACCTAACTACTTTACAGACTTTTAATTTCTAAACAGCGGGGGACTTAACCAAGGCCCTAACGCTAGTTTAAATAAATGTAGAAAAAAATCGAAAATTGGAAACCTATTTTGATTAAAGACAATTTTGGATTTTCTTTTGTGAAATCACTTATTTATAAAGTGGTACAACAAATGTCGGGTCTTGTACACCACTGTTGTACCACCAATGTAGGAAGCTGGCACATTATGTGATATACCACTAAGTGGTTATATTGTGTAAAGAGTCCAGAGATTCCCCCAGAAGTGTGCAGGGCTCAATGTAAACCCAAAGTGCTCTATTTGTGGTAGTGTGGCCGAGCAGTCTTACATTTCTTACACTCTGTGTTAGGCCTGTTATGCAAACAGTGACTAATAAATGACGAGACTCAAAAAGAAGATACACATCAATTTTATAAAAAAATTATTTTAAGACCAAGAATTACGTAAAAAAGGTAAGTACGTTTTCATAAGAAATACTTTTCACATTAAAAAGTGGACCTATGAGTGGTGAACAAGAATGCTGTTTTGCAGGTAAGTATACAACTTAGAGTCTTGGTTTTCAGGATGAAGAATCGGCATCAGGCAAGGTTCAGGTAAGTAGCAAATCTGCTCCTCCAGCGGCACAGGGGCAGCTGGGTGCAGGGTTCAAATTCGGAATTTGGCACCAATGTTATCCAGTTGAGAAAGGTGGTAATCGACGAGATGCTGCTCACAGGTGAGTAAAGCGGTTTGGTAACCCAGTCTCCGGGAGTTAAGGTAAGTACAGTGGTAGCCACAAGGCAGCACCAAAATTACACCCTAAGTGGTACAGGGGCAGCCAGGTGCAGAGTGCCAACACAGCATGAGGTGCCAAATGCAAACCAATGGGGGAGATCGATCTTGAAGAAAGGCTGCAGGCTCCAGCCTGGAGGCCAGATGAAGAAAACCTAAAGCTGCCCAGGTAAGTAGAGATACTAGGAGGAGATGTAGGGACACCATTGGTTGCAATCTCCAAGGTCCAAGGGCTTAGGTAACAGGAGTGTCCTTAGGCATCGGAAAAGTCTTACTGGGCAGGTTGGCTCAGGGGAAGTCTTCGAGTTGAGGCTGCAGGCATCAAGGTGGAGTCCGGCAGGGGTGAGCCCACAGTGGACTCTTGCTCAGAAGCCCTGGGGAACCTTCACAGGACCTGTAGCCACTTGATCTCGGGCTGTGGGCGTCGAGTACCGAGGTGGGTCCGGCGGGGTTTCACGGTTCCGCAGGGCAGAAGTCTTTTTTCTTTAAAGTTGGTTTACTAAGTTTTCCTGCTGGTTCTCCTGTCAAAAGTGGGGGTTTGAACCGGAGGCTCCCATCTGCTGCTAGCAGAATACGTTGGGGTTGCATTACAAAGGCGGCAAGGCCTTTGAAGCTTTACTCACGAGCACTGTGCTCTTCCTGGTGTAGGAGGTGAGACCTCCGCACAGGATGTGCTTGTTTCTGGCCTCAGAAAGCCAGGGCTCTTGACCCAGCGGTCCAGAAACCAGTCTGGTGGTGGCAGGCTGCCTAAAGCCAGTCAGAGCACACAACAGGGTTGGTAGGTTTTCATTGGCACCTCTGAGGTAGGTTTCAATAAATCCCACTCTGGCATCAGTGTGGGTTTAATGAGAGAAGTTGTTTGGTACCAACAACTCCTGGGTTCAGTAAAGCCATCATGGTGCTGGGGAACTCAAGTTGTCAACTTCCCAGCCCATGCACTCTCTATGGCTTCACTGGCACTTAACAATATTAAGAATTGACTTAAATATTCTATGGGCATATCTAATCTCTCGATAGTGCACCCTGCCTTAGGGCTTGTAAGGCCTGCTAGAGGGGTGACTTACCTATACCTTAGGCAGTGCTGCTTGGCATAAGCACACAGACAGAATCCATGTTGACTTTGTTGTTTTTCTCTGCACCAAGGCATAGGGGCTAAATTGGCAGTTTGCATGGCCTCGGTGAGGGGACCTTCTTCAGTCCCAATGCCGCAGGTACCAGGGTACCATTTACCATTCAGGGAGGTCTGAAGTGCCAATTGTGATATAGGGTTGCCATGACCCTGTGCACTTTTAATCAAATCCACATTATTTTCCATGCAAAAAGTAGGGGGCTAACCATGTCAAAGAGGCACTTTCTCACAGTCACCCAGTCTAAAAAATAACTTGGATATGTGTGGAGTGACTTTCTGTTGCGGACATCACATTGTTGTGGAACTTTCAACCTACTCCTTTCAAGATGCTTGATTTAATCTTCCTTTTTAACAGATTTCACTAATTAAAAACTGATTTCATAATATAATTTATTGCCAATCTGCTCCCACTGTGGAGTGAAAGGACAATTGTCTTTTCCTAGTGCAGTAACGATTTCCCTTTATTGCGGGATATTGACTGTGGATCCTAGAATGTTTTAGCCCTACTGTGTTCACCACAAACATGGCATTGTATTGAAGCATTTGTATAGCGTGTACCACCCTCTTGTGGGTTGCTGAAGCACTAACCCACACAGATGGCACCTATACTGTGTGGGGTTTTAGGTTGGAACCTATTTGGGAAAGGTTTCCATGTCGTGCCTGATGACCATCTAGATGTGGGTTATCGTGTTACAGGATGCAGTGCTTGGTGGTGTGCTGGATGAGGAATTTTGAGGGATAGACCCATGTTTTTCTTGTTTGTGGTATGCTTGCAGCGCTGATTAATTTCGAGAGGGTCTGAGGCACTCTTTATATTGGAAGTAGCCTAGAATCCTTCTCCTCTCTTCCATTCATTCTTCTGCAGCTAGCTTGTTGCCCCCAACGATTGACATTTGTTTTCCTTGTATTTGCTGCTCTTATTTCTCAACATTACCTTTAATAGTTGTTTACTACTTGTTCCAAAAACTGGTAACATTGTGCGCCATGTGTGCCTTCAGGTTGTCCTGATGGGGTGGTCCACTTTAACTCTGAAATGCTAATTGTTTCAAGTTACAATTTGTACCCCCTCTCTTACGTACCTTAATTACACTTCCTCCTCTCTTTTTTAGTTAGCTGGCTAGCGTAAATGTTTGAAGCTTCCATCCGTACAATTTCCATACGATTAAGATTTCATCATGGACGTTATTTAGGTCTTGCCCTTTGTGTTCTCTGGCACTGTCTTTGCGACCCCTGGCCTCAGAGGCAAAATCAGTGCCAGGAACACAATGGCAGCTCGTCTTAATGGATGTCGGTTGGGGCTCTAATCTCTGTCTGCTCCCAATTTTTTATTACACTAGTAGTGAATAATATTACATGATTCACTATTAGTGTAATATAAAATGTAGTACAATTAGCTGTAATAAGACCTTCCCTGTCTGCTGAGGTAAGTAACAAACGTATTTTAAATATTTTTTGTGTGCATGTCTGCGGGTGAGAGTGTTTACTAACCCTGGGTGTAGGACCTCGCGTAGCTTGCGTAGTTTGCGCAGTGACGCGCTGCATGAATTGCACGTCGCGGGCATTTTTTGCTTGCTCGCAGTCCTCAACGTCAAGTTGGCGACCTCGAGCGAGCAAAATGACATCCCGGCGAGACTTTTTCCTCGTTCGTGATCAGCAACATCAAGTTGCCGATCGCGAACGTGGAACATAAACCTCCCGGCGAGGTTAGTTTTCTCATTGCGAGTGGTCGCGAATGCTCGTGCCGGTTGCGATGAGAAACTACCAGTCTGCGTTGGGAAAAATGCTGCTCGAGTACAAATTTTCTCGAGCGGCAGAAAACGACCGATTGCATTGTGCAAGATGCCGTTTGCAATGGTTGCACAGTGCGGACAAGCATCCGGCACTGTGCAATCAGCATTTTCCCTATCTCACTACGCAGTTCACGTAGCGCCCTTCGCATAGCTACGCGTAGCGCCAGTACGCAAACTACACCCAGGGTTAGTGTTTACATGAGAGTGTGAGTAAGTGTAAATGTGTGTGTGTGCGTATATGTGTAATTGTGTATGTGTGTGAGGGGCAATGAAGGCCAACCAGCATGTGATGTCACTTCCGTTACCCCAGGCATTTTGGTGAATTGACGTCCATAGATTTCATCTACTCTTGTATTAGTCGTCTTTTAGAGAATTCTCTTATTTCTTCAAAGTCAACTTTCTTAACGTGTCAGGTTGTTGCTTGTGCTCATTCTGCTACTACCAGCAAGTTGACATGGCTACTCTGCATCTCTTGGGCAAAGGATTGTTCTTTGACCATTTCATGTCTGACCACTCTTCTCTATAGCTTCTCTGAGTGTTAACCATGTATTTGCTGCACTTTTGAAAACTGCATGCCTTTGTGCATATTCTGTCTGGTGACTGCTATTTGTCTTAGCCCAGGTTGGCCATAATCTCGGTACTAGTCTTGAGGTTCTGTAGCGATCCGAACCCGTGTTTTCGGTATCGTAGTACTGACACGATTTTGGTACCAGTGAACCGTAAATGATCCATTGTGTATGTGGCAGTGTTTTTGCTGTGCTACTAGCACGGATACACTGAGAAATAGGGCATTCTGTTGAAAACACACGGCATCCATTTTAGATACGGCGTCTATTTTGTCTCTTGCCCTCACATAGTCAATGGACGAACGTTGACCCCAGCTGAATCACCTTGTTAGGGACACGTAGGCTTTAGTTCAGGAAGGCTGATGCTGCGTGACTTGGCAGAAGCTGCCTCCCTTGCCTGAAGCCAGTCCTGTTATACTGGTTCTCGTGTTCGTTGGCCTGACCACGATTAGGAGGCCGAAGACAGTAGCCGTGCCCGTTTTATGACCCACAAGCATCTCTTATCCTGCTTTTCTATCTTCTACACCTGGCCTTGCTCCTTTCCTTCTGGGCTTTTACTATGGGGAGGAAACATTTTTTACGATGAGGCGGATCGATCTATGAATGGAAAACTGACATGAAGACTTGATCGAATACTGGGCTTGCAAATAATTATCGCTGATATATGTTTATTGTTCTGTTTGGGATATCGGGCTAGGCATGGAAGATATTTTAACAATGTTGCCTAAAGTCATTTTCCATGTATATAAGGAGCGACCCACTTTGTACAAGTCGAACAGTCTCCTAGAATCTGCCTTTGTGTGGTTCCTGTGACTTCTGTATCCCTGCAGTAAATAAACCTTGGTCTCTGACGCCACCATCGAGAAGCCCGTGTCTCTGTTTATTTGTGCACCGAGACAGGAAGGAACTCAGGGGTCTTTTGGGTGTTGTTTCCCTGACACCTCTGGACTCTAGAAAGTCTAGAACCTCATTTGGCGCCCAACGCGGGGCGACGTCAACTGGTACCGGTCCAAAGCCTGAAGATTTCGAGGAGCTTCGTGTGGAGATTCCGGAGGGTGGTACCCCGCTTCATCGATCCCTGCATGTCGTAAAAGTGGCCAGACGATCTCTTCCACGAGGGTTCCCGTTCCCAGACGGCTACAGAGGACCGCTGCCCTGACTGTCGCCCTGTCTTGGGCCTCAGGTGCAGACCTTAGTACGGCGAGACGTAGACGGGTTCTCCTTGGTGACGTCTTCGACATTTCAGTTAAGTATTAAGTGGGTCGCACCCAGTTTGGTTGCTCTTGGTTGCTCTTGGTTACGCTTGTTTTGGATACTCTTGGTTGCGTTTGTAGATTATCACTGGTTGCTCTTGTCAAAGATAATCTTTGGTTTTTGGTATTGGTTCATTTGGATGCTCTTGGTAGGCCTAAGTTCTTTGCACATTTGGTTAGAATCTTGTCCTTAGTTTGTAATGGCTAGTCGTAGTAATTGTTTCCTGTCCTGGTTAAGTTGCAACAGGGATTCCCGGTTGGAGGACTCGTGTCCGGTTCCTCCGATTGGAACTCCATCGTATGAGCTCTACTGTAAACATGGTGTGGGTCCTATCACTTACAATGAAGTGTGGGTCCGATACACCAGGAAAGATGGTGTCCTTAGTTGGCCACCACATGGTAGCTTCGAAACTGAAATTCTAGATAACCTGGAAGTAAAATTATTTAAGAAGAAAGCCCGGCCGGCAATGTTTGATTCTTTTCGTTTTTGGCGTAAGGAAGCCAGACAGAGAGAAATAAGAAAAATTAAAAAGGAACAGAAAGAGAAAGGTTTGACTTTGATGCGGTCTGCTAGGCAGTTGCATATCAACGAGACTGAAAAAGCAATAGAGGTAGCGAATAGAGAGCATAATTTGGCGATTGACAAGTGCTACCCTGCCTTGCCATCGTGTCCTGCTAAGCCAGCAGAGGACCCCGAAAAGGACCCCCTGTTGTCTTATCTTTTGAGATCGCCTCCACCGTATGCACAGGGTGTTACGGCACCACAGTTGCCACCTGTTGTACAACCGGCGGTTGGTCAGCCTGGAATAGTTGTTCCTCCCCTTTTGATCCAAGCTCCTGTCCTTCCTGTGGTTAATGTTCCTCCAGCACCCCCTCTTCCTGGGTTGCCTATTCCGCCTGTGCCTGTCGTTTCGCAAACTACTTTGCCCACTACTCCTACCTTTACAATTTCATCTGCTCCAGCTTCCTTGTCCCCGACCTCTGTAAACATTCTGACTCCGCTTTCTGTTCGTCGGAAAATAACTGACTCTGTAACTAATATTTTAACCCCTTTTTACAGGTCTTTAATTAAGACCCCCGTTTCTGACTCTACACAGAGACGTAGTCAGCTTCCTGGTCCCCAGGAACGAGAAATATTAGATTCGACAGCTCTTAGGTGGGTTTCAAAAACTGTGAAATACGATGCACAAAGGGTGTTGGATACGTTTATGCAATGGAATGAACCAACTCAGCGATACGTATTTGATGTGATGTGTTCCCTTTTGCGTGAGGAATGGGATGATGATTACTTGGATTCAGTTCCCGCTGATTTGATATATATTTATTATTTAGTCATTTGTAAAGCGCATACAGCTACCCCCAACGGGGGTGTCCCGGCGCTGACAGCATGTGAAGTCCCAAAGGGTATAGCAGAAAGTTCCTGCAGGCTAAATCTGAGAGAAAAACCAGGTTTTGAGTTTCCTGTGGAAAATAACCTCAGAAGAGAGGAGTCTGAGTTCTACTGGAAGAGCATTCCATAATCTAGAAGTGGCCACAACGAATGCTCTACCGCCAGTTCGGGTCAGACAAAAGCGAGGGCAAAACATGAGTCCAAGATGGTTGGATCTTAGATCCCTTGTAGCAAGAGATCGTCTGATTCTATGCCTTAAAAATGCCGGGCCACGGTCATTAAGAGCTCTAAAGGCAAGGACTAGGGCCTTGAACTGAATGCGATATCTCACAGGTAGCCAATGTAGTTTGGCTAAGTAGGGTGAGATCGAATGGCGATAGGGGATGTTACATATCAGCCGAGCTGCTGAATTCAGCACAAGTTGCAGCTGATTAATGAGATATGCAGGGGCACCAACATATAGGCTATTGGAGTAATCCAGGTGGGATGTAATTAGAGCATGTACAACTGCTCTACGGGACTCGAGAGGTATGAAAGGAATGATTTTTTAAATCATTCGGAGTTTACCAAAACAGGCTGATGAAACCTTAGTGATTTGGGTTTTACAGGACAATGCTGTGTCAAATTGGAAACCCAAGTTACGAGCAGATTGCACAGGTACAGGGGGGGGATTGAGTTGAGAGGGCCACCAAATGTTAGAGGGGATAGGAGATTTTTGATTAAAAAATAGCACCTCAGTTTTATCGGTGTTCAGTTTTAAATTGTTGGTGGACATCCATGAGGCGATGTTAACCAGGCAGTGGCGGAAGTGAGACATGGTGCTGTCAGAGCGATCCCTAAAAGAGAACACAAGCTGAGTATCATCAGCATAGGAGATCACTCTGACGCCCCATGCCTCAACTAACTCCGCCAATGGCCTCAGGTATACATTAAATAAAAGGGGGCTGAGGGCAGATCCCTGCGGTACCCCCCATCTCAATGGTTTCTTGGAGGAGACAAAAGGTCCCAAGGAGACCTGTTGAAATCTGTCAGACAAGAAAGATTTCACCCATGCCAGGGGAGTTCCTCCTATGCCCACCTCCTGTAGATGAATCAGTAGAGTGTCATGTGAGATGGTGTTGAATGCTGCGGATAGGTCGAGGAGGACCAACATGGCCTCCTCGCCCCTATCCACACACTTGCGGATAGATTCAGACACTTCCAGTAATGCTGATTCTGTGCTGAAATCAGGCCTAAATCCTGACTGTGTATCATGGAGGAGATGGTTAACTTCCAGATATTCAGACAGCTGCTCCTGTACCGCTTTCTCCAGCACTTTTGCGGGCTTGGGGAGCAGAGAAATGGGGCGGTAGTTGTTGAAGCAAAGTGGGTCGGCGCCTGTTTTTTTTAGAATAGGTATCAACAGCGCCTGTTTCCATAAAGAGGGAAAAAGGCCCAACTGCAGAGAGGAGTTCAAAATATCTAACAGGGGCTTGATCAGTATTGGTGCTAAGTCACTCAAGACAAGGGCAGGGGCAGGGTCCAAGGGAGAGCCAGATTTACATTTCAGATACAGAGACAGAGCATGGTCTTCCATGAGTGGCTGAAATGAAGTAAACACTGCCGCACAGTTACTGGCCTGAGCTGGCGGTATAGCGTGGGAAATATGCTGGAAGTTTACGGTGATGTTATTAATCTTTTCATAGAAAAAATCAGATAGTCCTTCACTGAGTGAAGGAGTTGGAGTAATTGGGGTTTCTAGTGCCGAGGGATTAGCGAATTCCTTAACAATATTAAAGAGGGCCTTGGTAGAATTTTCCGCACTTTTAATTTTGTCTGCAAAGTACTCTTTCATAGTCGTGCGTTTCAATTTATGAAATTCTTTTAGCGCAGATCTATAACGGGCTTTAGCCTCCGCAAAGATTCGCTGCAGGAATGATAGTGGGTCCGGACGTAAAGGAAGCGATAGAACTGATTTTAGCATACAGGTCTGATTCTCCTCTTCGATTATCAAGGGACCTAGTTGGTTCTCCGATTACTAGGAAGAAGCGAGGTCAGTATCCGATGAGGGAAGTCCCGCCGATATGGCGCGAAGCAGTTCAAGCTAATGCAAATCTTGGTATTCAAGCAGCTCCAGCACAGTTTCAGAGAGTGTGGATACACATTCCGTGGAAACGGGCTGAAGTTTTAGCAGTAAAACAGACATTGCCAGACCCGCGCAAGAATCCTGCTGGTTATTATAAAGAGTTGACCCAGACAGTTCAAGCTTGTGTCATGAATTTGGCAGATATTGAGATGCTTTTCGGCAATGTAGTGCCACAGCCTATTTGGGCCAAAATTCGCCATGAGGATCATCAAGTTGCCTTAGGAGGTGATTGGCCAGCTATTGTAGCGGCAGATGCACAACAAATTGGTGGTGCTAAACCTGAGCCCCTGATCGCTGCTTTGCCTGGCAGAATAATCAATTTGATGAAAACTCTGATGCCGGCGTTACGTGTCAACTGGGATAAATTATCAGCATGCAAGCAAAAGAAGGATGAAAGTGTCTCTGATTTCTTCACCAGATTTGAAGAGACTTTCGTAGACCACAGTGGTCAAGATATGAGTACTGAGGGAGGCCAGAGATTGTTTGTCGACAAGTTTGTGTTTAATTTATTGCCTGAATTAAGTAATAAGTTGAAGGATTCTGAGAGTGCATGGGCGGTATCGACGACAGCACAGATACTTGCAACTGCTCAGTATTACGAAAATAGAGAAAAAGAAGAGAAGGAAAAGTCAGAGAAGAAGACGAAAGACTTGAAAACTAAAGTTCTTTTGCAACAGGCGTATCCGCCTCGCTCGAATCAGTCAGATTCACAGCAGCGACCCCAGTTTCAGCAACAGCCACAGTTCCAGCAAGGAATGTCCCAAAGGTTTGTTTATGGTATTCCACGACAACAGTTAGCATGGAATCAGTGTGCCTATTGTAAAAAGGAGGGTCATTATAAGAATGAGTGTCCAGTTCTGCATCCACAAACTAGCGGTGTCCCCGCTCCGAGAGGCCGTGGTGGTTTCATGCAAGCTCCTAGAGGCAGAGGACGCGGTGCTGTGCCTCCACAGACTGATCGTTCCTCTAATTATTTTGATCAGCAGAATGTGCCATCGGGTAGATCTCAACAATACCATGTTGAAGATTATTATGAGGGTAATGGAGAAGTACAGCAAAGTGAGTACTAGGACAGCCATAGGCAAAGAGAGGGAGTAGTATCAGTTCCAGTCGATCAGAGTGGACCTTATGTCGCAGTAGCTACATCCGGTGTGATTGAACCGTTTCTGTTGGATACTGTTGCGGCAAAAAGTTCAATTATGCATGCGAAACTCCCTGGCGCACCTTTGTCTGGCTTAACCAACATTTCGGTAGGATTCTCAGGCGCCCCTGTTCACAACCCTGTCTCTGGTCCTTTGTCCATTTCTGTTGGACCATGTCATCTAGAAGCACCCCTTATTCTAACGACTGGTTGTAATGAGAATCTGCTTGGTCTAGATCTGTTAAAACGCCTGCATGCGACATTGTACTGCTCTCCTTCAGGAGTACAGCTCACGTTGGGTAAGAGAGTGATCTCTCCAATGTATTTGTCAATGGATAAGATCCTACCGGAGCTGCGTTCTCTCCCTGATACTCTTTGGGCAACTGGTCCTAACGATGTAGGTCTTTTGGAAATTCCTCCTTATGTGGTGAGTTTGAAGGCGAATGTTAGATTTCCACGAATCCCACAGTATCGGATTTCAAATGAAGGTAAATGTGCGCTTTTACTGATCGTGCAGGACTTGATACAGAAAGATGTGATAGAAGAGACTAGAGGAAATGTATGCAACAGTCCTGTTTTGCCGATTTTAAAACGCACTGATCCTTCCAAACCTCCAGTCTACAGACTAGTGATTGACCTTAGAGAGGTTAATAAAATTGTGGTTCCGCAATTTCCTGTGGTCCCGGATATCACTGCATTACTGACATTAATTCCTGCTTCAGCTGCGTGGTTTTCAGCGATTGACTTGAAGAATGCCTTCTTCAGCATTCCGATAGCCGAAGACAGTAGGGATATTTTTGGTTTCTCCTTAGGTGGTCGTAGCTTCAGATTCAAACGCGCTCCACAAGGCTATTGTGAGAGCCCTTCGATTTACAGCCAAGCATTAAAAAGTCATTTAGATACCTTTTTACTTCCTCCTGGTGCTGCTCTTATCCAATATGTAGACGATCTCTTAGTGGCTGCTGATGACGAGGAAACGTGCAAAACAGCTACAATTTCTTTGCTGCATCATTTATCAGACTTGCATCACAAGGTGTCACTTTCTAAACTACAATATTGTTGCCAAGAAGTGACCTATTTAGGTCATCTTTTGTCAAAAGAGGGAAGAAGGTTGACCCCAGAGAGAATTAAAGCAATTTCGCAGATGACTGTACCAAGCACACAGAGAGAAGTGCGTGCGTTTTTGGGTATTACGTCATATTGCAGACAATGGATCCCAAATTTTTCTCTTATGGCAAAACCATTGGTGGCTCTGACTGGAAAAGGTGTTCCGAGTCCTTTGCCATGGTCTGATGAATGTCAGCAGAGCTTCTCGATTTGCGTGATGCGTTGTGATCAGCTCCTGTGTTGGGTACTCCTGACTACAGTAAGCCGTTTACACTATATGTCCACGAAAGAGAGGGTTGCGCGTTGAGTGTTTTGACGCAACAATTCGGTGACAAGCAACGACCTTGTGCGTATTTCTCATCGACATTAGATCCGGTAGCCAGAGCATTGCCAAGTTGTTTGAGAGCCACAGCAGCAGCTGCAGTGTCCATTCGACAGTCTGCTGGATTGGTCATGAACAATATGTTAGTAGTCATGGTTCCACATGCCGTGGATACACTCACGAATCGAACGAAAACTCAGCACATCACCAGTGCTAGACTATCAGGCTATGAGCTGACGCTTTTGGCAAGTCACATTCAGATTAAGCGGTGCAGCATATTGAATCCAGCAACACTGTTGCCGACTACTCAGGAGTCGAGTGATTTGGAACCCCATGATTGTTGCTTCAGAACTGAGGAAGAGACAAAAGGACGGATTGATTTAAAAGATACTCCATTACTAGATCCAGATGGTATTTTGTATGTGGACGGATCTTGTTTGAAACTCCAGAATGGTGATGTGACTAGTGCGTACGCAGTTACGACTTTGAGCACGATTGTTGAGACTACAAGAGTGAGTTAGAATTCTGCCCAAGCTGCAGAATTAATTGCATTGACGAGAGCGTGTGTTTTAGCTGAGGGAAAGAGAGTGAATGTGTTTACTGATAGTCAATATGCCTTCGGCGTAGCACACAGTTTCGGTCGTTTGTGGAAGGAAAGAGGTTTCCTTACGTCCCATGGGACCAAGATCCAACATGGACAATTAGTCAATGACCTGTTGGAATCTCTGACCTTACCAAAGGAAGTTGCGATTGTGAAATGCAGTGCCCATCGAAAGGTTACGGATGACGTTGGTCGTGGGAATGCGTTCGCAGATGAGGTCGCTAAGGAGACGGCCAAGAATATGATGAGTCGAATGTATGTTGCAATGTCTGCAAGGTGGATTGCTGAATCAGGGATGTGCGAGAATACGATTGAAAGTGTAAAGGCAATCCTGAATGAAGCTACTGAAAGTGAGAGGAATGCATGGGAGGAGAAAATGGGTAAATTGGATTCGAATGGATGTTGGATTGATTTGTCAGAGCATCAGCGATGGATGTTGCCTGATGCGTATGTACTTGCGGTGGTTACGATGGCTCATGGAATAGCGCACATCAGTACGAAAGGTATCAGTAAGATGTTAGCTCCCGTATGGAAGAATGATGGGATTGCTAAGTGTGCGGAGAGAGTGGTGAAAAATTGCATGGTATGCCTGATGCATAATCCTGGCAAGGGAACCCCAACCCCAGCTGGTCATTTTGCTCCCCCTTCTTGTCCCTTTGAAGTAATCCAGTTAGATTTTATCCACATGGACAGGTGTAACAACCTCAAATATGTCCTAGTGGTAGTCTGTGCGTTTTCGAGATGGATTGAAGCTTATCCGTTAAAGGATAACACTGCCCTGTCCACTGCCAAAATCCTCCTCAAAGAATATTTCCCTAGGTACGGCATGCCACGGATTGTATGGTCGGACAATGGAAGTGAGTTCGTAGGGAAAGTTATGCAAAGTGTGTGTGCAGGTTTGGGAATTAAGCAAAAATTCCACAGTGCAAATCATCCACAGTCAGCAGGTCTGGTTGAGGGGTACAATGGTACCTTGAAGCTGAAACTTGCTAAAATCCAAGCTTCCACTGGTTTATCTTGGCCAGATGCACTGCCTTTGGCCTTACTGTCTACCAGAGCGACTGTACACTCTCGAATAGGGCTTAGCCCATATGAGATTGTGTTTGGTCGCCCTGCTAATGTTTGGGGAGTTCCGAGGCCCAAGGAATTCAATCGGATCGAATATCCAATGTTGATTGATTACCTTTTTGACCTGACTGCTAAATTGAGTCTTATTCATCAACAGGTATTTGAAACCTTGCCTAAGCCGCCAGAGGGTCCAGGACACGCACTGAAACCCGGGGATTTTGTTCTCGTAAAGAACTTTGGACGAACCCGAAACCTTCAGCCAAGATTTGTTGGTCCTTTTCAAGTGCTCCTGGCCACAAAAACTGCTGTACGCCTAGCCGGCAGGAAAAATTGGGTGCACGCTACCCATACGAAGCGTGTGCCTCTCCCACTCCCCTATGACAGTTGGGTTAGACAGGGAATTGGTGTTTCCGAGACCGAACCTGTTCCTAGGCTTGTCCCTTTCAGCGATGCAGAGTATACAACGGACAGACAAACTGAAACACAGAACTCTGACACCACACCAGGAACTATTTCTCTGAACAGAGCACTGTACAAAGTGAACATTTGCCACCTGTGGATTTGAACATTGCTGCATCTTCAAATCCGTTGTTTCGAGATCAGACACAACCTGAAAAATTCCGTTACAACTTGCGTTCTCATTCTATGAACCAATAACATTGCATAAGTACTGGTCTATTTGAAAACTGATTGATCTTACCATATTCTTTTCAGTCAGGAAGTTTTGCTCATGAATTTTTTTGTTTTTTTACCTTGCCATCTGGGTTGCCGTAGGGTCGTAACGTGTGCCTAGTTTAACTTGCAGGGGACCAGACACAAGGTCGGTTTCTTCTGTTTATTTTGGGAACTCCCAGGGTAGACAGAGGCATTTTTAACAGGTACAAATCATCCGATTGCGAACGGCTATAGAAGATGGAGCTTCCTGAACTGCGACGAGTTGACGCTATCAATACTCGCAAGACAAATTTGTACAAAATTCTGCATAGCAAATGTTTCATAATGCAATGTGCTCTGACATGTTTGACTGTTTTAATAACTTTGGTGGGCGGAATTGTTTTCGGTATCCAGTTAATTTTTGCACCAGTTACATCTACAGTACCTCCAAATGTTTCTGTTTCTCCGACTATTGTTTCTCTTCATTCTTTCCACCCTTTTCCTGCACATGAGCAAGCTCGACGCTCTGAGTTTATAAATAACACTTTCATTCAGCTCTTGCACCAACACCAACTGGTAGTAAATACAACAAACTGCTAGGTGTGCGGTCTGATACCACATACCATGGACAAGGGTATCCCCTATCTGGTTCTGCCCTTTAGGTATAATGGATCATTTTGGGCATTTCAGACCATGTTCGTTTATGCTCTTGAGACCTATCCCCCGCGACCTCCGCGTTCCACTAGGTATAACTCTGCTAATAGAGCCTTGGTAAAGGGAATTACTGACATGGTTAGTGATGTCAATGACACTCCGTTTATTCCCAAGGATGAATTGCGAGTTTATATGGGTTGGAATGCTACGGAGTATGGCATTAGTTTGGGTGAGAACAAGCGTAAGAGCTCGACTCCGATTTGGGTCGTACCCCACCAAGGTCAAGCCTGTTTACAAGGGAATGGGAGGAACCCGAGAGCTCGGTTAGGGAAGAGTGACTGTACTGAAACGTACGTTTTTCCAGCACAGTCTTCCCCAGCATTCTTAGCTGCTAAGGGTACCTATTTTGTCTGCCAAGACAGAGCATATACATGGCTGCCGGCTGACTTTTCAGGCTCCTGTTATATTGCCCGACTGTTACCTCCGACATACACTGCTGCACCGGATTATCACAAGACTAGATTTGTGAGAGGTGTCTTCGACAAAGAAGATACTGCTGGCCAAGAAGCAGGAGATTTTTTAAGGGTTTCCTTCCGTTCTGGGGGCCCATGGCCAATAGTAGGAACTTGCGTCAACTAACACGGGTAGTTGAATCCACTATCACTGAAACTGCCGGTGCCCTTAGTAACCTGACAGCTGAGCTCCAGGCGGATCGCCTCATGACGTTGCAGAACCGTATGGTTCTTGACGTAATACTTGCAGATCGAGGTGGAGTATGTAAGATGATCCAATCGAGTTGCTGTGTTTTTATTCCTAATAATGCTCCAACAGTGTACGAGGCCATTTCTAAGTTATACAAGATCGCTGACTTTATTCACGTAGATAAAGGTGATTGGTCGCTGATGGGATGGCTTTGGAATCTGTTATCTGCGTGGGGATGGAAGGTTCTGATGGTCATTGGTGTTGTTTTGGTGTTCCTATTCTCATGCTGTCTCGTTGTTCAGTGTGGTCCTGCCTTATGTGGCCACTGTGCCGCAACATGCGTAAGAAGGCCGCCTGTTTTGGGAGAGATGTTACGAGATAGAATGATGCTCCAGCACCATATCAGTGACTTAATGAATATAGAGATAGACTCTGACATAGAGTGAGTTATTGCCTATGTAAGGGCAAAAGGACGGTCTGAGGTTCTGTAGCGATCCGAACCCGTGTTTTCGGTATCGTAGTACTGACACGATTTTGGTACCAGTGAACCGTAAATGATCCATGGTGTATGTGGCAGTGTTTTCGCTGTGCTACTAGCACGGATACACTGAGAAATAGGGCATTCTGTTGAAAACACACGGCATCCATTTTAGATACAGCGTCCATTTTGTCTCTTGCCCTCACATAGTCAATGGACGAACGTTGACCCCAGCTGAATCACCTTGTTAGGGACACGTAGGCTTTAGTTCAGGAAGGCTGATGCTGCGTGACTTGGCAGAAGCTGCCTCCCTTGCCTGAAGCCAGTCCTGTTATACTGGTTCTCGTGTTCGTTGGCCTGACCACGATTAGGAGGCCGAAGACAGTAGCCGTGCCCGTTTTATGACCCACAAGCATCTCTTATCCTGCTTTTCTATCTTCTACACCTGGCCCTGCTCCTTTCCTTCTGGGCTTTTACTATGGGGAGGAAACATTTTTTACGATGAGGCGGATCGATCTATGAATGGAAAACTGACATGAAGACTTGATCGAATACTGGGCTTGCAAATAATTATCGCTGATATATGTTTATTGTACTGTTTGGGATACCGGGCTAGGCATGGAAGATATTTTAACAATGTTGCCTAAAGTCATTTTCCATGTATATAAGGAGCGACCCACTTTGTACAAGTCGAACAGTCTCCTAGAATCTGCCTTTGTGTGGTTCCTGTGACTTCTGTATCCCTGCAGTAAATAAACCTTGGTCTCTGACGCCACCATCGAGAATCCCGTGTCTCTGTTTATTTGTGCACCGAGACAGGAAGGAACTCAGGGGTCTTTTGGGTGTTGTTTCCCTGACACCTCTGGACTCTAGAAAGTCTAGAACCTCATTCTCAGCCTGAAGGACCTCTGTAACTAGACCGATCTCTCCGCAGTTGACGTCTGATGTAAGATCTGCCTGAGGAATAGATCTGGTGTTAAAGGATTCATCTAAAATCTGTGTAACTTCAGCTATGGTTCTAGTATACGAGTTCTGATGTAAGATTTTGTGTAACATGAGCGACAGGTTTGTTGACATTGGAAAAGTGATCTCTAGCCTGAGAAAGTTTTCCATGTAGGAGGTACTGCTCCAGTTTCCTGATACAGGCACCACTGCTTCTGCTCCTAGTTCTCCAAGAACAAACAGTCTAGGTACACGTGTGGATGGGGCGTGGCAGTATGCAGGGAGTTTCACACTGCAATCTCTTTCCTCTCCTTGGTGACGTAGATTAGAAGTGAGTACACATTTACAGAAGGGTCTGTGCATCCTTTCACCTCCTTTGGCCAGGTGAGACTTACGCTAAAGTGCGGACTGCAGCTCGGGCAGCCAAACCTGCTACTTCACAACCTGTTTTATGCTCCAGGCCTATGTAGCTGCTCCTCCCTAATCTGTATCCAGCAGACATACGTTTCTCATTGTCAAGTCCCAGCGAGATTCGTCTTAGTAGGAATGTGTTCTCACACATTGTAGTATTCATGAAGTGGCCAGACCTAGCCTGTCTACCTGCAGTTTTCCAAAACCAAACTAAAGGCAGATCCATGTAATTTAAAAGGTGCAATACACTCAGCATGATGTTGGACATGGGGAACAGCCTTTCCTGGGTCAGAATATGGATGGTGGGAGTAGCTTTCCCCTATACTAATCGTAGTCTTTCTTCTCTCTCTGTTCCTGGTTCGGTCAAAGCCTACCCGACAGCGCAGTTGTCTGGTTTGCTAACAGCATCTTGGGGACATTCAGAAAGCTCCCCAGGGAATGTATTCGGCCCATTGCTTATCATTGGCTATGTGGTTTGTAACTCACATTTGCTTGCTTTCTATTTGTTTTAGGCTGCCCAGCTTAAGTTCCTCCCTTCTGTTGCCCAACCCCTATTTTCTGTATTCTTCCACCAGAACTGGATTTATGAAAGCAGGCCTTTAGATCTTGTTCTTATCTTGTCACATTTGCAATGCATTCAAAAACAGGTAAAATTTCAGGCTCTGTTTTCCGGGGACCTTGGTCTTTACTTTTCTTTCTTTGACTTCATAGTGAGAGGATTTACGTGACCGTCCTCCTGGCTACTGGGGGTGTGCTTAAGAAAGGCTGGACAATGTTATTTATGTTTCTTGAACCCAACAAAATGTAAATGTACTATGTAGATATTTCAGAATAAATCACAATTAGAAAAGCACAAATGAAGCACATTTTTGGTAATTCTGAAGTGTGGTGGAAACAAATATTTTAATACGATCAAAACACTAGGTTTGACATTTCCACACATTATCATTTGTGCACTGTATTCTTTTAACAGTACAAATGTATGTCTGTGCAAATGTAATGGTCATTTCAATTGAAGATGTGTTGCCTGGAATAGCAGTGCGCTACCACACCATGCATATTCCACATTTCCCAACTCCACACTGTGTCACTGTACTCTACCCCACACTACTCTACTTTGCACCACTACACAACTCTGCGCCACTTCATGCCACTGTATTCTGCAACACTGCACTCTATGCCAATGCTCTCTACTCTGTACCACTCTATGCCAATCCACTCCACACCACTGTAATCGGTACTCTATGCCACTCCACTGTACTCTATTGTGCACCACTCCACTTTGAATCAATCTACTCTACGCCACTGCACTGTGCACCACTCCACTCTACGTCACTCTTCTCGGCACCAGTCCACTCTATTCTATACCACTCTACGCCAATCTACTCTGCTCCACTGCACTGTATGCCACTATACTCTGCAACACTCTACACCATTTCACTCTGTCACTTTACTCTGCACCACTCTACGTCACTGCACTCTACACCAATGCACTCTACAACACACTACTCTGCAACACTGCACTCTTTTCCACTCTGCTCTGCACCACTCTGCTCTGCTCCATTGCATTCTACTCTGCATCACCCTTCTCAACAAAACTCTGCGCCATTGCGCTCTATGCCTGTCTAATCTACTCTGCACCACTGCACTCTATGCATCTCTACACTGCACCACTCTTCTTTATGCCAGTGCACCCTACCTCATTCTACAATGCTCCACTGCACTATGTGCCACTACACTCTAAACCACTCCAATCTAGGCCACTCTACTACACTGCACTCTACAACACTATTCTATGCCACTGCCCTCTACCCTGCACCACTTCACTCTGAAACAATCTACTCTAAGCCACTGCACTCTATGCCACTCTACTCCACGCCACTACCCACTACGACACTCTACACCACCAAACTCTACCCCATTGCACTCAACACAACTTTACTCAAAACCAATACATTCTAAGCCATCTACTTTGCACCCTACGCCAATTCACTTTAATCTACTCTCTAATACTGCACTCTACGACCCTGCACTCTACTTTGAAATAATCTTCTCTATGCCGCTCTATTCCATTCTGTGCCTTTGCAATCTACCCTTACGCCACTCTTATTATACGCCACTGCACTCAACGCCAATGCAGTCTACACCACGTTACTCAAAACCATTACACTGTATGCCAATCTACTCTGCACCACTGTACACCACTACACTTGACTCTGCAACACTCTACGCCACTTTACTTTACACCATTTCATTCTACGTCATTTTACTCTTCACCACTCTATGCCACTGTGCTCAACACCAATACACTCTATGCCACTCTTCTCTTCAAGATTGCACTCTCTGACACTGAACTCAGCGCAACTCTACACAATTGCACTCTATCACTGTACTCTACGCCACTCAATTCCACTCAGCACCACTGTACTCAATGCCACAGCTCTTTTCACCACTGACTCTAGGCCACTGCACTATGCACCACTCTACTCTGCAACACTGCACTCTCCATCACTGAACTCAAAGCCACTCTACTCTGCACCACTGCACTGTATGCTACACCACTGCACAGTCCGCTACTCTACAACATTGCGCTCAACATCACTGCGCTCTATGCCACTCTATTCTACTCTGCAACACTGTGCTCCATGCCACTGCTCTCTGCACCACTCTAAGCTAATGCACTTTACTCTGCACCACTCAACTCTACGCCACTACATTCTGCATCACTCTATGCCATCCTAATCTATTCTGCACCACTGCATTCAACGCCACATCACTCTACACCACTCTGCGCTACTGCACTGTACAGCACTCTACTCCATGCCACTTCACTTTACTCTGCACCCCTTACGCCACTGCAATCCATCCAGTCACTGCACTATGTCAATGCACTCTACGCCACTGAAGTCTATGTCAATCTACTCTGCACCACTGTATGCCACTTCAGTCTAGTCCACTCTGATACTCTACTCTGACACCCTATTCCATTAAACACTACTGCACTCTACTCCACTCTGCGATGCTCTATGCAATTCCTACAATGCCACCCATTGCCACTTTACTCCACTCTATTCTGTGACAAACTACTCCACTATTCCACTCTATAGCACTCCCCACTACCTTATGCCACTTGACTCTACAACACTATACTCTGTTATTCCACTCTCCTACACTACTACACTCCAGCCGCGGTGCGTCCATTGGGGCGTAGCCCCACCAGCCACCATGGACCCGCATCGCACCCGCCGGCCGCAATCCTATCCTAGTATCTTCTAAATTAAATATGGCATTGCAACAATCAGCCGCCGGCGGGAATTGCGTAGGGGGGGTGGCCTGCTGCACTCAGGCTGCAGCAGACCGTCCCGCTAGGGAACTTACAGTGCGCATGCTTGGGAAAGTTGACAACTTTCTCAAGCATGCGCACTGTAAGTTCCCCATCGGGACCCAGGGGTGCTTGTTTGTTGCCACAGCCCGGGTTTCCAAAGGGCGACAGGGCGAGCAGCAAATGTGCTCTCCTAGCCAATCCTGGCGCTGCATGCAGCGCCAGGATTGGCTGGTCCACCGGCGCAGCATCCTATTGGATGCCGCGCGTGGGGGTGGCCCGGCATTCGTGTAGGTGCCTGGGTGGGCGGGGTAAATAAATGTAAATGTGGGATACTTGTAAAGCGCACTGTTACTCTACTCGAGTGTCCTGGCGCTGTAGACCGCTGGGGAACCCGTCCTGGTTTTCCCTGTGAGATGGTCCCTTTCTGGGTATCTCCAGGGTGAAACCAAGCATCCCCGGCGTCTGTGGGGGGCCGTTGTAGAGATGAGGCAAGCTTAATGCCCAGAGTTACCGAGTGTGTTCCCTGGTTAGAGTAGGCACTGAGGCGAGAATTATCGAGTCCATTGACCCTGGTCCAAGACCCTGCCGCGTCCGGAATTGAACCCTGGTCCCGGGCCGTTCTCTGCTTACAGGTCTGTCGCCTCTAACCAGTGAGCCACACCTCTCCGGTACGGATGCCAGTGCGCCTGCAGCTCACGGGCCCGGGAGCGATGTCTCCCTTCAAGGTTCGGGGTCTGGGACTGGCTCTGCGCTCGCCTCCGGTAAGTGTCATCATCAAGGGTCAGGGGGGCTGGCTTCAACATCTACAAGCTCACTTAAATCCTCTAAATTTGCAGTTCCACATTTTTAACTATACTACAATTCAGCAGGATTTGGCTGAAATCTGCAATTAAAGTTCACATATGAACAGCTTTTCTTTTACATTCCATACCTCAGCAGTACTGCACCTTTCTTGGTTGTTAAGCCATTTTATGCACTGCCGAGCTTGCTTTATTTTTTGCTCTGGTTTAACACTGGCGTTTGAATTTGCATTTTCACTACCTTTTAGGGATACATTTTCTGTTGCTATAATACTTTTAATATGTTCCTCTCCCATCCCTGACTCGGTCAAAAAGTTAGTACCACTGTAGTCTTAATTCATTTTTCCCACAGAAGTCCGTTCCCTTTCATCTGCTGTGGGCTAGCTTCTACTGTGTTTTGGAGGTAATACTGAGAGGCTTCCTTCCCACCTTTTTACTTTGGTTCAGGTCTTTTAATTTGTCCCACGTTGTACTTTTCAGCTGTCTCTCTTCTCTACCAAATTGTAGCTTCCAATCCAGGCACAATAAATTCTGCCCTTCTTTCGGTCACGGCATGGGTAATATCAGTGTCGGGGAAAACGCTTTTTAAAAGCCAGGCACCATGTTGTTAATCTAATGTTGCATCAAATCTGTTACTTGCCTTTCTTAATGTTGAGAATTTTATGCTCACTTAACCTAAGAGTGAGTAGGCCATTTTGAGTTGTCAGATAAAATCTGGGTATCATTTACGGTATCAGTGACAGTATTTGTGAATACTTTACATCCTTTGTGCTGCATAATATGATTAGGACTTTAGTTTATTCTCGTTGGGGTCTGAGGCTCTTTTCTCACCCATAATATACATTTACCCCTTTAACAGTTTAGTATAATAAGTAGCTGTTTACTTTTGATGTTTCCCAGCAATCAGTGAGTTCCTTTTAATGGCAGCCTGTCTTCTCCGCTCTTTCTGAGAGGGTCACACTGGGATTATAAGTGTTACACTCCAATCACCTCTGCAGCACTATCACAAATCTTATCCCAGAATGAGGTGGGCCCTCATTTCTCCCTCTTAGGGCTTCCTCGGAGTCTGCCAGACCATGAGGCTTTTCAGAACAGAAAACCACTCCGCACACACCTGCATCTTCCATCCCTTCCTCCCTCAAGCTCGGACCGCCCTTAAGCTCTACTAAGGCCATAGGCACGTGAAAGACATCAAGAAGGTAGTGATGGGGCCATGGTTCTTGATAGCTCTTGGCATTGAAAGCACAGCATAAAACACACGATAAGGTTTCTTGTAGGTAGAAGCCTATATTAAAAATCAGAATCTGCTTAACTCTACTCCACAGTGAAAACCATGGAGCCCTCTCCTAGGCTGCCCACAAGTGTATCTTCCCTCATAGCATAAGATTACTACCCCAGCAAATAAAAGTCTTCCCTGGCCTGATGCTTTACAGCTGCCCTCGATAGGAAGCCGTAGAATCTTTAATGAGGGCAGTACGGTCTGGAATGGCTTGCTTACCAGAAGCTCTTCTTTCTGAGCATATATTGATCTACTCAAGAGCACAAGAGCCCTGTTAATGTACTGAGACCTCTTCCCCTACCCTCTCATATGTCTCACTAGTCCAGCAGGATTCAGTGTCAGTGACCACACCTCTTTTCTAGAAAGTATATGCCAGAGCAGATCTGATTTCAAGGTGAATGTTTTACAACACTCCCATGCTTTCCAGCTAGGTCTGCACAACAGAAACACATTTGCGTACGTAAACCTATGTCACTGGACTCTTCAGGCTCCCCAAATGCCCAAGCCTAAACTGTAAAGGGCTAACTGCATGACTATTCTAGTGTGTGTGTCGTCATTATTCCTTAGGGGCTGCTATCTTTCAACATTGTAAAGTGCTTCGACTCAAAAGTTACATGTTTTAAAACGCCCTTCTTACATATATATTTCATCCATTTGTCTCCTGGGTAGAGCACGATCGCGCAAAGTATCAGTGTTTCACCCTTCTTTTTTTTCTGTGCGGCGTTTAGGTTGCACCGCCAAAGATCCACCGGATATCAGACAGACAGACCCCTTTTGCACAGGCTCGCTCCTTGAAATATGTAGAGCTTTCCGTCTCTAGATTTAACTGTGGTTAATGCATGATATTTTTGAAACATAAACACACTGTTTACCCTGGAATGCTTCTTATCATATCCTATCGGTTTATTCTGCTGGCCAACTCTTAGGCATTTTCCCACAAAGAATTGGAATGCCAGGTCTGAGACATTACAACTTAATTAAGCTTAGGAGGCCTTAGATTTACGCTTAGCAGCATATGGTAAATAAACAAAGACTGTAGCTTAATGGCCCTTGTGGGTGTGTGACTACATTAGGAGCCTTCTTGGAAATAAAGAGGGCGAGGAATCAGACGCATTTACACACAACAAGGGAACATGGCTTTCTATTTCCATAGCAGACTCGTAATAGATTTTGTTTTTAACTCTTCCATGCCAGCAATATGAAATACTCAATCAGAAAATGGTGCTATGATTGTGGTGTCGAGTTCAATGTGCTGCAACTCTGGGCCCATATATGATACTTTTATGATCATGATGCATGCTCTGCCGTGGTGTTGGGCGTGTGTGACCTGAGGTAAGAGGTAGGAGGGCCCAATTTGTGGTGTGAGGTGGGTCTAGATCTGTGTATGCTCAGAATAGTGATGAAACACAAACATTTCCCTCACTACAGGCACTGCTGTATTGCAGGTTTCTTGAATACCCAGAGATGCATATTAAGGGCAGTATCTGCCTTTGATTTATGAAGTGAGTTGATGACAGCATACCTTTCAATGTGGCATGCAGACCGGCCAGGTTTATCATTTATATCAATTTTGTCATGTTAGATGTTGTATTTACTACAGGTTGTGATTCCTACATAATTGATTAGTGACGTATTGGTCTTGCTGAGGATGGAGCAATGGAGATTGGGCAAAAGATGATGGCTATGACAGCAAGTGTCCTATTATTTAATTTTGGTAATTCACCTTTGAATTTAGATCTCCACATGCTTTTGGATGTATGAATGATGCAGCGATTGACAACGCATATCTAATTGTCAAAAGACAAGGGATACATAAAGGGGAATTTAGAGACACCTTCACAGATCCATTCTGTAATGTTTTTTTAGGATATACTTGACATAACTTTCATATTGTTCATATTCAACTTCTTACTGAAGTGCATATTGCTCCAAACTGTCATCCCTTTCTGGTCCATGGCTAAGCATACACACAAATTAGAAGATGTAACACACTAGTCTAGCAATCAACAGCGAGGGACTAGCAATTTAAGAAATCAGCATGTTTTCCATCCAGTGGAGTTATGGTAGAGTCATTTACATGTTCACGACTGCTATACAATCAGCCAGTCTCTGATTCCTGTATCTAGCAGAAAGGGTATGAAACCAGCATGAAAACAGAGTACACGTTACATTACCAAGGGTTCATTCCCTGCCCGTAAAGGCACATTGCCTGATCAGTCAATGTGTTTACTGTTACTGATCATCTGTTTTCCTCTCCATATTGTTGTGATGTTAATGCTATTGGTTTTACTGGAAATTGTGTTGTATTTACAGAAGTGATATAGTTGAAGTAAAAGCCACTTTACGCCATTCCCAACCCCACCCACTGGGAAATAAAAAAAAAACATGAAAATGAGATATGGACTAGCAGGAAATGGAGCCTCTCCTGGGTATTGCTGGGGTGAAAGCTTCATTTACTGGGATATAAAGTAACAGGATCCTTCATTTGCCATGAACAGATTTTCCATGGGTTGCGGAAGCTAATTAGCAGACTGGGAGCATTGCTTTTATTTTCCTTTAGTGTAATTGGCTGGCTGGTGAAGTGCACTTCCCATAGTGTGCAGTCACTTCAATTTGCCTTTAGGTGACTACCTGGCTTGATGGTGGTTTTCTATTTGACTTCATGTAACTCCTTGTCTTGATGAGTGCATTGGTTTTAGTTTGTTTGAGGTAACTGCTTCACATGCTGGTTTCATCACACAGCTGATACCCACCCTGAGAAAGCCAGAGCTGCCCTGTTAGTGGTATCAACACCAGTGCGCTTAGGTTCCTTACAGCTCCTTCACTTGAAGTGGGATACCACCTACCCATTACTTTTTGTATCCTGCTCGTACCAAGTCAGACCCAGACCAGTCCCCACAGTTGCTCCGGATTAAGGGACATTGTCATGTCATCTCAGGCGCTATGTAAAGACTCCCAGTGAGCTGAGGACTCTTTGGCTCAAGAACCAACAAGCTGGCGACCCTTGTGGTTGTTTAAAGATTTAAGATCAGCCTGTAACTCAGTCTTGAGCTGGGTGGGTGACCTCGATTACAAAGTGGCTGTGCCAGATGTCCCATTATGACCCCTTTTGCCTGTCTCCCCTTCAGGCGCACAGGGCATAAAACTGGGGGGTTCTCAACCCTGCCAAAAAACTGAGGGGTGACCCTAAGAGCACAGCTGCCATCCTATCAGGGGTGGGATGCTTTGGTGTGCTGGTCTGGTTTTCTGGGTGCATTGGCTCAAGTTTTTTCCCATGTAATTGATTGGGTGTCTTGGTAAGTTGCTTTTATGTGAATGTCTGACTTATAACTGCACATTCCTTTCAGTGTGCACTTGCTTCAGTTTACTTTTTGAGTCACTGTCTAGTTTGCTGGGTGTATTGCTTTCATTTTTCTTTCATTAAACTGTTTGACTTGCTTGGTGCTTTTATGTTGGTGCCTGCATGCTGAGGTGTACTCTTCTTCAGTTTAAATGTATGTGACTGGCCTGTTGACTAGCACCCTGCTTTCAAAGTGAAGGTTCACAGGTTCACACTTGCTTTAGTTTACTTTGTATGGTTGACTGCATGCACTGTTTTGCTGGATGCATTGCTTTAAGTTACTACTTGATGCATTGCTTTCAGTTTGCTTTCAAGTAATTGCCTCTCATTTTCCCAATGCTTTGTGAAGGCTGTTTCCCAACTGCTGTGCAACTTCTTCTACTCTTAGAGCTGAGATTTTCATGAAAGTCTTATAGTCTGAATTCAGCACCTGAGCGTAATAGGACGAAATGTATGAAGCTCTGTGGTTACACTGAATAAGCAGCTACCTATGTTATGCCATCTATTAATGTAATAACTACACTTTCACAATTGCTTTATTAACCTTCCTGCTTTCTCAAATTTGCTTGAAAATGCACGATTTTTCTTCTTTTTTTTCAAAATTTTCATGGGGGGGGAATCGCCCCAAACCCCCCTTTGGGGGTTCGGGCTCGCTCGCTGCGCTCGCTCGCTACGATGCTGTATGCAAATTACTTTGCGCCCACCACTTTGAAATGTCACCCACCGCCCCTGCTCCACTCTATGCCACTCCACGACAATCTACTTCGCTCTACGCAACTCTGTGCAACACCCTCTACGCCTCTCCACTCCACTTTACTCCACTAAATTCGACTCTGCACCACTGCGCTTTACCTCAGTAACATTTAGCCATGCTTAACAGCAGCTTCGCTGGTGTACAACATGTCTAAAACATATTGGCAAAGCCCATAGCTCTTGCATAAGCAAGACACATTGGCTAAGCCAGTGCTTGTTTTATTCGTTGTCGTTCTGTCAGCTCCTGTTTGAGGCCAGAATACAAGGTCATTCTCTCTGCACTCAATGTCAGGCTAGCGTAGTTTGGGAAGACACAACTAGAACCAAATTTCAAGACTGTATTTTCAGGTTGGGTGCTCCGTTCCTGCCCTAGGCCAAAATTCCCAGTTAGGGGTCAGTCTGTGAGCACCTGCCGTATGCCAGATTTTCAGACCTGTTTCGTTTGCCAATATGTGGTCGGCTTTGAATTTCTAGTCCCAGATAGAACCAAACATCGAGGTCTTGTTTGTTTGTCACCAACTTTGTACCAGATATCTGTCCCTGGTCCATCTGTCTCTGCCTAATTAGTGCTGGGCGGGCAGGTTGGTCTGTCACAGGCCATCTAGAGCCAAGGCAAGATTTTTCCTTAAATTATCACATCATGTGAAATTTCAAAGTCGGAGTTAGTTTTTCAATACCAGCACGAGGCCAGGTTTCTTCCCCTGTCTGTCGGTACCCACTATGCATCAGATTCTAAGGCCAAGTGGGCCTGTCAGTCAGGGTAAGATTCCCAGACTGTATTAGTCTATCAGCACACTCCTAGTGCCAAATATCTAGGCATAAAATGTCTTGCTGTAAATGCATGGTTCCAAATTTCTAAGGAGGTTTCATAGTGCCTTTGTGGTACCGCAGTCACACGCTGAGATAGTATGCCAGTAGTCACCCAGTACTCAATTCTCTGGCTGTGTTGGTCTGTTAGTACTAGCCTGCTGCCCAATGCCGGGGTTGTCATCCATCCGATTATCAGTTGATAGCACATGCTTTGGCCTGGTTTTGTAAGTTGGGACTGAATCACCACCTGTCTTATACCAGGTGTATAAAGCTGGTTGGTCCATCAGCACCTGCCTGATGGTAAATTCCCAGGGAGACTGATCTGCCACCCGTTCAGTGTTGAAATGCCAATCCTTCACCATTTTATGAAAATAATCTTCCCTTGTATATCAATTTGGTGTCATCAGTATATTGTGGAATTAAACCTGCCCCGGATAATGGCTCAGCAGGGGATTCAAAGGCAAACTGTCCTCCTAAACTGTTCCACAGGCTGTAAGCATCGCCTGGCAATGCCAGCTCCGGTGGGCAGGCAGTGGGATGCAGGCTCTGGGTGTTGCCCCGCCAGCCCTCCTGAGGCCGATGGATCTTCATGTGGGCATTCCGGCTCTTGATCTTGTAGAACATTCTGCAAGAGAGGAAATCATTAGGATAGCAATTTGTTTTTATAGACAACAAAAGCCTATGGCGGCTGCTTCCATTCAATATATAAGGAAACAAGGTTCAAACTACAAAAATAGGGGAAGACAAACCTACATAAAATACTGATGGAACATAATTTCCTCGTTGAGCAATGCTGTTTTGTCCAAAGCATCAACGACTATCAAAATCTGAAACAGTATTTAAAAAAAATGTAACTATATAATATTAAGTGAAGCACATTAATGGAATGCAGTTTTTATCCTCCACAGAAGAATGTAATGGATTTTTCAAAAGTTTTTCATTTCCAGACAATTACCATAATTTCATGCCTTGAGGTAGTCTTTTCAACTGGTGTTTTCTTGCTGAAGATTGAGGAGCAAAGGGTGTGCAGAATGGACTGCTGTTGGATTCTGCAATGGGATTTTAGCTAATCATTCTGATTTTAGGGACGACCCTCTTAGTAATTGGTTTGAACAGATTTCTCTGAGGTGAGTAAGGGTGGGTGAAGCATGTATGGCTAACCAGACGGTAAGGAAAGCTGAGATACTGGAGTAGGTAGGAATAGGGGGAGCCAATCGTAGGAGAGGATGCCCCTATAAAGCAGGGCTAATAAAGTAGATGGAATAGAATTTAGCCCTGGTGTTTCTATGGGGATGGAAAACAACACTAGTTTGTAGGGTGTTCTTCAAGTTTGTGTTTAAGTTTAAATCCCATTCTTTATTTCCATTATAAACTTATCGGTTACTTTGTGTATTTTATCTGTTCATCATTGTTGTAAACTATACATTTCTAGATTAGTTCATTCAGTGAGTTTTATCGGGTTAGGATTTCAAAGTTTCTTATGAACATTCCTTCCCAGAGATTTGTCTGCAGACCTGACGAATCCGTGCCCAACACAAGCATCTGAAGGTACAAACAAGGTCACAAGATGGAGTTGAAACCACAGGGCCCACTCCAGTGGTGTAAACCTTTGAAACTGCATTTTGGGCTTTGATCATTGAATGGCAAACAACTTCTTAAAGCTGTACCTAACGAAAACTGAATTCATGCTCGCAATTGCATTGCAATCAGGTAGGCCACAGGAAATCCGCTATATTTAATTTGGCCTGTGTCCACTTCCATTCACAACTGGTCCTTGGATGCTTGATTCCGGTCTGGGAAGGACATGGCTTGGTAGTTCGGACTGGATTGTTCCCAGGAGGCACAGGGTCAGAGCTGATTTGCATATAGCCACTGTCTAACCCAGGGTGGTGTGGAGTGCAAAAAAAACGATGGATTTAGGCCCAGATCCTTGTACTGGGGTGAATGTATGACATTGTTCTACATTCTGTCCATCAACTGTGTTTTTTGCAATTTTCACCCCGAGTGGGCCGGGTATGCTCAGACGTGAGTCCCAGGCTCTCCACACCACTGGAGTCAAGCTATCCAGGCTGATGAAGGCTGATAGCCAGAAACCGGTCCTTGGATGCTTGATTCCGGTCAGGGAAGGACATGGCTTGGTAGTTCGGACTGGACTGTTCCCATGAGGCACAGGGTCAGAGCTGATTTGCATATAGCCAGTGTCTAACCCAGGGTGGTGTGGAGTGCAAAAAAACGATGGATTTATGCCCAGATCCTTGTACTGGGGTGAATGTATGACATTGTTCTACATTCTGTCCATCAACTGTGTTTTTTGCAATTTTCACCCCGAGTGGGCTGGGTATGCTCAGACGTGAGTCCCAGGCTCTCCACACCACTGGAGTCAAGCTATCCAGGCTGATGAAGGCTGATAGCCAGAAACCGGTCCTTGGATGCTTGATTCCGGTCTGGGAAGGACATGGCTTGGTAGTTCGGACTGGACTGTTCCCATGAGGCACAGGGTCAGAGCTGATTTGCATATAGCCAGTGTCTAACCCAGGGTGGTGTGGAGTGCAAAAAAACGATGGATTTAGGCCCAGATCCTTGTACTGGGGTGAATGTATGACATTGTTCTACATTCTGTCCATCAACTGTGTTTTTTGTGATTACACATGGGCATGAATTGCACTTATGTTTCATATCCACCAGTTGTGAGCAATGACAATCCGTGATTATTGTCCATCTGCCTTTAGATGGATGGTGATTCAGTACTAAAATGGTTTTATGGTTTTACTGAGTTATTCAGCACTCTTCCCCGTGGTAATTAAGGAGTGTGTTTTTATTTTTTATTTTTGAGCACTCATCTTGTCAGTCAGCACCTTACTGAATCAAATAAGAAGCACCACTTTCTGGATTATCCCTTGCATGGTAAGTGAAGGAAGGTAGGGAACGATAGTTCCAAAGAAAAGCTATATCACCACCTCTGTGACATAGTTTACATTTAAAGAAGTGAAAGTGAGCCCTGATAACAAATAAAATAGTTACTGACCTCAGCGGTGTATGGATACCACTGGCATAGTGAAAGTTAGCAGACTGTAGTTGAGAAATGGCTGATCCTCTGAGCTGTAAATTACAAGACTGGTCCCAAAATAGGTAAGGTGAGTAACCTGTGGCTGCTTCTCTCGCAGAACTTAGCTGCCCAAAGGACATGATGATTCAGAAAAGGGGGTGGTGATGAACAGAGTGTCTGAATTAAGCAGACCACTCTTACCCAGTCCAAAGATCAGGGCTTGATCCATCACCGCTATTTAGCTCACAGCCCCATCCCAGCTCAGAACCTGGCTATATGCAAATTAGTCTGTCCCTGGCCCAGTGCATCATGGGAACAGGGCAGACCAAACTACCAAGCCAATTCTTCACCAGAAAGGAGACAAGCTTCCGGGGACCGGTTTCTGCCATTCCAGGCGTCGTCGGCCCGGCTTGCTTGAATCCTGATGGAGCAGTGAGCAAGGGACTCATGTCTGAGTATACCCTTCCACGCTTATGGTGGACAAAATGATTCAGAAAAGTGGGTGGTGATGAACAGAGTGTCTGAATTAAGCAGACCACTCTTACCCAGTCCAAAGATCAGGGCTTGATCCATCACCGTTATTTAGCTCACTGCCCCATCCCAGCTCAGAACCTGGCTATATGCAAATTAGTCTGTCCCTGGTTTAGTGCATCATGGGAACAGGGCAGACCAAACTACCAAGCCAATTCTTCACCAGAAAGGAGACAAGCTTCCGGGGACCGGTTTCTGCCATTCCAGGCGTCGTCGGCCCGGCTTGCTTGAATCCTGATGGAGCAGTGAGCAAGGGACTCATGTCTGAGTATACCCTTCCACGCTTATGGTGGACAAAATGATTCAGAAAAGGGGGGTGGTGATGAACAGAGTGTCTGAATTAAGCAGACCACTCTTACCCAGTCCAAAGATCAGGGCTTGATCCATCACCGTTATTTAGCTCACTGCCCCATCCCAGCTCAGAACCTGGCTATATGCAAATTAGTCTGTCCCTGGCCCAGTGCATCATGGGAACAGGGCAGACCAAACTACCAAGCCAATTCTTCACCAGAAAGGAGACAAGCTTCCGGGGACTGGTTTCTGCCATTCCAGGCGTCTTCGGCCCGGCTTGCTTGAATCCTGATGGAGCAGTGAGCAAGGGACTCATGTCTGAGTATACCCTTCCACGCTTATGGTGGACAAAATGATTCAGAAAAGGGGGTGGTGATGAACAGAGTGTCTGAATTAAGCAGACTACTCTTACCCAGTCCAAAGATCAGGGCTTGATCCATCACCGTTATTTAGCTCACTGCCCCATCCCAGCTCAGAACCTGGCTATATGCAAATGAGTCTGTCCCTGGCCCAGTGCATCATGGGAACAGGGCAGACCAAACTACCAAGCCAATTCTTCACCAGAAAGGAGACAAGCTTCCGGGGACCGGTTTCTGCCATTCCAGGCGTCGTCGGCCCGGCTTGCTTGAATCCTGATGGAGCAGTGAGCAAGGGACTCATGTCTGAGTATACCCTTCCACGCTTATGGTGGACAAAATGATTCAGAAAAGGGGGTGGTGATGAACAGAGTGTCTGAATTAAGCAGACCACTCTTACCCAGTCCAAAGATCAGGGCTTGATCCATCACCGTTATTTAGCTCACTGCCCCATCCCAGCTCAGAACCTGGCTATATGCAAATTAGTCTGTCCCTGGCCCAGTGCATCATGGGAACAGGGCAAACCAAACTACCAAGCAAATTCTTCACCAGAAAGGAGACAAGCTTCCGGGGACCGGTTTCTGCCATTCCAGGCGTCGTCGGCCCGGCTTGCTTGAATCCTGATGGAGCAGTGAGCAAGGGACTCATGTCTGAGTATACCCTTCCACGCTTATGGTGGACAAAATGATTCAGAAAAGGGGGTGGTGATGAACAGAGTGTCTGAATTAAGCAGACCACTCTTACCCAGTCCAAAGATCAGGGCTTGATCCATCACCGTTATTTAGCTCACTGCCCCATCCCAGCTCAGAACCTGGCTATATGCAAATTAGTCTGTCCCTGGCCCAGTGCATCATGGGAACAGGGCAGACCAAACTACCAAGCCAATTCTTCACCAGAAAGGAGACAATCTTCCGGGGACCGGTTTCTGCCATTCCAGGCGTCGTCGGCCCGGCTTGCTTGAATCCTGATGGAGCAGTGAGCAAGGGACTCATGTCTGAGTATACCCTTCCACACTTATGGTGGACAAAATGATTCAGAAAAGGGGGTGGTGATGAACAGAGTGTCTGAATTAAGCAGACCACTCTTACCCAGTCCAAAGATCAGGGCTTGATCCATCACCGTTATTTAGCTCACTGCCCCATCCCAGCTCAGAACCTGGCTATATGCAAATTAGTCTGTCCCTGGCCCAGTGCATCATGGGAACAGGGCAGACCAAACCACCAAGCCAATTCTTCACCAGAAAGGAGACAAGCTTCCGGGGACCGGTTTCTGCCATTCCAGGCGTCGTCGGCCCGGCTTGCTTGAATCCTGACGGAGCAGTGAGCAAGGGACTCATGTCTGAGTATACCCTTCCACGCTTATGGTGGACAAAATGATTCAGAAAAGGGGGTGGTGATGAACAGAGTGTCTGAATTAAGCAGACCACTCTTACCCAGTCCAAAGATCAGGGCTTGATCCATCACCGTTATTTAGCTCACTGCCCCATCCCAGCTCAGAACCTGGCTATATGCAAATTACTCTGTCCCTGGCCCAGTGCATCATGGGAACAGGGCAGACCATACTACCAAGCCAATTCTTCACCAGAAAGGAGACAAGCTTCCGGGGACCGGTTTCTGCCATTCCAGGCGTCGTCGGCCCGGCTTGCTTGAATCCTGATGGAGCAGTGAGCAAGGGACTCATGTCTGAGTATACCCTTCCACGCTTATGGTGGACAAAATGATTCAGAAAAGGGGGTGGTGATGAACAGAGTGTCTGAATTAAGCAGACCACTCTTACCCAGTCCAAAGATCAGGGCTTGATCCATCACCGTTATTTAGCTCACTGCCCCATCCCAGCTCAGAACCTGGCTATATGCAAATTAGTCTGTCCCTGGCCCAGTGCATCATGGGAACAGGGCAGACCAAACTACCAAGCCAATTCTTCACCAGAAAGGAGACAAGCTTCTGGGGACCGGTTTCTGCCATTCCAGGCGTCGTCGGCCCGGCTTGCTTGAATCCTGATGGAGCAGTGAGCAAGGGACTCATGTCTGAGTATACCCTTCCACGCTTATGGTGGACAAAATGATTCAGAAAAGGGGGTGGTGATGAACAGAGTGTCTGAATTAAGCAGACCACTCTTACCCAGTCCAAAGATCAGGGCTTGATCCATCACCGTTATTTAGCTCACTGCCCCATCCCAGCTCAGAACCTGGCTATATGCAAATTACTCTGTCCCTGGCCCAGTGCATCATGGGAACAGGGCAGACCATACTACCAAGCCAATTCTTCACCAGAAAGGAGACAAGCTTCTGGGGACCGGTTTCTGCCATTCCAGGCGTCGTCGGCCCGGCTTGCTTGAATCCTGATGGAGCAGTGAGCAAGGGACTCATGTCTGAGTATACCCTTCCACGCTTATGGTGGACAAAATGATTCAGAAAAGGGGGTGGTGATGAACAGAGTGTCTGAATTAAGCAGACCACTCTTACCCAGTCCAAAGATCAGGGCTTGATCCATCACCGTTATTTAGCTCACTGCCCCATCCCAGCTCAGAACCTGGCTATATGCAAATTAGTCTGTCCCTGGCCCAGTGCATCATGGGAACAGGGCAGACCAAACTATCAAGCCAATTCTTCACCAGAAAGGAGACAAGCTTCCGGGGACCGGTTTCTGTCATTCCAGGCGTCGTCGGCCCGGCTTGCTTGAATCCTGATGGAGCAGTGAGCAAGGGACTCATGTCTGAGTATACCCTTCCACGCTTATGGTTGACAAAATGATTCAGAAAAGGGGGTGGTGATGAACAGAGTATCTGAATTAAGCAGACCACTCTTACACAGTCCAAAGATCAGGGCTTGATCCATCACCGTTATTTAGCTCACTGCCCCATCCCAGCTCAGAACCTGGCTATATGCAAATTAATCTGTCCCTGGCCCAGTGCATCATGGGAACAGGGCAGACCAAACTACCAAGCCAATTCTTCACCAGAAAGGAGACAAGCTTCCGGGGACCGGTTTCTGCCATTCCAGGCGTCGTCGGCCCGGCTTGCTTGAATCCTGATGGAGCAGTGAGCATGGGACTCATGTCTGAGTATACCCTTCCACGCTTATGGTGGACAAAATGATTCAGAAAAGGGGGTGGTGATGAACAGAGTGTCTGAATTAAGCAGACCACTCTTACCCAGTCCAAAGATCAGGGCTTGATCCATCACCGTTATTTAGCTCACTGCCCCATCCCAGCTCAGAACCTGGCTATATGCAAATTAGTCTGTCCCTGGCCCAGTGCATCATGGGAACAGGGCAGACCAAACTACCAAGCCAATTCTTCACCAGAAAGGAGACAAGCTTCCGGGGACCGGTTTCTGCCATTCCAGGCGTCGTCGGCCCGGCTTGCTTGAATCCTGATGGAGCAGTGAGCAAGGGACTCATGTCTGAGTATACCCTTCCACGCTTATGGTGGACAAAATGATTCAGAAAAGGGGGTGGTGATGAACAGAGTGTCTGAATTAAGCAGACCACTCTTACCCAGTCCAAAGATCAGGGCTTGATCCATCACCGTTATTTAGCTCACTGCCCCATCCCAGCTCAGAACCTGGCTGTATGCAAATTAGTCTGTCCCTGGCCCAGTGCATCATGGGAACAGGGCAGACCAAACTACCAAGCCAATTCTTCACCAGAAAGGAGACAAGCTTCCGGGGACCGGTTTCTGCCATTCCAGGCGTCGTCGGCCCGGCTTGCTTGAATCCTGATGGAGCAGTGAGCAAGGGACTCATGTCTGAGCTGGGATGGTGCAGTGAGCTAAAAAACGGTGATGGATCAAGCCCTGATCTTTTGACTGGGTATGAGTGTTCTGTTTAACTCAGATGCTCTGTCCATCACCACCCCCTTTTCTGAATCGTTTTGGCCACTATAGGAGTGGCAGGGTATGCTCAGATGTGAGTCCCTTGCTCACTGCACCATCAGGATTCAAGCAAGCCGGGCCGAAGACGGCTGTAATGCCAGAAACCGGTCCCCGGAAGCTTGTTTCCTTTCCAGTAAAGAATTGGCTTGGTATTTTGGTCTGCCCTGTTCCCATGATGCACTGGGCCAGGGTCAGACTAATTTGCATATAGCCAGGTTCTGAGCTGGGATGGTGCAGTGAGCTAAAAAACGGTGATGGATCAAGCCCTGATCTTTTGACTGGGTATGAGTTTTCTGTTTAACTCAGATGCTCTGTCCATCACCACCCCCTTTTCTGAATCGTTTTGGCCACTATAGGAGTGGCAGGGTATGCTCAGATGTGAGTCCCTTGCTCACTGCACCATCAGGATTCAAGCAAGCCGGGCCGAAGACGGTTGTAATGCCAGAAACCGGTCCCCGGAAGCTTGTTTCCTTTCCAGTAAAGAATTGGCTTGGTAGTTTGGTCTGCCCTGTTCCCATGATGCACTGGGCCAGGGTCAGACTAATTTGCATATAGCCAGGTTCTGAGCTGGGATGGTGCAGTGAGCTAAAAAACGGTGATGGATCAAGCCCTGATCTTTTGACTGGGTATGAGTGTTCTGTTTAACTCAGATGCTCTGTCCATCACCACCCCCTTTTCTGAATCGTTTTGGCCACTATAGGAGTGGCAGGGTATGCTCAGATGTGAGTCCCTTGCTCAATGCACCATCAGGATTCAAGCAAGCCGGGCCGAAGACGGCTGTAATGCCAGAAACCGGTCCCCGGAAGCTTGTTTCCTTTCCAGTAAAGAATTGGCTTGGTAGTTTGGTCTGCCCTGTTCCCATGATGCACTGGGCCAGGGTCAGACTAATTTGCATATAGCCAGGTTCTGAGCTGGGATGGTGCAGTGAGCTAAAAAACGGTGATGGATCAAGCCCTGATCTTTTGACTGGGTATGAGTGTTCTGTTTAACTTAGATGCTCTGTCCATCACCACCCCCTTTTCTGAATCGTTTTGGCCACTATAGGAGTGGCAGGGTATGCTCAGATGTGAGTCCCTTGCTCACTGCACCATCAGGATTCAAGCAAGCCGGGCCGAAGACGGCTGTAATGCCAGAAACCGGTCCCCGGAAGCTTGTTTCCTTTCCAGTAAAGAATTGGCTTGGTAGTTTGGTCTGCCCTGTTCCCATGATGCACTGGGCCAGGGTCAGACTAATTTGCATATAGCCAGGTTCTGAGCTGGGATGGTGCAGTGAGCTAAAAAACGGTGATGGATCAATCCCTGATCTTTTGACTGGGTATGAGTGTTCTGTTTAACTCAGATGCTCTGTCCATCACCACCCCCTTTTCTGAATCGATTTGGCCACTATAGGAGTGGCAGGGTATGCTCAGATGTGAGTCCCTTGCTCACTGCACCATCAGGATTCAAGCAAGCCGGGCCAAAGACGGCTGTAATGCCAGAAACCGGTCCCCGGAAGCTTGTTTCCTTTCCAGTAAAGAATTGGCTTGGTAGTTTGGTCTGCCCTGTTCCCATGATGCACTGGGCCAGGGTCAGACTAATTTGCATATAGCCAGGTTCTGAGCTGGGATGGTGCAGTGAGCTAAAAAACGGTGATGGATCAAGCCCTGATCTTTTGACTGGGTATGAGTGTTCTGTTTAACTCAGATGCTCTGTCAATCACCACCCCCTTTTCTGAATCGTTTTGGCCACTATAGGAGTGGCAGGGTATGCTCAGATGTGAGTCCCTTGCTCACTGCACCATCAGGATTCAAGCAAGCCGGGCCGAAGACGGCTGTAATGCCAGAAACCGGTCTCCGGAAGCTTGTTTCCTTTCCAGTAAAGAATTGGCTTGGTAGTTTGGTCTGCCCTGTTCCCATGATGCACTGGGCCAGGGTCAGACTAATTTGCATATAGCCAGGTTCTGAGCTGGGATGGTGCAGTGAGCTAAAAAACGGTGATGGATCAAGCCCTGATCTTTTGACTGGGTATGAGTGTTCTGTTTAACTCAGATGCTCTGTCCATCACCACCCCCTTTTCTGAATCAAAGGACATGATGACATGTTCTTGCTTAGTCTAGGGAGTTTACAAACAGAAAGTGTACAAAAGACAGTCGAGGCTCCGCTGCAATGGCCAACATGCACCCCTATTAGCCTTCTTCCATTCTAGGAGGAAGGATGGATAACCATACCTCCAATGACGTGTAAACTCCCTAAGATATCTTTAACAATGGAGTTGATTCCATATCTGGCCATTCCAAATGGCCTCCCTGCAGCTCTTGCGTTTGCCTGAGCTGCACAGACCACTGTGGAGAGCAGAGTCTTTACGTCATGCCCTGTAGAAAGAGGCAATGCAAGTCATGGGGCTGTGCCATGTTTTTTCTTGGGCAGAGACATTTTATTTTCAACTGAGATCTTTACCATTTACAAGTTACAATCCTTTCTGGTTAAAAAGATGGGTTGTGCCCCCACAACATACTCATGCCCTGCATAGCATCGCACAGCACTACTGTACCTTGCGTAAGCACCTCATTTAACACGCCTTCCACAATATTTGTAAACTCTTATCAGCACTGAACAAACCAGGCTCATCTTGTACACGCATCTTATCAGTTACGCATAGACACCTTGGTTGGGGTCCAAACCCACAACAGCCCATTGCCATCCAACCCTTATATCAGCGTTTCCCAAATTGTGAGTTGTGAGCCGCTTTTTGGTGGGTCACGAAAATTCTGGCCTATATTTAAGTAATATTTAAAATTATAAGCCCTGTTTGTGCACCTAAGGCAAAGGTGTTTAACTCCATCCTTAAGTCCAGTTTTAAAACAAATCTTTGCAAGTATTCCCAATCAAGACTACGGGTAAACCTTCCAGTATTTGTTGCTACAGTTTTTTTTATTTCACAGAGCCATTTCAACAAAAGAATGTGCTACTGAACATGAGCATACATAACCAAGGCACTTGTGTATGACTTTCATTTATAAATTGAAAAATATGGATGTGGCCTAACAGCCAGAGCTGCTGAACTGGGAACCAGGTTCGAGTCCTGGCATTGGCTCAACTTATTTTGATCTGAGACAAATTACTTAATCATTCTTAAAAATAAAATCATTCTGACCTTGAATAATGCAATTTGGTACTGAGGTAAAGCACTGCCATGCTCTTGGGTCGCGTTTGCACTACATAAAACTGATATATATATATTTATTCCTAAATGCACCAATGGCCCTTATTTTAACATTAACATTGATATGAGGCCTTACCCTTTATACTGCGGCATAAGTTTTTTTCTTCAAATTTGCTAAAATCACTGGTATCAGCCCCAAGATTTTTCAGAAGCCTTATGATTTCAGTGAACGGATATCGCAGGCCAGCACTCCATTCAGGAAAGTGTTCTGACTCTAGTGCAGTTCAACAGCTGCCACTTTTATGGGCAGACCAATATCTTGGCCACAGCCTGATTTCGAAGGGCCTGGTCAAGGTCGTGACGTGTACAAATGCGTGAAAACATAAAAAAATCGCCACCGCCTCATGCCCATTGAAGGATGCTGAATAGGAGAATCTTGGATACTTTTTCGCCTACTTGAGTGAAGCAGCCCATACCTGTATCCTTATACTGAATAAATTACAGGATAAGATCTAGTTTGACGATCATTGACAGCAGGAACACCATGAAGAATTGATGCATGTTTTGTGAGTAAAATTAGACCAGGAATACGGGAGTTTGCATTCAAAGACATTGGCACTGGCGGTGCTTCAACGGGAGAACGTATTGTTCATTCTGCACCTGGGCTTTAAGATCCCCCAGCGACCAGCCTTTACCAGCTGTTGAAACTAAATTTGTTGTTTCCTTCAGAACTCTCCACATCCCTGTGAAAACCAGTTTGAGTTTGGGTGATTCTGGTCCCACAATATCCTGAGGAGGCCATAATTGAAAGGCCGAAACTCGTCAACCCCCTACTATCCAGGATCAAAGTCACTTCTTCAAAAAGAAAGAGATATATATGTAACCCATCTGGTCCTAGAGCATAAAGTTATTGTTTGAGGCAATTAATCAAGCCATGTATTAGATCAGGGGTCTCCAAACCGGTCCTGGAGGGCTGGATCCATGCCAGATTTTGTGCATATCCCCATTTAGATACATGTAGTTATTTTAAAAATATGGCATGGATCCGGCCCTCCAGGACCGGTTTGGAGAACCCTGTATTAGATGGTCGATTTTGATTTGACGTTCTTACCTGAAGACGGTATTTATCTATTGTCATTGCCTTAACAAAAGTTATCCGTCACTGCGGTTACTCGTGTTCACCTATTTGACATTACGCTTGTTATTGATTTCCCTTACTTTCTTATTACTTTGTATGATTGATTGATTGTAGTATTCTTAACAGCTTATGTAACTCACTATTATTATTTTTGTAAGAATGTCATACACATTTTTTGACAAAAAACAATTAAAAGCCAAAACAAGAAATTAATTGTGCGGTCACTGTTGACCCCTTGACTTTTTGGACAGTAATGCCTCTAAACAGTTAAGAGATTTACACTATATCTATTAACATGATTAATGATACTAGGCTATTTTATTCTGCCAGAGGTGAAAAGTCTGCCTCTTGACAATTCATGGAATTTATCCTGCTAGAGTTTCTTCTTCTGTGTACATCGAAGGAGGTGTGTCGTGAAATGTCGTTCAAAAACTGGGTCGTGGTTGCAAAACGTTTGGGAAGCACTGCCTTATATGAAGAGGGGAGCACTTACTTGCCACATTGTTTGCAGGGGAAACATCCGATTGCAGAGGCACAGGATGAAGCATGAATCATCTCGCCTCTGTGGTGAGGATTTTTGTGCGGGGGGCAGGAAGGCATCTAAAGGAAGAAGAAATCAATAAGCCCTTTCAAGAGGAGACCAATCACATCATCACACCCTGTGACTGTCAGCTTCCTTTCCCCAGGAGAATGCATTGCCTTCCCATCCGAGGCTGGGGGCTGTGCCATAATCCCCTCGCACTATACCCCTCTCAGTAGAGGACCATCGCTCAGAGAGGAGCAAAACCTATTCTATCTGTGTTATAGCGGTGGGGTTGCTATGACCCCTGTTGTTACATCAGAACCACATTTACTGCCCCAGGGTACTGTGCCTGAGGAGGTGTGGGCTCTCATGGGCTTGCAATCAGGTTGGGTGACTTTTGTGGTTGCAGTAGGGGGGAAAGGAAGTTGCTTTTGAGTTTTAGTGATTGGAAAGTGGGAGAAAATGGGCATACATTCTTGCATGACTGCATGCCCACAGTTATTTTAATACAGCTGTCCCAAGTAGTAGTAATTCCCATTCAGTTGTGGCAGGTGGCGTAGTGTAATGCATCTGCACTCTGTAAGTCAACAACTGATGTACGCTTTTGTTTGGCTGTAAATTGGGGCAGGCTTGTATATTTGCACCTGATAGGAGACACTCAAGCGCTTGAACATACTGATGCTGAGTTCTGGTCCCTGGTACTCACTTTTATGTGCCCTCCCTGGTTGATGCTTCCTTCTCCACAGTGGGCACTCCGCTTTCGCTGTAGCTGCATCATCTTTTTGTGCAAGTAATAATACTCTACACACTGCAGCGTCCCCCTGGTCCTCACCTTTTGACAGAAAGAGAAAAGCTTGAGTGTCTCAAAAGGTAGAGGTCATGTGCTATGTTCTTTGTCCAGGGTGTGTGCTGTATTGTTCTTAAGGTGCATGTAAAAGGAACAGTTGATGGACAGTATGCTGATCAATGACAAACATTCAACCTAGTACAGAGATTTGGGCCTAAATCCATCGTTTTGTTGCTCGCCATGCCATTCCAGTTTATACCCAGCCATTTGCAAATCAGTCTTGAGCCTGTTCCCCATGGGGACCGTCCTGCCCGAACTCCCAGGCCAGGTTCTCCCTGGACTGGAAACAAGCATACTGGGACCGGTTCCGGGGCATCAGCCCTCATCAGCCAGGCTAGCTTGACTTCTGTGGCATGGAGAGCATGGGATCCACACCTGGGCATACCCGTCCTACTTGGGGTAACAAATGCAAAAAAAGAACAATTGATGGACAGAAGGGTAGGGCAGAACATTGCTTGGAAAATAGGATGAAGCCTGATCTCACCATCATTTGAATGCTGTGGAAGTCTTTCTTGTGCAGCGCAAAGGCTTGATTGAAAAGACGGCGCTCATGGGGATTCCAAACATCGCTGCCTGAGATGGGACAAAACAGAAGTCAGTGTTGAATCCAGTTGAGCAAAGCCTGTAACTGTAGTCCGGTATGTGAGGAAGGCTGCAAGAGTGCTGGGCAGTGATGTATTCATACGTGTGAGTGAGCGGTGAGACGGCTGACGCGTAGGCAATGTGTGCCACAGACCCATGAAAGCGGGTATACCTCACCTGTGTAATGGTAGTCTGCCAAGGGGTGGGATGTAGGCCACCGGGGGTCCTTCAGCAGTAGCCTTTCCAGAGCTGCCTAAGACAAAAGAGATAGAGAACCTACTCACTGACATGGCCCAATACCAAACCTCCCTTTACCCCGTTTGTTTCTGCAATCAAATGGAACTATAATAAGACAGCCTGGATTTAACTTTTTCTACTCCCTGATCTCTCCCCAACATATCAGTTCAAGTGTGTCCACTGCTACTCAGCACCTGAGTGTCTATAATAGTGTATGTAATGCCATATTACCAACACTTGCATTGTTCACTGTTTCCATTTGTAGTTTTTCAGAGTATGGGCATCCCTTACATTTTCTTTCACTGACCGAAGTAGACGTGGCCTAATCTTGGTTTGTATGGTTAGAGAAGGTATGTCATTGTATCATCATTAAATCTCTTGAGTGTCGCCAACCTATCTCTGACTCTCTTTACGCATTGAAATCCTATATACAATGAGTTCTTCTGTATGTAGAGGTTGAAGCGCAGATGATGGCACAGCATGCACAACAGCCAGCATATCTAAATCAAGAGGTCAGATCCCTGTGCACAGTGCCTGCCTGAACACTGGAACCTTCATTAGCTTACTTCCCTGGTACACCACTGCAGGTCAACATATGGCTTGCCTAATGTTCCTCAGCCTTTGTGAGTTTTTATTGCTTTCTGCTTCACAGTGGCAGTTGTTTGGTACAATGTTTCTCCAGCTCGATTTGGAGGCAGCCTTCACAATTTGGAGGCGCTCATCTTGAAATGCTGTCTGAATCACTTCATCTTACATCAAAGATTTAGCCTTGGAACTTTCAATCACTAACCTTATGTGCACTTTGTCTCATTGGGTGCAGCTTTCCCTTCTGGTGTTGCTGGCTTGCAGTAAAAAGCAGCATTGTCAGTTCAGGGTCTGCCTTCACCCTCGAGCTGGTGTTTCCGTAGCTAGATGATCCACTTTGAATATCGTTTACGAGGAGCTGATCCTTGGAACAGTGAAATCGGTGGCTTGTGATAAGTGTTGAATCTAGACAGATGTCAATAATCTGTGTTCATATGGACAACTATCTCCAAGTCTGCCACTTACTTCCATTATCATTACCAAGTGCTGCTGCTCCTTCAGTGTAAGGATTATACTAACCAGTGGCGTAACGAAACTTGAGGGGGTCGCCCTGCAAGGTGCATGGAGGAGTCCCCTCATGCTCCAGACTTAGTCAGAAGCTCTCTGGCCCCCGTGCACAGTGCCGGAGGGGAACCCCTGAAGCTCGGGGGTCCCCCTGCATCACGGGGTCTGCGGGGGCTGTTGTTACACCACTGCGTCTAAAATACGCAATCAGGGCTCTCTGCCCTGGTCTTCTGGGAGTACTTCAGCTCCTCGTTCACAGGGACTAGTACCAATCACAAGTTCCAATTTTGACCGTGGTCTAAGTAGACAATGGTAGTATTAGCCAGAAGTACTTTTGTAGTTGCTCCCCTTGTCTCTCGGAGTACAGCAAGAGATCCTGCAACAGTGCTGTTAATGACGCCAGAGTTGATGGTTCAATTGGTAAAAAATCTCAAGTCAAGGAGGCGCTCTGATATTTTTATTGTGTTCACCTCCCTTTGGGGGGGTTGCATGACACAGTCCGTTGGGAACACTTGTCCAAATAATTCTAGCAAAGGGGGTAATTTCTCCTTCGCAGCTGTCAGCCGTTCATAGTCTTGTCTCTGACATAACATGCATGAGGATGCCTTTGATCATGATGATCGCTCCCACCTACACAAGCTATCTCGAAGAAAATGTAATCTAATATCTGCAGTAAGTGAAACCCACAAGCTCAGTCCTTTTAAACCTCCCAGCTTCACGTGTGTAGGGTACATGCTTCTGTATCTTGGGTACCCACAAGGTGACAGCACGTGGGAACCTGCCTTGAGATCCAGTTTGGAGAACATTGTGTTGCGCCATAATGTCACAGATAGGTGAGCTTAATGTGGTGCTCATCTCATGGCTTTTCAGTGGTGTCTGCCTCTTGTAGCTTCTTGAGAGCATGGTTGACCTTGGAACCACACTGAAGAGAATTTGGTAGAGACGCAGATTCCCTTGCTGCACTGTTTTATCTATGTGTAGCCTCACACCTCCTTTCAAAGGTAGCTCATCTGCATGAAGAACTGTATTTGAGCATGTCTTTGAGGTCACAGGTGCATACATTTTCAGTGAGATGTACTGGCTCTAATGCGTTATCATTACTGAAGCTTAGAAGCATTCTCACAGCAGCCTTAGTAGATAATATTTTTGTAGCCACTTCTGTCCAGTTTCAAGGATACTTAAAAGGTGCATCAGGGCAAATCCTGGAACAGAAGAATGGCCAGTGTCTGCAATAAAGTGGTAGAGACTGACTCCATATGCGCATGGCTGCAAAAACGCATTAAGGTCAGGCAACTTGGCACGGACGGTCTAGGAAGACAGGGCCATCTACCACCCCACAAGATGGAGTATGCCGTGACCACTGCCAAGGACAATGTAAAAGTATGGGCATGGCCACTGAGTGATTAATAGAAAAGAAAAATAATAAGTAGGGGGAAAGGAGAACATTCAGACGTTTTTACACCAAGGATGTCAATATCAAAGTAGCAATGAAAGATAAACCAACATCTAAGTATAAATTGTCATTAGTAGCCACAATCGAGGAAGCCTCAGAAATGAAAGAAAAATTAATCCTCAGACTTTGGAGACAGCTAATACACATAATTAAAGCAGATGCAGTTAGAGGAATAGACAAAGAACAGGAGCAAACAAAAACAAAAGGGCATGCAACATCTCTTTGTGCTGGGAGCACTGGTTTTCCAACTCAAGTAGAACTCTTATTCAGTCCACTAAGTCGGTATCCCCGAATGACCCGTGTCCCTCTTCAGTGCTCAAAGAAATTCATGAGCCTGTAGCGAAATGCCTAACCAACATTTTTAATTCTATGTTTCTATCAAGCATTTTTCTGTCAGCTTGGAAGAAGGCATCCATTCTTCCTCTTCTAAAAAAGCCTAACCTCGATCCAGACATTCCTTCTAGCAATCGACCTATTTCCAGACTTCCTTTCTCGACGAAGGTCATTGAAAACATTATAAATTCCCAATTTACCCAATTCATTAAGGAACACAGGGGCATATTATCAAGGGTGTTTATCTCCGCTTTTTTGGCTTTAAAAGCCAAGAAAGCAGAGATAAAATTATCTCTCTATTACCTAGCTGTCGCTAACACCAGTTAGCGACAGCTAGTAGGAGATAGCGACCATCTTGGGCCCCACTTTGCATGTCAGTGATATATATCACTAATGACATGCAAAGTGGGTGTGCCAAGATGTTAGCGACTGGAAACAGTCGCTAACATCGCTATCTCCTATTACCAACTTTTGGAGATATTCGCGCTAAGCACGAATATCTCCAAAAGCTAACACCTGCCCTTGAGCAGTTCTTAGCCATGTTATCCAATGGGAGGTGGATAACATGGCTAAGAGCATTAGCTCGATAATGCATGAATATCGCGGACTTTTTAGCGATATTCATGCATTGCGGCCGTTTTTTATCGCATTTGCGATAAACCTTGGTAATACCAAGGTTTATCTGCGGTAAAAATCGCCGCAGCTTAGCGGTAAAATTTTCTCTCTAACCAAGCGATAGCGATAATTATCGCTATTGCTTGGTAATATGCCCCACAATTTGTTAGACCCAACTCAATTTGGCTTTAGATCGGATAATAGCACCGAGACGGGGTTTATCAAAGCCACAGATGAACTTAAAACTATCCTTGATGAAGGAGGAAACGCAGCTGTGATCCTGTTGGACCTATCCGCTGCCTTTGACACTGTGGATCATCCAACATTATGCCATCACCTAGAGACCATGGGTATAAATGTACAGCCGTAGACCTACTTAGATCATTTCTAAATAATAGGGAAAATACTGTGGTACTACACAATTTGAGTTGAAAACATTTTCACTACCAAGCGGGGTACCGCAGGGGTCCTTGCTCAGTCCCTCTCTATTCAAGTTATACGTGGCTGAGCTTGCCCCGCTGATTCAATCTTTTGGTCTTTCACTTACTTCCTACGTAGACGACGCACAAATTGTGGTCTCGGTGGCAAACAAGACCAATAATAAGAGCATACAGCTTCACAACTATGAAAGAAATCGGCACCTGGATGGATATGCATTACCTTAAATTAAATTCTGATAAGACACTGGTAACATTCTTTGGTAACAACCCTCACTTTTGACTCCCGACTGCTGGCCATTGGAGATGGGCTCACCTCCTATTCCAACTACCAAGGTCAAAAGCTTGGGAGTGATTCTTGATAACAAACTTAAACAGGTTAACTCGATCATATCCACTTCTTATAATACTTTAAGAACTATTAGAAAGATCCTCCTCGGCATACCGGTTAGCGCCAGAAAAACAGTCATATCCTCTCTCATTTTATCTAAAGTAGATTGCTGCAACGGCTTATATATCAATCTGCAGAAACAATACCTCAATAAATTGCAGGCCCTGCAGAACTCAGCGGCCAGAGTACTTCTTGATCTTCCAAAACATCAGTCTGTATCCTTAGCCATCAAAGAACCACACAGGCTCACTGTCAGTAATTGTATCAAATTTAAAACCCTTTGTCTCTCCTTTAAGGTCCTACATGGCATGGGTCCAGAATGTTTAAGAAATACCATCTCCTGATATATACCAAACAGGAATCTCAGATCTCCGGGCACCTACTCAGTCACACCATCTAGATTTAAGAAAACCAAATGGGGAGGTAGCAGCTTCCTTGCAGGAGCCACTAGGCCTTGGAATACTCTGCCCCTTCAAATCAGATCCTCATCATCTCTGCTGGCCTTTAGAAAACTTCTTAAAACTCAGCTATTCAACAGGTAAGGATTAGTTACTTACCTGTAATCCTAGTTCTCTTCCAGGGGTATCCTCATCAAAGTCATAAGCATTAGAATATTCCCGCCCATGCGCGGGACCCCGGAAACAATATATTATATGTGCCCCACATATATATAGACATATATATATAAATATATATATATATAAAAATAAGCAATTGCAGCCAAATAAAACAATAGAGCTGGAATATGCCGTGAAGAATTTCCACAATACAGTGTATTTTGCATTAGAAACATGAGAAACAACACCAATGCTTGTTTAGAAACTGTTTTAATGCTTAGAAAACATTAGAAATTCTCATAACACACTGTAAGCATATACAGCTCCCAGGCTGCATTGCAAAATCCCAGTCTAAAAAGACTGAAAAGCTAACCTGTAGCTGAATGTACTAAAACTGACGCTGTGCCTTTAAGGCACCTCAGCCCCTAGCTTCCCATCATGCCTCAGGGGTTACAGTTAGGTCAGTTGTTCTTTTCGGAGACTGAAAACCAAACCATGGTAATAACAGGTTAAAAACCATCTCCTATGTAATAAACAAAGTCCTTTGCCCGGGGAGGCGGGAGGGTTGCTTATGACTTTGATGAGGATACCCCTGGAAGAGAACTAGGATTACAGGTAAGTAACTAATCCTTCTCTTCCAGGGGATCCTCATCAATAGTCATAAGCATTAGAATAGAGTAGTGAGCCTCACCTCATCCCTGCGGGCAAAGGAATCAACAGATAACATTCATATCCGTAGGCCCAAAAATAGGCCTTATTCTACCCAAATAGGTTTCTCAAGGAGGCTTGCCCTACTTGAGAATCCGCTCTGGAATCAGACTCTAGGCAATAATGCCTTGTAAAGGTATGGACTGATTTCCATGTCGCAGCCTTGCATATTTCTGACATAGGAATGTCATGCAAAAAAGCTATTGTGGCTGCTTTCCCTCTAGTGGAATGAGCTTTGGGTGATTGCAACAAAGGTTTGCCAGCCAGCTGGTATGCTAGTTTGATACAAGAGACAATCCATCTGGAGATGGATCTTTTGGCTGCTGCAAACCCGGTCCTCATAGCACCATAATTGACAAAGAGTTGGTCTGTCTTTCTGGTGTCCTTAGTTTTTTCTAGGTAAAACTTTAGCACCCGTTTAAGATCTAACGAGTGCAACGACCTCTCAGCTGGGGTCGATGGGTTAGGAAAGAACGAAGGAAGGGTAATCGTTTGATTTATATGAAAATCCGATACCACCTTTGGAAGAAAAGATGGGTGAGCCCTCATTACTACTCTGTTGTGGTGAAACACAGTGTAAGGTTCCCTGGTGCAGAGTGCTTGTATCTCGCTAACCCTGCGCGCAGAGGTTATTGCCACCAAGAAGGCCGCCTTCCAAGTGAGATGCTGCAAGGAGGCCTTGTGTATAGGCTCAAACGGTGTAGACATCAGTCTGGAGAGAACCAGGTTCAACTCCCAGGGAGGAGAAGGATTTCTCACAGGGGGATAGACCTTCTTTAATCCCTGAAGGAAATCTTTCACCACTGGGACTTGAAAAAACGATGTTTGTGCAGGTGATTTTCTGTACGCTACTATGGCGGATAGATGAACCCTAATAGAAGCGTATTTCAACCCTGATGCCGCTAAGTATAGGAGGTATGGAAGAACTACCTCTTCTTGTCCTTTGGTGGGATCAAAGCCATGGTCCTTACACCAAATGAAAAATCGTTTCCACTTGAACGCATAAGACGCCCTTGTGGAAGGTCTCTTTGCCTCTCTTAAAATATTCATACATTCCGGAGGCAGATTTAAGTGTCCATATTGCAAGACCTCAGGAGCCATGCAGTCAGGTTCAGCGACGGGAGGTTGGGATGCAGGATCCTCCCGTTCATCTTGCTCAGCAGGTCTGGCCTGCACGGAAGACGTCTGTGTGGACACAGCGACAGATGTAACAGGTCTGGATACCACCATTGTCGCGGCCAATCTGGAGCAATTAGGATCATGTCCATGCTCGATCTGATGAACTTGGCCACCACCTTCGGAATCAGTGCCAGAGGGGGAAAAGCATAAGCGAACATTCCTGCCCACTCCAGCAGGAGAGCGTTCCCTTGCGTCCCTGGCCGGTGGAACCTGGACGCGAAGGCGTGGCATTTGGCGTTTTCGTCGTCCGCAAATAAGTCTATGTCTGGACGACCCCAGCAACGGAAGAGTTCTTCGACTACTTCGTCGTGTAGCACCCAGTCTGGCTGATCTTCGAAGTGCCTGCTGAGTGCGTCCGCTTTTGTGTTTAGCTCGCCTGGAAGGTGCACTGCCACCACCGACAGTCCCCGAGCCAGAAGCCAGTGCCATATTGTCTGGGCCTCCAGAGACAGAGGGCGAGATCGAGTTCCTCCCTGCTTGTTCAGATAGAACATAGTTGTAGTGTTGTCCGTCTGAACCAGGATTTTGTCCGTTGATATTGCTGGAAAGAACGCTTTGAGCGCCAGATGAACTGCTCGAAGCTCCAGCATATTGATGTGGTATGTCTGAAGGTTGGTCGACCAGCGACCCTGAATCTGAAGATGACCCATGTGAGCACCCCAGCCTTCTAGAGATGCGTCCGTTACCACAGACAGCGAAGGAAGAGGTTGCTGAAAAGGGACTCCCTGCAGGACATTCCGAGGGCGAGTCCACCACTTTATTGAGGTCAGTGCTGATTGAGACAGGATGATTCGGTCCTCCCAATCTCCAGTCGCTTGGTCCCACTGATCCTCCACAGACTCTTGTAGAGGCCGCATCCTCAACCTGGCGTTCGGTATTAGGAAGATGCAGGACGCCATGGAGCCCAAAAGAGACGCTACTTCTCGCACCTTTGGACGAGGAAACTGAAGTAACTTTTTGCATTTTTGCCCCATGGAAGACAGTCTCTCCTGCGAAGGAAACGCTCTTCCTAACTTTGTGTCTAGAACTGCACCCAGATAGTGGATAGTTTGCGTGGGCTGCAGGACTGATTTTTCTGTGTTCACGTGGAGGCCGAGCCTGTGTAGTTGTTGGAGACACAGGTGACAGTCTTTGGTGGCTTGACGAGGGGACGGACTCTTCAGGAGCCAGTCGTCTAGATATGGGTACACAAAGAGACCTTTTTTGTGTAGACACGCCGCTACCACTGCCATGCACTTGGTGAAGACCCTTGGTGCGGATTTGAGCCCGAAAGGAAGCACTTTGAACTGGTAATGCTTGGTCCCTACCAGGAACCTCAAGTACTTTCGATGACCTGGTGTAATAGGAATGTGGAAGTACGCGTCTTGTAAATCCACCGAACACATCCAATCTCCGATTTGTAGATGAGGACATATTTGGTGGAGTGCCAACATGCGAAACTTCTCTTTGACCACCCCTTTGTTGAGGAGTCGAAGATCCAAAATCGGTCTGAATTTGCCTTCTTGATCTCTTTTGGGGACAAGGAAATATCTTGAGTACACTCCTTTCCCCCTTTGGGAAAGGGGTACCTCTTCGATTGCGTTTTTCTTTAAGAGGACGCTCACTTCCCTTTTGAGGAGCTCTAGTTGGTACGAGCGAGACTTTTTTGGAGGAATCGGTTGTGGTTTCTTCCGGAAACGTAGTGCATATCCATTGCGCAGTATATTCAGCACCCACCGATCTTTTGTGATGCTGACCCACTCTGCCATGTGTTGTGCAGCACTTCCTCCCACTGGAGTGGGTAACGGCGACAGAGGAAGCCACTGCTCAGGCCTTGCCTCCTCTAGGCGTGGTAGAGGACTGATTATGTCCGCCTCTGCCTCTGCTCGACCTTCCTCCTCTGTATTGCGGCTTTCCTTGTGGCTTGTTTTGGGACCATTGAGGGGTTTGAACCCTCTGTTGGCCTCCCCGGTTCTTGTTGGTCTTGAAGCGTCGTTTGAACGGCGCTTTCTGTTTTTCCAGACCCACTGCCTTTACTGTGTCTAACTCAGTCTTCATACGGGCCATTTCCTGATCGGCATGCTCCCCGAAGAGTGAAGATCCGGAAAAAGGTAGATTGAGGATGCGCTGCTGGGCATCTGGTTTGAGTCCAGTTAAACGCAGCCAAGAGGACCTCCTCGCACATATTCCATGTGAGTAGTTATGTCCTGCTAGAAGGGCGTTATCTGCTGATGAACTAATCATTTGGTTTGCCACCAAACAGCCCTCCGTCACTGTCTCCTCAAAGTCCTTCTGGTCTTCCTTGGGCAATTTCCCTTTGAATCGTTCCATGGAGTCCCATAGGGCTCTATCGTACCTTCCCAGAAGGGCTGATGCACTAGAGACTTTCAGGGATGAAGCTGCTGTGCTGCATACCTTGCGTCCCCAAGAATCTTGCGTCTTCCTGTCTTTGTCAGGAGGAACTGACGAAGAAGGAGCGACTGTGTGATTCTTCTTAGCTGAGGCTACTATAACTGAGTCCGCCGCAGGCTCTCCTTTAACAAAGATAGGATCTGAGTCGGCCGGCCTATATTTCTTTTGGATACGTGCCGGTACTGCCCTGATCGTTGCTGGCGTGAGGAAAACCTCTTTGATTGGGTCCATTATCCCGGGAACCAATGGGAGCAAAGGCCGTGTATATGATTTGTGATGAAGGGTCTCAAAAATCACAGTAGTGGACACCTCTGGAGTAGCCATCTCTATATTAAGTTTGTGAGCACCCCTTTGCAAGACGTCCAGATACGTGTTGACGTCGTCAAGCGGGGAAGCTCTTGATCGAGGGCTGTCTGCCAGCGTTGGAGAGTAATCCCCTTTAGAAGATCTAGATGAAGAAGAAGATGAGGATGATGGAGTTCTTCTTCTCCTGTGGTGAGAATTCCCCTTCCTCACTGGTGTCCTAGGTCGTTCCTCCCTTCGAGGAGAACGTCTCGATCTCTCAGTCCGTACCTCCTTTCTCGGTGTTCGAGATCTGGGTTGTTCCCTTGGCGATCGGGAGACCCTGGGGGTATGCGATCTGTCCGCTCTTCTCTCTCGTGAGCGTGATCGATGAATGGCAGGACTCTGTCCATCTACCTCTTCTGACAGCTGCTGAAGAGGGGACCTGTGGACTGGACTCAAGTACCTTTGTAGTCTCTCCGTTGCTCCAGAATCCTTCCATTTACTCAACGGACCATACCATCTTGGCGAGAGTCTTGCCTGTGTGATGTGCCGCCGCTGGGGACTCTTTTGCACAGGACTCCTACTCCTAGAAGAGGACCTCGATGAACCAGAGGCACTTAAGGAGGAATGGAGCGAAGCAGATTGTGTCACTAGGACTGTTGAAGGCACTGAAGGAGATCTCCGTCTCACCGGTGTTGGAGGACGCCTCAAAAGCCTTTCCCTCGACGTCGAACGCCTCTGCGGAGTCGACGGAGTGATCACCTTCGACGTTGAATGCTTCGACGTTGACCTGCGGCCCATCGACGTCGATCGGCGGTGACGAGCCGACGACGGAGTCTTCTCCCTCGACGTCGAACGGCGTCGTTCTGCCGTCGACGGAGGTTTCGACGTCGAACGGCGTTGCCCTGCCGTCGACGGAGGTCTCGACGTCGAACGGCGTTGCCCTGCCGTCGACGGAGGTCTCGACGTCGACCGACCTTGGTATGTCGGCGACGGAGAAGTCAATCGACGTTGTCCTGTCGTCGACGATGCCCTCGACGTTGACCTGACATGCGACGTCGAGCGCCGACGTGCCGTCGATGACGATCCCTTCCTCGACGGCGAGCGTCCGAGGGGGTTCCTACTCGTCGACGCCGAGCGCCTCCGTGGAGACGTCGGCGGAGGTGTCACACTCTTAGAAGCCTGTCGACGTTGAGACGACAGCGGGTGTGATCTGTGCCTCGACGCCGATCGTCGCCTGGTTGACGACGGCGGAGGTGATTTAAATCTTGACGCCGATCTTCTCGTCGACGGCGATCTCGTGGCTTCTCTCGACGCCGATCGTCGCCTAGTTGACGACGGCGGATCTTTCTTCGTCGTCGGTGAACTCTTCGACGACGACTCCCTCATCGACGCCGGTCCCGACGTCGACGGAGCTTTTTCTCTCGAACTGTCCATCAGATGTCGTTTTTTCAGCGCCGAGCCCGGCGCTGAGGTTGATGGACGTTCTGACTTGCCTTTGGAGGGAGTTCTGGGTCTCTTTGAACTCTTCCTTTCTGTAGATCTTCCTCTCATGGATCTCTGGGCCAGACCAAAGAGCCTGTTCCTCTCTCTGTCTTTAAGAGTCCTGTCAGACAGATTTTTACAATGTGAACAGTCTTTAGGATCATGATCCTCTGGCAAACATAAAATACAGACCTCATGAGAGTCTGTTCTTGCCTTCTTGTGGCCACAAGCAGGGCTATCATCAAATAATGAGGGCATCCTGACAGGAAAACCTCTCAAAAAATCGACTGCTAAGCAGCTATTTACTTGACCCTGATGTTAAAAGTCAAAGTAAATCAAAAAATTGTTCTCTAGAAGATTTTCTGACTGAAAAAGGCAGAAAAGTGTGGAGCTGTGTATCCAGGGTCCTTCCTGAAGGAGCCGGAAAGAACAACTGACCTAACTGTAACCCCTGAGGCATGATGGGAAGCTAGGGGCTGAGGTGCCTTAAAGGCACAGCGTCAGTTTTAGTACATTCAGCTACAGGTTAGCTTTTCAGTCTTTTTAGACTGGGATTTTGCAATGCAGCCTGGGAGCTGTATATGCTTACAGTGTGTTATGAGAATTTCTAATGTTTTCTAAGCATTAAAACAGTTTCTAAACAAGCATTGGTGTTGTTTCTCATGTTTCTAATGCAAAATACACTGTATTGTGGAAATTCTTCACGGCATATTCCAGCTCTATTGTTTTATTTGGCTGCAATTGCTTATTTTTATATATATATATATATTTATATATATATGTCTATATATATGTGGGGCACATATAATATATTGTTTCCGGGGTCCCGCGCATGGGCGGGAATATTCTAATGCTTATGACTTTGATGAGGATCCCCTGGAAGAGAACTGTTCCTTCCACCACTCACCCTCCCTATGCTGAGCTATCAGTGCCAAGACACGCTCTGAAAAATGTTGCGCTCTATAAGTTAATTTAACATAATATAACAAAAAAGGAGCACACTTGTTGAGTATGAGGCTTGTCCAATAAAGCGGAATATCTCGAACAGTACGATGCTCGATCACAGCATACTGCTTGTTCTTTTAAAAGGTGTGGGGGGGCATATCCAACAATATTACACTGACAATAATTTTTCATGCCAGAGGTAGAGAAGCACCTTATATTCAGAATATGTTAGATGAATTTAACCCTGAAGTTCAGCATACTGCTGGAAGAAGGGCAACTGTTGTTCTCGGAGTAATGGATTGCAGAGGCGGCTCACTATAAAGGGCTCCACCCTTCAAATAATGAACAGGCAAGTAGCAGTGCCTCCCCAAAAAAAACATCTTTTTGCTAAAGCAAAGGGAGTAATGTTGCACTCGTTACATAAGAGCAAAGTTGCTGGCAACCACTGTTTATCTTCTGAGGCCATGGACGTCGGGCGTCCTCGTATCTATACCTAATCAACAGAGGCAGATTCTAAAGTTCTATGTGAGAAAGGGGAGGAGAAACAGACCGGCTTGACAGCGTCAGCTGTGATCTGCCGTGGAAAAAACCAGGCCATGCTGCCCTTCCTTCGCTGACCATAACGGGGTAGCATCAAAATATGAAGGCATTTTGGACTCCAGCAGCAACAATACAAGTAGGGCTTTCACATGGAGGGGAGCATAGGAGCAGACATGAGGGGATAGAAGCATCGCAACTACATTTTTACTAATAGGTCCATAAAACTCATCCTTTAGCTTTGAGCATGCACAACAGTTTATCAGTAGGCGAAAATTTGGTATATATAAGTAAAATCCTAACTTTAACCATCCCATGAGACCGTTTCCTACTAGCTTAATTTATGTTCATGCCAATATTTAGTTTAGTAACCTGTAACCACAAGATGCAATTGGAATATTAAGACTTCTGACATTTTCCTTTCTACGCCTCTCTAGGTACTGTGACTGGGGCATTTGCTTTAGAGGTCGGGCTTGGATTAGGATCCGACAGGACTCTCAAATACTATCTGCATGCACATTGTACTTTCAGAACCCACTGCTGAAATTGACAAAATGTTTTGTTATTTAATAGTAGCTTTTATTAAAATAGACAATGTGCTGGGTGGATACCAGGGGCCTTATTTATGAAGGCCTTGCGCCGCCGGTGCGTCACTTTTTCCCATGTTAAAAGTGACGCACCGGCGGCGCAAGGCCTTCATAAATAAGGCCCCAGGTCCTTTCAGTGGGGGAGACATTCTACGGAACTAGTCATTTTTAATGTGTTTAAAATGGCCATATGCGGAGCATTTTTATGGGATGCACTACTACTCTCACAATATTCACTGTGAAGCTTTAAAGTGCACAATTTCCTGCCCACAGGACTGTCATAATTTTGAACTGTGGCTGCACAGGGTCAGGGCAAACAAAAGGACCAATACGCACATTATCCATTTGCTTATGGCTTATAATTGGAATATGTCATTAATGCCCTCTCAAAATCTCTGGAATGTTAACCAATGTTTGTGGGATGTGGGCACTCAAAAATTCTGTCACATGCTCCAGGAGGAAATTGAGCTTGCTTGCGTCTCTTGCTTACTTGATACAATTTGAGACATGTATTTAAGCCCCCACCAGTTTCAAAGTTCACCAACCGTCACTGATGGATAGTAGGGAAAAGAAAAGATTTGAAACAGTTGCAAAGCAAACGAGTTACTGCCGAATGAGTGGCACAATATTTTTTTCTTCCTTGTCCTACCTCTCACAATTCTAAAGAGGAAGCACACAAGCCAGATTTAGAAATGCTTGGTTGTGAGGCAAGCTCCAGAACCTGCTGTTAGTACAATCATTAAAGTTGAGACTGACAAGCAAGAATGTCTCTTGTTCGACCTTGAGTGGACATAACCTTATGTAAACACAATTCATGTGAAGCTTTTTTAAAGGGTATTCAGGAGATTTGATCTGGAAGATAACAAATTGTTGAATCATTAGTAAGCTGTGAGCAAAGTAATTTAGCTTTGTGGTATTGAAAAAAAAATAAACAAGGCCCTAGGTTCTATAAAAACAGTTTGCTTTATTGGCTTCCCATGTAGTTAGAGTTATTTCAGCAAACAGATTGATTCATGCTCTATGTTACCATGTCCTAGCTGCTCAGCCTGTGTGTGTGTGTTTTGTATGGAATGTTGGTGAATGGTCGATGAGTGGAATGCTTAGGTGACTAGATGAATGATGACAGTTGGTGAGAGGGGCTGAGTAGCTAGCAGGCTGCTCCTGGTGGGGCTGCCCTACAGCACCTAAACACCTGCTTATAAGGATTTATGCTACCTGTTTACTTACCTTAATAAACCTACTTGGATTACAACATACTAGCGTCGTCTTGTTTACTACATTAATTTTGGCAACGAGTTGGAGACCTTCCCACATGTTAAGTTGGTCTGAGGCTACCTGGAGATGAGAAAGAGTCAAGATGCACTAGATCAGAAACCCCAAGGAAAAATACAAATAAAGTCTGAGTCAGAGGAGGCAACACGGAAACAAATGAAGCCACAAAGGAATCAAAGGAAACTGGAACAGCATGCCTTGCAGCCCCACCAGTGTCCATTTACATCGGGCAGCCCTGCCCAAGCGTGTTGTATTGTGTTCACTTGGCGTATATTGACAGTATGTGCGCAATCAAGAGAAGTAAGCATCATCTTTTGACTTGTATGTGGCTCACTTGTCTCAAATGAAGGTTGCGCAGGGACATTTGTTTGGTGTGTTATGCTGTGCATAATGTGCTTTACTTTGTTTCATATAGACATTTCTACAAAAATGCCAACCTGCCCTTGTGAGCTTTAGAGAGGATGTATTTTACAGTGTTGGAGGCAGGAAACAGAGAGCCTCACTCGCGTCTGTGTTGTGTGTGCTTTCATTTACGGGACTTCCAAGTTGGCATATTTTGTGTGTGTATCACAAGTTTTCACATCGGAGACTGCAACTGTCAATGTAGCTGTGGGCCCATGCACATACTGGTGTTTCTTTACCAACGTCAGTGTTACGATTACATGTGAGACATTTATCGTCTATTATAATTTGCGACAACTGAGCCATCTTTCAACAGCGCCAGTTCAACTGCTAATTGTAAGTTTAACATGCAGGCGTGTGTTAGTCAGCGCACCCACACTGAGGGCATGCACTCTTACCTTAGCCCAGTGGTCCTGTGATGCTTCCATTTGGATGCTTTGTGACGTGCGTTTCTTCACTTGACTTTCTGCTGTCATCGACGTTTGGAAGCACGGTGACGCCGGGAGCCATCCGGCGCGGCGTGACCACTGCGTGAAGCCATCTTTCGATTGGATCATGCAGGGTTCATTCTGCCAACCACGTCCTTTAATTTTTGTTGATGTTGATGCTGTCCGGGAACTTTATGTGGAGATCATTCTTCATTTCATTTCTTTTCTTCTTGAATTGTTATTGGAGCGGCGAGAAGTTACAGGAATGTCGATTTACATTGAGGTACTTTGTACACAGTTGTGAATTAACTTCTGGTTCGGCATGCCAACACTATCGATGCGTCTTATGAGGAAGCCAGTTTTTGAACATTGATATTATTTGAACCGATCCTATCAACACCCAGCATTTTTGGTAATGGGTTGTAGCGTATGCCCATTTTATTTGCATGACATTTCGTCCAAGAGACTGCTGTGCTTTTGCTACACACATTGAGTGGTGTACTTGCCATCTTCTGGCAACACCTTAAACTAATGGTTACTCGACTATGTAGTAGTTTAATGTTAGCATAACTGCTATGTTTGTTATTTTACATAGTTTTAGAAAATGGTTGCAGATTTAAATAGTATCTGTTTAGTATTTTACTAATGAATTTCACTCTGCCCATGTTTATGTGTTGGATGGGCGTAGCAAGCCTTACATGAGGGTTGACACTGACGGTAGTTTCTTTTTTTTTACTTGTTGCAAGGAGACACTTACCTTGCGTGCATAAGACACCTTGTGCCGCACAATCAATTTTGGTGAAGGGTTGGGTTCCCTGTGTGCATAAGACACTTTGTGCCGCACGTTTTTTGTTTGTTACTGGTGGGTGTCCCCTGTGTGCGTAAGACACCTTGTGCTGCAAGTTTTTTTTGTTGTTGTAGGTTTTTATCCTTGGGTGCCTCCTCACACGGAGAGCATACGCATTTTTTACAAGTTGTCCCTTGTTAATAGTGGGGGCAGGACATTGGGTTCAGTCCCTTTAGTCCACTTGACTTTCCTCCTCACACGGAGAGCATATACGTTTTTTACAGGTTGTCCTGTGTTAAGGGTGTGGGCAGGACATTGGGTTTCAGTCCCTTTCGTCCACATGACTTGTCTCCTCACACGGAGAGCTTATACGTTTTTTACAGGTTGTCCCTTGTCAATGGTGGGGGAAGGACATTGGGTTTCAGTCCCTTTATTACACACGTCTCCTTTCGTGGAGAGCATATATGTAACTTTGTTGTCCCTTGGTTAAGTTGGGGGCAGGATATTGGGTTTCAGTCCCTTTAGTCAACATGACTTGTCTCCTTACATGGAAAACTTACATCTTTATGTTTATTTTTCCTTACTAGAGGAGGTGGATGGGTATTCTGTATCCATCTTTCCTTCTTGTCTTTAGTTCCTTACCCTCTTGTGATGAGGTGTTCCCATCATCTCTGGGTCTTGGCTAATGACTCTTATTTTAATACTTCATTTCCACTTTATGATGGGGGCTGTGTTTCCTTCATCTTTGGGTTGTGGACTGTTAATGTTTGCTGTAATTTCTTGTTTATAGTTCTCCTTTCATGCTCATGTTTTAATGTTTTGTTTTTGGTATTCTTCTGTTTATTAGGGAAGAGATATGTAGTATTTCTGCGCTATGATTCATGCCCTATGTTACCATGTCCTAGCTGCTCAGCCTGTGTGTGTGTGTTCTGTATGGAATGTTGTTGTATGGTCCATGAGTGGAATGCTTGGGTGACTGGTTGAGTGATGACAGTTAGTGAGAGGGGCTGAGCAGCTAGCAGGCTGCCCCTGGCGGGGCTGCCCTACAGCACCTAAACACCTGCTTATAAGGATTTATGCTACCTGTTTACTTACCTTAATAAACCTACTTGGATTACAACATACCAGCATGGTCTTGTTTACTACACAGACATCTTGTGATCCTTAGATGTTTTAAAAAAAGACTTTAATTGAGAACCGCAGAAAGGACACTGTAACGACATCCAGAGATCTCTCTTCTGCTTATAAAGTTTTCATGATTTTTATGGGGTATTGGAAACCCATACTACCTTTTTGGGGAAGGGTATCTGAAATTTTGAGGGTTTCGGTTTCCTGATTTAGATATAGTGGTCTGCCTTTTGATGATTCATCTCTCGCAGTAGTTATTGACCAATAGTGGCAAACCTACTTGGATGTTAATTAATGAACATATTTTCCTGCTGTTCTTGAAAATACAGTCGCTATCCACAATGAATAACCAGAATCTTCCAGGAGTTCAGAATTTGACTATATCCCTCTTATGGTGGTTGAACAGAGTTGTACAATGTTCTCACTGTTATTTGATGCAGAGTCATCCTTCTGATGAAACCCCTGTTTGCAGGCTAATGGTAAAATTTGATGTTGGAAACCTTGCTTTAGTAATGGGTTATTCTTAGTTAAACAGTTATGTAAAGAGGACAATGTTGTCCCCATTTCAAACTCTTAGTCTCAAATATATTTTGAAGAAGGGTTTCAGTAAATGCCGGTCTCTGGTGTTCGCTTCTTTCAGAGGCAGACTGTTGGGAGAAGAATGTGGTATTTCTGGTCAGACCTCTTTTTTGTTTGTAATGGAGGTGTGATTTATGCTTCTAATTTTAACAAACTGCTGCGGTTTGCAAGAAGCCTTAATTTGATTCCATGTTTCAACATATGATCTGAGTTTGGAATTCAACTTGGAGCAATTGAATTTAAAAGATAGTCTGTAAAGGATTTGGATTCAATTTAGGATCTACTTTGTTATAACACCAATAGATTGCACTGACGTTGCAGTCTCCTCATTGCTCTTTTTATTCATTTTCACTATCAAAACTACCTTCCAGCTAAGCCTCATGTTGTGTATAATGCTACTTTTTTGCTACCAGCTGCAGAGAGAAACCCATCTGGTTAGAGTCAACACACTTCCTTTGGCTACAAATTTAGTCTAGACTTTTGCTTTAAGAATCACTTGCCAACTCCAATTTTTATATCTTAGATTTCCCCTCCCCAAATTTTTCTCTGCATCAAGAGATAGAACATCTTCATGTTCTTGCCGCATTACATCCTTGTCCTGCTTTCTTGACCCAGTCCTTAGAGTAAGATTCTTCTCGTCCTAGAGACATATTTTGCCTATACAAGCCTCAATTAAAATGATATATAACATAACCTAACATAGTTCCTCTCCTCAAGCTCATTCCTTTTGCCCTGCAGGGTTCTGCAGAGATCCTCTCTCAGCCCTACTCTTTTTAATATTTACGTCACTGATCTGGCTCCTTTGGTTGAATCCTTCGGGTTTTCCCTCACCTCCTATGCGGATGATACGTAAATTGTGTTAGCAGCCTCCAACGATGTTAACCATATGCATCTTCGCATCCATGGTCGCATGAAATCTATTTATGGCTGGCTGAACAAAAACAGCCTTAAGCTCAATGCTGGAAAAACCGGGGTGATTTTATTCGGCAATAATCCTCTCCTATGGGGGGCGTGGCTTGGATGGCAGCGGTGATGGCTGCCTGAAGGCGTCGCGGGCAGAAAGGAGAGCGACTCAGTCGGCTAGCAGGAGTTTCATCTCGACATTTGAGGCCAGAACACCAGGCTTCAATTCAACCTTTCCCTGGCGGCACACAATGCCACCAAGTTTCCCTGTCTAACACCTCCAGCGGGACTGTATATCAGCAATCGTCTCCAGCGGCTCATGAGCCCAGGAGCCTCAGCTCAAAATGGCGGAATGGCGTGAGCTCCCATAAGAAGTCTCCCCCGGGCCGCCACTGCTTCCTGGAGTGTCTATAGCCACCTCTACCACCCTGGTTTGTTTGCTGATGCATCCCTACCTCACCCTGGAACTCTGTAAGGTGGGTGCCCCATGGAGAATGCCTTGACGCAATCGCCTGCATCCTGGGTTGCCTGACTTCAAAATGGCGGATGCCAGCCTTGTAGGATAGCGACACAAGCCAGCATTCACGCTATTCTCACCTCTCATCCCGCACCAACGCTAATGTGGAGCAAAAAACTGCGCAATTCTTCCTCGTACAGCCCGCACCTGTTGAACGGACTCCTATCTACCCAGCGAAACGGGTGAGCTCTGTAGCGTTCTGCAATCCCATGATGGTGGCGTGTCCCTAGCTGTGCAACCTTTACCGCGCTCCCTGCATGCGAACAGCCTGGACAGCCTGCCATAAGTGCCTAATCTCAGCCTACTCTCAGCCTCCTCAAGTATATGGGGGCGTCTTAGCTGCAGTAAAAACTTGCCGGGTGACACCCCATGCGCCCTTTCAAGATGGCGACAGGTAGCGGGCCACATCTCCTTCTTCCTTTTGGCTAAACCCAGCGACACTTCCTATGGAGCAGTTCACCAACAGCGCTTTTTCCCTCACCCGACCCAGGTCGAGCCATAATCTATCAGCATAAGTGGTGGTTTCCGCACTTCTACCCCACCTCCTATGCCCTCAATGGATGGTGGTCCATAGCAGCTGTCTCAGCGGGACATAGCAGGGCCCATTTTCCATCCCTCAACCTATTATCCAGGGGAGAGAAGACTTATGAACCTACCCAGGAACCAGTGATGTCGGTGTCCTCAGCTCAGCTATGGCCTTGAAGTACGCCGCTTAGACGCCTTTGAGACTGGTGCCCTTGGTCTCTTAGGACATTGACTGCCATTGCTTGCCCGACTCTGCGCTTCCGCCGTAATCACTCGGCGAGACTTACACTTGGCCCGAGAAGCGACCTTGTGCAATACCCTAAACCCAGAGTTTCCACAACCTAGCCAGCCTCACGAGAACCAGGCTGCCAAGTTTACCCGTCAGCAAAAGGTGTTTATCTCACGGCAATCCGCTGGCTCCAGCCCATCTTAACACTCAACAACACAGCTCAAGTGTAAACTTACCGCAAGATCTCTTACTCTCCTTACCATGACGGATAGGGAAAGCAGAACCAACAATAAGAAGGTGCGCCCGGAACCGGCTCTATCAGAATCGCCAATCAAAGCCAGAGCGGACCTGTCAAGCACTATGGACATGATCTTGAAAAAACTTGCAGAGGTTCATGACCTAGCCAAGTCGACCAAATGCAACACAGACACTATGCAACTTGAACTAACAGCGATCCGTGCGGACATGAGCTCTATGAACAGAAGCATCAAAGAAGCAGAGCAACGCATAAGTGACGTGGAGGACAGAACCATTCAATCCTCTAAGATCATACAGCATCTCCAATCCACGACTGATGCCATCATAAAACAAAACGCCGAACTGGAAGACCGCAATAGGAGAGGGAACATACGCATCTTTGGCGTCCCAGAGAATTCCGAGAAGGACGCAGGCTCGTGTGTTGCCTTCCTCGAAGCATGGATACCGATGATCACTGGGATTACCTTCCAACATGGCCTAGAACTCGACAGAGCCCATAGAATTCCCACCTTTAATATCAAAGGAAGTAAAGGCCCTCGCCCTCTGATCTGTAAACCTCTAAGATACCAACATGTGGAAGCCATCCTACAATTTGCCAGAAAGAATCATCAAGTCAAGTGGGAAGGTCAACGCATAATATTTACCCAAGACTACTCCAGAGAAACGGTTGAAACGAGGAAAGGTTTCGTTCTTCTGAGAGACAAGCTAAGGGCGAAAGGTATCCAATTCTCGTTCGCAGGCCCCTCGAAGTTCAAAATCATCGAGAATGGCAGATCTCACATCTTCTCTTCTCCTCGAGAGCTCGAGAAACATCTAGAGGGCTCCCCATCACATGACATGGACCTATCCAGCAGTTCCTCCAACAATAGGAAAACGGAAATCCAGGACTCCGCTGTCGCTTGACCCGATGATGAACTTCGTACTGGTATCGTTGTTAGCTTTGGATTTTGCTAATATTGATTCATGTTATCATCTAGTTATGACCAAAGCCTCCTTTTGGTCCACACCGTCAGTGCTTAGGCCTCATGGTTTACCTTGCGTGTCCTGTGACCGGGTAATACTCATGACATATTGACGTATAGTCCAATCTCCACTCAAGTTTGTCCTTTAGATATTTGATTGAAGGCTGTTCCTTTTGTGTTTATACCCCTCCTTTAAGGAGGTCAGCTTTTGCCTTATTCATATATTAGTGAATGTTGCCTAAGGCTTAATCCTGCCATTGGCGTATGTTACCATTGCCTCGAAGTTGAAACTGTATTTCTGTTTAGATTACTCCTGTAGTTTTAATATGCATTCTATCACTCCTGTGCTGCCTCTAGACAGTTCTGCAGCCGCAGCTCCTACGTTTGATTTCTCAGAAGGGGAGGGGGGAGGGGGGAGGGACGGGGGAGGGTAGTGGGAGAAGGGGTTGAGGGGAGGGGTGCGGGTCTGTGGGTATTTGTTTCAATGGTTGTTTTCCTTATGTTTATTTACTGCTCCCTTTTATTTTACTCATGCTTCTTTGTCATTGCAGATACTCCCATTCACCCTTCTACACCAGGTACATTGAGTATGGTATTTAGGCTTCAACTAGTCCTCACACTGCCACGGTGGGCTCAATTTCAGCGACCCTACCTGGCTAGATGGCCCAGACCAAATCATTAGTTGATAACCTTAATATTGTTTCCCTTAATGTCAAAGGCCTCAACCATCCCGTGAAACGAAGAAAGGTCTTTGAATACCTCCTAAAGTCCAAAGGAGATATTATTCTACTTCAAGAAACCAAGCTCTCAGAGAAAGATCTAGATTTCTTAAACCTTAACTGGGCATCACACATTCTATGCTCCCCGGCTAATCACAAAAAAAGAGGAGTGATCACCCTAATCTCAAGGAAAGCAAACATTTCCGTCACCTCACATTCTCGCGACCCAGAAGGTAGAGTAGTAATTACACATCTGTTGAGAGGGGAAGACCCGAAACATGTGGTAAATATATACGGCCCTAACTCCGATGATCCAGACTTCTGGGACTCTCTCACAACCTCTATGGAATCTATACCACAAGATGACCTTCTAATTGTTGGTGGCGACTACAACCTCCCGCTAGACCCCATCATAGACAGACAATCCAAATGCACCTATCAACCATCCCACTCTCACGATGCACTTAAACGCATGTGCTCCAAATATCATCTCAAAGACTCCTGGCGCCTCCAAAACCCTGACGGGAGGGATTTCACCTTTTACTCTGCGCCGCACAACTCTTACTCTAGAATAGACTATATCCTAATTTCAAGCTCCTTCACCCACCTTATAGACGAAACGGACATTGCACCCAAATTAGTCTCTGACCACTCTTGCATTACCACTAAACTTGCTGGTTCCCACTCTATTCTTCCACCAAAACTCTGGCGCTATAACAAAGAAATTATTTCTGACCAAGAGAATAAACGCCAGATTGAGGATGCGATCAGAGAATATATCGCACTAAACGATTCCCCAGGTTCAAACTCTGCAGTGGTTTGGGACGCTCTCAAGGCCACAATCAGAGGTGTCATTATTGGCATCAGGGCACGCACCAATAAAAAACTAAATGCGGATCTAGAGAACCTCGAAAAGGATATTAAAGCCTTAGAAATCGCCCACTCTGCTAGTCTAAATAGTAATCACCTCCTAGACCAACTTACCAAAAAGAAATACGAATACAACACGATTGTGAGCAGGCGCGCTGGTGTTTGGATTAATAAATTTGAAGCACTAAAGCTGTGCGACGGTAACAAAGCGGGGAAACTACTCACTTCATACCTCAAACATAGGCAAAAACAATTTACCATCCCCGCGATTAAAGACTCCGCTAACAATACTCACACCAAACACGATAAAATATTGGCATCCTTCCAGGCCTTTTATGAAGACCTCTACAAAAATAAGTTAATTTGCGATTCGGAGGCCTGCACTAAATACTTAGACTCTCTGAACCTCCCTAAGCTCTCTGGAAAAGAGTGCTCCTCACTAGGCTCCCCCCTCACTGCCAAAGAGATCTCCGCCGCTATCAAAACCCTCCAATGCAACAAAGCCCCGGGACCCTACGGCTTCTCGGCAGGCTTCTACAAAACATTTGACACATCGCTTAGCCCCATACTATTGAAACTCTTCAACTCAATTGCCTCCACAGGAAGTGTATCGGACTCAATGAGTGAAGCCACCATTATTGTTATTCCCAAGGATGGTAAAGATCCTCTCTTAACAAAAAACTACCACCCCATCTCGCTCATAAACCTGGACTGCAAAATCTACGCAAAAATTCTTGCCACTAGACTCAACATCATTCTCCCCAAACTTATCAGCAACTCCCAGGTTGGCTTCCTTAAGGATCGTATGTCCAATGACAATATGAGGCTCCTATGCTATGTCCTGGAAAAAGCCCAAATCACCCCTGCTCCATCTGTTGCCATCACCCTCGACGCGGAAAAAGCATTTGATAGGGTGTCCTGGTCCTTCTTAAAACACTGCATGACAGCCTTCAATCTGGGAGATCCCTTCATTGACATGGTAATGGCCTTATACTCCGCTCCCTCCGCTAGGATTGCCATAAATGGAGTCCTCTCTGATTCCATCCCACTTGAACAGGGTACAAGACAGGGGTGCCCCCTATCACCAGCATTATTCCTACTGGCCCTTGAACCCTTAATAACAGATATCAAACTAAATGAAGCCATCACGGGAGTCTTATTCGGAAATTCACAGGTGAAACTGGCGGCTTACGCTGACGATATCCTGGTGGTCACAGAAAAACCGGAGACGTCAATCACAGCACTTATGTCCACGATAGAAGAATACTCTACGCACTCTGGTTATAAATTAAACAGGGATAAATCGGAGGTTAAACCCCTAAATGTCTATGGCACCAGAGACATGTTGTGTGACTCGGGCTTATCATGGCAGACCGGCTTCATTAAATATTTAGGCATTGAATTTGCCACCACTCTAATTGAGACACTTCACCGCAACGAGTCCCTACGTTAGACAAAATTATATCACAACTCGACGACTGGTCCCCCCGCTTTATCACCTGGTGGGGAAGAATTGAGACCATTAAAATGATGATCTCCCCCCCTAGTTAACTATCCTATTTCTATGCTCCCTCTCACCCTTACCCAAGATTTTCACCACAAACTTGATGCCCTACTGAACAAATTTCTGTGGAAGGGTCAGAGGGCGCGAATTAGTCTGAAAAAGCTCTGCCTTGACAGATCTCTGGGTGGAACCAATTTAGCGGACTTCAGATCATACCAGACCGCCTTCCTTGCTAAGCAAGGCTCCTATCGGCTCTCACCCCCTATAGAATATTCTCCTGTTTGGCTAACCATAGAGAAAGCTCTCTTTAAAAATCTCACCCCAGCGGCCGCCCTAACGGCTAACCCTACTACTGCCTCCTGCTCACATTCCATCTTCCGAAACACAAAAACGGCTCTCCTAAAAATTGATAAGTCTCTAGACCATAGGATGAGACATTCGTACTGGGAATCACTTTGGTACAACAATACACTACAATACAAAGGGAAACCACTACTCAATGAAACATGGATCAATAAGGGCATATTCTTCCCTCACCAGCTCCTTGGTGTGAGGCACCCCCTCACTTTCCAGGAACTGCAAACCAAATTCGACCTGAACCCTCTGGAATTTTATAACTTTTTAAGTATCAAGTCAGCAATAACTAAGGCCAAGCTATCTTCTACACCGCCTTCCCTACCAAGGTACCTTATTAATCTGAATAAACTGGGTCATCAGGTTTCCAGAATATACAAGTTACTACGCCCACAACAATCATCTCTCAACAAAAACCTTACACAGTTCTGGGTTTCACACTCCACAGTACCGATCTCGGACTTGGATTGGTCCAAAACCTGGGAATCAACCACGAGACACAAAACTAGCCCTACACTTTCCCAGACAAAGTTTTGGCTTCTCCACAAAGCTTTTTGGACACCAGCGCGCCTCTTCTCACATAAGTTAAGGGACGTCGCGATCTGTTGGAACTGTAACGCTAAGCACGGTGACCTAGAACATCTCTTAATACATTGCTATTGTGTTATTCCCTTTTGGGATCAAATATTTGCCTTCCTAATCGAGCTTTTCCACATCTCGCCCTCCAGAGAGCTCTCCACCTTGGTATTCGGATTTCTTAGAGACCCTATCCTTACGGACAACGACAAGGCCCTTCTAGACTTACTCCTCACTGCTGCCGTAAAAACCATTCTTAATAATTGGAAAGACACTAGAAAAGCCTCTTTTAAATGTTGGATGAACTGGATTACCTACTTGAAAGGGGCTGACAACATCTCCCTTCAAAATACCCCCTGGCGCCCCCCTCACAGACAAATGTGGTCCACTCTTGACAAGTACTTCAGTGCACACAAACCACCTTGAACTGTATCCCCACCACGCTGCCCTTAGATACACATCCTTGATCGCAGCAGCTCCTACATATACACCTACTTATTTACTCACTATACCCAGTGCGCTACTTACTTCTTACACATGACGGGTGGCAACTTCAGGTGCCCAATAGTAACCTCAGTTCCTGAGAGATGTTGCCTAAAACATGCCTTTAATCTGCAATGACCATACTTATTCCCCCCCTCCTGTTCTTTAATTCTTTCGCCGCGAGTAAACCGTCATCGGAATTGTACTTTCATTTGCTTATGATATGTTATTTTATTACTGTTTATTACCGTACCTATGTATATTTTCTCTTGAACAACCAATAAAAAACTTTTTAATTGGAATCCTCTCCTATGGACTGCTCCTTGCTAGCCAGCTGAGATGGGCCTCATTCATGTTCCCACCAGGAAAGCCAAGAGTTTAGGTATCTTGATTGACGATCACCTACACTTAGGCAATCAAATCAACACCGTGATCTACTTGTACAATACCTTGAGAATACTTACAAAAATATTAATCTTCCAGCCCATATCAGTCAGGAAATCAGTCATTGCCACTTTGGTACTGTCCAAGTTAGACTACTGTAATGGCCTCAACATTGGCCTACAAGCTCAACACCTGAACAAAATGCAGATCTTTCAAAACTCTGCAGCCAGACTCCTACAGGACTTGCCTAGGCACCATTCTGTTGCTTCTGCTCTTAAGGATCTACATTGGCTGAGAGTCAATAACAGTATTAAGGTCAAGGCCCTCTGTCTTACATATAAAGCCCTCCACGACTCAGGACCCTCCTTTCTGAAGAAAGCCTTATCATAGTATAGTCCTACAAGAAACCTAAGATCTGTAAGTTCCTTCACAATAAATTCCATCAGATTTTAAAAATCTAAAAGAGGTGGTAGCAGCTTTGTGGTTAGAGCAGCTACATTCTGGAATCTCCTTCCACTGAATCGTAGGTCAGCTCCTTCCCTGCTTCAGTTCAGGAAACTTTTGAAGACATGGCTCTTCAATTGGTAGGTCCTTTTTGCGCCCACAGTTGCTTACAGGATCAGCGCCAAGACACATGCGGGTATATGCTGCGCTTTACAAATAGCTTAACATAACATAACATATCACAAGGAATCTGGTAAAACAGGACCCCCAGAACGTCTCATGAGACAGACTCCATGCCTTTCCTTGCTGGATTTCTCAAGAAAGCTTTTATTTTCTACCTTGTGATTATCATAGTAGCCAACTCTGGGAAAGACATCACTAACAAGGCAGTTTATGGTTGCAGTTTGTTCCCACTGCTTAGTCTTCCAGCCCTCCTCTGTCTTAAAATGGCCACGTGTTTTAGGTGAGATGCAATGCTTAACTAGTGAAATTGGAGAGGGGGCTTGGGCTATGCTGTTGTATGTCGCTTTAGAATCCGTATGCATTTCCCGATTCATGCCCTTATATAGGTACATTTCACATTGCCCTTATAAAGGCATAGAAATCCAGGCCTTATTTAGGCATAGTCCATGCTACCCAAATACAGGCATGGCTCCTTACATCCGTTCATCTACGTCACAACGAGTTCTTGGAAAACCAGACTCTTAAGCCGTTAGAAACTTCCCCTAGCTTGAATATTCATTTCTCCAAGAAACCTATTATTATGCATCAACATCTATTCCTTAGGGGTTCATTCATGACGTTCATATGCCCGACTCTTACGTCAATACTAGCATTCCTAAACACCTTCAAGGTATAAATCAGTGACGGACGGTGACATTTGAAAGTGGTGAGGCGTAAAATGATTGTCATACTTCACAGTAGCGAGCACACCCCCATCTACACTACACCTGTGTCAGCAGGTCAGGGGAGTGGGGCCCAGCTAAGACAAGAGAGCTGTGAGGATTTGCCCTTACTACAGTCAACAGCAGGCAGCAGCGCTGTGTTCTTTATGTCTTTCTTTATACTATGCTGCTTATACTTAGATACACCGTCAAGCATCGGCTGGAGAGAGTGATATACGTGGCGACTGGTGACCCCTATTATGAAACTCCCATTTGCCTCAGAGACAATGGGGCAATAATATGAAATGATAGGGAACGGGCCTCCGAGACTGCCATATCTCACATATATTAATTGGCAGCATTGGCCTGAATAGGGATCACCTTAAATGTCGGTGGTCCCCTTGCGCTGCAGAGGCATTTGTTGGGCGCTTGTTCGGGGAGGTACGCTTGAGCCGTGAGCCCTAGATGAACCTAGAAGGACGAGTCATGCCAGTTTCTCGAACACTATGCAATGCATTCTTCTGCTGCATATTTACGTTCGATGGTGCTCCTTCTGGTCTGGCACACACGCAATCATGAGGTGTTGCTCTTGATCTCTATGCCTGTCTGCGTAAGGTGTGCTCGCAGCGCCTCCTCCCTGGCACTACGGGCTCCAGGACTGCACGCGTGACCAGCCTCTCCAAGGCCGCAGGCGCATGCACTCATTCTTACTGACTACTGAGCACCGATCTATGAGCGCGCGGATATAGGTAGACATGTATACGGCACGGCAGCAGCTATACGCTTCTTTTATGTGATATGCGGGGTCCATTGGAGGCGGCAAAAATATACACAGCATGGTAGAATTTTTAAATAACTTTTGCCACTGACAGAAATCGAGGATTTCATAAATACGCAATTATCATTCTTAATTTTGCAGTCTCTTTTCACACGTGCACAAGGAATACATGTTTCCATTTCATAAGCACATTGTCAGTCAGAAACACACAAGAGACAATTATGCGGCGCTCTTCCGCCATTTCTGTATTGTACCTGATCAGTACCAACCAATTTGCAGCAAAAGAAAGCCTGTCAGTCAAATTCAATAAGGCTTCAAACGAAGAGACATTTGCTGAAAGAATGAGGCCCCACCCAGGCTGTTAGCGCTCACCTTCCTCTTGCGCTCGCCTTTCAGAGAGTTCTCGCAGCCGTGTTGGGAGGTTGCCGCCAACCACGCGAGGCCAAGCCTGCAATCAAACATCACAGTTTGAAGGCAGGCGGGAGCCGGGCATGTGAGGGCCTTCATTCACGTGCACAGGAGTGCTGCCTTGATGCGCGCGGAACAAAGGAGAGGATTTAGGTTTGGAAACATCTCACGGACTCACACCACTGTACCCTGAATATTTTGGGAGTGCTCTGCACATCTATTAGCCTGAATCTCTTCTGTATCCGTTACACGATAATGGCTATTTATTTAATGCGCACCAGCCATGGTCACAGTATAGAGGCAGAGTGATGGATCTTGAAGGGGGTCTACCGTCTATGTGGGTGACACAAATCTTATACAGAATGTGAGTACCGGCACTGTATTAAAAAAGTTTTTATTTACTACTCTGTAAACTTCCCCGAGAACCCCGAGAACCCTCTGATGTCACAACAACAGTGCTTCGATTATAAGCCTGCCTGCAGCCTGCCTCAGTTAGGCCTCGGGCTCGGAGGGAAGGGTTAAGTCTTAAGTGCACACTGTGCAGACAAAACAAATTCTGTGTGTCTAATCTATATCGAAGGAGCTTCGAAATAGATTAGACACACAGAATGTGTTTTGTCTGCATAGTGCACACGTAACCCTTCCCTCCGACTCCGAGGCCTAACTGAGGCAGGCAGGCTTATATGCGCCAGACAATTGCCCCCCCAAGACACACTACAATTATTCATGCCACCCACCCCACGCAGACGCCACCTGGTTTCACACACAGTCACTCCGATCCACTGTGTAAAAAAAAACTTACATTGAACGAACTTGGAAGTGTGTACTAGTACTACAGACAGCGAGCCAGGCATGAGGTCTACGCGACAGGACACTCTTGTCTCCTGACTCGTCGTGGCACAGGCACTAGCGCGCCAGGCGCGGTGACGTGCCAACAGCGTAGAGGAAATGGCCACTCCACTGCATGGCTTTGCAAAAGCCACAGTGTGATTGGCCATCAGTGCGGCACTGAGCAGCCACCACCACCCACGGGTGGCGGCACTATCTGCAGTCTGCGCAGCATACTCTTAGCCAATCCTGATGCTGCATTAGCAACACTACTGCGCCGGGATTGGCTAAGAGCAGGGTTATTGCCTGCCCATAATGCGACCCGGGTCCCTGCCAGTCTCTGAGTCACAAATAGGGAGGAGGAGGGACAGTTCTAAAAATGACTAGCCCGCAAATTGACATGTGCACACTGCTGCAGCTGCGGCGCTATTTCTGCATTCTGCTGCGCTGTCACTCACTGCCGCAGCCCCGCCCCCACAACCTTCCGACCGTGGCACGATGTGATGTCAAATTCAGTCGGGCTTGTTTCGGACCTGTAGAGCTCTCTCTGAGCTAGAGGTGAGTGTGTGATTTCATAGTCAAGATTATTATCATTTTTAAAATCAAATGCGAGCGTGAGCAGCATGACGGTCGTCCATGGCTAGTGGGGCAATGCCCCAACGCCCCCAATGGACGCACCGCCACTGGTATAAATAAACCTTCACTTGCTATGGCAAAGCACGATGTGGTTCGGTGCAGTTCGACTACCTACTTGCACGACGCAGCTCGCTGCAGCTAGTGCCGAAGGAAGCCAACTCTCCAGCTGACGCACTGGCCAGAAGCTGTCATCCTCCTGCCGAGAATCCAGCTCCAGTGTTTATGACTCCCCTTGCGGGGTGTTGGGAAATCGAGTCCCGAGAAAGAGATACCAACCTCTCTCATTCTAAGGTATTGAGCTGATTAGAACCTAGAGCCTAGAGAAACCTTTGGCAGATTCTTGGCAAAACTAAACTAAACTTAAGCTAAACAGCACCTACTTCTTCCCACGTACTAGACCTAGGTTAAGTACACTGGGGTAGGCGTATTTTAGAAGCACCAGTTGAGTATTTTAGCCTGTGTTATTTATGTATGTATTTTTATATATGTCTTAGCAACAGATAATGCTCTTACAGTATTATTTTATATTACTGTTTACGCTGTACGCATTATACTTTGCATTCTAACGATTGTAGCAGTTCATATCTCTTGCATGAGAAATAAGACTGTTCAATAAACCCTTTTATTGAAACACCCTTCTCTCTATTTCTATGCAACTCTGTAGAAATGAAGCATGCACGATTGACTGAGTGAAATAGTTATGTATTGTTTCCACGACTCCGGTTCTCGGGGAAACAAAGTTTCATGTTTATGCGGTTGTCAGGACTAATTCCTTCTTGTTTATTCGAGAAAGTTTCTAGTGACCTCTGAGTTAGCTGGCACACACAATTAAGTTTAATATACTCGATAGCGACATACTGACCTCAGTCCTATGTCAAATCTATAGTGTATATTATTCCAATGTGCAGAGCCTATTGGGAATATAGGAACTACACTACAATGCGGTACTGAAGTGCAATGGAGGCTTCTGCACTCACTGCTCCCCTAAGCAGAGGTGATGCCATGTTTTACAATCCTGTGGCTCCTCTAGCTTAAATGTGACTGTCGCTGACTGTGCCTGTCGCTGATGCCTGCCCTTATGACGACAGTGGTATAGAGAGAGCTGTGGCACCTGCTATACTTTGTCATTATAGAAACTGTGACAGACGAGGTAAGCTTTTTTGTTTGTATGATTGCAAGCTGTTGAAAATAGTACACATTTTGAGGGTAACAAAATGGATGGGAAGAAGACAATAAAGCATTTTTTCGAGGCTAAATAATCCTCTGCCTTAGAGTGAGATATGAAGTATACAAAAAGTGATGAATGGAATGCTTGAATTAATCTCATCCACTGGCAATTGCTCGGGCTCCATCCCAATCCATTGTTATTTCGCTTCAGTTTGGACTCAGCCATATGCAAATCAGAATTGACCCTGCCCCAGTAGAACCAGAACAGCCTAAAATACTAGGGTAGGTCTTTCCTAAACTGGAGCAAGCAACCCAAGACCAATTAGAGTAAGATATGGCAGTGCTTACAGATCTCCCTTCCAATACGGCACTGCAGCAGCTCATACACCAATATGTCACTGCTGCTTTAAATGCATGGGTGCCACTACCTTAAAAACAACTTGGGGTGGGTGGTAGGCTGGTGAGAGGGGTCTTTGCAGGGAACTACAATATCAGAAGATGACTCTCCTGTTGCTATAGCGGATAAGAGATTGGGTTCAGCTGTTAAGAGTTATTCTGATGGATTGTCCTCCCTTCAGATTTCTCACCTTTTGAATACCCCAGGTGTCAGACTAAATCCAGAAACTTTTCAATGGCGCCCCAAGTCGGTAGAGGGCACCTGTCCAACTTCGGCTCCAGAAGTGACATCATATGAGTGAGCCATAAAGTGCCCCCACTTGCACCCTGACGTCAGTGCCCTTTTTTAGACACCACTGATTAAAATCCACAGCTTTGCTCCCCTCAGGGAATCCTTCAAAGCTTTTTGTCAAAATCAAAATTTTAATTAGGTGCAGAACAGGGATGTCACATGCCAAACAATTAGGTTTCAAATCTTGTATGGACTGTGATGGACAAATGTCGATCATGGACCTGCATGAGATATGTATCTGGTGCTTGGGGGTCAAACCCGGACGTCAAGGCTTGCAGCTCCTGCAGATGCATGCACCCCAAGGCCATACAGAAGCAGAAGGCCAAGCTATTCAATGGCCGGGCAGGGGATGACAAACGAGCAAAACAAAAGTCAAGGTCGAGATCTCCAAAGTCACTGCCTTCATCAAAGTTGTACCAGAGACAACATAACAAGAAGTGACAACACAGTGATGCTGCTCCTCCGAGGGTAAGTCACTTATTTGCTCTGCACTCCTCCAGACTCCTCTTTGGAACCAGAGTTTACTGAACTTCCTCTAGAGGGTTTGGTGCCAATCCTGGACCGGCTACACCTTATGGCCGACACCAAGGCCGGCCCACTCAACAATACCCTAAATTTCTCGATCGTGGAAGAAATCCTGCCCTGTTCCTAAATGCAAAGTTCGATATCTTTTGCAGGGCGTTGGTCCCCTCATGAGCACCTTCAAGAACCATGGGTCCTATGGGGTATGCCGTAGGGGCACTGCCAACACATTCTTAGGCTACATTTCTCCCTCTGCCCGCTGTAACACTGGCTTCAACTCTGATGCCACCCCACTTCAGAATCGGCATCACGACCCACTCCACCTCCCATCACCATTCCTGTTGGCTCTTCCCCCTCAGCTCCGGACCAGCACTCGCCACAGCTAACAACCCCTCTGGCACCACAGCTAACAACCCCACCAGTGCCACAACTAACCCCACCAGCGCCACAGCTAACAATCCCGCCAGCACCACAGCCAACAACCCAGTAGACACGACAATTACCACTCAGCTTTTACCACGCATGCATTTACCACGTAAGTATATACGGCACTAGTGAGTTTTATTTCTCATCAACTGAAGTTCGTCGTGTGTGTGTGTGTGTGTGTGTGTGTCTGTCTGTGTGTCTGTGTCTGTGTGTCTGTGTGTGTGTGTCTGTGTCTGTGTGTCTGTGTGTCTACACTAATATAATAAAGAGAGAGCCCAAACCTTTGAGGCGGGTAATCTCAGGAACCACAGCACCAATCACAACACCCAATACAGCGTTGGAAAGGGCAGTTGCAGCAGAAGGACATAGGCTATGCAGATATCCACCATATACATTTAAAAGGTAAAAGAACCGTGCCAGCAAAGTAGTCCCTTGTGGGCGTACGCTGGGGGCGTGTGGTACGTTCGCACTTCATGCCATGTCTCATATCGTGTGCTGGGGCGTGGGCGTGTGCGGGGCGCGGGATTACGGGAAACAAAAACGAGCGTTGTGCCCAATATTTCATTGTTTTTTCTTCCCAGGTTCTGTACATTCCAGCTCCGGGTGTCCACCCTGATCCCTTTAAATACCCCTGCACCCCATAATCATAACCCACCCTTACTCCTTAAAATACCCCAACACCCTTAAACACTAACCCATCTTAACCCTATAAATTTACCCTGTACCCCAAAACCCAAACCTATCCCTGAACCCTATAAATACCCCTGTACCTCAAAACCCAAACCAACCCCTGAACCCTAAAAATACCCCTGTAACCAAAACCCCAAACCTAGCCCTGAACCCTAAAAATACCCCTGTACCCCAAAACCCAAACCTACCCCTGAACCCTAAAGTACCCCTGTACCCCAAAACCCAAACCTAGCCCTGAACCCTAAAAATACCCCTGTACCCCAAAACCCAAACCTAGCCCTGAACCCTTAAAATACCCCTGAACCCCAAAACCCAAACCTACCCCATAACTCTAAAAATACCCCTATACCCCAAAACCCAAACCTAGCCCTGAACCCTAAAAAGACCCCTGTCCCCCTAAACCCCTACCTATCCCTAAACCCTAAAACTACCCCTGTACCACATAACCCCAAACTATATCTGAACCCTTAAAATACCCAAACACCCCAAAACATATACCCCTATACCCATACTTACCTTATCCAAACATTTTTTAAAAACATGCTTTTACCATTCATGCATTTACAACGAATTTCGTTGTAAATGTATGCGTGTTAAAAGCATATAAAATGTAATGCCATGCGTTATAATGGCATTGCGGAGTCATGGTACTTTCGTAATGAAAGTATGCGGAGTGATGGTATGTGGAAAGAAAGTTGCTGAATAATGGGTGTTTACCCTCCCCCAGTAAGTACATTGGTGGCACGGCAGCCCACATCTCAAGCAACATACTCATATTTTTTCACCACCAATTTGAAAAATGCACAGGTCTCTCTTATTGATGGCCAGCACTGACATACACTGTTAGACACACCTCCCGCCACAATTTCTAGAATTGCGAACTTTAGAGCTGGGGAGCTACGTTCGAATCTCGGCATCAGCTCAACATCCTGTGATTCCAGGCAAATCGCTTTGTCTCCCCGTGCCTACCACAAATTAATGTGTTCTTCTGTAATGTAAATTGTGCTCATGCCATGTTGTCGAGTTCGCGCTATATAATATTGCAAGGAAAAATAAAGTAGGGAAACTCGAGTTCACACACTACTGAACGCGCACTCTTAAGTGCATCAGCAGTGCACTGTGAATCGGAGCGTTTCACAGGCCTGTCACAGATAAGAAATGCTATCAAAACGAAATCCTACAAAACAATATATTACTGGCCGGCAGCAATTCATACGCGGACAACGTCGGGACGGGCTGCTAGTATATATAGTGAGAGGCCGAGCACTGCTTTGGCTTCAGTCCTATTTGGAGGGTCGCCAGCAGGTCGTAACCCTTGCAAGTTTCTCCTCTGCTAAATCCGCCGCGTCCCATGGGGTGCCGCAGGGCTCTGCAATAAGCCCTATTCTTTTTAATGTTTATTTGCAGCCCCTGTTTTCCATCATAAAATCCTTCGGAGCCAGCTTAGTCAAATACGCCGACGATACACAGCTGGCCTTTTCCTCGGAAGGGGACCATGCAATATCGATGGAGGTATTCCAGCAATATATGCGGCAGACTTCGGACTGGCTTCGAAGGAACTCCCTACAATTTAATAGTGGAAAGACGGAGGTGATGTTCTGCTCTGCAGGCAGGATATCTAAATCATTGCCGGGTGATTTCAGACTCCGACCAGAGGATGATTTGCTCATCCCGGTTAGGAAAGTCCGTAACCTGGGGGTACTGTTCGATGCTGATCTCCAGATGGAATCACAGGCTAATAAAACCGCGAGTGTTTGCTTTACCCTGATCCGCATGCTGCGCAAAATACTCCCTTTAATACCTTCCGAGAATCGCACCTTGGTGGTGAGCAGCATTGTGGGCAGCAGGCTCGACTATTGCAATGCCCTCTATTTGCGAGCCCCTGGTTACATCTTTCAAGGCTTGCAAAGAATCCAGTCTGCAGCTGCTAAATTGGCTCTTGGCAGGCCACGGAGTTCCTCCTCTACCGCGGCGTTGCGGGAGCTCCACTGGCTGCCTGTCAGGGAAAGGGTACACTTCAAAGCCCTGTGTTTGGTCTTCCGCGCTGTGCACGAACTTGGCCCGGTTCCCCTGCAGGAAAGGTTCGAATGGTATCGTCCAACAAGGCAGCTTCGTTCTTCTAGTACGGGCCTGCTGGCAAATCCTCGGTTTAAGAGGGCTAGGCTTGGAGGTAGGGCTTTTAGCAGGGTTGGCGCGTGTCTATGGAACAAGCTCCCTCAGAACCTCAGATTAGCAAGCTCTGCTAGAATTCCGCAGGAATCTAAAGACCTGGCTCTAACCCACGATCTAGTCTGTGTTCCTCCACTCTGTGCGACCTGCTCCACTCTGGTTACGGCTTGCTCTCTGTTTTTAAGCGCCAGGATGCCCGTAGGGTGACAGTATGCGCTATATAAAAGCTAAAATCAATCAATCAATCAATATATATATATAATATATATTACCTACTGGCGGTCGCCAGTAGGTATATATAGTTAGGATTTTTTCTCTATGGGATTTTTGAAAATTCTATGTCTAATAACTTTGGCGTTTGTGGACGGAATTGGCTGAAATTTTCAGAAAAATGGCACATTTTGTTTCTGAGCAGCCCTTGAAAATTTGGGGGGGGTTCGTCAAGGGGGGGCCGAGAAAAAAGGGGGGTCCCAAAACGTGTTTTTAACATTGAGTTTTCCATAGGGCGGTTGGCCTCACTTTTAGCCCGAACGGCTGAATGGATTTGCATGAAACTTGGCAAAATTGTAGGGACTGGTAGCCCGATGTGCCTTTTGTAGGTCTCAATATATGTGCTACAGTGGATTTTGAGAAATTAACGTTTAAAAAAAGATATATATCTGTAACAGCGGACCGGGCAGCGCTCCAGGACGCGTACTTTTCGCGCAACGGAGCTTTGTGAAGCGAAGCTGATTGGTTCTCCGGCGTCTGTCAACATTCCAAACAGTCCGTAGCGGCCGCCATCTTGTCTCTCGGTAGGATCGAGAGACAAGAGGAGGCGAAAGCGAAGGGGCAAATGACCATAAGGGGGAATAGTAGATCCTCGCTGACCCCCTAGGTTTGATGTGGAGGTTTTAAAAGGGCCCCGCGGGGCAAAAAAAAAAAAATAATAATAATCGAACGGCTGAATGGATTTGCACGAAACTTGGTAAAATATTAGGGACTGGTAGCCCGATGTGCCTTTGCTAGGTCTCAATATATGTGCTCCAGTGGATTTTGAGAAATTAACGTTCAAAAAAAGATATATATCTGTAACAGCGCTCCGCTTCGCGTAACGGAGGTTTGCGACGCTGATTGGTCATTCTGTCACTGGGCTATAGTTGGGCTACATCTGGCTGATATTTGGGCTACATTTGTTTTTTTTCGTCTCTGGCGGCCATCTTTGGGCTACATTGGGCTACATTGGGCTTCATTGGGCTTCATTGGGCTACATTGGGCTACATTTGGGTTCCAACATATATATAGGCCAATGTAGCCCAATATATATTTTTCAAAGTTAATTTTCGTAAAAACCACTGGAGCATATATCTTGAGACATAGCAAAGGCACATCGGGCTACCAGTCCCTACAATTTTGCCAAGTTTCGTGCAAATCCATTCAGCCGTTCGAGCTAAAAGTGAGTCCAACCGTCCTATGGAAATGAAGGAAATGAATGGGTAATTTGTAATTAGCAAATAGCTCATCGCAAACTAGGAATGGTAAAGAATCGCTATTTATTCCTTAAAGTTCGCTATTTAGGAAATGCAAAAAACTTTGATGATACATATGGCGGTTCATCTCTAACAAGATAAGAAGCATAGGGATAGATTTATGATGACTGGCGCATCACTAGGGATGTGTTAGTCATTCTGTGCCGCTGTTCCGTCACCTATGGTGTGCTGCATTTACAATGCGGCGCATCATGGGGCAAAAACAGCACAGATGCGTGATGTATCTGTGCCGTAAAGGTGGCGCATTGCTGGAGTTGTATCGCAAGTGTGATGAAGCTCCAGCAAGGGTCGGGGGTGCCCCTGTCGCAGGGTTTCTGTTCTCACACAGAACTGTGGACAGAGGATTGGAACCTCGGCGAATTAGGGTGTCCCAAAACTCACCTTAGTAATCAAAAACCCCTTAGCAAGCTAGGTACAGTGTCACATTGGATATAACAAACTCTCAATGTTTAGACAATCCAGAATATGAACTTATAGTACCTCAGGATACGTGGAACTCATGAACAGTCGGTCGTTATATATTTCTTAGAAACCAGAACATGGAGTTAAGAAGAACACATGTGTATTTGAAATGTTTATTTACTAATGCCGTCTTCTCAGGCGTAGTATCTTAGATAATACAAGTACACATATTATCAGTAGCAAAATTACCAGCATAGTTACTAGTACATAAAAAGCGAATGGTGACAGTATGTTAACATGCTGTAAATGAATAAGAGTTAGCAACACTTATAAGCAGCCGCGGGCCGTGGAGGGAGTTACGGTGGGGCAGGGAGGCGGGGAGGGGGAGGGGCAGGGTGGAGAGGGCTCCACCCTGCTTCTCCCCCTCCCCGCCTCCCTGCCTCACCGTAACTCCCTCCACGGCCCGCGGCTGCTTATATCTCACCCTCCCTAATACACATATTATATTATTTGCTAAGAAGGTCTCTTTGTGTTGGTTTAGGGCGTGCCCATACTTTAGTGTCTTAGATTTGAAGGAATCACATCAGCATACACCAGCTCTCTCTTCATGTGAACCGCATCAAGTGTTGTGTATGTGTGTTCGGCAAAGCAATATAAAACCCGCCTCATGCCCAGAATTGGCAGAAGTTGCACTTATGTTATGAGTATGAAGTCGTGGAGATCAGACCTCATAACAATTCTGTATCGTGTTGTTCTTGAAACTTTAGCACTCGCTGTACAGATATAGTTTAACAAGCAAAGCAGATAGTAGAGCAATAACATATTATTCTCATGTAAACCACGATGAACTACTAGGTTGAAAGCTAAAGCAACAACTAAGTGTCGTGTGCAGAAGTTGCAAAAAAGGAAAAATGGCGTTTAAACCGGTAATGAGCCCATGCTAACTTAACACGGTGTAAAGATATCCAGGACGTAGATGACACCTCCCCATGATCCGGAAACGAACTGAATAAGATAATAGAAGTGCCATCTCATGAGAGCAGATTGCAAGTTTATATGTGGACGGTCCGCAAGGTAAAGCATTAAAAACTAGGAAAATTTAATGCTAAAGAAAAATAAAACAGCCAAGTACTTTATCGAGTCTTAAGCCAATAGGCAAGGTAAATAATAAAAACTTGACAAATAAGTCAATGAATTGTCAATGAAATGCTAGTACTCAGCATATCAAACATGAAAAAGGTCTATGACATAACTGTGTATGCAAAATAAGCTGCAACAGCCTCCAATAGGAAGTCACCGTCTTCATCCGAAAACAGTTCAGCCATCCAATTTAAAAGCGGAAAAGAACATACGTGCTCTCCCAGCACCGGATCCTCTATCACCATCAGAGGACAGCTCGGCGGGTTTTCAAGAAAGCTCTGTTCCAAGAAAGACTGTGTTGCCGCCAGTAAATTCCAGGGACCAATTAGTCCATGCATCAATGCCACAGCCATAATCCTTTCGCCAGGACAAACCAACTCGTGAGTAATGATAGGAGTCATCAGCTGATTAAAGTCGACGTCAGGAGAAACCGGTCCGCAGAGACACAAATCAATGGCCCAATCGAAATCACAGGTCAGGCAGTGAAATACAGGCTGGACACAGGTGAAGTAGGAGAATCGAAAAGATAATCCATATGCCGTGCTTAATATCGCCAACGGCATTGTGCCATAATATTCTAGCATGCGATTGCGGAACAGTGTCAGCAGCTGCAGGGCGTGAGGTTGCATAGGAGGGACATCCATATTTAAAAATGTAAAAAAGCACAAGAGCGTCCGCTGGTAATGCAAGTAAAAATGGCAATCCACGAAGCAGAGTGGAAAAAATACAATGAAAGAAAGTAGGGATGACTCGAAAGATTTTCTCAAATGAAGTCACGAGACCACTGGTAACAACTTTAAAAAAGTGCGCCAGGGCCTTTGTGGAGGATGCGTTAGAGATAGTCCGAACCATCTTGCTGAAATGGAAAGGCAAATCTGAATTGAAAAGGGTCTGCACCTCTGTACGGGTGTTCGCTATGTGAAGCACGAAAGTTTCACGGGCCGAACTCAAGGCCACCTCTCTCTGAGACAAAAGAGCTCTTATTCTTGCCATGCCGTTGAAATCTGCTCCCAAGGTTGGTATTTGTGGCGAGATTGAAAACTCCCTATGTTCATGTGTGGGAGGAAATAGAACATTTCTGCAGCAAATAACCCGTTCACTTACTGTTACGATAAAAGGAATACTTTTAATTAACCCAGATCAATCTTCATTATTGAGCATCAAATAACTACCATTTTCCAACAACTTGAACGTGGGGATGATAGCAGGAACTGGCGTGCCTTGCAACACGCAAGCCATATTTGGTCGGTGTTTGTTGCATGAACCGTGTAACTGTATGTGCCTACACATTAGTGAATGATCTGGCGTCTCAGTGCATTCCTCTCCATTCAGATAAACTTCTTGATCATCTTTGAAACATCTGTATGTGTATGGAAGCGACCAGACCTCATGAAGAAAAGCACTACCTAAAGGTTCATAACGACCTATTGGTATATATTTCATACAATTTGAAAACTTATATAAAGCAAAAGGCAGCGTTATTAAACCGTGGATAAGGCATGTTGTCAAAAAACCCGCAATCCTCTGCTGATGATGTCACTGAGCATGTCATGAATGATGTAATATGTGACATCATCAGCAGTGGATTACGGGTAATAGTATCTCTAGTTTACTCCCCTATAGCTGTCTTTCTTTTAACATAAGTGTCTGTTTCCTTCCCTTATACTTACTGTTTTTGGTTCGCTTCCGGTTCGCGTACCGGCGAGCGAACTGGGAAGCGAACTAAGAGAAATAGAGGTTGGCACAGTTCCAAATATTGTACCAATTTTTTAATAACGGGGAGGTAGTTCTGAAAAGAACTTTTTTTTTAATTGTTTTTGTTGTTTTAAATTTTTTTTATTATTTTTCGGAACATTTTTTTACTTTTTTTGAATTTTTCTGAACAGTTTTATATTTTTTTGGGTTTTTCTTGGAGGGGGCAATGAAAACGATTCATTGTAAAGGGCTCAACAGGAGCAACAAAACAAAAAAAAAGTATTTATTATTTTGGGCGTTTCGTACAAACTTGCATATGATAGTCAATAGCTCTGTTGATCAGAGTGATGCTTCTTTCTCCGTAGCAAATGAATCCATCGCAAAATACGCAGGTGTGTTTTACTTCACCAAATCTCATTTGTATATTTGGCACCATCTCCCTGCCCTCTGGTCCCGTTACTTCCGGTACAACAGATCTTCTGGCCATAATAGGGAGATTATCTAGGTCGTTCCGAAACTGTGCAGCACTGTAGTTGTTAGGATGCCACCTAGTCATATGGCGATGCATTGTGTAGTTTCCGAAACTGTATTTTTTCTCGGTTCCTCTGGACAGTCTATCTTGACATATAAGGCAAGTTACGTATCTTGCATTTACTTTTTTCTCACCTTTGGGAATTTTAAAAAATTGCCAAATGAAGTTTTCTTTCCGGTGAGACGTCCTGGGCTCCTCAGGCAAAAACTGCCTCTCTTCGTGCTCGTCGTCCTGTTCCTCTTCTTCCTCTTCTTGTTGAATTATAACTTGAGCAGGTGGTCCACTCTTCCTTGGATGTGGTGGAGGTGGTGGGGAAGCACCAGCTGAAGCTACTAAAGAAGCCATTGCTCAGTGATCACAAAGGGTCTTTCTCTCACAATGATGAAAGTCAGAGTGAGGAAAGAAGGAGGGATTTTCATCATTTGGGAAAAACAAGAGTTCTCAACCAATGAAAAGTGTTCATTTTAGATTATATGACCTAGTCTTACATCATTAGGAAACCAAAAGTGAAATGAACCAATGAAAAGTGTTATTACCAAGTCACATGACCTGCTGTGTTTACGTTAAGCGCTTTGCAGGGCCTCCCGGTTTGCTTCCAGAAACCTGCGCTTTGCGACTCGGTTCGCGTACCAGTTCGCTAACGTAGCACGTCATATGACGTATCACGCGACAACGTGAAACGTCATGCGGACGGGAGGCGTCACGATGTTGTTTTGTAACGCGGCAGTTGCGGTAAAGAAACGTTTACCGGCTCGCGGTCTATTTCGCGGCATCAAGGTCAGCTAACGGGAAGCTTCCCGATTCGCGAAGCGGGAACGAAGAAAAAAAAATATTTAAAAAAAAAATTATTCATAAACATATAAAATATATTTTTGGATTTAAAGAAGAATACATTTTACAGCTACAGATATTAGCTGTTAAAAAACCAATGAAATTCACTGAAAAAACCATAGGTTATAGACCATATATAGTTAGGAATTAGCATTTACAAAACCTTGAAAATTCACTGAAAAAACCATAGGTTATAGACCATATATAGTTAGGAATTAGCATTTACAAAACCTTATTTTACTCACACAAAACCATTGAAATTCCATATATAGTTAGTTGCACTAACTATATATCGCGCACCCGCAATCCACTGCTGATGATGTCACATATTACATCATTCATGACATGGTCAGTGACATCACTGATGACATCACTGATGACAACATCCAGTGATTATGTGTTTCTGTAAAGTTTAAATATGTTTTACATATTGAAGAATGAGTGGATGTATAAGTGTCTGAATGAAGGTTTTAGTAGGTGCGTGATTGACTGTATGAGTGAGTGATTAAATGCGTCTTACTGAATGCACGGGTTAGTGACTAAACTGTCTGAAAGTGTGCATCAGTATGTCTGTTGTTGTGCAAGCTGCTGCATGTGTTGATCAGTAGCTATATAAGTAGCTATATGGGTTATTGATTGGTTGCACAAGTATTTGTATGGGAGACTGAGTGTGTGTATGGCTGGCTGGGAGGTGTGTGACTCTGTGCAGATCAATGTGTACTTGTATCAGTGATTCTATAAGAGAGTAAGTATGTGTTAGTATATGTTTCAAAAATGTAAGGTGTTCTGTGTTTAACTGTATAGATGAGAAAATGGAAGTGTGATTGATTCTTTTCAGGACTGACTAGGTGTGTGAGTAACTCCATGGATGAGTGGCAGAGTGTGAGTGTCTGTATAGGTGTATGAGTGCATATGATAGTGTTGTAAAGATGAGTGATTGTATGTATGAATGATTGTATGAGTGAATGTGTGTGTAGACATAGGAATCAGTGAGTGCGTATGTAGTAACTAGTATTGGTGTGTCAATGGTTTCAAAAATTATACTCTCTATTTAACACTGGGTGTAATAGAGGTTATATTAGAGTGTGAGGAGATGCATTGTATTATCACATGAATGATATCATCAGTGATGTGATCATTGATGTCAAGTGAGATGTCATCAGTGATGTCATTTGAGATGTCATCAGTGATGTCATCAGTGATGTCACTGACCATGTCATGAATGATGTAATATGTGACATCATCAGCAGTGGATTGCGGGTGCGCGATATATAGTTAGTGCAACTAACTATATATGGAATTTCAATGGTTTTGTGTGAGTAAAATAAGGTTTTGTAAATGCTAATTCCTAACTATATATGGTCTATAACCTATGGTTTTTTCAGTGAATATATATATATATATATATAGAGAGAGAGAGAAACACACACATGTAAGGGTTTAGGGGTATGTGGTGGTAAGGGTAGATTTAGGGTTTAGAGGTGGATAAGGGTATTGGGTTGTAAAGATATTTTTTGGGTTTAGGGATGAGTAAGGGTCTTGGGTTGTAAGGGTAGTTTTAGGTTTTAGGGCAAGGTAAGGGTACTGAATGGTAAGAGTATCTACGGTCCAGGGGTGGATAAGGGTACAGGGTTGTAAGGGTATTTTGAGGGTTTAGGGGTGGATACGTGTATAAAGCGGCAAATGTATTTTAGGGTTTAGGGGTGGGTAGGGGTATAGGATGGTAAGGGTATTTTTAGGGTTTGCGTAGGTAAAGGAATTGGGTGGTAAGGGTGTTTATAGGGTTTAGGAGTGAGTAAGGGTATAGGGTGGTAAAAGTGTTTTTCAGGGTTTAGGGGTGGGTAAGGGAATTGGGTGTTAAGGGTGATTTTAGGGGTGGGTATGGGAATTGGATGGTAAGCCTGTTTTTTAGCATTTAGGGGTTCGTAAGAGTTTTGCGTTGTAAGGGTGCTTTTAGGCTTAAGGGTGGGTAAGGGTATTGGGTGGAAAGGGTATTTGTAGGTTTTAGGGGTAACGCTGTAGGCTGCAGGCAGGGGCATCAGGTGGTAAGGGTATGTTTATGGGTGGTTAGGGGTATTGGATTGTAATGGTAGTATGGGGGTTTTAGGGGTGGGTGGGGGCACGGGGTGGGTAGGGGTACATGGTGGTAAGGGTGTTTTAGGGTTTTGAGATGGGTAGTGTAATTAAAAAATGGAGGTTACAGGGGTCTCCCCCAATAAAACAAAATACATTTATTTTTAAAAATGCGGGTTTGGGAGGTCCCCTCAAAAGAAGATATAAAATATATATATATATATATATATATATATATATATATATATATATATATATATATATATATATATATATATATATATATTTATATAAACACTTGTTTTTAAAGCAACCGCCGCCCTAATACTCTTTAATATTTTACACGTTGTTTTATGGTAATTTTATAGTGATAGTTTTTTTTTAGATATATTAGCACTTAGCACTTTTTTCAAGCAACATTTGCACGTATCCTTGTTTACAAAACTTTACAAATTGCAAGTTTACTATCACAGTACTGTATTTAAGATTTGTCATGCATTATACAGAAAGGTTGGCAACCCCACCCCCTGGTATTTATACCTGGACTCCAATGAATTCAATTGGTAAAAAATGCATCAACTAGAGAATCAAAGGTTAATGATTTTAAAGATTTTTAAGGTAGTTTTGTACTGTATGAGATATATCACCCATTTAGTATGTACATATGACTAATCTGTTTTAAATCTTGTTAATCTTTTTTACCTTTATTGTATCGGTACAACAATTGCAATGATCAAGCAAGGTATTGTATTACAAGGCACTTGGTCACTTTATAGTGTATATCACTTTAAACAACAAAAAAATGGCCTTCAAAATCCGAACAACCACCATGTAGCGCGTCATGTGAACAAGATCCCATGGGTTCGAAACGCGTCATGCTGATGGTGTACTAAGGCAGAAACAAATCACTCTTGCACCTACCTGTGGTCGGGGCTCCTCTGTTTCCTGCGGCATCGTGTGAATGAAAGGAACGGTGAGTATGCTGATATATTTATATATATATACTCACAGGAGAAATCAGTGGGCAAACGGCAAACGTTTTAGAATTGCACATCAACATTAGCGAAGGAAAACCACACATGTCGCTGTATCGTAAACCCACGGCGGGCAATTCTATTTTGCACGCCAGTAGCAATCATCCTCCACGACTAATCAAAAGTATCCCTTATGGGGAATTCTTACCTATTAAGAGGAATAGCACCAAAGAGAGTGACTTTGAGAGTGCAGTAGAAGGAAGTCAGCTCAGGTTTCAGAAAAGAGGTTATGAAGCAAGTCTTTTAGATGAAACTCTGGCTAGAGTAAAGAATATGCCCAGAAAGGAACTGCTCAAACCCAAAACAAAGAAAGTGACACAAGATGACAAAATCAAATTTCTAATCACACCGTTTTCCAATAATGCCAATTGCCTTAGAAAAATTCTCAGAAACAATTGGCATATTTTAAAAACTGACAGTAAATGTAAATGTAAATGTGCTGGACTTGTAAAGCGCACAGCTGCCCGTAAGCGTCCCGGCGCTTGCTTAGGGAACCCGTCCTGGTATTCCCCTGTGAGAAACCCCGGCAGGGTGTCCACAAGGTGAAAGCCAGGCATCCCGCCGCGAGGGGCCGTAGTGGAGATTAAGCAAGCTATTGCCCAGAGTTGCAGAGTGTGACCCCGTGAGTTGAGTAGGCACCAGAGCGAGAATTGTCGAGTCCGTGGAATTTTAAGCCCGAGACCCGCCGAGGCGGGGAATCGAACCCTGGTCCACGGTCGATCTCAGCTTCCGGGTCTGCCGCCTCTAACTACTGAGCCACGCTTCTCCACACTGTGTGATAGGTCAGGACATACCCGCACAACCACTGATTACTTTTAGAAAATCCCGGTCTTTAAGAGATACTCTAGTACATAGTCACTTGGAACCAGTTGCGAAGACAGGGGGAACTCTCAAAGAGATGCAAGGGTTTTTCCCCTGTGGAAAGTGCAAGGCATGTGTTGGGGAGTAGGAGGACACTCACATATGATGTACCAGGACACAAAACACCGAGGCTCATTAATAAGTTTCTAACATGCAACTCCTCACATGTAATATATTGTCTGGTATGCCCATGTGGGCAAAAGTACATTGGGAGGACCATCCATCCAGTGAAAATTCGAATTTTAGAGCATATGAGAGCGATTGCCAAAAATGATGCCAGTTGTCCTGTGGCTAGGCATTTCGCGGAACATCATCAAGGCAATAGGGATCTATTGCGATCTTTTGGATTGGATCAGGTGCCTCCCAATGTACGAGGAGGGGACAGAACTAAGAAGTTGAGGAGGCTGGAGTCGCGATTTATTATAGACCTGGAAACTAAACATACAAAAGGAATGAACAGTGGAGAAGAATTGGCAATATACATAGGAAAATAGATTAGATTTGAATAGCCCAGTATGAATTCCAGTCCTAGGGAAAGAGTAAAAGAAAGGAACACAAAAAACTTGGTTTTAAGAAAAAGATAAAACAACAACCACCTAACGATCACACATATGGTAATTAGCCGATATACGGCGAGATATAGTCACTAGAAATGTAAGACAGTGATGTAGGTGCTAACGACGAGAGTTGGAGGCACCCCAGCCGATACACGGCTAAAAGTCAATTACAAATGGGCAGAATGAATGCTTTGGCATGCATCCGCCGAAAATAGTGTAAATATGTATATATAAATATGTATATATGACCACTGTAAATGAATTGTGTAAATATATGAAATAATGTGTTATCTGTATATATAGATCGTAACCACTTCAATATGGCGGCAATCTGTTAGTCCATTGTTGATTTCTATGACCAAGTAAACCACGTGCTTGCAAATAAGGTTGCTGATTAAAACATACATTAAATGTCGGCTTTTTTGGTGCACAAATAAAACACCTGACGAAGGCTGATGCTGAAACGTGGTGTGTGTTGCTGAAAATAAAAGCGGATGAACCAAAATGACCGTTGTGAGTGCCTATCTTCAGTACTAATATACGGAGAGAGAGGGAGAATTGTGGACGCGGCTGCACCGCCGCGACGAAGGCACCCGACCGGGAGTGCATCCACTCGGTGCAAGAGAGCGAGAATATATATATATATATATATATATATATATATATATATATATATATATATATATATATATATATATATATATATACTTTTTTCCCCAGTCACCTTATTTAAATTACCTGTGTGGTAAAGGTATGGGTGAGAAAGGCTGATGCTTGGTAAATGCATGCATTGTAAAAAGTGTGTATGCCTGCATTGTAACATTGTACAACCCATTGCCCCTGATGGAATTTCCTCTTCCTACCCATAGGCCCAGAAGAAATTCACAGCTTCTCATCTATGAGAGAAGCTATTTTCTGGGGATTCCAATCCTTGCGAGGATCCCTTACCTGATACGGGGCAGGGTGACGTATAGTCTGTCACTATGAAAACAGTCATCACAGCGCTAATGGACCCAAGTGTATCGGACTGGTTGTTCATTAATAAAAATTGCAGAAACGTGCCAAATAAGTAAAGATGAATATCGTTATAGGATTTTAAGCAATACCAAATCCAGATGTTGTACATAAGTCACAGTTGGAAGTTACAACTCCTTTTAATATCTGGACTATCCATGTAGATTGAAACATCCTCTATTCAGTATTGCAAGCTTCTAATACTTTGGAGAAGATTCAAAATCCCTTATTTAAATCTATTGTCTCGAAATATCACTGCAGACTTTTTCATCCTCTGGAAAACGAAAATATGCCTCTCACTCCTTTTAAGACATATACAGAGAATCCCCAGTTTATTTTAAAGATTGAAATTGTTCTTTCTTGGCCCTGAGAAAGATGATAACATCTTGCTTTCACCGAAACGTGCGTAGGCCAGCAATACACATCTGTGACTACCACCTAAGAATCACGTCAAGAAAACAATTATTCGGAACTAAAATGACGGATTGATGTTTGTGTTTAAATTAAGGAATGCACTGATATAAGACAAACAGAACTATTGTAACAGGATTTCTATTCAGATGTGATTTATTTGTGAATGTTTGAGAGGAATGAAAAGTGAGAATGTATGAATGAGAGAATGTTAATAATTTTTCTTTTTGTTTTTTTGGGGGTTATTGAAACAATAATTCATGTTTAGAGAAGGAAATGAATCTGTTCTTCTTTGTCGTGAAATAACACTGTAAATATGCCTTATGTTATGTATGTACCAATGAAATAATCATTTTTATAAAGAAAGTGTACAAATACAAAAAATTCAAAAATATAGAGAAATACTATTTTTTGATAAATAAAACACAATCTAAATGAAAGTTAGTCTTTTCTCTCTTGTGTATCCATGCTGTGTAATAAATGCTGTGAGTAGAGCTATTTCCACTCTTTAAATCAGAAAGGCCTGACAAGAGGTTTTTCTATTTTGTATTTATTTCTATGTAATATCCCTTTAAATTTTGACCATTCTGAAGATTTAGCCTTACCTGTTTTCTTTCAGTTCCCTTTCTCAGCTAATGAAGTGAGTAAATCCATTAGAAGTGCACGTATCCTTTTGAACTAATGTTTTCAGAACAGTTCATTGTCGTAAGACTGATGCTTTCGAATGAGAGCAACCACCGCATTTTCTCTATCATGCTTAGGACTATACTGATGGCCTATATCAAGGAGTATCAATATCTACAATAAGATGATTCCGAAGACTTAAATTACTGCAGCAAAACAACATCTGCACCTTAAAAGCTTTAAAGGTTATGCATTGGCTCTCAGTTGCTAGAAGATCTATCTTCAAACTGCTGTGCAGAACATAGTAGGCAATAAACATGTCTAGACCATTCTTTTTACAAATAAAGTCAAGAAATGCTCCCAGAAGAGGACATCCTTCTCCAAGGTGAACCCACATTAAATAGTCTCCAAATATGAGAAGAGAATTGTTGGTGTACATCCTTCTGAGTCCAAACTAACTATGGAATTCGTTTCCAGCTAAAATAGGGGACACTAAGAATCCGCTGTTTTTTTTGGGAATACTTACATCTTGTTTTGGCCCGATCTCAGAGACTAAATACAATAATGATCTCACTATTAAAAGGAAAGGGAATATAGACAAACTCCAAGAATCTAGAATAAAGGCAGACCACTGACCAAAAGTAAGGTGACCCAAAGCAACACATTTTCAAATTATCAAGAGAGATGAAATTACAGGTTGTATCTGGAAATAAGTAGGATGATGACCTGTGTCTATTGCACCCAGTGCTGATACTAAGAACAGCATCAAATACACGCTGACATCTCTTAGTAAACACAAACAAACTGTAGGGCACAAACTTCTTACTTCTTAACTAAAAAAACTACCATCAAGAATGCTCTGTTAGGTCTTGTACTCCATGTATGACACTAAGCAGGGCTGGCTTTAGTGCTGGTGGTGCCCAGTGCGAGAATCATTTTCGGCACCCCAGGACCGCCTCCTCGGATTCTCTCACTACCATCGGGCGTCAGTGCCTCTCATCTCCCCAATCATAAGTTATTGGTAAACACACTGCCCCCCTGAGTTTGGCGCCCCTTCCACAGGTCAGCGCCCAGTGCGGCCGTACCAGTCACACTGCCCTAAAGCCGGCCCGGACACTAAGTGGGAACCGTTACAAAATGCGTATGCTTATATAAGTGGCCTGTTCCTTCATCTATTAATCTAAACCAGAAATGCAGAGATTTTCTTTGTACTACAATTCTTAACTTCCTTAACCTAATTTCTAAGGAGACCCTAAGGCACCCTATTATAATCCCCCAGTAACTCTGGCTCCCTAGAGTTACCAGTGACCCCAGTACCGTTAACTCCGGAAGGGCTCAAAGTTACTGAGAGGATTACCCTGCCACTTGCAATGAGGGCCCCTGTGTTTAAATATAGAACACTGGTGTTCCATTAATACATTGTTTTTTATTTTTATATTTTGACTTGTCATCCCTGCATGTTGTTTGGGTATATCCTCACTGTCAGGGCTGTGAGGTAATTACCCGGGTACTTATCAGTAAGCTTCATTGCTCAGAGTCCCAGCTTTCCCGATCACAGTCCTAAATTTCCTGCCCTACCAAGTTTTTTTTTCATGAGGGCGAGGGAACATAGGATCTCTTCTCTTCATCTGTATTACAGGATGATTCCAGGGGTATCTTCCTAATTTTATCACATTCCTTCTGAGAACACCAAAGTTAGGGAGCAGTGATTTATTACAGATTTTTAATATTTTTAGTTCAAACTCAGATAGACAAAAATGTGTCTGCAGGATGAGGCGAACCTCACTATGCATGAATTGTGATGAGGAGGACTAGGCATAATGAATCTTACCGGTAAGTAACACGGTTATGGTGCTGGGAGTAGATTTTCGGAGTGAGTTTCTTACAAATAAATGACATTCTCTATTCAAACATGACAGTCTTCTGACTTGAAATGCATTGTTTATTTTTGAGACTTTTCTTGTTTTTTATATCAGGAACATAAAGTATAAAAGAGCCTAAACTCACTGGCTTCTTGCAGTTTTTCCTGGTGCACTGTGAGTACACTGTGTGTCTGAAGTTTTCAAAAGGAACCACATAGAACTTCATAACAGTGGTTCTTGACCTTTTCACTTCTGGTGACCCCCATTTAATCATTACTGGAATCTGGGGACCCCCACTGAATCATTATTGGAATCCGGGAACCCCCAAGGAGTCATTACTGGAAGCCTGGCACCCTGGCCTACGCAACTTTCATGATTTGAACTGCAACACACAGTACACAAAAATATAGAAACAAACATTCATCAAACAAATACAGGAAGGATGGAATATTCTATTTAATTCACAAACAAACATATAAAAAAATCAACTTTTTAATTTTCATGGGAAGTTTGTCACTTTTCTAAATTCAACTGAGGCCACCCATCGCCCATGCTATGTTTTGCTTGATACACATGCACTATTTCCACAAATCAATCTGACGATATGAACTTAATTTTTAACCTCCAATTTCTAATTCCTTCACATTTACAGAACGTTTTAAAATTTCCAATTTTACAGTTTGCTACTTAATTTATAGATGTTTCATTCATCAGCAAATATTATTTAATTTTCCATGGGTTTCCAAACAACAGGTTCTGAATTGTTGTTTTGTAACATCCCTTAATAAATAAATAAATGTAATCTCTGCTAGAGCTTTACGGGCCGGTGTCTGATTTTGCCCTGAGCCAGCTGCAAGCTTTCAGTTTTAGGAAACATCCCCTAGGCTCAGCGCAATAACTGACCATGTAATTTCTCCCTCTCTGCACCGCTCTTTTCTCTCTATTGCAGTCACTCTTTTTTACAAGCCTATAAGATATGGCCGCCATTTTCACATTCCAATAGAGTTCCCTAGACTTACCAGGATATCCCCACCAGCTTCTGAAAGATGGTGCAGAGCCAGCTCCTGGTTGGTTCCGCCTCTAGGGAAGACACTTGAGCATGCTGCTTTCAGCAGGGTGTCCACTGAAAGAGACAAAAGGGTGCATGGTCATCCTGGGCAGCCAGCATAATGGAGGCCAGATCAATCAAGGAGAGGAATCTTCAATTTTTAGGAATGGCCTTCAGCATCATGATTCAAAACTTATGATTACACTTCCTATTTCGACATTTGCTACCATAAATAAAGGATTGGAACCTGTGATGTTCTCCTCTCAAAGATTTTCTGTGGACCAAGGATTAGGACAGGCCATCGAATGACCACACTATGAAGACACCTTTGATATCTCTGCTTCCAGGATAAAAGCCTTGTTAATATATTTGACCAACATTCTCAAAACTCGCAGAAGGCTTCCCTGATCTCTGCTGAGCTAAGGGTTATAAAACAAAATATTGCACACTAGAGTCCAAATGGCACACACATCGTTATATTTAATCTAAACAGAATATCACTGCTTTATGAAGTCCTTTAAAAAAAAAAAAAAGCTTTCCTGACAGCAAAGAAGGCCTTTAATAAGGCTAGTGGTCAGCGTTGGCACTTTCAAATTAGCAACCACTGCACTTAGCAGCAGTCATTGTTCTCCTTGCATAGTCCCTTTAAAGAATTATGCACCAAACTAAATCATTCAATTATAGAGATAAGCAATATAGTTTAGTGATCCATAGGTGTGACTGCTAATCCGTAATGGCTCCACAAAGCAAGTTCCTTGACTTGGGAAGATCTGCCCCTAGGCTTCCGACCATTTTTTACTCTCCAAGAAGCTACTACCAAAGAAACCTGCCTAACCTGAAACCTACAGATTCACACTTTTAACCAGCTCATTCTTGGCTAATGAAACATCACCGTGTGCTTATCATCCCGATCATTTATCACATGGTTAACCTCTCCATCAAACAGTGTCTTTGCCTGACCCATTGCAAAAATATCTAGTCACTCCTCTGTTCAAAAAGGCTAGTTAGTCCACTGTCCAATTTGTTGCTTATCATGAGTCTAACATACTGGAAAAATGCATTGTCAAGCAATTGCCCTCTTTCCCAGACATTCATCAATTACTGTGCACAATACAATATGAGTATAGACTAAGGTAGCCCTTATAGGCTTCAGTGATGACACCCTTGAATTTATCAACCAATGACCAGCCTCTTTTTCAGAATGTTGGATTTCTCAGTGTCCCCTGAGACAGCTGAACATTGTAGGTTACTAGTGCTTTCCCTCAAAGGCCACCGACAGCACTATTAGTGGTTTCAACCCTTTCTAAGTAAGCGTGCTCAGCGGGATAAACTTGTGCTATTTAGATCTAAGACCAGTAGTTTCAGTTTGTGGATTGACTCCGGGTTCAACTAGGTTTCCCATTGTATTTTTAAAATGTATGCGCCGCCTTTTGGCTCTTCACACGAAATGGCAGGTGTCCATTCAAACCAATTTTAACCACACACAGGTGTATGTTATGTCTTCTCAGATCCCAGACTTAGGTAAGATCTTGAATACCAGTTAGTGGACATCCAAGAGTGGATATTAATCAGGTAACTTTAATGAAATACCCTAAAGACGAAGCTTATTATATTTGGACGGAAAGGCAGGCCTTAACTCCCATCTGTGCACTGCCCAAACACTTCAACCTAGCCAATTAACATGCTGAATAAAGTCGAAAACCTCAGATGCCACCCTAAATCTATACATTAGCAACTTTTTAGCAAAAGAAAAACTGAAGCTAATTTTTTCCTTACTGCCTGAAAAACAAGTTTCTACAGTAGTCAAAGATTCCGGCTGTCCCTGCTAACTGCTAACTTATCTATTTATATAGCAAGCAAAACCCCATAAAGGTTGTTCTGCGTTAAAGAAAACCAAGCTATTGAGCAATCAACCAAGTTTTCAGTTGCCTGCAGAATACAAGCAGTCAAGATTGTTAGCATGGGTATGAAGCTCAGCTCGACATTGAATTCCACCCTTTGACAGTCTAAAAAGAGAAGACGTGACTACCATAGTGGGTCTGGCAACAGCTTTAGGAACTATAAGGAGCCAAGCATCAGACGCTCTGAGATATCTGGATGTAACATATATGGAATAATTTCCTGTAGAAAAGTAAGGCCCAACCCATTAACAGCACTGTACAACACACATAGACATTTTAACAGTGAATGGTTGGCCGCAGGTAGACACTGGAGCTTGGTAAAGTGGCCAGAGATAGATATCTGACAGGCAGACATGACCAAGGAACAGGCATGCTGCTGAGGTCTGTATGGCTTCATTTAAGAGGTATACAGGAAGGTCAGGACAGAGCGAGGTGCCGCAGTCCATATAGGAGTCACTGACTGCTTAGCTAACTGCGAACTGATAAAAAAAGGTTAAAAATTGTAAACCTTTTTAAAGCATTCTAAAAAAACTGAAGTAATTTTGTTATCAGGGGAAAAAAGTTCAAAGACTGATTAAAAGAGAAGGTTCTGCGCTGTGATCACAGGAGAAGGAGGTCGTCCAGTTTTGAATGACCACCAACTGCAGAATAACAGGACGCTTTCCGCAACAAGAACCATCGTTTTATCAGAATTTTGTTTCAATTAATTAAGTCATCTAATCTATGGCATAATGCAGGCAGCTGTCAAAATGCAGTTGGGAAGATAGAAGATAGAAGGTTTCCATATCCAGCCTGACAGTAATCTGCGTGTCATCTTTTGTCATGGTTTGCACATGGTTGCACTGTCTGAAGTTTCTCAATGGACAACAAAATCTAACTGAAATGTGGCCTGAACGATTGCCAGCAGCAATTCATCCATCATCTTAAGCTGAATAGCATGAGCGTAGAACATACAAGAAAGTCCAAAAGACCAGATGAGAGGGGGTAAGAGGGCCACTGAGAGTGTAGGGTTCAAAGAAAAGCCTTGCAGGACTCTCCAAGTGAGGGAGTGGAATCTGGACTGAAAAGGTGGTGTGATTCACCAGTTCCTACCTCATGTTTATATATAGTAAAGCAGCTCCACCAAAATAATGATGCTCAAGTTATGGGTTGTCTTGGGGGCCAATGCACCCCCAGTTTCTAGTTCAAGCATGGCATTCACTTAAGGTGCACTAAGGCTCACCTGTCGCCTCACCAGATACTAACATGCTTCTTAGGAAGCACCCAAAGTGTACTAAGGTGGAGCCTAGACATCCAGAGGGTCCTCCACCAAACCAACAGCATCTCTTTCTAGCAACTAATGAGAACTACATGCAGGCTACACAGTACAGACCCTTGAGTTTCCGGAACTACTATATTATACAGTACACAAACACCTCATTCTATTCACAATAATTTGCTGACTTCTAAACTCCAGTCTGCAAAGGAATCCAAAAACTGCTCCAGTTCACATTGGCGAGTAAAAGGGCCTTGAGACATGCAGCAATGCACACCTCAGACAGACCCCACCATTGGTGATGATGCAATCTACAAATGCTGCTAACATAACCAAGGATACAGCCCATCAGGGTTAGAACTCATTGGCCTACAGGTATCTGTAAAAATGTATCTATAAATGAGGGATCAAGGAACAAATTCATGGTGCCTTCCTGGACCCATCACTAGAGGTCTATCCATCATTAGTGTTACTGGGGCCCAAGAGTCTTTTGGTCCATCTGCACCTCAATATTTGCTGTATTTCAGTACTTAACCAGGGAACTGGAGGGAGCAGATTTTCCTAGATGCACTAGGGGTCCTGGAATCCTTGCTACACCACTGCCATCCATATTTCTTTACCCATCCACCGCCACAATGCAGGGCTGTGTTTCATTACATCTGTTACCACCAGACTTGGCCACCTACCCCCTTTTTTTTAGCTCAAGGTTCCACGCTTTCCTGCTGGTGTGATAAGTTGGTCTCTTACCACTCTGTTTGGTGTCTGCATCCCATTCCAGTTCTTCCCAGGGCATCCACACGAGCTCCTCTGGCAGAGGTTCCATGGTGGTGGTAATGAGGTTGTTCAGTTCGGGCAACTCTGCTTGATAATCTGGTCCAATATTTATCTGACTGACAAAAGAAACATGCGTTGAGAGGTGGGTGTCCTGGAAGGGCAAACCCTGGGCAATGTGAGTTATCGTGTGGATGGTCGGTCGATCATTCACTCTATTTTGGATTTGGTGCTGATACATGTTAGTTTCACACTGACTCAAGATCGTGCATTGTAAAGTTTAAGAATGTAGAGGCATATTATCAAGAACGGAGTTAAAATTATCGCCGCTTTAGCGGCAGGAAACTGTCGCTAAAGCGGCGATATTGGGCTTGATAATATGCCCTTGTGAATACCCATAGAAGCCCATGCTCTCACCAGAACATGGGCTTCTATGGGAATTTACAAGGGCATATTATCAAGCCCATTATCGTCGAGTTAGCGGCAGTTTCCTGCTGCTAAAACGGCGATAATTTTAACACCTTTCTTGATAATATGCCCCAGAGCACCTTTATTCCCCCTCTTTCCAACCCGGTCACAACTGTCTCCAACCAGTGCAAAGGTTGCCTCGCAGGGGGATGCATGTGTCTAACCTCACAGCACTTCACCGGCCATTGGAGTGGTTTGCTGGCTGCAAAGAGAGATCTGACCAGGTTCATGCGACTTACGGTAAGGCAGCTCCATAAATGTGCCCAGCTTCCTCAAGTTGGATACCATGGGAGCCTGTGATAAAGAAAGAGATTGAGTGGGTGGTCAATAAACACAAACATGTTGCATTTTAGAATATGTCAGCACACTCCAAGGCATATTCGCTTGTCTTTTATTTAACACAGCTACAAGCCTTCCCAAGCTTCTTATACTTATAGGTGCCTAGTCTCAAACTGCAATTTGTAATACTGCAAAATGCTATTCACAAATCTACAGAGACCCCCAACTTATTCCTTTGCTATCTTCTCCTAGCTTTTCTGTACTCTCCTGTCTTTTCCGTTCAGGGATCTCTGCCAGGGTGATAGAGATCTCCGCACACATAAGTATACATTTTTGTAGTAAATGTGGAAGCGGCAAGGCAGAGTAGCTGGAAAATGGGAAATATTTGCTACTAAATGGGAGGGGTTTAGGGAAATGTAAGGACAGGTGAATACAAACACATACCTACAAAAGAACTATTGCTACTAACAACTTACACTCGTAACATAACTATATACTTAAAGGTTTAACCCCCTCCCATGCTCATGACGAGCTCAGCTCGTCATGACCGTTAGAACGCTCACACGCTGGGCTAATTCCCCTGCTATGTGAGCATTCTACAGAAAGGGGGGCCATGAAGAGCTCAGCTCGTCATGAGCACACGACAACCGTGGCTCAAGCACAGGGGCGCTATGTACGCCCCCCTCCCCCAGCACAGCGGGGGAATCAGCCCGGCAGGCAAGGGATTAACAAGCTCAAATGTACTCCAGCCCATCTTTGGAGTAAGTCAAGCACCACACATGGCCACTGATAGGGACTGCTATGCACCCCCATAGAAAACAGATGGGGATAGGCAAATAAAATAACACCCCATAGTACCTCACTGCGGCAGAGATGTCAACATGTATGTTTGATAGGAGTGATACAATTTCTGGGTCCACACCCATATAGTGGAGCAGATCCCAAAGCTTCTTGCAGTTTACCCTTTTGAATGTGGATGTGAGGTCCATAAACGCCAAATGAAGCGATCCAGGCTGGGCAACAGTGTATTTGTTTATAATTAAGTATAGATTAAGGCTTTGGTCGGAGTTGATTTGCCTGGCCTGCAACCATATTGTACCTCTGTAAATATTTCATTTTCGTCTACCCACAACAACAGACTGTCTAAAAGAATCCTCCCAAGAACTTTCACTACTGCATCAATGTGCAACATAGGACGGTAGCACTGTGGGTTATCCCTGTACCCCTTCTTAAAGATCGGAACAATAACAACAGAGGACCATGAAAGTGTGGCTCCCTCCCTCACCCCGGCATTTAGAACCAAGGTCAAAACCTGCCCCAGACCATAATGTTATCCCGAAATAGGTCAGGAGATATGTCATCAGGGTCTGGAGCCGTGTTACATGATAGAGCCTGAATGCCTTGAGCAATTACGTCAAGGGTAAAAACAACATTAGCTCTCCCCAGCTTTAAGCCTCCCTTACCCACCACACCATCAGAGTCCAAAGTATATCCTCCTCAAATGATCCACCAACAGCTGCCCAGAAATATGGTGAGATAAGGTGGGCCCGAAGGCTCAGCAAAACAAGGCTTGCTTATCACCTGCCAATCGAGGGTGCTATCTCTTTATTCGCTGGCTAGGCCAAGCGCCTCCCATGCTGACTTGCGTAAAATATACTTGGAACTTTTAAGTATTCTTTCTGGCACTGAGCAACATGCTCCCTCTCTCTAGGAGACTGTTTAAGAGCAGCTTTCGAGAGGTGAAGACTCTTAGAGTAATCTTGGTCAACCCATCTAGGATGATCTAATCTGGATTTTGTTGCTGGGACCCAGAGCAGTGACGAATACCTACAAATGCACTCAGAATCGCCTCACGCGAGGCACTCGTATCCAAACAAGTTGATATCTCCCACCGACACTTGGTAAAGAGTGACTGGTTTAATTCCTTTGGATCTACGAGTGACTACGTCAAGCGTCTATCTTGATCTGAAAGGGTAGGCTCGCCCTGTGTCACTACCAGTGGTTTAATCCCACCCTTACTCCCCAGTAACTAGTGACAAGGGGTTGTGGTCACTTAAAGGGCTGTGAATTATATTAAAACTTGAAATAAATAAGAACAAAGAAGTTGAAACAAAAATAAAATCTATTATTGATGCACAGCCCCTCACTCTAAATGTGGGGGTAAAAGGGAGGTTATTCGAATTTACTAACTTCTCTAGGGCAAAAATCAAGTTATAAGTGTGTAAAAAAGTGTTAAGCTCACTACTTTCTGATGTGTGTGCCATATGGAGTCCATCTGCAATCATGCATCTCGGGTTAACATTATCTGGGGCTCAAGAGCTAATACATAGATGACAGTTAAATTCACCTACTAAAACAAGCTTCTCCCGACCCACACCATGTCCCTCCAGGGAGTTAATAGCAGAACAGAAGCTGGGGAGGTTAGGTGTCCCGTATAATACTGATTTTTCGTTATAATTGTTAAACAAGAGGATAGGTGTGGAACCAGGAACATGCAGCTTAAGGGCCTGAAACAGGTGTGAACCCCACTTAAGATCTTTAATGTAGTCACAAGGCTCTAGTGACACAAAAATAACCAAACCCTCTTTAGCCCTCCCAGATGCTGACGCAACTTCAGGGGAAACATAAGTTTTATAACCTTCAAGGAAGAAAAGATTGCTGTCTTCCCAAGCTTCCTGCAGACAAATCACATGATATGTCTTAACAGCACCCACTTGCTATCATTAAACTTTGCCAACAAACCTGTGACGTTCGAAGATAATAGCCTCAATGCCTTCCCGTTGCTAGTTGGAGTATTCAAATCGGGAGCAAAGGCACAGTCGGTAGCAGGGATATCTTTAGTACATTGAGTCAATCCCAAGATTCGAGACTGCTCAAGGGTGTAAATCTATTACCCAGCGTCAGGGGTGTAGACACCTGTGGAATCGGAGTAGAGCGTTCATGACAAGCCGTTCCACCCTGTGTATCCATGAGGACTTGCATACAATCTCCGGCTTATAGAGTTACCCAGAGGGAGCAACAGGATGTCAGGCAATTTGGGTAATTTAATGGAGCCTAATCTGGTCAGGATACGCGCAGCTATAGCAGTTTATTGAAATTAACCGCCACACAATCATCTGCCCATCTCTTAACATCCGGTCCCAGCCAACCCACCCTCCTGACCATGATAATTGAATCATAAGTTTCCATGCCCAGGTTAGAGTTAGCCTTCTACGAGTGCACCGCACCACCTTGTTCTTTAATATCCCAAATGTTTCTGGTGTAGAATTGTTGTGTGGGGGAGCATTCCCTAACACTACCACATATAGGGTTGCTTCCGGGGCAAGTTAATTACCAGCCCAGGCCAAGATGATGATGAATGGGTTGCTAAAGGGGGGCAAAGACCCATCGAGGAGGTAGTAGGACTTGGGTCTGTGCGTGGAGCAGTAAGAGATAGCCTATGTAGCCGCGGTGGTGGAAGGGCCAACTCCTCTGGGTTTGCTACAGGACATTGAAACCATGCTGGGCCTGTGGTGAGAGACCTCGCTTCAACTGGAGGCCTCAACTCCTTGTGTAAAGCAACTAAGGCTTTCAGCTGACCCGGATCTGCAAAATATTTGCTTCAACTGATACGAACTGTACAGAGATTGAATCTAGCTTCATGTTCCCAGTCAGCTAAAGTCCCCAGGGTGGACAACCTGAGGATGAACAGGCTGGTCTACAGATTGGGGACACGATGATGGCTCCATCCAGATCCACACAGTGACTAAAACAGCTTTCTGTTTAGGAGCAACCACGTGCCCTCTGTGCTTGCATATAGGGCTAATAGAGGGGGTTAGATCAGTGTTTGTCCCCTGGGCGCCATCCTTCCTATTAGCACACCATAGTGTCGAGGGGAAATCCTCCTGTGACACTTCTTGATCAAGTCCCCGTGAGCGTACTACAGGCAAGAATCAATGGATGTAGTGGGAATCTCTGTAGGGCTGCAAATGCGTAGCGCAGTCGATGCTGGGGCGCTCTCTGGTCAAGGACAACCACCTCTCAACTAGCTCAATTTCTTTAGATACCACACTCCCTGCCCAAGAGAGAAATCCCTTAATGGTAGCCAGCCTAGGGAGACTCTGGGGGGCTTTGGGACATAAGCAGCTGCTTTTCGTTTCCACATCTTGAGGAAGTAGAGTAAAAAAGATACAAGAGAGACACAACACGCTAACGCACGGCCCTTTGCAGTATTGTAAATACAACTTTCTTCCCAGCCAATGAGTATGTAATTGTTCAATGGTAAAGTCTGCGAGTAATGCAAGGGGTGCTGCCGGTCAGAAAAGGGCCGCCACAAGAAAGAGCCACAAGTGTCCACCTGCTCTCAAGGAAGGGGTCAATGAAGGTGAAAAAGAATAAAGAAAAAAGGGGACAGGCACAAACACCATCAATGGAGGAAATCCATGTACGTAACAGGCAGCCCCAAGCCACACTAACCAAGAATGCCCTGTGATGTCACATCAACAAGCCCAGGGGGGTGGCCCGCCCCGACTCTTCCTGGTGCAGGACGGGCCCGCCCTTGGCCTAGGCTTTGCCCGGTCATGTCCCACGAAGTAGGGAGCATGTGGGTGTTTTATAGCGCGATGACCACCTGCAGGAGGGGCAGGATGAGTGTGCTGCCTCCACGACCGTCAGAGTCACAGTAGCAGCTGACACGGAATGAGGGTGGAGGGGAAAAATATATTTTAAAAACAGACTTACTTTATCCGCTGGAGGCGTCTCTCCTCTACTTCTCCGGCGAGTCCCTAAACCACGAAGCACCCAGGATCCCCATAGCCAATCACAATGCTGCAATGCAGCATTGTGATTGGTGTGAGCACCGTGGATCGGTGCTCAGATGGAGACTGGGGGCCTGGGCACTTTCCCCACCAGGCTGTGTAATGCAGCCTGGTGGGGATCATGAAAAGTGCGCATGACTGTTTGGCCGGGCCAAGACGGCCGGCCAAGTAATTATGCAAACTTCAATTGTGCAAGCCACTCCTCTCCCTGTACATCTTGCCCTGCCCTGCCCTAACCCAGCCCCAAACCTGTGTAAAATAAAATGATAATAACTATGTTATTATCATTTTACTTTTCCTGCTCAAAGAGCAGTGGGGCTATGCTCCTCTGCCTTAGCGGAGGAGCCGTCCCAGATAAGTCTACTGGGACACGTAGTCCATCTAGAAAGGTCCAGAGCAAACCCTACGCAGCGGAAAGAGTGTGTGCGCATTTTAGCGCGATGACCAGCAGCAGGTGTGGCAGTATGAGGGAGCTGCCTCCATGACCCTCTAAGTCAACTGGGACATGTAGTCCTTCCAGCAATGTCCAGAGAAAACAGACACAAAAGCATCTCAAGATACCAGCAGCATTTTATAAAAGGCCTTGACACACCAACATATCAAATTCAGAACACTCATACCATATCTCTGCAACATTCAAACTAAACAAGCACATTCCAAACTTTGCCACTGTACCCATTAAAGAATACATCATTGCCTAACTACTGCTATGTTACTTTTTTAGCACTGTACACACATAAGCACTCAAAATACAAGTTTACTAACAGAAACTCCATCACCGACTTAAGATACCAACTCCAGGCATAAACACCTAACCAACTTGGGATACAGACTCCAGGCATAAACACCTCACCAGCCAATTTACTAATTGCAGAGCATTATTATCCATCAACCCAAAGCATTTTTACACCCCAGAACTTTCAGTCTTACACATGACACATACAATATCAGTAGATGGAACACAGAGGAGGAGCACAGCTCTTTCAGTTAAAGTCAGTCCTGAACATGTGAGGTTCCCACACCCAGGCCCTCTCTTCAATATCCCTCATATCATTCCCCTTTTACTGAACCAAGTAGATAGGATTGTGTACCTGGTCTTCGTAGAGTTTTTTTCAAGATGCTTTAATAATTTATTCTCTAGATCCTCTTCCATTTTCTTGGCCTTCTCCATTTCTCCAGTATTGGTAGTCAGTTTCCATTTTTAAGGATTGCAAATTCCACTCCTGCCCCTTCACTTCAGATTATTTTAGGTATTGTCTTTCTTGTTTGGACACTTCTAATCAACTACAAAAGGACCCCTTTCAGATGAGTGCCTTCATTCCTTCTTGCATCACTGAATGGAAAATGCATAACCAACCATTTGGCCTTTGATACCAGACAAACCCTGCCTGGCGAATCTCGATTTGAGAGAATTCCAAAAAAGACAAAGGGGCATATTATCAAGGGATTTATCTCCGCTTTTTTGGCTTTAAAAGCCAAGAAAGCGGAGATAAAATCATCTCCCTATTAGCAACAGGGTGCTAACATGCAAATTCGCATGTTAGCACCCTTTTTCTCCACGCTTCCCCTTGCATCTCTAATGAGATGCAAAGGGGGCGTTCCTGAGAAAAATAATAGGAGAAATGTTGTTAAGCGACATTTCTCCTATTATCAAGGATTTCGCTAACCCTGTTAGTGATAAAAAAAGCAGCGCTAACCGAGGTTAGCACTGCTTTTTTTACACCTGGTATTTTCCTGACTTAGCCATGATATCCTATGGAAGGTGGATATCATGGCTAAGTTTGTGAGCCCCTATCATCAAGATAACGCCAAACTTCGAGAGATTATCGTTGGTTTTCCAGCGATAATCTCTCATTTGGCAGTTAGCGTGAGGATGTTTATCACTTCTGAGATAAACCTTGCTAATAGCAAGTTATCTCTGCGATAATTCCCGGCGATGCTTAGCATTAAAAAATTTGTTGCTAAGCATCGTTAGCGATAAATATCGCTAATCGTTGGTAATATGCCCCAAAATTCCTTTCCAAAAAAACATCTTATAGTACAAACATGAAAAAGAAACAGAAAAGGTGGAAACAAGGATTAAAGAAACGCCCTTTTTCCTATATCTACAGAGGCCTGGACAGGAAGGAGCAAAAGAGTACACAGAAGAAAACTGAATAGAAGCACAGGTAAGTAGGGAAAAGATCTGCTGGGTTTTTGTGTCACTGGCCCTGGAAATGAATCTATCTCCTCCAGTTGCATGCATCTCCTTATGTTGCTCCCAAGGTCAATGTTTATGTCCTCGTATGGATAGGTGTACATAGGTATGGTTCTATGGGCTCATGGCACTTTGTGTGGTGTGAGGAATCTAATGGAATTTTATTACAAAAGTGTTCAGCTGCTGCGATCCAAGAATTACATATGCTCTGCCTGGCCTTGTTAATGGATGTGCTTGAAATCTTATGTTAAAGCTGTATTCTTCTACTCAATTTATAGTGATACATAGCTTTTTTTTATTCATCTCTTTGGTTATGTTTGTCTGCAATATAAGCATTTTTTACTGGCAGACGTAGAGCTGTAGCTACTTTTGTTTCCTCCATGATTGGAAAACTATGTTGGGTAGTGATAGGAGGAGGGAGGTTTTTCAGTGCCTAATCTAAATTTTAGCCCAAGATCAGACACAGGAATCTTCGATGAAATGATCCACTACATACTTCACAGGCGCCTTTTTGACCTGTAAGTATGACATCGACCGAATTTCAGGAGAAACTGGAAGATGATTCTTTATCTCCTCCCTGGTCCAAATTGAGGTTCAGGGTCCTGGCCTAAAGCAGGTCTATGAGATGCCTCTATTTTGAACATACCCGAGGCAGCAGGCCAACATACTTTCCTTACCTTTTCAGTATGTGGATATCAAAACCTGCATGGGCCTGCAAAGCTGTGAAAGTCTCCTTGTAAAAATAAATGATGCCTTCTCCTGATTTTACTTTTAATAGGTTCTATGTAGGTCGCAACGCTCTGTTTCCTTGGACAACATAGCAAAACCATAGCTGTTCCAATAGTGCATCACATAGGAATGTTAGCAGTTGAAAATCCTTCCAGTTTCTCCTCATTGATTTTCCAAGCGCCCAAGTCAACATGCGGATCTTGTGTATAGGCATGAATCTCCAGAGAGCAGATGGTTCTGAAAGATCGCTCTTGAGTAAAAAGATAACTGCCATGCATAGTATACAATGAGGTTATTGCCTCCAATAGTGCATAAGCATTGCCTCCGTTAATATCTATTTAGGCTCTTTGTGGGTCCATGGTTCTAGTTATTTGGACAGAAAACCTGACATCTGTCCAGTTTGAGTCTTGTGATCGTCCCACGGGCAGGATGAGTTCCAAATGCAACAATCCTATGGGTTCCGCTTGAGAAATTAGTAGGCTGGGAACCAGTGCAAGCCCAGAGCAGAAAGAGATTTGCAAATGAACTTTGATAAGGGCGATATAGTCAAAGGTTACTATAAATATCTAAAGGATACAGTAAAGAATCATCTATGCAATCTTGGCACACAACGGTGAGTGCATTATCAAAACTGAAGTAGGCAACCTTTAAGGCGAGGTGCACTCCTTCAGTTGAATGGCACCTTGATTAACAGTACAACTTTATCAAAACAATGATTCCTTTGCACAAAGTTCACATTTAACTACACTTCAATATATCAGCCAATTATATGCACCAATGTAAAACATAGGTGTGGTCTCCATCAAAACAGTGTTTTGCAGTGGTGTGTACCAGTTGTATACCTGCAACACCGTTCCAACCAATTTGGCAAATGTTTCTACGCCGGGTTATCGGAATGCACCTTATCACCAATTTGTGAAACATGCATATTAACTTTAACTAATTCTTATTCTAAAGGATTTTTAGCGTTAATGAAAAGTATCAATAGTTGTATCAAAGGTAGTGTTCTAGATGGCTTCCCTTAATTTTAGATCACGCCCCGGCTTCGAGACACAAACTGATTCCTACCTTAAGCAAGTTAAAGTAAAGGAGTATCAGTAATCCTGAAACCAAACTCTCTTTTTTCTGGCCTGAGGCCACTAAGAGGATCTCCTTAGTTTCCGGACTGCTGCTACCTTTTGGGTAGCCTAGCCCAAAGTGATCCAAAGGTTTATTCCACACGGAAGATATCGAAATAGTGAAATAGAGGAGTTCTTATGAAAATATTATGCTAGCTTGCAGGCTCAGGATTTGAGTGTCACTATGCGGGAAGCAGAAGATTATCTAGCAGGTTGCATACCACCGTCACTAGATCAGGACCTATTAGTGGGACTTGCCTGGTAGATGTTAAACTTTCAGTGACTATTCAGGGCCTACGAAATGGAAAAGCACTCAGGACAGAGGGTATCTTAGATTAGTTGTAAAAAGCTTCTTCAAGGTTACTTTCTCTCTGCTTTTGGATGTGATTAATCTTGCTATAGCAGAGGGCGAGGTTCTGCCTTCATGGCATAAGACTGTTGACTGTCTTCATGAAAAGATTGTGTCTGCCAAACTGTCTTGTTCCTCATTTCATTCATTGTATCTTATGAGCTGTAGGTCACAACAATAAGCTACAAAATTTTCAGTGTCCAATGTATGTCAAATGTTACCCTTAAAGTGGGTGAGAGCACCAAAATGTATCTGGCATAAAATAACTTTAACACTCTGAAGATATCGGGACGTTCTCCTATTTGGAACAATACATTTGTTCCCTTCTCTTACATGAATGCGATCCCTAAAAAGTGACAATATCTCAAGATCGAGATTCTAGCTAATTTATTTGATGGTAATGGTTTTCACACCTTTGAAAACGTGCAATCTAGTTTTATGATTTCTAGGCACAATATTTTTTAATATTTGCAATTGTCCTTATAATTTACCCAATGAGCCACTGTACTGGAACAGGGGGTGAGTGCCTTATGGAGTGGAAATCTCATTTCATTTGCAGGGGTAGATTATTATCACGTGTAGAGCGCACCCACACATAATCATTTACTGTTTTAACGTGAAATGTTAGAATTGTGAAATGTGTCAACCTGGATACGTCACGTATTTTAGGCTATAGACAGTGATATGAAGAATTAATGTAGAAAATGAATGCTACCAGCAGAAAATGTTAACATGGAGAACTTGTGTTGTGCAACTGGCAATTATTTGTGTATTAAATGTGTATTTGTATGGGATTTATAAAGTGCCGGAATCACCCCAGAAGAGGTATCTCCGCGCTGTGGCTTATTAGTTATGACATTCCATACGAAGGTTAATGCATTAATTGAAATTGCATGAATGTTTATGTGAATTCGTAAACTTTACATGGTGCGTTCTTATGTTAACTGAAATTGTAGGCCTGAAATGCAGATCCCTGACAACTCTCAATTTAGAATTATTAGTTAAATTTCATGTGTGCTGTGTAATCTGTTCTCTCTAAAGTTTCTGTATTGCAGGTGAAGAAGCGCTCTTTTAGGCAGAATAATGTCTTTGTTTTACTAGCTGGGCAAGGGGAGGGGAAGTTACAATTGTGTGGTTTGAGTCGATAAAGGAAAGACGTTACGATTCACATAGGGGAACGTCTGGGAACTAAGGACAAATTGTAGCGAGAAAGGTAAACAGTCGTAGAAAAGTACATCCAGGACTGTACCCAGTGTGGATGGCGTGACCAAAGTGCATCATGGGAGTGCTCCCTGTGGATAATTGATTGTTGGAACCAGGGAAAGAGACCCACTTCTTTCTTGTCTTCAGAGAGGGCACATCTTAGAACAAGCTTTTTCTTTGCAATGGTAGCTTTATGCTACTTGACCCATTTTTAATAATTTTTTATTTTACGGAGTTTTATATAGCACGAACTAGACCCGAACTGAATTGGGTATCAGAGCGCTTTACATAGCACCAGTTACGTTACATGAGGACACGCATTCATTTTAGGCACGGGGAGATTAAGTGATTTGCCCAGAATCACAGGAGGTTTTTGGCATCGTTACCGAGACTCGAACCCAGTTCCCCAGGTCCGAGGTCAAGCGCCCTAGCCGTTAGGCCAGCTCCTCTCCCATTGATAGTGGAGAGACTTCTTAGGAAGAATCCTCACACTGACACCTTATATCTGATTCCTTGGGAATGCTTATGCAGGGTTGTTCACCTTATTGTTAGAGTAGGGCTAGATTTAATGTTTTTAACTCACCAACCCTTGATGCAGGGAAATTAGGGGTTATGCTTTCTGATTTTCTTTATTCTACTTCTTGAATTAATAGTGTTGTTTATGCTACACAATCTAACCTGGAGGCACAGATTTGGTTTCATGCTAATTCCTTTGTACTTCTCGACCCTCGTGTTAAGGTGTCTCTAAGTCCAGTTGTTTTTGGTTTTGTAGTAAACTAACTAACCTTATGAAGTTGTCTGTGGGTTATTATGTATTGAGGAGAGTTATTGACCAAATGACAGTTTTCTTACGACTTTTCTACCATTTACACTTTCATGCTGTGAAAATTAACCATTGGAGTGTGACTTTCGAACAGGTCTACAACCTATGGGCCCGGCCCTTTCATGCCTCTAGACTTGTATTCATATCATTAGCTCCAAAATGGCAGATGCAAAAAAATTTTTTTTTTTAAATGCGAGGCAGTCCCCTTTTCAGCAAAGCGGAAATCAAAAATGCATTTCTGTCAACACTCAGCCAAACGGCTCAGTTATATGTTTTGTCAGGGGCCAATTACACAGTTGTTTCCTGTATATCCTACGAGGCAAATTGTCCAATACGTGGTCCTATATTTGTGAAGAGCAGAGTCCCTTTTCTGCCTCTACAGATTCTTATTATATAGCCAAATGAAAATAAACCAAGTAAAAGCCGAAAATGTCTTGTGGCAGTTGTGCAACTCCTAGTAGTAGCTTCAATACTGGTAGCTGTTGGAGGTTGCACTAAGCCTTACATTCCACTATGGAGCAACAACAACAGTATTGACTAATAACAAGTCTGGTAAATGGTAGGATGCACAGTAGATGAAAGCAGGGACTAGGGAACCTGTGGTCAAGCACAATCTTCCATTATACAGCCCTGAAGAAGAAAATGAATGGCACTCACCATTCTTGACAATGTTTATTGGTTGTTTTCATTTCATCTTTCAAGTTCAGCTCAGTAGGTCATACGTGGCTGATAATGGACATTTGACAGAAGTCTTTTTCTTAGCTGAATGAAGTTCTTCAATAGGCAATTAGACAACCTTCTCTTTGTTTTATGTGTCCTTTATCATTACCATGTCTGTCATTTGATTGTGTGTCTTAAGGCCTCGGCTCATAAGTCTTCTGAAGCTGTGGCCTGAGATTACCTGTTTAGTAGTGGTTGCATCAGCGTTCTGGATTAGCTGGTGGTTGATGGCTGAATATCCTTGTAGAGGTTTGCTGTTTCCCAAAGTTGTATTTTCCTTGTCAGGGTACGTTCATCCTAGGTTCAGGGCCCCGTTCCTTTCCCAAACGATTATCCTTTTAGAGGTTTCATGAAGTACACACACATCTCCCTTTTGTCTAAGATGGTTTTTAAAATCTTGATATTTTATATCTGCAACTCTTTGTCGAACCCCTCGTTCAAGGTTGAGGAGAACCTCCATATTCCTGATCTACTGAAGGTTCTTTGGTTCTCTTTGAGCTGTACATCAGACTACATAGGGCACAAAGTTGAATAAAGGTTCCACTGACCACTGGATTGGGTTGTTTCTTCTCAAGTGTTATGTGATGAAGGAAAAAACTAACATCAGCGATTTGCACTAATGAATTCATGGCCAAAGGGACACCTAGGGTCTTTACCTGATCTATTCCAAACAATGAAATGTATAAAACGTTCACCTGAGTTGTGCCAAAAGCCTTCTATAAATACTAGAGGGCAAAGTTGCTCTGCTGAATTGTGTGAAAGGGAGAGCAGAACAACACCATATCTACTAGGAGATGGCGGTGTTTCCCTCTATCCCTGCGCTGGCGCCCTTTAGGCTACCATGTGCCAGTGCACACACCCTTGCACCATGGTGCAAGTGTGTGTGCGTTCTGTAAAGTATAGGTTTTGTACCGAAGGAGCACCTTCTAGTATAAAAACTATGCTTTCATACTTTTCCAATTTTGTATATGTGCTCTATTGTGCAACTTACTTGCAAGGCTAGAAAAATATGAAGAATTTAAAAGTTGCTCCACTGTCACACCTGCCTCGAGAAGGTATACAATTCTGGGACAAATGCCAGTCTAGCAATGTTAATAGATGTAGATTTGCGTCAAACCCCATTGGTTGTTGTTTGAGAACTCCCATGTACCACAAATGATAAAACCACTTGTCACAAACTAGCGCTTAGTGCTATTTTTGTTACTTTGGGCAAATTTCTAACGCAAGTCATGATTTGCTTTAGAAAGTGTGGCATTTATTTGTGATGCAAACCCAGCACAAAGTATTAGTAAATCTTGACCTAAGTGTTGATTATCATTGCCGGACAGCTGCCCAGTTCCAGCAGGCCATACTAAAGGGCGGGTAGAACAATTGCCGAACTTCATTCTGACTCCACTTAACCTTTAGATCATGCTTTGAAAACTATTCATGTGCAGGACTGAAGGGAATGGTTTGTAAATAATATTTTTGTAAGTATAAAATAAGCTTATGAAGACACGTATGCCCAAATAAAGATCAACAATTCAAACATCAGTACATCATAATAAAACATTTGACACATCAATATCATTTATAAAACTTTCACATGTAAACGGTGCAAATCCTTCTTTAACAGTCCTAACTTTTATTGAAGAATACAAAAAAACCTCAAATCATGTTTCTGTTCATTTAAACATACGAGAGTAAATGCATTAATGTGTCAGGTATATTTGAACTCTATTAGCATTTTAACATATAAAGATTAACAATACTTTTTCATGATCCTTAATCCTGAATATCAGCTAGTAAGTTATAAAGTTGAAAGGTCTAACCAACCTGCTCCCGTATTGTTCAATGATTTCAGATATCCGATGCATATGATAGAAGAGGATGAAGAACTAATAGGCACATGCATCAAAGGATTTTGCGATCGCAAACGGTGCGAATCGCAAAAATCTGCCGTTTGCGATTGCAAAATCTGCTTTTGCAATGCATGAAGGGTCAAGGCCCTCGCAATTTAAGAATTCGCAAATATTTGCGAATTCTCAAATTGCAATTGCATGTAAGGAATCGCATTTTGCGATTCCTTAAATGCAATGCATGAAACTTGAAAAAATTGCAATTTCGCAATTAAGGGGAGCAAATTATCATGAGGTTGAACCTCATGATAATTTGCGAAAACCTTGAAAAATTCACTTTTGTGCATTTTTCAAAGTTTCATGTTGTGCACACAAATGCCCTACGGGCATGTGTGTGCACAACATATGTGCACAGATTGATTTCAGGGGTGCAACAGGGTGTCCTTTGGACACCCTTGCACCCTTGAAATCGCAGTCTCAATTTGCGATTCGCTAATTGCTAATCGCAAATTGAGAATGTCTTCCCATTCATTCCTATGGGCCTCTAGGCCCATAGGAATGAATGGGGAGGTATTCCTTAATTGCGACTCGCAATTTGCAAGTCGCAATTAAGGAATATTAAGAAATCGCAATTTATTTAGCGATTTCTTGACGCATTGCATTTTGCAATTCCTTAATTGCGATTCCTTATTTTTTGCAATTAAGGAATCGCAAAATGCAATATTGATGCATGTGCCTGTAAGATTTCTATCATTACTAGGAGATGGCCTGAACTACACTAACAAAAGGGTGCAAACAGCTAACCACAACGAGATGCAAACTTCATAACACATACTCCCAACCAACGCAAGAAACCAACTTCTGAGTGCATACCCTACTATGCCAAAATCTGTCCTAAACCACGAACACCATGGGGCACATGTATCAAGCATTTTTGTCTTCGCAAATAAGCTGATTCACAGAATCGCCCCATTTGCGAACGCAAAAAAAATGCTTTTCAGATGCAGCAAACCCTATTTTGCAATCCGGTAACCTGTTACCAAATAGTAAAATGGGTTTGTGATGCATTATTCGGATGGGGCGTGTTTAGGGCGTCCCTTCCTAATACCAAATCGCATTATTATGTGCGAATGTTTTGTGACCGAAATGAGGTCACAAAACATTCGCATTTTACCACCTGCTTCAAGTAGGTGGTAACCCATTCCCCTTTGTGAATGTTTGTAAAGGCATTTTTTAAGAGCAAGCAGTGGTCCCACGGACCACTGCTTGCTCTTAAAAAAAAACCAGAAAGGAAAACTTTTCATTTTTATTTTTGTAAAACATCCCGTTTTCCTTTGAGAAAAACGGGCTGCTTTACAAAAAAAGATTGCTTTATTTAAAAGCAATCATCAATCAATCAATCAATCAATCAATCAATCAAAGCATTTGTATAGCGTGCTACTCACCCAGAGGGTCTCAAGGCGCTTGGGGAGGGGGGTCCGCTACTGCTCGAACAGCCAGGTCTTGAGCTGCTTCCTGAAGGCGAGGTGGTCCTGGGTCAGGCGGAGGTGGGTCGGGAGGGAGTTCCAGGTCTTGGCGGCGAGGTAGGAGAAGGACCTTCCCCCGGTGGTGACTCTTCGGATGCGGGGAACGGCGGCGAGGGCGTGGCCGGTCGATCGAAGCTGGCGTTTGGGAGCGTAGAAATTGAGGCGGCTGTTGAGGTATCCTGGTCCTTGGTTGTGCAGGGATTTGTGTGCGTGGGTGAGGAGACGGAAGGTGATTCTCTTGTTGACCGGGAGCCAGTGCAGGTCTCGCAGGTGTCCGGAGATGTGGTTGCGGCGGGGGATGTCCAGGATGAGCCTTGCTGAGGCGTTCTGGATCCGCTGGAGTCTCTTCTGGAGTTTGGCGGTGGTTCCGGCGTAGAGGGCGTTGCCGTAGTCCAGTCGGCTGGTGACGAGGGCCTGGGTGACCGTCTTCCTGGTCTCGGTGGGGATCCACCGGAAGATCTTGCGTAGCATGCGTAGGATGTTGAAGCACGACGAGGAGACGGCGTTGACTTGTCTGGTCATGGAGAGGGATGAGTCCAGGATGAAGCCCAGGTTGCGTGCGTGGTCTGTTGGTTTGGGTGCGCTGCCCAGGGCGGGGGGCCACCAGGAGTCGTCCCAGGCGGAGGGTGAGGATCCCAGGATGAGGACTTCCGTCTTGTCCGAGTTCAGTTTCAGGCGACTGTTCTTCATCCATTCGGCTACCTCCTTCATCCCTTCGTGTAGGTTGGCTCTGGCGGTGGCGGAGTCGTTGGTGAGGGAGAGGATCAGCTGGGTGTCGTCGGCGTAGGAGATGATGTTGAGGTTGTGCTGTCGTGCGATGGCTGCGAGTGGACTCATGTAGATGTTGAAGAGGGTTGGGCTGAGCGAGGAGCCTTGAGGGACGCCGCAGATGACTTCGGTGGATTCTGATCTGAACGGGGGGAGGCGGACTCTCTGTGTCCTTCCGGCGAGGAAGGAGATGGTCCACTGCAGCGCCTTCTCCCGGATTCCGACGTTGCTGAGGCGCTGTACTAGGGTACGGTGGCAGACGGTGTCGAAGGCCGCGGAGAGGTCTAGGAGGATGAGGGCCGCTGTTTCTCCGTTGTCGAGCAGAGCTCGGATGTCATCGGTGGCTGCGATCAGGGCGGTCTCGGTGCTGTGGTTGGCCCTGAAGCCAGACTGCGAGAGGTCGAGGGATCCATTTGTCTCGAGGAAGGCGGCCAGCTGCTTGTTGACGGTCTTCTCGATAACTTTTGCGGGGAACGGGAGCAGCGAGATGGGTCGGTAGTTCTTGAGGTCGGAGGGGTCGGCTGATGGCTTCTTTAGTAGGGCGCTGAGTTCGGCGTGCTTCCAGCTCTCCGGGAAGGTAGCGGTGTCGAAGGAGGTGTTGATGATGTCCCGCAGGTGGGGTGCGATGACAGCGTCGGCCTTGTTGAAGACGTGGTGAGGGCAAGGGTCAGTCGGAGATCCGGAGTGGATGGTGTTCATCGTGCGGATGGTGTCTTCGGTGCTGATCGGGGTCCAGGCGCGGAGGGTGGTGGTGGGGGGCGGTGGTTCGGTCATGGCGTGCGTCGGTTGAGTGCTGAAGCTGTTGTGTATGTCCGTGATCTTGTCGTGGAAGTAGGAGGCGAGGGAGTTGCAGAGGTCTTGCGAAGGGGTGATGTCGTTGTTTCCGGCGTTGGGGTTGGAGAGCTCTTTGACGATGTTGAAGAGTTCCTTGCTGTTGTGTGCGTTGTTGTCCAGTCGTTCCTTGAATGCAGTTTTCTTGGTGGCATGGATCAGTTGGTGGTGTTTTCGGGTGGCGAGCTTGAGGGTAGTCATGTTGTCCGGTGTTGGGTCTCTGCGCCAGGCTTTCTCAAGGGCTCTGCAGTTCTTCTTCGAGTTCTTGAGTTCGTCAGTGAACCATGGGGCTTTCTTGCTGCCGGGTCTGTTAGGCGGGGTCCTCAGAGGGGCGAGGTCGTCTGCGCAGTCGCTGATCCATATCGTGAGGTTGGTGGCCGCTTGGCTGGGGTTGGCTGCGCTGGTGGGTGGGTTCTTGCTCAGGGAAGTTGCGAGTTGATCGGCTGTGATCTTGTTCCAGCTTCTGCGTGCAACCTGTTGCTGGTGATGGTGGATCGTGGTCCTTTTGAAGCTGAAGTGGACGCAGCTGTGGTCCATCCAGTGGAGTCCGGTGGCGTGGCTGAAGGCGATGTCCTTGCTGGAGGAGAAGATGGGGTCGAGAGTGTGTCCGGCGTAGTGGGTGGGGGTGGTCACCAGTTGCTTGAGTCCGAGGTTGGCGAGGTTGTCCAGCAGGGTGGTGGTGTTGCGGTCGTTGTTGTTCTCCAGGTGGAAGTTGAGGTCCCCGAGGAGGATGTAGTCAGCGGAGGGGAGGGCATGCGGGCTGACGAAGTCGGCGATGTCCTCGCTGAATTGTGTGCGTGGTCCCGGGGGTCTGTAGATGAGGGTGCCTCTGAGGGTGGTCCTGGGGTTGATGTGGATCTGGAAGTGCAGGTGCTCGGCGGGTGCGAGGGTGTCGTCCGTGTTGGTCGTGATGCGGATGGAGTTACTGTGGATGATGGCGATGCCTCCTCCTGTCTGGTTGATGCGGTCTCTCCGGATGATCTTGTAGCGGTCCGGGATGGCGATGTCGGGCGCTGAGGAGGCGTTCATCCAGGTTTCCGTGAGGAAGGCGACGTCTGGGGTTGTGGTGTCGAGCAGGTTCCAGAGCTCGACGGCGTGTCTGTGGACGGAGCGGGTGTTGAGCAGGATGCACTTCAGGTGGCTGTTGCTGATGCTCGTCGAGGTCTTGGGCACTGCTGGAGTGGTGCAGGTCCGGATGCAGGTGAACTTGCAGGCGTTGCAGCAGAAGGGTCCGTGGGTGCGTCTCGGGGTGGCTCGGTAGCAGCCCGGGAGTCTGCCGGTGTTGAGAGCGTAGAGGTCGGTGGCGGCGTAGGTCCGGCGGGAGGGCTGGTGACTGCGGGGGACAGGGGTCCTGGCACTGGGCGTGGTCCAGGCGCGGACGGGCGCAGACGGGCTTACCTTTGGCGCACCTTCGGCGCTCATGAACATGATGGTCTGCAGACCCTAGCAGGACACCATCCCTGTGATTTTTGCGATTCATAGGGGGGTCACAAATTGCGACCTACCTCATTAATATTCATGAGGTAGGTCCCTGGCAATCCCCTAGCAAATGCAGAAAGTGTTCAAAACACTTTCATGCATGCCGTTATGTGATTTCCTAATTGCGAATTGCAATGATTCGCAATAAGTGAATTGCAAAACGGTGTATTGATGCATCTGGCCCCAAGTCCCTACAAGTTACTAAGGGCCATATGTATCAAGCAAATTCGCATTTGCAAACGCCGAAATTCGCAGAATTTCAGCGTTTACGAATGCGAATTTGCCAAATAGTATGTATTAAGGAAAATCTGGTGCAAAACAAGGAATCGCAAAATTTGAGATTCCTTATTTTGCAATTGCAATTAAGGAATCGCAAATTTAGCGATTCCTTAAATGCAATGTATGAAGCAAAAAAAATGCAAATTGTCCTTAAGGAATCGCAAATTACCGAATTCCTTGAAAAATGCAAATTTTTCCGTTTTTCTAAGTGCCATGTGAAGCACATACATGCCCTTAGGGCATGTATGTGCGCCACATGTGCACCCATGCCTATTTCAGGGGTGCAACAGGGTGTCCTTCGGACACCCCTGCACCTTTGAAATTATTCTCAATTTACGATTCTCAAATTGCGAATCGCAAATTGAGAATAACTTCCCATTCATTCCTATGGGCCTCCTGGCCCATAGAAATTAATGGGAAAGTATTCCTTAATTGCGATTCGCAATTTGCTAATTGCAATTAAGGAATAGTAAGAATTCGCAAAAAAATTGCGAATTTGTACATACATCCCTATTTGCGATTCTGAAATAGCGATTTCTAAAAAATCGCTATTTCAGAATCGCAAATCAGGTTGATGATACATATGGCCCTAAATTGTGAAAAAAATCTGTAATCGCCAGCGTTTCTACCTAGCACATTTATGTTCCTCAAAACACCAACTAAAGGTGTTGGTAGGATTCTACGTGTCACTGCTCTTCAGAAGACTGTGCGGTCTGCCTGCGACGTAATGTCACTAGAATGACTTACTTGCAAGGTGCATGTTTTCCTCATGGGGAGAGGTGGCCGAGCTGCAGTCCCAGAGGTCACTGAGGAGGTTAGCAAAGAGGCCGGTCCCTCTTCGCAGCGGGTTCAACATTGGGCATGGGGTGTACCTCCAGACCCTCCTGGAGCAGTCTGCTTGGAACCTGGTGAGGCGTAAACAGCTGGTGAAGGGGACACCTGTGTAGTAGGATGACAAGGAGCATGGACTGGCCTAGGGTAGAGAAACAGACAGGCATGATAAAACGTTTTGTAACCATTATGATATCCAGATATTATAGGCTCACCAATGTTAAAGGTGTGGGCTTCAGACAGCTGGGCTATCTTGGTTCACAGATCTTAAGGTTTATGGTCAGTTCAACATGCCATCTGCCTCAACGTCTCCATTATGCCTCACCACCTACCCAAAGCACCATCTGTTTCACTGATTTAGTCACAGAACACCCTTATTCATGCAGGGTCCATTCTCATTTGACACACTTGAATAGAACTCTTCCCTTCCCCACATTATGCTGGCATAATACTTACCCTTCAGAATCCTGCTCCACACTCATTTGTTGTCACCCACCTCCTCCCCAAACTACTCATTTTTTGTCCGAACTCACCTTGTGTTATTACTCTTTCTCATAGCATCCCATTCTGGACTTACCCTCTTCCTACTCTGGTTCCTTCTCTGTTCTTCAAACTTTCAAGCTCTGGTTCCTCAATCTGTCCGGTACGCTGGTCAGTGCGACAGACCATGCATCAAACAAAAAATGATGTACAATGATGTTGACAACGTCCAGATCATCAATAATGACCCAGCAAACATTTTACAAGAGAGTAGGTGGGTTCCAACCGCGGTGCCTGCTTTGGAATCATGCGCACACTCACAAAGGTTTTCCAGTGGCTACGGCTACACACTAGAAGAACTCTCACTCAGGCACTTATTGTGAGTCACTTGGACTATGGCAATGCCCTTCTGGTAGCAGTAAATGAATTGCTACTATTCAAGTTACAAGTGGTTCAGAATACGGCTGAACTTCTGGTTTGTGAACTTCTTCCCCGCTCTCCATCGGAGCCCACTCTAACAACACTTCACTGGTTTCTAGTGAGGAAACGGCTTGATACATATGGGCCTTAGATCGAAAATTCAACTCTTACTTTGCCCTTAGCACATACACGCAGTCTAATATGGTGGTTGATCTTTTTCCTATCTTGGTCCCCACCATTGGAATAGACGGCCTTTGTACATTTGGCCTTGCTCTGACTTTGCCTGCCTTAAAAAGCTTCTTAAGACATGGCTCTTCTGATAAACTGACTCTACCTATATTTGCACACCAGTGCCAAGATACCTCTTCGGGTGTCGATAAAATAACTTAACAAGGTGATATTTATCTGGTAAATAACAATACCCTGGGGTTCGTTATTTATCAGGTGTGATAAATAGCACCTATTACGAGTTATTGGGGAATAACATGCACGTTTTGGTGTTTAACACACTGCATGTAAATATTTTACCTGTTGAATTTCGACAGGTTTGACCTGCTGAAATTGAACCAATGTTGGGTTATTTAAAACATCCGATAATTTTCGGATGCATTCACTTAAAACCAAACTCACAATTCCATCCTGTGTGTAAACAGGGGTTTACGTATGGAACGGAGTTAACCGCCCAACTTGTAATCAGGGCCATAGCATGAATAGATAAATAAGAAAATAAAATGCTTCCTTGCCCCTTTTAGTGTGACAGCGCCAATATGCTGGTTCGGGGTCAGGCCCATAGCCAGGAGTATTTGTTTCGGGGGCGTAGCCCACACTAATGACATCATGAACAGAAGGATTGGGTCACTGGGAGCTGTCTCCCCTTGTGAGTCATGTTTTACTCATATATTTCCTACCACAATCTTAGATTTACACTCTTTACTACACCTCTACATCATTTTTACATATGTTCTATTTGAATTTCTGCCAGCACAAACACATGCCGCATAACCATATGTCTGCTTTCAATATGTTTGTATGTATCACACAAAGAGTTGCTCTCACTATGTACCGGTGGAGTAAAGCATGCAATTTACCATCCCCCTCCCTGATGTAAAATTCAGGCACAATTGCTTTTTAGAAAGCTTAAGTTTTCTACAACAGTTCTGTTATCTTGTGGTCATTGATACCACAACATGGTAGTTCTTTGCTGAATCCTTTATCATTCCATATACTAGGGACAAATCTAGGTGGTGCACACAAAGCAGGGGGCAGAGTCATAGCGTTCAATGTGAGGCCCATAAGAAGCAGAAAGCAGATCTTTTTATGTATGTCTAGATTACTTATCTATTAGGGACACACAGGGCATTTTTGTGGTATACCTGTATGTAATGTTGCCAGTCATTGGTATTTTGTTTGTGTGATTCAACTGGAAACCAAGAATCCACAGTTTTCTTTAGATTCATTTATTTTTCAAAGTTAGCAAATTGCAGCTGCAATAATTTGGGGGGGCGGGGGGGGTCTAAATTTTAGTGCATGCCCAGAGAGCCCACAGTGTCAAGGCAAACTATTATGTTTATTTGGAGCATTTGATATCTAATCAAACCTTTGCTGCACTCATTTTATTTGTTTTAGCAGGTTGAGGTAGCACAATCTTCATTTGCTCTAGCACCTTAAATTCTGACCAGATCAGGGCAGACACACGGTCATCAAACTAATCTGTCTGTTTCCTGACTGCACAGAGACATGCCACACAAAGTAGAAGTGGGAGTGTTGTCGGGTGGAGAGAGATGTGGCATGCTTGGCAGCTGCACCCTCTGTTCTGTGGTGCTCAATGGTGCAAATGCAGACTTATGCAGTAGTGTTTATGCTTCTGGACGCTCTCCCAGTATAGGCTTTTATTGATGGCTTCATCTAAAGCTTCATCGTGACTAAGAGTTATTCTTTTTGAGAAGTAGTCTCCTTTGACTTTAACAGCTCGGTTGAAGGAGATAGGTGTGGAGGGCCCAGCACTGAGCCTCCTGTCCTCTTTTCTTAGCCATAGAGAGCAGTGGGTCAAGCTTGGAGAGTTCCTCTCCCCTGCTAAGCCTGTGCAATGTGGGGTCCCACAGGGGTCGGCCTTGAGTCCGACCCTTTTTAACATCTATGTGGCCCCACTTGCCAGGTTAGTAAGATCGCACGGGATGGAGGTGGTGTCATACGCCGATGACACGCAGATCATGGTGTCCCTCTCCCACTCGGTGAGTACCTCCGCTTTCAGCTTCAGGAACTGCATGCAGGCAGTTTCCGAATGGATGATTCTAAATTCACTGAAGCTGAATGGAGAGAAAACCGAGGTCTTGATCTTCGGTAAAGAACAAAACATATGGTCCAGTGATTGGTGGCCCCCCTCCTTGGGAACATGTCCTATGCCTGTTAAATCAGCCCGTAATCTGGGAGTGATTTTTGACACTTCACTGGACATGACGCAGCAGGTTAACCAGACTGGATCCACCTGTTGGGGAGTCATCAAGACTCTTAGAAAAATAGCCCATTATCTTTCCCCCCAAGCTCGTAAACAGACCGTGGTGGCCCTTTTGGCATCACGGTTAGATTACTGCAATACACTGTACGCGGGAATCAACAAGAGCCTGATTCTTCGCCTACAGACCGTCCAGAATGCGGCTGCCAAATTTGTTCTGGGTGTCTCTAATACCTCCTCTGCTACTCTTGCTAGGAAGAGTCTGCATTGGCTCCCGATCCATCTTAGGACCACTTTCAAAATTCTATGCTTGGTCTTCAGTGCCCTAGCAAGTGTAGGTTCAGAAGCCATTGGCTCCCTCCTGGTCCCCTACATCCCTAGCAGAAGCCTTCGTTCTGCCTCTAAGAATCTCCTAGCTGTTCCTCAAACAAATGGAGTCAGATGGGGTGGAAGGGCCTTCTCCTCTATGGCCCCCAAACTGTGGAATGAACTCCCCCCGAGTTAAAAGCACAACCTTCTCTGGCCCTCTTTAAGAAAGCATTAAAAACGCGGCTTTTCATTGAGGCCTATCAGTAGCATGTCTTTCTGATTCTTCTATTTGGTTTAATGTTTGGTTAGGCGCCTTGACACCCGTTGGGTAAAGTTGCGCGTTATAAATTGCTTTATTATTATTATTATTATTAGTGTTAGGGCATTACCAGTTCTGGAATGAGTATTGTTAACGGAAATCTCTAACAAAAGGTTTGCCTATGTACAATATTATTACTGAAAATATAACTTTTGATAGCACAGTCAGTGATTAAACACAATCCCTCCATCACAAAACTCTGCGACTCCCTCGCTGACCACTTCCACAACAAGTTAGCAACCATCTACCCAAACTTCGAACACCAACCCTCCGACATCCTCAGCAATCCATCGACCACAACCACCAACCCACCACTTGGGAACAACTCAGCACACCAACTACCACCACCCTGATGAAATACATCCCCATCGGCTGTTCAACCTCGGAAGCAACGAGATCAGCCACCAGCTCACCACCATCCTCAAGGCATCCATAACTACATCCACCTTTCTTGACTCATGGAAACAGGTGGAGATCAGGCCCCTCCTCAAAAGATAGTCAGCAGACTCCAGAGGTCTCCAGAACTACAGTACCATCTCCCTTCTTTCGTTCCCCGCCGAAGTCCTGGAGAAGACCGTCAACCTCCAACTCACCGATCATTTGGGAAAAAACAAGCTGATGGACCCATCCCAATCCGGCTTCAGAGATAACCACAGCACAGAGAAAGCCCTCATCGCAGCAACAGATGACATCCAAGCCCTACTCGACAAAATGGCTGCTCTTATCCACCTAAAGCTCTCTGCAGCCTTCAACAGCGCTTCCCACCCCACACTTATCCAGGGACTTCGCCAGATTGGAATCACAGACGATGCACTCAGATGGAAGGCACCCTTCCTCACAGGATACACCCAGAGAGTCCGTCTCCCAGCCCCTTTACCTCACACCCCAAGCACACCATCTGCAGAGTACCCCATGGCTCATCCGTCAGCCCCACTCTTTTAAACATCTACATTACACTACTCACAGACATCGTCAGTTCACACAACATCAACTTCATCTCCAACTCCAAAGACACCCAGCTTGTCCTCACTCTCTCAGTTAACCCCACCCAGACAAAGACCAACTTACACAACTGCATGAAGAACATCGCAACATGGATGAGAGACAACTGCCTCAAACTGACCACAGACAAGACGGAAATCCTGATCTTCGATAGACACACTGCCCTCTGGAATCACTCCTTGTGGCTGCCGGAGCTCAGACACACCCCCACACTGAAAAACCAGGCCTACAGTTATGCAGTACTAGCACACACTGTGAAGCACACAAATTTTATCTGTGTATCAGTCACATACTTCACGGGCCCCGTCGGACATGGAAATGAACGGCGCAGCACAGCTTGAGTCTGCAGCAGGCCCCTTAACCCCAGTGCCGCCTCTTTCCTTACTTTCGTGGAATGTGCGAGGCCTAGGAGATAAAATAAAACGGGGCCCGGTTCTGCATCAAGAGGGGCGAGCGGCGGTGGTTATATTGCAGGAGACGCATCTCTAAAACTGGTGGCTCGGGGAGGTTTGCAGCCATAGTGTCCGTCTACATCCCCCCTGCACTGCACGCAGTGGCCCTCCCGGAACTCAGTGAATTTCTACTTGGCCTACCGGAGGGAGAGCTACTCATTGGGGGGGGGGGGGGGACTTTAACGCTATTATGAACAAAACTCTGGATAGGTATCCTTTGAGGGCGGGTACCTCGGGAGTGTCGCGTTTGGGGAGTTTTATGGACGCACTGGGGAGTGTGGAGGCGGCACCAACCAACAGAGCGCCAATTCACATACCACTCAGGGGTACACAATAGCCTAACGAGAATAGATTATTTCCTGGGATCAGCGGGCAGCCTTAAAAATATAGACAGTATAGAGATCCGGCCCAAGGCATCTCGGACCATTCCCCATTGCTTCTCAGATACACCCACTACCAACAGAAACGATGCCGTATCTACCCAATGCGCCCCAGCTATTTGCAAGTTCCCAAGATTAGGAGGGCGCTCGAAAAAGTAACGGGCCATAACTTTCGGGAAAATGCAGGATCGGTTGCCTCTCCGACCATCCTCTGGGAGGCGTTTAAAACAGTCCTCAGGGGACAGGCCATTGCTTCCATTACAGCACATAAACGGGAGGGGCAGCTGGAGCTGCAAAATCTGGAGTTCGAATTACACACCGCGGAGACCCAACACGCCAATGGCCCAACCCCTGACACATCCCGCAACCTACACCTCAAGCAGCGGCAACATAAAGAACGCCTTACAGAGTTGACCAAACAGCAGTTGGAGGCCACTCGACACAAGGTATATGACTTCGGCGATAAAACAGGGAAATTACTGGCATGGTTAGATAGAAGGGACAAAGTTGATAGATGGATAGCGCAAATTTGCTCGGAGGAGAGAAAGGCAACAACCGACCCACGGATAATAGTGCGCACACTGGCGTGGCACTTCCAGACAATCTACTTGTCAGACTCTGAGATGTCAGTAGAGGAGGCGTTGACCTATGTAAAAGACCTTGCCATGCCCAAACTAACCCCTGAAGCAGCACGGGAGCTAGAGGCTGATCTCTCAGCAGATGAGCTGCAGCTAGCCATCGGAGCGGTGCAGTCGGGTAAAGCTGTAGGACCAAACGGCATACCTGTCGAACTTTCCAAGAGGATGGCAGAATCCATCGCACCTCATTTGTTAAATATGTTCACTGACAGTTTGAAAGTAGGAGAACTCCCACCGGACCAGAGCACGGCCACTATAGTGGCTATACTGAAACCAGGGAAGCTTGCGGATAAATGCACCTCGTACCGAACTATCTCTTTGATAAATGCGGAGGCTAAAATCCTTGCAAAACTATTGGCAAATAGGCTCACACCTCATTTATCAGCGCTCATACACCCAGACCAATCAGGCTTCATGCCAGGCAGGAACACAGCCCTCAACCTGAGGAGGCTACATGGAGCGCTTGCTCGCGCGGTTTATGTACAGGAACCGGCGGTGGTGCTCTACCTGGATGCACAAATGGCATTTGACATGGTCAAATGGCCCTTCCTGTTCGCAGTGCTCCATCACCTGGGTTTTGGGCCAAATTTCTATGCATGGGTTCGACTTTTGTATACCAAACCAATGGCTCACGTCACTGCTAATGGTCACATTTCTGACGACTTTCCTCTGGCGAGGGGCACGCGCCAGGGCTGTCCCCTATCGCTGCTGGTTTTTGCTCTGGTACTAGAACCTCTTGCAGCGTGGATTCGATGGGAGCCAACGATACGGGGACTCAAATGGATAGACAGTTGGGAAGATCGAGTCTCCTTGTATGCCGACGATATCCTGTTATATCTGACTTCTCCTATGCGCTCCATATTGACCCTTCTAAACATCTGTACGATTTACGGTAGGGCGTCTGGATACACCATAAATTGGTCCAAATCAATATTGTATGTAATGCACGGACCCCCGCCACTTCTTCCTGAGAGCTGTCCACTCCAGATTGCGGGAAGTGCATTTTAATACTTGGGTATCTACGTCACCACCGACTCTGGGGAATTGTTTAACAAGAATCTGCAGCCACCGCTGGACCGTCTCAAAAGAGATGTACGACATTGGGGGACACTGCCGCTGACTTTGTTGGGAAAAGCAGCGCTTTTCAAAATGATGGCCTTGCCCCGCTTCTTATATGTCTTAGAGAATACGCCATACCCGATGTTGCCAAATTACTTTAAGGCTATCTCGGCGCAGGTCTACAGCCTTCTGTGGGGTAACAAACCGGCACGCATTGCGCAATCCAAGTTGGTACGCGGCTGGTATGATGGAGGAATAGCGCTTCCAAATATACAACTTTATTACTGGGCGGTGCAACTGAAGGTGATTAGTCAATGGTTGCACGTCCCACAGTCAGACCCAGCATTCAAGGCAGACAGAACACTGCTAGGCACGAAAGGTATGCTTTCTCCCCTTTATGACAGGAAACTGACCTCCGCAATGATTGGGCCACTTCCCCATACAATTGTTCTATGGCATGCCGCCCAGGCCAAACTGGGATGGCAGGGGGTGTTGACCCAACTTACTCCGCTGTGGGACACGAAAAGACTAGGCAGATTCAGAAACAGTAAGGGCTTTGACAAATGGGATGATATCGGAATATCGACGGTGGGTGACATGTGGCATGGTAGCCAAATAGTCTCCTTTGAGCGTCTTCAACAACAATACGAATTGGCACCCTCGGAACTGTTTCGATACACGCAGATAACACATGCCCTGATGATAGCACTGCCACCCGGTTCCGAAGTCCTGGAGGCATCCCCTATGGAGGATAGGTTGCTGACTGATTACATGCAAAAGAAGGCCACCTCACTCACGTACTGCAAATTAGTTAACAACCTGCCCGACATGATGGGACCCCTGAGAGACAAATGGTCCCAAGACATAGGTGATTTCGATGACTCTGATTGGCAGGAAGCATTGGCTTCCCCAAGAGAGGTGGGCATACCCTCACGCCTCAGGCTAGTGCAGCTCCAAATCCTACACCGGTCATACTACACCAGACACACCCTACACAAGATGGGCAAAATAGCGCACCCCTTCTGTCTGCGTGGGTGCGGGGATGAGGGCACCTTTTTTCACATCATATGGGACTGTCCTAGAATACTGGAATATTGGACACAAGTGATGAGAACGATATCGCAATCAGAGGGGCTGTCACTTGTGCCGGAGCCTAGATGATGTTTATTAAATATATGGGAACCAAATGACCTCACGCGTTCTGGTCAAAGTTGGGCCACGCTGGGAATTATGACCGCGAAAATGAACATTGCTCAAAAATGGGGAGGGGCGGAGGTGCCATCTCTTGCGGCATGGGGAAGGGACATGGATGCGGCCATGATAGCCGAAAGGACGGTGTTCAGTAGTCGGGTATGCCCTAAAAAGTGGAGTAAAATTTGGGGAGCCTGGAATAAGTACGATCCACTCACCTCGCCCTCGTACAGAAGGCACGAATCAGCCTCAGCCACACCGGAGGACGCTCCTTCTCTCAGCTTGCTGCTAAAGCCTGGAACAAACTCCCTCTCCACCGCCGCACCTCACCCTTGCTCAACCACTTCAGGGAGAAACTCAAGACCTGGCTCTTAGACTGAGACCTGCAGCACAGCACCTGGATACCCCTGGGGTGATAAGTCGCGCTATACGAACACTATTTGATATGACATTCATTTTTGTACATTTTGCACAAGTTTATCCCATGCTCTGTATAGCCTGTCCTGTAATACATTTTTTTTAACTACAAAAGCATATTTTATACTGTGTGAATTTTTTTGAAAAATAGCATACATATTTACAGCGCTGTTTCTAGCAGGCAGGGATGTCAGAGCACTGTAAATATACATTTCACTATTTTCCCAGTGCACCAATCAGAACTCATGTAAGTGACCCTACATTTTGACACAAAGCATTTAGAAAGTACTTCATTAGCCACCCAAGATTTCCTACCAAAACAATGCGTTTCATATAGATTTGTTAAACTTGCATTTACTTTTCATTTAACATTTGTGCCTTCTATTATGTTTCCTCCTACTAAGCCCTGGTTGACACGACCCACATAGAGAGCAAAGTGCACAGATATGCTGGGCAAACGGAGCGTGAATACTAGGCGGCTGCCCAAGTCGCCGAGTTGCACCACCCCAACACACCGTGGGGGCTACGCGACTAGGAAGTTGCCGAATCGCATCGTGGGACACCGGCTGGGGATGAGAGCTGGCACTGTTGGTTGGGGGCCCATCTGAGGGCGCGAACTGTTTTCTCCAGAAAGAGTGCGTGAAATGCCAGGACTCTGTATTCCACAATGCTTTGCTGGTTAAGGAACCCGCCCATCTGGGGGCGTGTAAAGTCGCATTGGATAAAGAGGAACAGAGTCCTAAAGCACACATCGATCCTGTAATGGCCTCTGATGAAGGAAGTCGTATCTTCCAGAAACGCGTCAGGCATAACGTATGGGAGAGACTGGATTTGGAAACAGCAGGCAGCTGTCAGCTCATACTGGAAATAAAGGTTTGCCACCTTTCACCTGTGTCTGAGTGGAACTCAATTTGCTGGGCAAACGGAGCGTGAATACTAGGCGGCTGCCCAAGTCGCCGAGTTGCACCACCCAAACACACCGTGGGGGCTACGCGACTAGGAAGTTGCCGAATCGCATCGTGGGACACCGGCTAGGGATGAGAGCTGGCACTGTTGGTTGGGGGCCCATCTGAGGGCGCGAACTGTTTTCTCCAGAAAGAGTGCGTGAAATGCCAGGACTCTGTATTCCACAGTGCTTTGCTGGTTAAGGAACCCGCCCATCTGGGGGCGTGTAAAGTCGCATTGGATAAAGAGGAACAGAGTCCTAAAGCACACATTGATCCTGTAATGGCCTCTGATGAAGGAAGTCGTATCTTCCAGAAACGCGTCAGGCATAACGTATGGGAGAGACTGGATTTGGAAACAGCAGGCAGCTGTCAGCTCATACTGGAAATAAAGGTTTGCCACCTTTCACCTGTGTCTGAGTGCAACTCAATTTGCTGGGCAAACGGAGCGTGAATATATATATATATATATATATATATATATATATATATATATATATATATATATATATATATATATATATATTCACTGAAAAAACCATAGGTTTCAGGAGTTATATAGTTAGGAATTAGCTTTTAAAACACCTTTGAAATTCACTCAAAAAGCTATAAGTTTTAGTGGTGTTATAGTTAGCTGGACATTTTACTCATACAAAACCATTGAAATTGCTCCTATATAGTTAGTTGTACTAACTATATTTCGCGCACCTGCAATCCACTGCTGATGATGTCACATATTAGATCATTCATGACATGGTCAGTGACATCACTGATGACATCTCAAATATAACTCCTGAAACCTATGTTTTTTTCTGTGAATTTCAAAGGTTTTTTAAATGCTAATTCCTAACTATATAAGGCCTGAAACCTATGGTTTTTTCAGTGAATTTGCAAGGTTTTTTTAAATGCTAATTCCTAACTATATAAGGCCTGAAACCTATGGTTTTTTCAGTGAATTTCAAAGGTTTTTTAAATGCTAATTCCTAACTATATAAGGCCTGAAACCTATGGTTTTTTCAGTGAATTCGCAAGGTTTTTTAAATGCTAATTCCTAACTATATAAGGCCTGAAACCTATGTTTTTTTCATTGAATTCCCAAGGTTTTTTAAATGCTAATTCTATTAGCGGATAACGTTTTTATATATTAAAACGTTTTTTAAATCTCAAATGCCTGCTTTGCTAACAGAGTTTTTAAGCACAGGCTCTTTTGTCTCTGGTGGCCATCTTGGGAGACTGCATATCAGAATTTTTTTAATGAAATATAAGAGGATTTGAGAAGTCACTCAAAATGTGCCCTAATTTTTCTTTCTTCAGCACTAATCATAATTTCTATGGCAAAATGAACCCCCTCATTTTGTTCCTTTGCAAATTAAATGTTTTAAGTGTTAACACTTTATTCCAATCAAGATGACTTCAGGTGTGCCATACTTTTGTCATAAGTAAGACTGTTAGCGCTCTAGTTGTTCTTTAGAACACTCTGTGACATTCTGTCATTGGGCTATAGTTGGGCTACATCTGGCTGACATTTGGGCTACATTTGTTTTTTTGTTGTCTCTGGTGGCCATCTTTGGTCTACATTGGGCTACATTGGGCTACATTGGGCTACATTTGGGCTCTAACATATATATAGCCCAATATATATATTTTTCAAAGTTAATTTTCGTAATAACCACTGGAGCACATATCTTGAGACATAGCAAAGGCACATCGGGCTACCAGTCCCTACAATTTTGCCAAGTTTGGTGGAAAACCATTCAGCCGTTCGGGCTAAAAGTGAGTCCAACCGCCCTATGGAAATTAACATGGGGAAAACACGTTTTGGGACCCCCCTTTTATCTCAGCCCCCGCTTGACGAATCCCCCCAAACTTTCAGGGAAGGACCGAAGCGCCGCGAGGCAAAGTTAAGGAAAATTTCAGGAAGATTCCTCAACCGGCGCCAAAGTTATTCCCAATAGAATGTTGCAATTTCCCTATGGAAAACAATCCTAACTATATATACCTACTGGCTGTCGCCAGTAGGTAATATATATATATATATCAAATTGATAATTGATACCATGATCTTACAATGAAACGGATGATTTGAAATGGGCAATACGTTAATGTAAATAATGACATTATGTTTTCTAGTTATATGTAAAAAAAAAGGAAATCGGGAAGGAAATTAATACAGTAGATTAACAAAAACAAATGTGGTGAAGGCATTAACACGCATGACAAATTACAATATCTTCAAATATGTAAGAGGCAGATGATCTTTTTCACACCACTTTTTCTTTGCTGACAAATTATTTTTTGATGCAATCATAAATCGCAGGACGAAAGGACTCCCAATCTAAGCAATGTCTATCTTTCTCTGCTGGACAGGGAACAAAACAATGTGATATGCCAGCAGGGCCAACTCTAGGTATTTTAGCACCATAGGCAAGGTACATTTGATGTCTTCACTGTTTCCTTTACCAGTATTCTTATTTAATAATTTGTTTTCTAAAAGTTCTGCTTGATATATGCCTGAATATCGTCACGTTGTTTCTGAAGAGATACTATGTAATTCCTTTCTTTATGATAAAAACATCAGCAAACAAAGGAGGGTAAGTATAAATCATAAAAAGGTCCCATTTACAACCCAAACCACAATTTATCTTAGACCCCCACACAGACAGCTAGCTGCTGGAGATTCCTGAATGTTTTAAAGTGGCCAAGATGACTCAGTGAGTTGAGAGCTCAGTACTGACATCTATGAGTCACCAGCAGATGACCTGTGGGAATCTCAACCGGTTCGACCCAGGGTTTCATCTGTCCTAGGTCGATAAGCTGAGTACCATTACATTAGGTAATAATGACCCCTGTTACTTATAGGGATTAGAAATGACATAACTGGGGTATTAAGGCCATATAAACAATACATTTTTGTTATTGTTTTATTTTTTATTTTCTATAGCTCTATTTACCATGCATGTGAAATATTTGGCAAATATAGTAGTAAATAGTGGACTTTTATGCAAGTTAGGACAACAGCATTTCCCAAAATTTGGTAGAATTTGACCATTACTTTACATGGTGGTTTGGGTGTCCTCTTGCAAGAAACTTTTATTGTGGGGTAAATAATGCTTTATGATGCATTATAAGCATATTAAGCCAGTAATGTTTATCAAAATGTTATAAGAATTAAAGCATACCATACTAGAAGGCTTGGGATATTTGGGAAACGGTTAGGTTTTCAGTGCATTTGGCACAAAGGATTTACGTGGCACTACATTCGAGCTACGTTGAACTTTTCTCTACAACAAAGATAAATGAGTGTTACAGAAAACCCCAACTTTATCTTGGTGTGGTACTTAGGAGATCCATGTTTGCCATTTTCCTATCATAAATGCCCTGTGCATCTGGTATACTTAACCTTGGAGAGCTGGAAAAAGCAATAAGGTTACCAACAGACCTGGCCTCCTTTTGCTCCAGCCACCCGGGGAAATGCCTGGTGGAATAAATGTCCAGTAGTCTGGCTCTGTCTTACAGATGCAGGGGAGGGTACACCTGGCTTGTAAAGCTAGGAGGAATTTCAGAGCTTTGGTTATGGCTTTCATAAATGTGGAGGACTTACATTGATTGTCTCAGCGACCATGTTTGTGGGGAAGAGAGTCACATTGTGTTATTCTTCACTTAGCGAAAGGCCAAAATGATCTGTTGTTGCCAAACACAACTGAAACCAACAATCTGCTCAAGCTTATCATCTTTCCTAAAACAATGTTGCACCAGCCGCCACCAAACAACGGTATCATCCGCTCCAAAACCTTACACTGCTTTTCCTGCACCATTGCTCTCAGAATTAATTTAACTACTGGCCTTTGAAACAGCAGTCAATGTGGACCATTACACGTTGAGCCGCGTGCTCCTCTATATAACTTGGATCCAAACATATGAACAGTGGAAGATTCATTGGGTAAAATGTCTGAACATAAAATGGCTTGGATGGCAATGTCAAGAGGAATTTGCCTAAATTAGAGCCAGTTACTAAAAACGATCCACACTAGAATGCAAATTCTTAGTTGCGAATTTACCAAGAGTTGCATGGGCACTCGCGGGGCGCTGTGCCATTTTGCGTTGCATCCATAGACTTCTCTAATGGTAAATAAATCAACACAATGCCTTCCTAGCTTTGCACCACACAGGCAACCAGCAAAACCTTCATAACCTCTTGAATGTGAATGGAGTGAGGTTTGATCCATATTCGTACTTAAAAAGACGATATATAAAGCCACTCTCTTACAGCCAATAAAATTGACTGTTAGACTATCAGTCTTGAAGAAGTCCAACGTGTGAAGTGAAACATGTGTCTACTATGTGTTATTGCTTTGAAAACCAACCACGCCATTTACGAAAGAAATTAAAGAACTGCATGAGAGCAAAAGAAAATTTGTCTGTTATCAATTACAAACCTACAAGGGCTATTTAACACCCAATTGTGTATGCTGCTGTTTTTTATTTATTGCGTATTAAAAGTTTTCCTGGAAGCTTACGAGTGAATATTAATAATTTAATAATTACCATATTTGGTAGGGCACCTCTATACAAAGTTTGCTCAATGTAGGTTTACTATGTAAGGAGCCAATACTTGGGTGTGCATGAATTTAGTTTCACTGCCACTCTGTTACTTTGGTCCCTGCCTCTGGTCAAGCTCCTTCATAAACCTTTTGAGCCAAATGCTTCACATGACATAAAGCTTCATCTGTGGAAGACTTCTTTCTTGGTGGCCAAAACATCAGCCAGATACATATGAGAGCCTGTTGCGTTACAGATGGACACATTTATTTTGTTAGGCACAGGCAGATTATTTGATGTGCCCAGAATCACAGGATATTGAGCGTCCCTGCCGACACTCGAACCCTGTTCCCCAGATTCGAGGTTGACCGCTCTAGCAGTTAGGAAACATCCTAACTTCTTCTTACTTCTCACTACTGGTCATCAAGTACACCCTTTGGGCACTAGACCCTCATGGTAGCAGTCCAAGGCTTACCCAGGGAAGATGTGTGGGGTCAAAGAATCAGAACACAATTAACCAACTAATAGAACTCAATAGCTCAATGTCCAGTCACTGCTTAGTCTTTAAAAACGAAAAAGTACTTGACTTAAATCACACTCAAAATAATAGTGTATATCATTTTTAGAAAGTAGCAAATTAAAAGGGTCATTGCTAATATTCATCAGCAAATTCTGAGGAAGACCTGCTAAGCTGCTCCCAAGGGAGACCTTCATAAGATAATCTTTGTGTCACATTTCCCATTTTGTCTATAGAATTCCCGTCAGGTAAAAATGTGGGATTCTGGAAGTCCCTCGATGTTGACTAGCTCATTCATGAATCAGTTCTGGCCATTCTCCCCTCCTCATTAATGTGGACTTTGTTCGTTCCTATCGAGTTCCCTTTGGTAAGTTCAGCAACCTGCGCCTGCTTTTTTCTGGCACTTCAGCCAGGCTCCACAGCTTGACGTGGAGTGTGTCACAGATTCCTTGGAGCACAGATTGCAGGGACTACATCTTAGCTCTGCCACTGGTTCACAAGAAGTGTCTATGATGCCACCATGGTGAAACCGGTGAGTGGAGACAGTAGCAGAACCAGTTGAGGAGACTGCAGAGCAGTTGCTGTGCTTGCTGCTTGTCATCTTCCATGGACCCAGAGGCAAACCTCACCACCCAAACAAGCCAGCTGCCCATCCCTTGTGAATACTGAGTACTTAGATCCTGATGCTGGTCTCGCCATCAATGCGGTTGTTCTACGGCTTATCATCTCCGAGGACCATGGACTGCAGTCAGATTTTTTAGCACCTCGTGGCACTAAGGTGACACAATGAAACTCAGACAGACTTGAGTTCCTTAGTATCTACAGTCACACTGCAAAGACTCTTTCAGGCTTCACCTTCACTGAGCGGTGCCGGTCCTTCCTGTTGGACTTGGCCCTTTTTGCAGGGTCATCCCTGACCTTTTTGCCTTCCTCCTGTATTTTTTCTGACCTGTTGTTGGCTGTGTTATGACTCTGGGCACTTTACCACTGCTGATCAGCGCTAAAGTGTAAATTGGTGTATGGATTAGTGACTCCATGATTGGCTGGTTTGGTTCACTTTTCAGACCCTAGTACAGTGCACTGAGTGTTCCCTGGGCTTGTAAACCAAATGCTGCTGGTGGGCTTGCAGCACGGATTGTGCCAACCACAGAAGAAGCCTGTAAAAGTGTGTCTCAGGTCTGCCATTGCAGAGCCTGTGTGTAGTCTGGTATTGCCATGCTGACTGGGCAAGTGTACCCACTTGCCAGTCCCTAAACCTTCCCTTTTCTGCGTATTAGTCACCCCTATGGTAGGCCCAATGTCAGGGTGCATTGTAGGTAAAAGGTAGGACATGCCCTGGTGTGTGTGGCATGTCCTAATCATGAATTACAGCCATTTTCGTTTTTCACTATTGCAAGGCTACCTGTTCCCCATAGGCCAGAATGGGCAGTTTGATTATTACACCTTGTAATCCTAACTGACTCAGGGAACTAGGTAGAAATTATAGTTTAGTATGTCTGAACTCCGAATGATAAAATACATCTTGTAGTGAAGTTGGTTTAACATTCTGTGTTTGAAAATACCACTTTTAGAAAATAGGTATTTTCTTGCCTAACTGTCCAAGCCTGCCTCTGCTTGGTTGTGTATTGTCTGGAGTTTGAGTGATAGAGGCTGGGGGGTTCCAAGAGATAGGGTGAGTCAGCACATGGCGGAATAGACCTATCTGCATGTAGAAGGGTGGGAGGAGTTGCACCTGGGACCTGAATAGGGCTGTGCCTGCCTTCCACAATGCTGGCTCCACCTCCTGTGGTGCGTCTGATGTCCCTGGCCCACACTGTCAAAGGAAAGAAGGAGTCTTGTCAATTAAGTGCTCCAGGACTGCACAAAATTGGTTTGGACTGGGTACAGGACCCTCTGCCTTCAGAGGACAAAGGATTTGCTAGTAGAAATATGGGACCCAGACCCGAGAACTTTAGATCACTTTTGGGAAAAAAGAAGAAACGTTTGCTGAGGAGAGGAACCAGAGGAACTGAGGAAGAGACTATCCCTAAGCTGAGTGCTGTCTAGGGGATTGGCCTGCAGTGGTTGACTGACTTGAAAAGAAAGGAGAAAGGACTTTGTGCTACTTTTATTCAACTTGTGAAGGATCTCCAAGGGCTTGGGATTGAGCTTGCCTCCTGCTGAAGTCTCAGGGACAACAGACTTCACCCACCAGCTCCCCAAGAGTTCTTTGGAAGTGCCTGCAATTGTGTTGTGCTTTCTGAGGGACTGTGTGTCGCAAGGAGCTGGAAACGCGAATCACGAAGAAGGGTGTTGCAGCTGCAGCCGCTGTCGTCGCATCACTAAAGAAGGATGTTGCCGCTGCGGCTGTCGCTTTGCCTCGCAGAAGCGCCTCGCATAGCCGGAGAAGAGTATCGCCATCGCATCAGATGCCGTAGCATCATCGGGAAGCGTGTCGCCGCCGCAGCCACTGTCGTCACATCACTGAAGAAGGGTGTCGCCGTTGCAGCTGTCGCATTGCATCACCGAAGCGTCTCGCATCATCGGAGAAGAGTGTCGCCGTCGCATCAGATGCAGTCACATCACCGGAGAAGCGTGTCGCAGGGCCTGTCGCGCCTCAGAAGAATCGTTGAATCGCCACACGGCCGTCGGGCATGCACGCATCGTGTCGCATCAAGGAGAAGACGCCATTTTTATTTCTTTGCGCCAGATCTTCATCGCATCACGGCGCTGCTGGTCGCATCGCCACGGAAGGCCAGTAAGAAACCGGCGCATCACCTCCCCAATCTGAGAAGAACCGACGCATCCCCTACGCATCACTAGGGACCCGATGCCTCACCGCTTTTGCGTGTAAGGAACCGACGTATCACGTTCCCTGCTGCAACACTTTCATTTTATAGCGTTACGCATCCTAAGGTACATTGAACTCAAAGTGTCGCATTTTACATCTAAAGAGAACTAAGCTATTTCTACCATTTTTAAAGTCCCGTATTGTGGATTTTTGTTGTTTGTGGTCTTGTGTTAAGTCTATATAAAATCTTATTTTTATACTACAACTGGTGTGGTGTCCATCTGCAGTGTTGTCACTGGATTACTGTATGTGTTCACAAATGCTTTACATACTGCGTCTGAGATAAGCCTGTCTGCTCGTGCCAAGCTACCAAGGGGGTGAGCTGGGTTTATTTTAGGAGTGTAACCTTACCCTGACTAGATGCCAGGGTCCCTATTTGGTCAAATGTACCTACCTCTGCCAACTAGAGACCCCCAAATCTAACACTTCCCTAGTGTGCATTCGATGTCTGACTCTTCCCGCCTCAGCTCCTTCTGAGCAGCATCTCCTTCGTGCAACGGTAACTCCAATGGCCTTCCTGAGCAGTCGGTCACCTTTTTTCTTTGAATCAGGTTCCAGGCAGCCCTTCCTGGCAGTCAAACTGGAGCACAGAGTTTCCCTTCAGCCCTTCGGTGTTTTGAAAAACCTCAATCCCTTTGTATCTTTTTTAAGATCTGGTGCCATGGCTTCTGGTTTCTGGTAAGGAACATGTAATGTACAACATTGTTCTACAGTCTGTTTCTTAATTAAAATAAATATTTCCAGACACAAACAGTGTGCACACAAAGTAAATCTGGACTGAGATGCACAGAAAATAAATGCAGTTTTGTACAAGAAGGTTAGTTTTCAGCTAAGTGCAACATGGTATGTGTTTTACAAAAACGGTTTTACTCTGGGATGAACAAGCACCAAAAATATGAACCCCATCCTCCACTAATAGACATTTCCTTAAGGCAAGACATAATATACATCAGATCTAGTTTATAAAACTGGCTGACTTTTGCAAGTACCAGTTACATGTAGTGCTGTCCACAGAATATTGGCACAATCGGAATCACGTTGGATATAACACTTTAAAAACGTGATTAATTAACCCAAGAGGTTTAAATGATGGATAATAAAATATGTGTTTTCTTTACAAATGTTAATTGATAAATGGTACAGTGTAGTATTTCCTAGCTATTTAGCTGGTACTTTAGCAAGTTGTGTTTTAAATATATTTTGTCTCGTACGTACAGTGTTATAAATCATATGTATTGTCATTCTCTATGATCCTTGTTACTCTATGTCCTTTCCACACATTCCAGAATGCTTATCACTCTGACTCTACAGCCTATGTTCTATTGGAGTCAGTTAGAGTTTGGTCAGCAGGCGTTGCGTTACTTGTCGCTGTTCTCATGAATTAATTGGTGTATACAACTCAAGAAGTGTCTGCGGTCTAGTTACAACATATCTATAGGTGGTGTTAATATTCAAATATATGCTGATTCCGTATCCCCGTACACAATCGTAAATGTAGAGGTTTGGAACAGTAAGTTTGTTAAGAAATTAGGCAATGAGTTATCTCCTCCTGATATCCGACCAGAAGGATTTTCAGGGGGAAAAATAGATATGGTTGATTTCAGGTCTCTCTTATTTAGATTCAAAGGAAGAGAATCGTTTGGGAAGGTGTATGTGTCTAAAAAAGGTACCTCAGTTTTGGGGTGGAGAGATCAGGGCAATCTTGGAATAATACTTCACCCCAATAGTGAAGATCCTGTGATGCTCATTGATGATAATACTGATTTTTGTAAGGAGATTTCATATTTGTTTCCCAAGGTCTTCAGTAAAGGAATTGGTAAGTTTAATGATTTTAAACATCACATTGTGTTAAAACATGATGCTTGTCCGAAAATCCATAAAGTTAGGAATGTACCCATTGTGTTGAGAAAAGAAGTAGACCTTGAACTTGAGAAACTTGTCAAAGCTGATATAATCGAACCAATTGAATCATCACAATGGATTTCTCCGATTGTCGTTGCACACCGTAGCAATGGTAAGTCGAGGTTGTGCATCGATTTAAGACCTTTGAATAATAACATTGTGGTTGTCAAATTTCCATTGCCGACAATTTCAGAAATGTTGAGCTTAATTAAAGATGCTAATTGGTTCTCTACTATAGACCTAACCACTGCATATCATCAGATTCCTCTCACTGATGAGAGCAACCCTTTGACAGCATTCATTACTCCTTCAGGTTGTTTTCAATACAAGCGGTTACCATTTGGCCTTGTGTCTGCAGCTGCAATTTTTCAAAGATTGATGCACCAAGTTTTCAAGAAATGTGATAATGTAAGATGTTTTCAGGACGATATCCTTGTTTTTGGAAAGGAAAATCATGAATATGATGTCATCCTGAAAGAGGTTTTGGGTATTTTAGAACAGAAAGGGTTAACTATAGAACACACTAAGTGCAAATTTGCAGTGAAGTCTATCACATATCTAGGACATGTCATCAGCGGGGAGGGGATTTCTACCAAACCTGCTCTTGTTGATTTAGTGTTGAATGCTCCTCGTCCAAAAAACAAAGATGAAGTACGATTCTTTGTTGGTTTGGTTGAGTTCTACTTGAAATTTGCGAGAAATTTTTCAAGCAAAATTTTTAACATTCGCCAATTACTAAAAACCAAATCCAAGTTTTTCTGGTCTGTTGAATGCAATGAAGAGTTCGAAAACATTAAGAGGGAAATTGCCAAGGCACCTGCCTTAAGTGCGTTTGATCCGGATCTTGAAAATTTCATTACAGTAGATGCTAGTAATAAAGGGTTAGGAGGTGTACTTTCCCAAGTTGGTAAAGAAGTCATTATTGCTTATGCCTCCCGTGCCTTGTCACCTACTGAGGAAAAATTATCGGTGATAGAGAAAGAATCATTTGCTTGTATTAGGTCTCTTGAGCATTTCAGGGTGTATGTATGGGGAAAACCATGCATTCTTAGGACTGATCATAAACCTTTAGTTAGGCTATTGACTACTGAAGGTTTATTTAATGCGTCCCCCAGGATTGCAAGAATGTCTTTGAGGTTACTATATTATATTTATAAAATAGTCTATGTACCAGGGAAGGAGAACGTTGTAGCTGATATTTTATCGCGCATGCCAATTAATTTATCTGACAGTTCTGATCATGAATGGGAGAACATTCAAGTCACATTAGTACATGACCATGGGTTAACCAGGATTGATAAAAGTGAGTGGGAAAAGTCTTGTATGAAGGACACTGTCTTGATAAAATCATTTTATTTTATCACAAATGGTTGGCCTTCTAAATGCAGTTTGCCTGATGACTTTAAGCATTTGTGGGACTTTCGTAATGAACTTTCTACATTAAATGTTAATATCATGCGAAGTGATAAAGTCATTCCTCCCACTAACGTTCAAGATGTCATTGTAAAAATGTGTCATGAAGGTCATGGTGGAATAGTTAAGACAAAGCAAAGAATAAAACAATGGTATTGGTGGCCAGGAATGGATATATTTATTGAGAGGATCATTAGAAATTGCGTTTGGTGTGCTAATTCAGACAAAGCTCTTGTGACTCTCAAACCCCCATTGCTGAACCAATTATCCCTAAATCTCCTTGGCATACTGTGGCAATTGACATAATGGGACCCATTGGTTCTCAAAATAAATATGTTTTAGCTGCAATTGATCTTTTCTCTAGGTGGCCTGTTCTATAAATTGTTGAGAAAGTCAGCTCTGAAGTGGTAATTACATTTTTGGATTGTGTTTTTGTTGGTGAGGGATTACCTGCCCTGTTAGTAAGTGACAATGGTGTCCAATTCACATCAAAAATTGCTAAGGATTTTTATGACAAGGTTGGAATAAGGCACTGTACTACGTCCCTTTACAATCCAAGTGGTAATGGCATGATTGAGCGTTTCAATAGAGTCTTAAAGAATGCCATACAATCTGCCATTAGTAATAATTGCGATTTGGAATTGCAGTTGTTCAAGACCGTTTGGATGTATAGAACTTCACCACATGATGTTTTAGGGACATCACCTTTTGAAGTTATGAGAGGGAGAGCAGTCCGCACAAAATGCACTCCAGAATGGATGGCTAACAATCATAGACCTAGCATACCAATGGATGTTTTGAGAACTAGGATTGAAAATAAACAACTTAAGAGCAAAGAAGCATATGATTTGAAACATAATGTTAAGTTCTGTGACATTAGTGTAGGTTAAAAAAGGAGAAAGCCAATTTTCTGAACCTTTGAAAGTAACCAAGATTTTTCGAAATGCTGTACAATTAAGTGATGGAAAAGTTTGGAATTTAAAACGTATTGCAATACTTAAAAGTGATATTCATTTGTATAAAAAATTAGAGTTCTGGGTTATCTAGGAAAGCATCTCAACATTTTATCATTGATGATCTTATAAAAAATGATAACACAAGATGTTTAGAATTTCATGATGGTTCTAATAATATTGGATGTTCTGCAGAAGAACCCTCAAGTGTTGACACTGGCGAATATCCTGCTGTTGAATCTTCCTTTATGAAGAGCAGGATGGTTGATACTAGTATTGGGGCTGGGACATCTGGTAAAGTGGTTAATACTGATGTTACTTTGAATACCAATAATTCAGATGATGATACTCAAGTTGACCGCTCTGTGCGCTCTCTCACACTAAACCCAAATGGTTAAAAGATTTTGTTTGTGATGATCTGTCAAATTGATTTTTTTATTTCCTGTTTTTATTTTTTTCTCTTGTATTTTATTTGTTGTTTACAATTTATTCATGCTCAAGAGATGGTCTGTGCATACCGTACAACTGTTCAAGATTCAAAAGTTAAGTCACCTTTTGAAATCATGCGTGGTAGACTTCCAAGTACTAAACTCACTCCTTCATGGTTGAAGGAATTAGTTACTAAAGATATTCTGTTGAATACCCATAACACAGTAAAAGACATTACCTCAAATATTTCGAAAGGAGACTATGTCAAAGTAAAACCGGGTAGGATCTCCAAAGGTTTATCCAAATTTAGAGGTCCTTATTGTGTCAGAGAAGTATTTCCCCACTATTTTGTTCTTACCAATGGTGAGAAATTGAATATTAGAAGAGTTGCTTTGTATCAAAAAAAGGGGTCGTCTTTTAGTGACAGTGTTTTGCAGAATCCATCTGGTTTGTTTTGTAACAGTCCGAATAGTGCCTATATGTTTTCTTCTACAGAAGATTCCACTTTACCTTCTTCTCAAGTTAACAGAAGATGTGATGGTGGAGTTGATGCTACTGATTCATGCTGTTCAAATGCCCCTAGTGTTATTACTGACTCTTCTGTTTCTCAAAATTGTTCATTGCCTGGTAATGCCAGGATAGCACGGTATCGTAGACCACCTGTTTATCTTAATGATTATTGTTGCAATTAATCTGTTTATGTAATGTTATTCTTTTATTATTTTATCTTAATGTTCCTTATGTTTCTCTTTGTAAAGGAGGAAGATGCTTTGTAAATCATATGTATTGTCATTCTCTATGATCCTTGTTACTCTATGTCCTTTCCATACATTCCAGAATGCTTATCACTCTGACTCTACGGCCTATGTTCTATTGGAGTCAGTTAGAGTTTGGTCAGCAGGCGTTAGGTTACTCGCCGCTGTTCTCCTGAATAAATTGGTGTGTACAACTCAAGAAGTGTCTGCGGTCTACTTACAACATACAGCTTTCAGGTTTGGAATTATTGAATGATGTTTGTTCAAAATGAAATATTTTCTGTGAGTTTGTTTTCAATAAATATCCATAGAAATTTCATCAGTAAGGTATTTGATCTCTTCTGTTCATGTCTGACAGGGTGACGAGGATTAGCACTGCTATGAAAACCGAAGAGAGACCCAGCTCAATTGGGGGTGGCTGGGTGACGAAGATAAAAGCTAAAATTGAAAAGGTAGAAATACTCTAGACTCTAAGTGAAAAGGAAATGACAATGAATTGGGTTGTAATGGGAAGCATAAATCCACATTAGAATGGAGAAATAGATAACGCAGAGGTCTGCGGATGTTATATAAAAGGAAAATAAAATACAGGCTTTTGACTAGTAAATTCCTATATGGGAAATACTTACCCAGGAGATTGATGTACAAGGGCAAGCACTGAACGCAGACAGTGGATTCCCCAAATCCAAAAGGTCAGGGAACAATTATGACCCTTGAAATTAGAGAGGTGTGAGGATTAACCTTGGATAGAATTCTCATTATGTTTTTCCTTTTTGGCGGAGACAGGGGCTGTAATAAATCATTGTAAAAGTGGTATATTAATTATCATTACAGATATTTGACTCGTGAGAGTCAGTCCATGCCCTCATTTACAAATTTGCACATAGAGCCTGTCCGTTCTTGGACATTTACTTCTTCGGGATCCTTGCAAGGTTGATGGGAGCTCCTCAGAAGTGAGCTGCACCTTAAAGAACTCAATGCACATTGCTCACTATGTTCAGCATAGCTGTCTAAAGCCATTCAAAATGGCGCGGAGCCTCTAAATTAAATTCTTTTAGAGTTAAACGAACACTGAATTAAACAACCAATTCTTCATAAAGGCAAGCACTGCATTGAAGGTTGCTGTCATGACCATCCAGCATTTGTCGCCATTTCAGAGAGCAAATGGGTGCCTCAGCATCTGACATGACAGGAGCTGGGAATGGCGGCTGTGTGAAGAGAAGCACGAGTTAGGAGGAAAGGATTGTCTCATGCAAATAACTTTCATAGAAGGCCAATTGTGGTCTCATTTGGACTTATTACCCACAAAGACTTCCGTCATTCCGAAGGCTGCTAGCAGCTCTCCAGTGCTGACAAGACTCAAGGTAGGGCATTTGCATTAAAAAGATGTTTACTCTCATCTTAGAGTGTCCTTGGTCTACAAATGCAATTCTGCGCTGTGGAGCTCACCACAGCAAGAAGAGATTATGTGGTGCACAATGCTCATTTCTGCATGCTCACAGTGTCTCAAATCGCTCTCAAATGGCCGAAAGGAGACATGTTAGCATTTTACAAAATACTTGAACACAGATATTCATGACTTAAAATAAAATTATACTTACCTGTAGCAATGGTTTTGGAGCTTGGTGATTTTTAGAGAATCACATGAAACCCAACTAAATTCCCTGAGATGTGATAGTGTGTACAAGTTTGAAGTTCTCATTTAATGGCTTGAAAATCAGAACATTTAATACAACTGAGAGCCATTGTGTTGTTCACAATAACATCATATGGTTTTATCAAAGACATATCTTTAAGTTGAGGGATTCCTAGTTTTTATCCACTAATGTTAAACAACATAAAGGAAGAATTAAGCCGACCATATTAAAAATATAACAGACATCAAAAAGCAAGGCTATAGTATTAGACGGACAACGTTTTCATCACTGAGGTGCTCCGGGCCTGGGGCTATAGGGTGTCCCTGGAGTGGGATCAGTCTGGGAAACTTCTCATGATGACACTGGTCTTGATACAGTCACGGGGTGAAACACATAAGCAATAGGGAAAAGTCTGGTAATATCCTGGCTGAAATGCAAACACTGCAGTTTGCCTTAGATGGAAGCCCATCTGTGGTATCACTAACATGGAACAGGTCTGTGAGGTTTTCTTGGGTTAGGGCCTTTGTGGGACAGGTCTGAAGGTATCTCCAGACTGATCTGTTTCTGGGGTATCCCTGGCAGATTCACACAGGTGTTTATCCTAACAGTGGGACGGGTCTAGGGGTATCCCTTGGATGGCACACAATTAGGGTGCCCATTAGGTTGGGTAGTAAAAAGGGTGCCTGACCCTCAGCTTCACAGTTTCTCTTGTCCCCTTACCCAGTTAATGTCCTGAGGTCTAAGTGTTTCATAGCTGCCAATTTATAGTTTGGCTTTCTGCCTTAATTACCTATGCTACAAATACAGGGTCTTCTTCCCCAAGCCACCTGGTGGGATACACACTCACCTGCGTCTCTGAAGATCTTGCAGCACGTTGCAGCATCTGGTTAGGCACCGTCTTTGGGCGGTAGATACCCTCGCCCAATTCCTTCTCCTTGTGGCCTGATGACTTCACAAAAGTTGCTGGTAGGATATTTGGGATCTTGAATAAGTTCTGTACGTCCTACAACCCAAGACCAAAGTGGTTTACACCCTTTCCTCCTAGACCCACAAAAGGGTATGCGGATGCGGCACATCAGTCAAAAAGTGGGTTATGTCTTGTCCTTTGTATTCAGAGTGCAAGGATGTCAATGGCACTGTAAATACGCCAGATGGGACATCTGTTAATATTATCATTGTTAAAATGTGTTTAAGGTGATAGCATTATATTGCTGGAAAAGAGAGAGATGGAAGGGTGGGTAATGACTAAGGGTGTGTGGCAGGGGTTACAGAGTTATTATGAGATCATATGTTTGGAAGTTTAGAGTGAACATCTAAGCTGTTGGTAATATTAACAAGATCTCTCTGCTTGCTTCCAATAAAGTGGCCATTTCCACAAACACAGAAGCAAGCAGGTCCTTCCCCCAAAGGAGGTGTGGGTGCGGCTGACAAGAGGAATGGAAGCAGAAGTGGAGGAGTTGGCAAGAGGACACTGACACTCAGATGAAAATACTGGTCAATTCGAATCAGGTGTAGCATAAAATCCTTTCTAGTGGCTATTAACATGGCAATTTCACCCAAATTCGCTTTGATAATAATGTACAGATAGTTTAAATAGTTATAGTATACATTTCAAGTGATTTGTTCTTCAAAGTTTTTATTTTCAAATGAAATAAAATACAGGCTTTGGCTGATTTTCCCAATATTTTTAGAGAACTTTACATGAAAATATCAGCCAGGCTGGTGAAATACTGGACAGGAGTTAACTCTAAGGGTGGACACATACATGATGTGGGAATAGGGCGCCACTTTTCTCATATAAGTAAACACCAGCCATTTGATTTAGTTTTGCTGATCTGCAGGGACCACACGTTGGAATGTGAATCAAAATGTGTGTATAATTCTCAGCATTCTTTTGTAACATGGAAGGTATACCTCTGTTTGCTTTATTAATCATTTAGAAATAATTTGGTCAGTTTTCAAATATTTTTAAGTGATTTATTCATGTCTTTGTTGTTTTCGCTTTGTATTTCAAAAAGGAAAAAATAATGAATTTCATTGATTTTCCCACTTTTTTTACCAGCCAGTTGACAGACCTAAGCAGGAAGTGAAGGTTAGACAAGATCCGAAGCTGAATGGGAGGAAGGCTGAGAGAAGAAAGGAGGGTGGCTGACTAAATCGAATGAGGTAGCCATTAGAACGTGAAAATCTGAGAAAACGGGGAAAAGTTCGACAGGAGGTGGGGGCTGGGAGAGGAGCTGATTGTGTTTAAAAATTTATCTTTAAGCACAGTCCTTCCTATCCCAAAACTTTTTCCCTTTTCTGCAGGGGCGGCCCCTCCATTAAGGCGGAGGAGCGCCACCCCCCCTCCACCACCGTCAAATAAAAGGATAATAAAAAGGGTTTTAAACTCGTTTTATTATCCTTTTATTTGAATCCCTCTGGACCCGCCCCCAGGACTTTGACGAGTCTTGGGGGAGGTTCCAGGGGGATGACACTGCTGGTGGGGGAGTGCCCTATTCACTGCGCATGAGGGTTTGGTTAGCAATCTCAGTTCAGCCAAACTCTCATGCGCAGTGAAGCTCTAGAGCAGGCACAGGCTCCCAGTCTGCATGGGAGCGCATGTTGCCAGCGCTCAGGCCAATCCTGACACTGCTTTCATGCAGCATCAGGATTGGCTGCAGTGCAGCCTGGAAGCATGTGCCCAGAAGAAAGAAGAGCGCGATGCGACGGTGGCGATCAAGGTAAGTTATTTTCTTTACTCTCCTATTTTTTTTGTCCCCCAACCTCCCTCCTCTGGCCCGCCTCGCCGCTTTGGCAGGGGACTGGCCGCTACTGCTTTTGTGGCTCTAACTAATTCCTGACCACCTAGTCCTGTGTAGCTTATTGCACTGAAATCAGCTTTGACAGAATTCAAGCTTTGCCTGGGGTCTGACTCACTGGTTATGAACTCAAAGACAAGCACAACTGCCTTGATCTAGACTTTGAGTGGTAATGGTTATGTGTACTTCTTTTTTTCGATCAGGATGAGAGCATGTAGGACAAATGGTCCTCGGCACACTTGCACTGTACAGCTATTTCCGTGATTTCATAATTTTCTTACATACACAATGTGTTTTCTGCCCTGAAGACTCATATCTTGAGTCCACTGACACATGCACTTAATTATTTGAAAAACTGGGACTCCTAACAGCAGAGTACTCAATCTGGATGGAAATGGGGTTCACCCAAAGTGGCACTCCTTTTTGCATTGGTGACTACTATACCTTTGCAAGGCATGATTAAAAATTGGTGGCAGCTCCTGATGAAATCGTGGGTTACAGGCCTTTTTACCTGCACCCCAGTTAGGAAGTATGTCTACTGACCTTCCATGGTAAACTTGTTTATCGGTCATGAGTGGAACTCGTCAGTCCCCCCTAGTGTGAGGGTGAATGTGTAACGCACCTATGAGGTATAAACGAGTGAGGGGGAATACCCCATATTGGGGCCCCCAGCATATCTGCTGCCCAGAACGTAGGTTACCATGATTAGAGAGCATAGGTACTGAGATCGCCAGCTCTGCCGACCTCTGTACGTCTGTGGTGCTGAACCCTCTCATCTCCCTGCCAAGTCATTTCAACTGGGTTGGTTTGTGTCGGGTTCTGATTCACCAAATTCTAAATGGAACAGAGAGGTGATCTGTCTATAAACCACTCGATGAGACCAGTTGGGACAGTTCAGCCTTTGACCTAGAAAAAAAGCATCACTTTTACAAAGATTGTGGTCAAGAGAAAGGCCACTGCAAGATCTGGACAACAAAGATGTGCTTAGTACACATCTACATCATGGCCAAGACTGGGATCCAATAACAAGCACCTGCTTACTTAAGAACCACACGAGTTGAATATGCTAACTGTGCAAATATTACAAGATAGTTGATATCACCATCCATTATTAATTTCTGAGGAACAGAATTCAAGTTTCAACAAGATGCAGCTGCAGCCATTTTAATTCCCCAAAGAAATGAATTTGCTGCACCCATCTGGACACATTTTCCGGGCCCTATGGCTCGAACATCTGCACCCAACCACAGATAAAATGACGCCACTGAAGGACCAGAGGTGCGAAAGCAATAAACTGGCATGTGTGCTGGAAATCTGCATTACACTTGTTTAGAAAGTAAGAAATTGGCACCGGGTTATGTGCATATATTTACATGACACTAGTGAACGCTAACAATAATAAAGTCAATGCCTAATTAAATTTTGTATGAAAATATTTTTCTTTTATTTTATTATTATTATAAACTTTTATCGGATATTTGAAACAATTGATAACTGAAACAAAATAAATTGTTCCAAATAATACAGAATTAATTCCCGATAAAAGTTTATAATAATAATAAAATAAAAGAAAAATATTTTCATACAAAATTTAATTAGGCATTGACTTTATTATTGTTAGCGTTCACTAGTGTCATGTAAATATATGCACATAACCCGGTGCCAATTTCTTACTTTCTAAACAAGTTTAGTTTCCTTGCTAGGGTTTATCCTTTTAGGCAGGGGCCCCTTTTCTTTTCACAATCTGCATTACACACCATAAAAGTAAAGGCCCAGCTGATCATGTGCCTGCCATGGCAAACACCGCTTTAAGGGCAGAGTGCTAGCAAGACCAGAAACCTATATCATTACACACCTCATCAAAAAAGATCAACTCGGGGAGGATCCATGCTGGCGACCGAGATGGCTGCTTAGACGCTCGGCTCTGTGAGCCTTCTCACCCCGCACATACATCCTGGCAAATATCCTGAGTTGTAACGACATATTTAAGTAGGCGAAGGATAACTTTCACTTACCGTTTGCTCCTGAGGCTTCTACGTGCGGCAGACCCGTGGAAATGTCCCCGATTGTTTTGCGGCCTTCACGGAGCTGGGACCGGGGTGTCGAGTGAGGAGAGCAGCCGGCCGCGACTGCAACAACAGCGGCCTCTGGTGGAGGTGGGGAGTCGGCCGGAGGACACCGATGGTCTGATGGCCCGCTGGCGACAGTGCCGACCCAATGCGTCTAGCGGAGTGCCTTGTGAGGTGTGCGGTAAAGCAGGGTCGAGGGGAGTGCGCGATACTTGGGCCCCTTTCCAGTGTTGTGTCCGGGCATGATTAATGACTTCTCCCGGACTTGATGGGCGGCTCACGGGGAGCGGTGGAGATTTTGTTTAGCCCTTTGGTGACCCTTCATTGAGAAGCCTACCCTTACCTTCGGGGTCCCCGTGGTGAATCCAGTTGCGCCCCGGAGTGGGGCCGGTCCCGAGGTGAGATGAAGATGGGCGAGGCCGGATCAGCTAAGATGGCGGATGGCACCCTCTTGCGCAGACCACATCCAGACAGAGAAGCCACTGTGAGAGAGAGTCCTGAGGTCTGGCGACACGAGATGAAGCCCACGTCCAGAGATATATTGGCTGCGCTAACAACCCTGCATATGACCCTGATCCTGGACGCCCGAGATCTGGGAAGAAGGATGGCCGCCATTGTTGTACCGCCGTTCCACACGGACATAGTTCGATCTCAAGGAAGCGCCGATGTGCCCGCCTCTGCGTCAGTGATGAGTTTTCCAGCTATGCCTCGGTTCGTGGAGACGCTGGAATACCCGGCTCATGAGATCGCTTTGGACAGATCTGTTGTACATGCGGGTGCCTCTTCGGGCCCTTGTCTGCTCGGCGGCTGGGTAAACAACGTCGTTCTGTGGTTCGGGCTGCCTCGGCGGAGTTTCAGCACTTGTCGGATGGTGTGACTCTCTTTCCCTGGCTGGCGAGACTGTGTTCGGACTGGAGGGTGTTTTCGGGATTGCTACAGGAACAGTTGGATTTCCGCTATACATATTCGGCTGGGTTTTGGGGGCTGAGGTCCCATGGAGTAACAACACTGCCCGGTCCGCCAGGATCTCTTGAACCCTCCACGCTGCTCTGTATGTCGATTGATAAGTGGATGTATGTTGGTACTACTGATAGAAAAGGCCAGGAGTGAAACCGTCAAGGACATAATGGAACTCATTGTTGGCTGCCGATGATTAGGGGGACACTCAACGGGGATGTTATTGATTGTGCTATCGGTGATTATTGTTTTCCATGGCTATTCTGATCTTGCTTTTAGGATGTTTACTGCGCGCGGTGGTGGGGGGGGGGGGCGGGTGGCCAGATCGATGGCCCTTCCCCACATTTCTCCTCTTTTTCTTCTTTTTCTCTTTTTCTATATTTCGGGTCTCTTATTTAGGGCGACAGGCATGCTGCTGGAGGGGGGGGATAGGCCGTAGCCTTCTGCAGGGATGCAGGGTGGGGGGTAGGGGGAAGGGGTTTGTTAATTTGTCCTTTCTTTGTTTCTATGGCCCTTTGTTTGTCTTTCCTTTTGGTGTCGCCGTTTTTCATGTTTCCTTCAGTATGTTTCGTTTTGAGGGGTGGGGTACAACTTTGTTACGTATCGTGTTTGTTTTTTACGTTTATCCTGACTTGTATGCCTTACCCCCAATACTTCAAACGTATTTGCACTATTTGCGGATTGCCTGCTTTATGCTTGCTATTGTAGGACCTTGTATGACCGTGTGGCATTGATTTTGAATTTTTCTTTATTGTAAAATGAACCTTATCGACTCCTGAATCTTGTATTGTACGCTTGAATACAAGTTATATCCTGGACAATTGTTAGATCCCGATTTTCGGGTTGCTGTATTCCTCTACATTGCTTTGCTGTACTTACGAATTGATTAGCGGCCGGCCGGGGTGGTTGTAGGCCCATATGTGTATTTCCTTGAGGTAACAAATAAAGTTTCTTTAAAAAAAAAAAAAAAAAAAAGAATCAACTCAAACAGCAGGCCTCTTATCTATGCCTGCCACCAGGAAGATGAGAAGAGCTCAGTTTGACTTAGATTAAGAAGTCCCCGACATTCTGTCTGAGCATAGCATCTTCGCTGCAGTACTTGCTCAAGGTGCTTCATCTCCCCACTGATATAATCATCCCACGTCTCAGACTGTCTTTCTTCCAAAGACTGGAGGTGCGAAAAGAGATGGACACAATAGGAATGTTGGGTCTACCTTAACAGAATGGAAGATGAGCCTCCAATCAGGGTGGGATGAGAAAAGTAGAACTGGTTTATTGGTCATTCATACACTCCTGCCCACCCAGCACTTCCTTTCTTGTATACTGCATGGGACTAGGAGTGGAAAGCATCCCTAAAAAATGTGTCTTCACGCCTTACTATTTAAGGCTTGTTTTCGATGAGGAAATCTGATCTTGTTTTGAACGGAGAAAGCCTTGCACCACTTGGCTACGACAACTACAAGCTGTCTTCCTTGGTAAGGAAAACCTATACTCGTGAATTCTTGGAACATTGTGCACCAAGACACTACTTTTTAGGTCTCGCCTGTCGATGCGCATGCGCATCGAGCTTGCGAGACTATGGGGGCTTAACCACTCTTTAACTAACTTGCAAGGAATCGTGGCGATTCCTTGCAGTGCCCGTGACTTTTAAGCTCAATGCGCATGCGCTTAGAGCTTAAAAGCGCGTGCACATCTCACAGCCTCCCCCAGCTCTGCCCCCTCCTCTCCTGCCCGCCGTGTCGCATTTCTCCTCCCCCCACCCCTTCTCTCTCGTCCAGCCGTCGTGTTTATTTATTGTTTTACCCGCTCCGCCCCCTCCCCTGCCCGCCGTGTCGCATCGTCATGGCAGCTTTGAAAGTAGGGGCAGAAGAGCGCCACTCTCTCTCCCAGCACACCTCCCCCTCCAGCATCCACTCCCCCCTTGTCTCTCTGTGCCCGTCCCCACGACTCCTAATGAGCTGCTTGTTTTCATTTGCAGTACACCATGTGCGCATTTACTTTCATAACGGTGACTCACCGTTTTAACTTGTTTTAATTTCCCAATCTGACCAAAAGGTTTGCCGATGCCTGACGTGCTACTGCTCCGCCCCCTCCCCTGCCCGCCGTGTCGCATCGTCATGGCAGCTTTGAAAGTAGGGGCAGAAGAGCGCCACTCTCTCTCCCAGCACACCTCCCCCTCCAGCATCCACTCCCCCCTTGTCTCTCTGTGCCCGCCCCCACCACTCCTAATGAGCTGCTTGTTTTCATTTGCAGTACACCATGTGCGCATTTACTTTCATAACGGTGGCTCACCGTTTTAACTTGTTTTAATTTCCCAATCTGACCAAAAGGTTTGCCGATGCCTGACGTGCTACTGCTCCGCCCCCTCCCCTGCCCGCCGTGTCGCATCGTCATGGCAGCTTTGAAAGTAGGGGCAGAAGAGCGCCACTCTCTCTCCCAGCACACCTCCCCCTCCAGCATCCACTCCCCCCTTGTCTCTCTGTGCCCGCCCCCACCACTCCTAATGAGCTGCTTGTTTTCATTTGCAGTACACCATGTGCGCATTTACTTTCATAACGGTGGCTCACCGTTTTAACTTGTTTTAATTTCCCAATCTGACCAAAAGGTTTGCCGATGCCTGACGTGCTACTGACCTCTCCACAGCCATGCCTACCTAATGGAGTACATTCTTGAATATATGTATATAGCCAGGCAAATTTTTTTACCCGCTCCGCCCCCTCCCCGCCGTGTCACGTCTCTCTGTGCCCGCCCCCACCACTCCTAATGAGCTGCTTGTTTTCATTTGCAGTACACCATGTGCGCATTTACTTTCAGAACGGTGGCTCACCGTTTTAACTTGTTTTAATTTCCCAATCTGACCAAAAGGTTTGCCGATGCCTGACGTGCTACTGACCTCTCCACAGCCATGCCTACCTAATGGAGTACATGCTTGAATATATGTATATAGCCAGGCAAATATAAAGTACAACAAAAAAAAACATTTGTCGGCTTGGAGGGCGTCGATGGCGGTCGCAGCTTAGAGGAGCTCCCGCCGGCCCACACGTTATCCGACTATTATCCTGGCCCCCGAGCCCCGCAAACTGCTCTACCTGAGCTAGCAGTGTTCCGGGTGGCACCGTGACCTGTCCGGTGTGCCGCCCCGCTTCATCGGCTGCTCCGGCGACCCGCACTTGCTGGCGACGCGGCGCGGCCTACTGCCCACGAGTGGAGCCGGGGCCTCGATTTTCGAGACCCGAGACCGTCGGCCAGTGGTTGAGCCGGTCGGGGGAACCCTCACCCAGCAGCATCGGCGCCGGAGCCCACGGGGACCGCTGGGAGTGCCTGAGTCTTCGGAGGCTGCCCCTGGGGTGCTCCTGGGGCGGTCTGGGGGCGCCGCGGCCTGTGTGGACCCCGAGGGACCGGGGCCTCGAGTTTTGCGACCCCGGGCCGGTCTGTGTCTGCGTGACTGGGGGCCGTGGAGGCTGGCTCCTGGGATCGGTACGGCACCTGTTGTGAGCGGCGACCGCTGGCATCATCTGGAGGGACCCTGAGGGCCTTGGTCGTGGATCGCGCCCCGTTGCCCGGTGGCCTGGTAATCTCCACATAGCGTGCGCTCTGAGGCGCGACTCCTCGGCCCTGCTCCCTGGACTGATTGGGGCCGGTGAGACGACGGAGGGAGTCCCCGCTGGATCCTACCTCGGTTTCTGGGGCGCTGGAGTGTCCTTGCTGCCTGCCTGGCCCTGGGGACGCCGGGGCCTCGAATTTGGTGGGCCTTGGCCGGGTGGTGCCTTCCCTGGCTCCTGGACTGTGAAGTGGGCCCGGAGCAGAGGGAGTCCTAGTGCTCTACACGCCGCGTCGGACTTGGATGGTGCCTGGAGGGACAAGCCTGCTGCCCGGATGTCCGTGGAGGTCTCCTACAGGTAGCCTGAGACGGACTGTGAGTGCCCCCCCCCCCCTCCTCCTCTCCTCCGGTGGTCCGGAGTGTCTGCTCTGCATTGGCCGCTGCTTTGTGACTCGGGTGGGGTGTGGAGTGGCCGGGCGGTCGTCGGGGCTGGACGTCCCCGATTCCTGAGACCTTCCTCTGCGCGTCCCGGCTCGTGGGTTCTGGGTAAGGTCCAGTCTGAGATCCTGGAGGCCCTTCCCTAGTGCCGTGACTATCCTGCCAGGCATTCCCGCTGGGGTTTGCCGCCTGGAGCTGGGCTGCGGTGTTGGTGTGCTGGGGGTGCTCACTGGAGACGGCATCTGATCCCCGACGGAGTTTCCCTGGCCCCCCTGGGTGGCCATACCTACTGCATTGCTGTCAACGAGGGGCCCACCACTGGGGCAGTGTGGCCATTTTCCTTGCCGCTAACCATGACGAGAGGAGGGGGCGGCACTGGGTCCGCCAAGCAAGGGACAATTGATAAATTCACGGGGCCCAGTGGAGGATCCGGGGCTTCCGGTGGGGGCCAGGGCGCAGGTCCTGATAATGCAGCCCTGATGGCCGCCATTACGCAGTCCAGAGACATGCTTGATGCCAAGATTGGGGCTGTTGGCGCCGATGTCATGCTGCTGCGCCAGGATCTCCGCAATGCTGTGGCCCGCATCACCGAAACCGAGACTCGGATTACTGGAGTGGAGGACGATGTGGTGGCCCTGAAAAAGAAGGTGGAAGACATGGCCAGGATCCAAAAAGGGCTGGCGCTCCGTGTCGAGGATGCGGAGGGGAGGGCGCGAAGGAATAATCTGCGCTTTGTGGGCTTTCCGGAGGATTGTGAGAAGGGGGCCATGGATTCATTCTTGGCGCACTGGTTGGAGAGCTGGCTTCCCCCGGACGCTTTATCACGCTGCTTTGTGGTGGAGCGTGCCCATAGAGCCTTGGCGCAGAAGCCACCGGCGGGGGAGCGACCGCGTCCGGTCATCGCTAAGATCCTCAATTTTCATGACCGGGATGTGATCCTTAGGGAAGCAAGGGCAAAGGAGGACTTATCGTTTGAGGGTCACAGGATAATGATCTTTCCGGACTATACCAGGCTGGTGCAGCAGCAGCGCCGATCCTTCCAGGATGCGAAAGCCAAGTTGCGTGGACTGAAAATTCAGTATTCGCTGTTGTACCCTGCACGTCTGCGTGTTGTGTTTCATTCCAAGGCCCACTTCTTTGACACTCCGGAGGCGGTTTTTCAATGGACAGATGAGACTGTCAGGATCCGTCCGAATGCCCAGCCGGGCCTGAACTCCGGAGCATCGCGTGGGTCATCACCGGAGAGGGGCGAATCTTCCAACGGGAGCAGGAGACGCCAGAAGTCTAGGTCGCGACGACGCTCCCGATCCGGGGGTGGCCTACTGGATGGTGCACAGTCAGACACTGCTCAGTCTGGGACTGGGTCCTGAGGGTTGTAGGGCCCTCTCCTGTCTCATGCATGTCCTTCGTTTCTAGCCTGGGCTGGTGGCCGTAGGGGTGACACTACTGGTTGATGGGCTGGTGTGTGGTGTAGGGTGGCCTGGGCCGTGGCTGGTCTCACGGGGGTGGGCGTGTTGTTTAAGGTTGTTCTGTCCCGCTGCGCTTATGCGGTGGACCACATGTGCGTAACGGGGTTCGGGGTGCTGACCCATGGGCGGCCCATTCCTCCCATGTTCGAGGGGGGCCCCTAGGGGAGGTACTGATAGTTGGGGTGTGTGAGGGGATCCATTGGCCTGGGAGCCTTTGGGCGCTCTGTTTTGGGCCCGGGGCTCTTTATGCCGCGACAGGTACTTCACTGTTTCCTGAGGTATAGGGGTGGGGGAGGGGGGATAGGCAGGGGTTTGGTTGTTGAGGATGTTGTGTGGGTGTTCGGGTGGGGGGGGATGCGGGGTGGTTGGTTGGGGATGCACGTGATCTTTGCTGCTGTGGTTTTTGTACTACTGGGTGCTTGGGCTGGGTCCGGGGATTTCCAGATGCTCTCCCACCGAGACTATGGGTGATTCTTCAGGAGCGGCGCCTGTTAGTGGCTCCATGAGGATTCTCAGCTGGAATGTCAGGGGCATGCTGGACAAAATTAAAAGGGGGGCAGTGCTGCGCTGGGGTAAGAGGGACTCGGCAGATGTCATGTTGCTGCAAGAAACACACATGTTAGGAACGAAGGTGCTGAGTCTACAACGTTTTGGTTATACCCAGGTGTTCCATGCAGGTTTTACCAGGGGGTCGAGAGGGGCGGCTGTCCTTATCCATCGACGCTTATCTTATGTTCACGAGCGCCATTGGCTTGATCCCCAGGGTCGGTTTGTGTTTGTCAAGGGCATGATTGGAGTGGAACCTGTGGTGTTCGGCAGTGTGTATGCTCCCCCTCCCCTGCAGTGGTCTCTAGCGGAGCGCCTGTTTGAATTGTGGGCCGATATTCCGGACTGCCTAGCTGTCATAGGGGGTGACTGGAATGATGTAATGGATTTGACTCTGGACAGGCGAAGACTGCAAGTGGCCGCGGGGGCGCCTGCCCCTACGCGTCTGAGAGCTATGAGTGATGGGCTCGGTTGGGTGGATGCATGGCGACATCTGCATGCCAGGACGCGTGAGTACACGTTTGTGTCGGCGGTGCATGGCTCCTTTTCCCGGATAGACTGTGTGTTTGTACCAGGGGCCTTCCTCGATAGGGTGCAGCAGGCCGTGATCCAGCCTCGTGGATTGTCAGATCATTCCCCGGTCGCAGTGCAGATTGCACTGTGTAAACCCCGTCAGCCGTTCCGTTGGCGGATGTCCTCGTGGCATCTCCAGCGGGCAGAATATACGACCCACTTGCGCGGTGCGATAGCCCAATATTGGCGGGAGAATTTGACCGACGGCATGGACAGTGTGACGGTCTGGGAGGCCATGAAACCCACGCTGCGGGGTGTGGACATCGCCTGGTGTGCTGCTGCCCGTCGGGGGCGTCGGGAGGCCACTGTGGCGGCTGCGGCGGCGGTGAGAACTTTGGAAGGACAGTGTGGTGACAATGCAGGGGATGTGGCGCTTCGGCTACTTCTTCAGGCGCAGCGTTCCTATGCTTCGATCCTGCTGGACGAGGCTCGTCAGGCCTGGCTGGCCACGCGCAGTCGGGTGTACCAGTGGGGTGACAAATCGTGCACTATGCTCCACCGCCTGTGTCAGCGAACTCTACAACCGATCTCTCTGCCGGGACTTACGGACAGGGAGGGGATTGCTCTGACGGACCCTGCTGCGCTTGCGGCGAGTTTTGCCGACTATTATAGGGTACAGTACGCTTCGCGTGATTGTCTCCCACCGGAGGCGATTGACAAATTCATAGCTGACCTGCCCCCCCGGGCGTTGTCGGAGGAGGCTAGGACAGCCCTTGACCTTCCCCTGTCGGCGGAGGAACTGGGCGACGCGCTGGGACAGCTTAACACGGGCAAGGCGCCGGGACCGAGTGGCTTCCCTAGTGAATTTTTCAAGAAATTTCATTTGCAGCTGGGACCACACTATCGGAGGGCTTTGGAGGCGGCGCGAGAGGTTGGTTGCTTGCCGGCCGACTGGCGTCAGGCTGAAATAGTGGTGTTCCTGAAACCGGGCAGGCCCCCTGACAGACACGAGTCGTATCGCCCGATTTCTCTTATTAATTTTGAGGCCAAATTATTGGCTAAGGCGTTGGCGAATCGCCTTCTCCCGTATGTGACGGACCTGGTCCACCCGGATCAAGCGGGCTTTATGCCGGGCAGGGCGACAAGGCACAACATCAGACGGGCACAGGTGGCGATTGGTGCGATAGGGGCGACTGGGGAGCGGGCGGCGCTCTTACTGGCGGACATCGACAGAGCGTTTGATTCTGTCAGTTGGGCATACCTCTTTGCTCTGTTGCCGCGTCTCAACTTAGGCCCAGTCTTTGTCTCGTATGTCCGACTGCTGTACACCGACATCACAGCCTCGGTGCGTGTCTCGGGCGCCATTTCGGAGAAATTCCCGATTGCTAGGGGGACCCGGCAGGGGTGCCCCCTGTCCCCATATCTCTTTGCGCTAGTCATGGAGCCGCTGGCGGCCTGGGTGCGCATTGATGCACAGCTTCGTGGCTTTGTGTGGAGTGCGAGCCTCACGGATAGGATCGCACTGTATGCGGATGATGTTCTCTTCTTTTTGACAGACCTGGATCGTTCGGGTCCGCGTATCTTGGAGATAATGCGTGTGTTTGGGGAGGTCTCGGGACTGTACCTTAACCCTCGCAAATCGACCCTCTGGATGCTGGGGGGCCGACGCGAAGTGTCTCCTTGGGCGGTGGAACTGCAGGTGGCGGTTGGTGGCCTGAAGTATCTCGGTGTCTTCCTGTCGGAGTCTGCCGCTGTTGCCTGGGAGCGTAACATACAACCGGTGTGGGACAGGGTTCAATCCGACGTTAAGACATGGTCACGCATGCCTCTGAATATCTATGGCAGATCTGCTATTTTTAAGATGGTGGCCCTCCCTAGACTACTGTACCAATTACAGAACCATCCATACAGAGTGGACCCACAGTGGTTCCGGCGTGTGAACTCCCTATTAGGCCGGTTTTTGTGGGCCGGGGGTGCTTCTAGGGTGGCACTGCGGACCTGCTTTTTGTCCACGTACTGTGGAGGCCTCGCGACGTCTGACATATTGTCCTATTATCAAGCCTCTCATTTGCTGGTCTTGAATGAGTGGTGGTACGGTGGCCGCGATGACCCAGCGTATGCCCTGGAACATTTTCTGATGGGTGATGCCACGCTCCATACCCTCTTGTATTCAGCGGGGCGGCGGAAGTCGCTGCCGCATGCGACACAAGTGGTCTTCCTGATTTGGAGGCAGGCACTACGTCGAATGGGTTGGTGGGGACGGCTGACGGCCGAAACTCCGCTGTGGCATAACGGGCGGCTCCCGGCGCTGGCTTCTTTGCAAGGGTTTGGTGGCTGGGACTCCATAGGGATCTCGTCGCTTGGTCACGTACTTACCGGAACTACCCTTAAGTCCTTTGAAGTGCTCAGCGGTGAGTTTGCGATGCCCAAGACCCAGTTTTTTAAGTACCTACAGCTTCGTCATGCGCTGGCGCCGAGCCTAGTGGAGCTGGACCAGCTTCCAGACTTCAGGCCCGTCGAGGCTAAGCTGTTCATGGGTGACCTTGGGGATAAAAAAGTCTCGAAAATCTACCAATCGCTGGTCACTCACTGCTCCTCTTCTCTGGTGTCGTTGAAGGCCGCCTGGGAGGTGGATGTTGGACCGCTGGATGAGGATGATTGGAGAGAGGCGCTGGAATCCCCCCGGGGTGCGGCTATTGCAGTGCGGTTGAGATTCATACAATTTAAATACCTACATCGGGCCTATTACACCAGGGAGAGACTGTGGAGGGCGGGCCTTATTGCTTCCCCGGATTGCCTGCGCTGTGGGGCAGAGAGGGGCACATTGGTGCATACTGTGTGGTCGTGTGTGGGCCTGGTCCGGTTCTGGGGTGGGGTGTGGGACTGCCTGTCGGAGGTGCTGGGGTGGGAGCTACCTCGTACACCTAGGTTGGGTCTTCTTCATGTCCTCGAACAAGTGGGTGGTAACGTCTATAAGCGCCATCTCCTTCTGTTGGGCCTTGTTGTGGCCAAGAGAGACCTGGCGAGGGCCTGGAAGAGTGACCGTGCCCCCCCACTTGGCGCCTGGAAGGCGGGCTTAGACTTCCTCATGGGGCTGGAAAAGCCGGTATTTGAGGCCAGGGGCTGCCCTCGGAAACATTACAAGATCTGGAAGCGGTGGGCAGACTACAGAGACCTGACATTAGATCCTCCCACTGTAACGGATGATGGTCTGCCTGATGACTGAATGCCTCGGGGCCAAGATAGCTCCAAGACACCTGGCGTGTTTTCTCTTGTCTTCTGCAGCTAATTGTGATCACGTGCATCGGGTTAGGGTGGGATAAGGGGTGGGTAGTTGGTACTGTTGGGATTGTGGGGGGGGTTACAGGGGCGGGTAGGGGTTAATCGAAAGTTTGAGCCATACGTATTTTCTACTGTACTTTGCATCTTGTCGTGTTCCCCTGCTCTTGGGGTGCTGTACACTTGATCTGCTTGAACTTTTAATAAATACGGTTTTGAAAAAAAAAAAAAAACATTTGTCGCATTTCTTCTCCCCCCTCCCCTGCCTTCCCTCCGTCTCTCTTTTTTTTTTTACCCAAAACATTTGTCGCATTTCTCCTCCCCCCCCTTCTCTGCCTTCCCTCTGTCCTTCAGTTGCTTCATGCCTTTGCTTGACCTCTTTTCCTTCATTCTTTTCGTAACCTCTACTCCTACTCCGCCTTTCAGCATTCTTTCATCCCCTTCCTCCTCCCCCTCACTTCAGCCCTCCCTTCTCGTTTCCTCTCTCTTCTAAACACGTCATTCGTCCCTGCCTTCAATATCCTCTCTTCTTTCCCTCATCCGACCCCCTCCATGTCCATATTTACCCTTGCCCCCTTCGCCCCCTTCCCTCCCTGCCCCTCCCCATCACTGTTGGCCACACCATTGAATTGAATTAATTCCGCCATGCTGTTCGCAACGGGCCCACCCCTGCAGCAGGCATTGCTTGAAATCAAAGGCGCTTGGAGGTCTCCACGGGGTTCTCTTTGTTTTCCGCCCAGGCGCTGCTTTGATCCGTGGCTGATTATTATGAGAACCCGGAGGGGCTCCTGGCCCCCAGCGTTAAGGGCTCCTCGCCTGCAATCGGATACTTTTAGAGTCTGCCCTTTAGTTTTCACAACAAAGCAAAGACAACCCTGAAAATGTCCATGAAGTATAAAACATCTTAATGTAAATTGTCCGGCAAATTCCCACTGAACACCACCACATCCACCATCACCACCACATCCACCACCACATCCACCACCACATCCACCGCATCCACCACCACCACCGCATCCACCACAACCACATCCACCGCATCCACCACCGCATCCACCACCACATCCACCACCACATCCACCACCACATCCAACATCACCACCACATCCACCACCACATCCACCACCACATCCACCATCACCTCCACATCCACCATGACATCCACCGCCACATCCACCACCCCATCCACCACCACCACATCCACCACCACCACTGCATCCACCACCACATCCACCGCCACCACATCCACCGCATCCACCACATCCACCATCACCTCCACATCCACCATGACATCCACCACCACATCCACCACATGCACCACCACCACATCCACCACCACATCCACCGCATCCACCACCACCACCGCATCCACCACCACATCCACCACATCCACCATCACCTCCACATCCACCATGACATCCACCGCCACATCCACCACCACATCCACCACCACCACATCCACCACATGCACCACCACCGCATCCACCACCACATCCACCACCACATTCACCACACCCACCACCACCACATCCACCACACCCACCACCACCACATCCACCACCAGGTGCAAATGCAATGTTCTTGGATTTTCGTCACAATAAAATACACTGAACATAATCTTCACAAAATTAATTTACAAACGTTTAAGCTATTGCCATTATAAATTACAATAAATGTTATTTAAGTATTAATTATTTACAAAATTAAAAGCCATTGTTATTTGCAATATCAATACATCTAAGTCACGTAAAGACAACACACATTGCATTACAAATGCTATAGGTGTCACATTTGCGAAAGTTCAAACTATTGACATTGTAACTGACAAAGATATTACTTTTGCTATTTTCAAAACCAACACATAAATAAAAAAAAGTATCATTTACAATACCAATTGTTCAAACTTTCCTAATGCGAGACCTATTGCATTTCCAATGCTTGTTCATATTGGAAGTGCCCATGCAAAAAATAAAGTCAGTATGCATATACTGTGCCTTCTGACCAAAGAACCTGAGATAAATTCTATCTGAAGATAAACTGGATTTCTGCTGATACAAGCTTTCCTGGTCTGGCTCTTCTGACCTGGAACACTTACTAGAGCACTAGGAAAAAGGACCATATGCCAGGGTACATCACTGGGAATTACTTCTTTGTTGAGACCTTTTGTGCTCGTTTGATAGCTTTGCGAAAGGAGCCTGCAGCCCCTTTCCTATTTTAGCTTTTCAGCTTTCTCCGTTTATGTGATCACAGTAGAAATATCCCACAGGGAGGAAAAGCTTCACTCTGATTGTGTTTTGTGCAAAGCTCCTTTTTTAAAGTAATAAACTCTAAAGTCCTAAGACGTTTTTGAAAGTCCTAGAAGTCAAGTTGTGCAGTGAAGAATAAGTGAAACAATGTAGCTTTTAGCCCTATAAGGTGAAATTTAATTCTAGAAGACTGTGGGCCTAATTCTGAGTTTTTAAGGCAAAACTCGCAGTGGAGGTGCGGTGATGGTCGGGAACCACTGCCCCGGCGGTCAGAATGCTGTATTACAACTACGGAGGTAGGTCCTCTATAGGACCGACGCAAACACCAGAGATACACGATCCCTGGCGGTGGTGCGGCAGTCATAGGCTCCAATATGCTTGGCAGTACCACTGCAGCACCGCCAAGCATATTTGGAGGTTCCTCTTCGCCACAGTTTTCATGGCGGTGAGGTCGTAATGAAAACTGTTGCCGTGGGGAAACAAAGCCTTAGGGCCATGGGATGCATGCAGAGGGGCACATGTCCATACGGTGCAGGAACAGACTTTGCCGCTCCCATTGTGATGCCTTTTTAATAGGCACCATCGTAGGAACGTAGCGGGGCGGTGGCATGGTGGCTCGCTCCCACACCACCAAACTCATAATCAGGCTGTCTGTAAAGAACTAGAGATGAAGCAGCTGAGAAACACAGCTGGCCAAACCCACTCATGGATCCCTGCCCTACATTTGAATGATTGATTTAATTATTATAGAAAACAAAACTGCTGGTGTCAAGACCACTGACTCATTGTCAGTGAAATTGCTCTCCCACCCTCGCAGCTCCACCATTAAGTGAGGTGCCCCTGCCCCTGCACTCTTGAGTGTTGGTGATCGAGGCCCTCCTCCACCCGCAGGTTTCCCTGCGCCTCATCCCTGGTGGTCCAGTGGACCTCTGTCTCCTTTCTTTCTTTCTGCTCCTTCACTCGTTTTTCTCCCCTTTCTATCTTTCACCTTTCTGCACCTCTGCTCTTTTGCGCCTTATTTCTGCCCATTTCCCTTTCTCTCCCTCTGCTCCTTCACTCGTTTTCACTCGTTTTTTTCCCCTTTCTATCTTTCACCTTTCTGCACCTCTGCTCTTTTGTGCCTTATTTCTGCCCATTTTCCCTTTCTCTCCCTCTGCTCCTTCACTCGTTTTCACTAGTTTTTTTACCCTTTCTATCTTTCACCTTTCTGCTCTTTTCTGCATCTCTGCTCTTTTGTGCCTTATTTCTGCTTATTTTCCCTTTTTTCTTTATCCCTTCTTTCCTCCCTTTATCTTTCCCCGCCCCTGCTGCCCCCGCGGCCCCTCCCCCCCCCAGCACGACCGGCCCAATCCAGCTCCCCTCCCCGCTCCCGCCTCCCAGCTGTCCAGCCCTCCCCGACCCCTACTTAATGGCGGCCACTGCGGGCGCGCCGCTGGTGCACCGAAGGCGCGTCAAAGGCAAGTACGTCTGCGCCCGTCTGCGACCCGTCCGCGACCAGCACCAGGAACCCTGGACCTCCGCCCCGCCAACGCTACGACCCAGCAGCACTCCACGCACTCAACCCAGGCTGCAACAACAACTACAAGCTAGCATCACCAGCCGACACCCATGGACCCTTCAGCTGTCACCGCTGCTGGCACACCTGCAGCACCGCCAAGAACACGGATCCAGCACAACCCGCCCACAAGAACACAACCGAACCGAAGACCCTGCAATGCATCCTCCTCAACGTCCAAACCCTCCACAAACACGCCACAGAAATCTGGGACCTCCTCGACAGCACAACCCCAGACGTAGCATTCTTCACCGAAACCTGGACCAACACCACCTTGGGACCGGACATCGCCATCGCCATCCCCCAAGGATACAAGATCTCCAGGAAGGACCGCCCCATCCACCCAGGAGGAGGAATCGCCATCGTCCACAAATCCAGCCTCCGCCTGAGCACACTCCCTGACGAGTCCACAGAACTGATGGAACACCTTCACTTCAAGATACTGGCCAGCCTCACCGCAGCCCTCCGAGGAACCCTCATCTACCGACCCCCTGGACCCCGCGGACCCTTCGCCAACTCCATCACGGACATTATCTCCCCGCAGGCCATCGCATCCACCAACTACACCCTGCTGGGAGACCTCAACTTCCACCTCGACAATCAACTGGACCCCAACACCACATCCCTCCTGGACAACCTCCACAACATTGGACTCCGCCAGATCGTGACCGAGCCCACGCACTCAGCAGGACACACCCTCGACCCCCTCTTCACTACAGGAAACTCCATCACCTTCAGCCACACCACCGAACTCCCATGGACCGACCATCGTTGCGTCCACTTCACCTTCAGAACACCCACCATCCACAGACACCAGCACCTGCTTCCACAAAGAAACTGGACCAAAATCACAGATGACCAGCTCACCTCCTCACTCAACAACTCCACCCCAACCATCATGGAAAACGACGACCCCAACACCGCAGCCCGAACCCTGCATAGATGGATCTCGGACAGCACCAACACCATAGCCCCCCTCAAGAAAAACAACAATACCCGTGCCAAGAAAGCCAGATGGTTTACCACCGAACTTCGAGAGTCCAGGCGCACATGCCGCCGCCTCGAAAAGGCCTGGAGAAACACCAAATCCACAGAAGCCCACAACAACTTCAGAGCCGCCACCAACGCCCACCATCAACTCATCAGAGAAACGAGGAAAAAAGCGATTGAAGACAGAATCTCCACCCACGCACACAACAGCAAGGAACTCTTCAGCATCATCAAGGAGTTCGCCCAACCCACCAGCGAGTCTACCGACATCCCTCCCTCACAAGACCTCTGCGACAAACTCAGCATCTTTTTCCACCACAAAATCAAGAGCATCTACGACAACTTCGACGAAGACAACCAACACACTGAACCCTCACCAACCACCCCCGACACCCGGAAACCAGCGATTGATGACTGGACAGCCCTCACCACCGAAGACACACTGAAGACAATGAAGTCAATCCACTCAGGGGCCCCCACGGACCCCTGCCCCCACCACATCTTCAACAGAGCCGCCAACACCATCGCACCCATGCTCCGCCAAACCATCAACCGCTCCCTGGCGACCGCCTCATTCCCCGACGACTGGAAACACGCCGAGGTCAACCCCCTCCTAAAGAAACCCTCAGCGGACCCCACCGACCTCAAAAACTACAGACCCATCTCCCTGCTTCCGTTCCCAGCAAAAGTCATCGAGAAAGCCATCAACAGCCAACTCGCCACGTTCATTGAAGAACACAACATCCTCGACTCCTCCCAATCCGGCTTCAGAAAAAACCACAGTACGGAAACCGCCCTCCTCGCCGCAACAGACGACATCCGCACCTTACTGGACAAAGGAGAAACAGTAGCCCTCATCCTCCTCGACCTATCAGCGGCGTTCGACACAGTCTCCCACCGCACCCTAATACGCAGACTCTACGATGCAGGAATCCAGGACAAGGCCCTCGACTGGATCTGCTCCTTCCTCTCCAGCAGGACGCAGCGGGTCAGACTCCCCCCTTTCCTCTCGGACCCCACACCTATCACCTGCGGAGTCCCCCAGGGCTCCTCCCTCAGCCCGACGCTCTTCAACGTCTACATGGCTCCACTTGCCTCCATCGTCAGAACCTACGGACTCAACATCGTGTCATATGCAGACGACACCCGGCTCATCCTCTCCCTATCCAACGAGCCCAACACCGCCAGATGCAACTTTCGAGAAGGCATGGAAGCCGTCGCCAAATGGATGAAAAACAGCTGCCTACAACTAAACACCAACAAAACAGAAGTACTCATCATGGGCCCAAACCCCGACGCCTGGAGTGACACCTGGTGGCCCACCGCCCTCGGAAACCCGCCAACCCCCACAGACCACGCACGCAACCTGGGAATCATCCTGGACTCCGACCTCAAAATTGACCGCCAGATCAACTCTGTCTCATCTTCCTGCTTCCACACCCTCCGCCTCCTTCGTAAGACCTTCAAATGGATCCCCCTCGAACACCGAAAGACAGTCACTCACGCCCTGGTCACCAGCAGACTCGACTACGGCAACGCACTCTACGCCGGAATAAACAAAAACCTCATCCGCAAGCTACAGAACATCCAGAACGCCGCCGCAAGACTGGTCCTCAACCTGCCAAAACAATGCCACATCTCCCAGCACCTGCGCACACTCCACTGGCTCCCCGTCGAGGCGAGAATCACCTTTAAGATGCTCACCCACGCACACAAGGCCCTCCACGGCACCGGACCAGCATACCTGAACAGCCGACTCAAATTCCACGCACCCCAAAGGACCCTACGATCAGCCCAGCTTTCCTACGCTGTGGTCCCCCGCACCAGAAAGACCAGATCGGGAGGCCGCTCCTTCTCCTTCCTCGCGGCCAAAGCATGGAACGCCCTTCCGCTCCACCTCAGACAGACAACATCGCTCCCCATCTTCGCAAGAAACCTCAAAACCTGGCTCTTCGACAGACCCCCTCCTTGATGGAATGGAACCTGCACCCCCCCAACTCCCCCCCACCCCTAGCGCCTTGAGACCCTTACGGGTGAGTAGTCGCGCTTTAACAAACTCCTGATTGATTGATTGATTACACCTGGGGCTCGCCGTAAGCCCTGATCCCTTCTCAATAACTTGACTTTTACTTTGATGCTCCTCCCAGAGTAAATTATTGGTTAGGCTTAGATTTACCATCTCTGCATATGTTTGGTTAAAATGTGGACTGTTACTTCAGGTCAAAGTTGTGTTCTTTAACCCTTTTGTACCTTGATTTTTATTGTTGTTTTATTGAACTGCACTTGTACTTTAACTGACCTCTACACTTTCCCAGTACAGGTTATTTGCCATTGATGAACTCTAAAAAGTAGCACAAAAGATTATTTTTGAGCCATCTTCCTCTCTTTTGAGTCAGATTACTTCATCTGGATTTGATGACAGAACTGGCCTTGCACTTGCTAAGCCTCTGTCTGCTGAAGGCCGAGTTTTAATCCTCACACAGGGGAGACAAACAATTACAGCTGTTTAAAGGGGCTGACTGGAGACTAAGGGAGGCTGACCTGAGAGTAAGGGAATTAAACTACAGCAGAAGTGAGGGAGGCAGACAAGACAAGTTTAGAAAAGCAAAACATTGATAGGTGGAATGCTTGAATTAATGTCAGCCACTGATAACTACTCATGCCACATTCCATTCTATTGTTTTGTGGTCACTATGCCATGCCAGAGTGAGACCAGCCATATGCAAATCAGACTTGGCTCCTCCAATAGTTCAGCTTGAAACTGCCAGTCCAGGTCTCCACTAGAAAGAATTTAAGCAACACCAGACCAGTTTCAGCCTTGTTAGACTTGATCTGTGAAGTCCAGCTTGAATCCAGTGCACAGAGATACAATTGATGTGCAACTGAGGATCATGTAGTGTCTTGTGAGTTAGAGATGTCAGACCTTTTTGGTTCTTGATGGACTCAGTACATCAGTGACGTAAGTGCGTGGGTGTGGGTGATGGAATTCATTTTGCTGAATGTTCAGTTAACAGTTACACGCTGAAGAATAAAGACGTGCAATACCAATCTCCATGTGTGCCGTGATCATTTGCATGTACCGGGGCTGGAGATGATGCTACAACTGGAGATGAGGATGGCATTACATAGACCTCATGACCTGAAGAACTGAGAGTGCTCTCCTGGGAGTTTGCCATAGTCCAGCAAACTGCTTGTGCGTGCCACATGTGCCTCAGTAGAAGTGACATTCGGCAGTTAGCGTATATGGAGTCAAAGCACCACTCCAGCCAGTGCCAGGCCTGTGAAGAAAGTGAAGGCCTTACAGAAACTTTATATGTCATCGACTAGAAATTTGCTGGTAAAGTCGAGACAAGAGGTACTGTGCCACAACGCAAAACCAGGTACAGAGAGCAGTAAAGGCTGTGATAGCAGAGTGCAAGGATGCCCTAAAAGCAAAGACATTTCTGACATCAAGAAATGCTACAAGCAGTGACAATCAGGTACTGAAAGTGCAACGAGCAGTGACAGCCATTTTGTAATGATCTGCAAAATGGAGGCAAGATCAAGTGTGTCATGTCGAGAAAATAATATGGATGCCAGAAGAATGCAGACAATGCTCTACGTACTCCCACAAGGCCAGTAGTAATCAGAACATGAGCGGGAAGTTCCCATTACTTTGCAGGACCAATTAGTTCAAAAAATGCAATTGCAAACACATCAATTTCTAGTAGATAATTTATTATCTACTAGAAATTGATGTGTTTGTATATATATTTTAAATGTGTAAATGACAGTATGTGTTCCTTGTCAGCCACTATTTGACCAGTTCCCCTTCCCCTTTCATTTGTGGAATTATAATATTTTCGCTCCTTTTGCCCACAGAAACGCTACGATTTGCAGTTTGTTGCCCAGAAAAGTTGAAATGGAACTGTAAAAACTTTCTTTGCGCCCTGATGAAGGAATCCTCTATGGTGGCACTTTTTCCGAAACGCGCGTCGGCGCTTTTCTCTGTCTGTTGGTCTTAAATGTGTTTGCAGTTTTTCCTTTTTATGTATGTGGTGATGGCTGGATGCATGAATGCCTGAGAGTATGAATGGTTTTTGCATATGTTTTACTATTTTCTGTTGTTCTGGGCTAATATCGGATGAATTTTTTATATGTCAATGAACTTGTTGAAGAAATGAAGCCTTTCCTACTAAGAAATGTATGAAAATAAAATGATTTGATACCAGATAGCGTCACTGTGGGCAATTGCATTTTTTTAACTAATTGGTCCTGCAAAGTAATGGGAACTTCCCGCTCATGTTCTGATTACTATTGAACTCCCTGGAGGGTTGTTCCCCCGTATCCTTTTATTAGGTTCAGGGTTCCCTTTTCTGTTATATATTCTCCCACAAGGCCAGGCCACAACATCAGTTCAGGCAAGTAGAAATTGAACAATGTAAATGTCAAATTGCCATCAAATTCTTCATCTATAAGTTCGCCATTGCAAGCGACAGTGAAGAAGTTGGGCGTGCGATGTCAATGTGGATGACATGCACATATAGGATTCACTTCTTGCATGGAGGAATGCCAGTCAAAACTAGGTGAACCACTGGAAGTACGGAATTCATTTGGACACTGTCCCAAGATCACACTGAAATTGAATGGGTGCTCCAAACCTTTTATCATAGACAGTGGCGCGTCAATAAACATTATGCCAGTGGAAAAGTAAAATGAATGGTCTACAGTGCCCTATTTAACTCAGTAGGAAACCATACATGGGCTGGTTCATTCACAGCAACTCTGAAGCATAAAAAACAAATGAAAGTACAGGTGCCTATGTATGTCTTGCCAAGAACTTCATCTAGCTCATGTTTATTCAGTTTCAGTACTGCTGCTGACATGAGGCTGATTTCTGTAAACTACAATGTCAGTGCCTATCATGAGATAGTAAGTCAGTTTCCATCTTTGTTTCATGCTCTAGGAAGACTTAAAACCATGAAAGTGCAACTTTATATAAATGAGGACATCCACACTATTGCTCAAATGCATCGTCAAATTGTATTTCATTTACAAGAGGCTGTTGAGAAAGAACTTTAGACACCATTAAAGCACAACATCATTGAGCGATCCATTGGTTCGACACCATGGATATCACCCATAGTGGTAGTGCCTAAAAAGGATAGTGCTGGAGCTGCGCGTATTTTTGTTGATATGTGCTGCGAACAAGGCGATTGACAGAGAACGACATCCAGGTCCGCACATTGCTGACATGATTATGCAGCTGAATGAAGCAAAAGTCTTTTCCCGCCTTGCTTTAAACATAAGGTATCACCATCTTGAACTGGAAGAGAACTGCAGGTACATTAATACCTTTCTGACTCATGTTGGTTTGTTTTGATATAAAAGGCTACGTTTCCAAGTGTCTTCTGCTGCAGATATTTTTCATCATGTCATTCGTCACACAATATGGCCAGTCACAAATACATTAAATTACAATGATGACATACTAGTTTTTGGGGCCACATGAAAGGAACATGATACAGATCTTAGCAACGCCACTTTGTCTCTACTGTGAGGGAAACGGCCATACATAATTCAATTACCTGCCTTGCATTGTTCCTTTGGACCCCTGTTGCCCATAATGCCGTGAACGGAGCCGGCCGCCGGGATCAACTAGCCCCCTCAAGGACTCCATGTCCCAGGGGGCCCTGCTGGTCGCCAGCTACTAGCGTCAGCAGAGGGCGCCGGAGGCCCTGAAAGGACGCGCGGCCCTCCCGCAGCGCGGGACGCGCGTGGGCCAAGGGTGGGCCCGTCCGCGCCCGTCTTAGCCAGGAAGAGGCAGGGCTGGGCCTCCCCTCTTGGCTACTTCGGCTGTGCCTTTGACTACATCAGAAGTTGGTCCACCTTAAGGTACTGTCGCATGTTATTCTGTGGGCCCTACATTTGTTTGCCTTGGACCTTTGGACTATTATTGTACTCTGCTTCCCTAGCATACTAGTTGTATCTTTGAGTCCTTTTTCTTTTTTTATTTAGGCCTTGTGTGCAGAATGGGTCCGGGATATTACTTGTGTGCATATAGAGTAGTAATAGTACTAAGATTGACATAGGGCAATGGGGAAGCGGAAGGCTCTGGAAGAGAGTTGGGAGGGAATTGAGGGAGGGCCTAAGCATAATATCAGGAAAAAGGCTAAAAAGGCACGGAAGGTTATCGCTAATAACTGTGTCATGGATCGGATAGACACACTGCTTCGTGAGTGCGAGAATATCCTTCAATCAGCCCCCCTTAAACCTGTAAATATTAACCCCAAACCTCACCAGAAAGAGAAGATTCAGGTAAACTGTGTACAGTTAGCTATCACAGACATGTTCTGCAAAGCTAGTAAGAGCCAGTTACCTAATTCAATCAGCGAGACCCAGGCGGAAAACGCTTCTCTTGAATGTGGTATTGATTCTGGGGGTGATTTGGCATCTGCAAATGTAGATCATGCTGTTCACATTGATCCGATTGTTATCTGCACTAACAGGTTCCAACCACTCGGTGATGTACAAATACTAAACAGGGTAAAGGAAAATGCACCAAGGTGCGTACAAGCCCAGACACAAACTGTTAGCTTTCCTTGTGAGTATAACCCCATTGCTGGTTTGCAAGAGCAGTCCTTAGAAAAACTAACACTGGAAGTTTCCACACTGAGAGATGAAGTAAAGTCGATAAAGGGCTCCCTAAACGAGATACTTACATTGGTGAGATCCTTAACATCAGGGGCAGTTCGGCAAGAGCAGCCCAACCAACAGGCTGGTAAGAAGTTGGAACCCCCCTTAGGACCTTTATCTAAAGTTCTGTCGGGCCATCGGCCAAACCCAAGTTTCCGATACAGTGAAGTCGTAGGAGGCCCAAGATGTAATGGTATAAATTACCCAGATAAAAGATGCCCTATTAACTTGAAAGCACAACCAGCAAGGTATGCATCCCCGAATGCAGTCGCCATTGAACCTGGCCCCCCCGCATGGTACAAATTGCAGTACCCATTTACCGACTAGGGCCAATGCTCATGCACAAGAGGGCCTAGGGCCTCCTGTACCGGGTTTGGGGCCAACTAGAGGGTATAAATTGAATACACCTAAGGTCCCTAGAATCTATATGGTTAAACTAAACTAAACCCCAAATAGTGGCAGTGAGAAGGGCGATTCATTTTACAAACAAAGCTATTCACTGGATCAGATACGTGAGAGGTTGTTGATCGGTGATTAGGAAGGACATCCTAGCTGCACGTAGGATTTCTCTTCATAATCAACCATTTGATAGTATCGAACTTACTATGAAGAGTGTTGATTTTGTCAAGAATCTTTATACACTGGAGTTCCGCACTAGTGGCCCGGAGAACTCCAGAATACAGTTTAGGTGCTCTCTTATTGTATATGACTTTGAGGTCTGTCAGGGACTTAGGAGTTTGCAGGGCTCCTCAAGCCTAGAGACCAACAATTGAATAAATCCCATCGATCTGCTGGGGGCTCAAAAAGGCGTTCTTATTGTATCCCCTGGGGAGGGACCAAAGGAGAGGCTATTAACTACTACCCATAATGTGGCTTTGACACGAGGAGATGATGGGGGGGATAAGTTTAGATGTTAAACCAACTATGAAACATCCCATACCCCAGACCTCTGTTCCTATTCATCCTGCAAGTAATATCTTCAGGGGGGTATCTATTAAATCTAATTGCAGCAGTGGTTCATACCCACAAGGCACATACCCACAAGACACTACTCAGATGGTTGAGAATCTACCTATAGTATGTAACATCCTGAGCTGGAATATTGCAGGCCTTAGTTCAAAGTTACGCTCACCTGAATGGAACACCTTTTTAAAGGCACATGACATTTATGCTTTCCAAGAGACCTGGGCGGAAACACCCCTGTTCTGCGATGGGTATTTGAACTTCTCCATAGCATCTGTAAGGGGTGAGAAAGGTAGGCCCTTGGGGGGGCTAACGATCTGGGTTCGTCAAGAGCTTAAAGTTAATATCCAGGTTTTTTCAACTCAGAATAAGGACATTCAAGCGATTAAATTAATCACCAATGATCACCTATCAATCGTGTTATTTAACATCTACGTCAGGGGCACAAAGGGCAAACGATCAGGACTTTTAGCGGCTCTTGAAGAGCTCCTTGACATTCTACCCGACGTTTCTAAGGTAATAATAATGGGTGATTTTAATACATCATTTAAACCCCTTACTGAAGAAGGTGGCCACTGGATTGAGGTTGATGATAGTAAATGGGGGATGCCACCGCTGGAGTTGTAGCCTATCAGAAAGTGGACTGATGTGGCTATCCAATTAAATAGTATCTGTATGGAACAGGGCCTAAGAGCTCTGAATGGGCGCACTAATTCAGACAGGTTAGGAGCTAACACTTTTAACAATGGGCTTCATGCAAGCAGAATTGATTATGTTCTGGTAAGTCTGAGCCTGTGGCATTTGGTGGAGAACATGAAGGTCACAGTTAGGCTTGAAAGTGACCATAATCCACTTTGTTGTTCTCTGCATTTGAGTTATCATATTATAGATTCTCATTTAGTTGATAGGAACTACCTTGGCGAAGTTGTTCCCTCGAACGATCTAAGGAGACTCAAATGGGTACAGGTAAAAGAAGCTCCAACCTTGCTAGCCGATATAGCACAGAGCCTGGATTTCGCCACTAAAGAACTTGAGACTTGTGTTTATCAGAAAGGAGATCAAGGTAGAATAGTGAGCACCCATACCTCCTTTTTTAATCTTTTGCGTTCATACTTTGAGAAGCAGGGAAAGAAGCCCAAGGTATCAGCCCAGAAAGAGGGACGATGGTAGAACAACGAATGCTGGGAGGCACGCCTGGCTCTTGGGAGAGCCGTAAGACGGAGTGACCCAACAAAGGTCCGTGAGATGAGAACACTTCATAAGGTTAAGCAAGTAAAGGCCAAGAAAGCCTGGGATGTTAAAAGGTAGCAGGATTTGAGGGACGAATGTGCCTCAAAAAATCCTAAGCAGTTTTGGCACATTTATAAATGGTCTATTGGGGGCCAAGCTGAGCGCCCCCAAAATCATGTCTCTGTATCTGCCTGGATTAATCATTTTAAGCCCCAATATGCTTCTACCCCAGTAGTGGGGGAAATCGTACACACAAGTGTGATGTACTCGGGAGAAACCTTTACCAAGAGGGAAGTTGAGTCAGCTTTGAACTCAATTTTACCGGGGAAAGCACCAGGGCCCGATGGCATCCCGGACGACATCTTTCTACATGATAAATCTAGTTGGAGTCGATATATCCTCTTGCTTTCTAATGCAATTGCACAAAGAGAGCCAATTCCCGTGTCTTGGAAAAGCGCGGAAATTATCCAGGTCTACAAAAAAGGTGACAAAGCATGCCCGGGGAACTATAGACCTATTAGCTTAATCGACTGCTTCCAGAAAATAATTGGTAGAATGGTGTTAAATAGATTGCAGGGGTGGATAGAGGAGTTCGGAGTCCTTTCTCCATTGCAAGCTGGATTCTGTGCCTCAATAAGCACCATCGACCAGGTTTTCAGATTCACTTTAATCTACTGGAAGATAGTGACTATAGGCAAGGGTATTCTTTATGCCGCCTTCGTAGATCTTAGGGTGGCATTTTATCTAGTTCCCTGCTGGAAATTATGGCTAGTTTTGAAACAACTTGGGCTTCCCCTGGAACTTTTAACTTTGATCAGAAGGCTCCACGAAGACAATAATGCCCAAATTAGATGGGGGGACAGGGGGAAGTTACTGAACTGTTCCCGGTGGAACGTGGTGTGAGACAAAGATGTGTGATGGCCCCTACGCTATTTTCGTTATATATCAACGGGATAGCTGATTGTATGAGTGCAATACCAACTGACGCCCCTTCACTTGCCGGAGAAAAAGTACCAATTCTGATGTTTGCCGACGACACGTTGATCCTATTCAAGACCCCTAGTAGGCTTCAGAAGGCATTAAAGATCTTTGAGGATTTTTGCTGCCAGAGGGGCTTGGAGGTCAACGTGTCTAAGACGAAGCTAATGGCATTCAATGCCCGTAAGGCAAATCTTAGGTCTTTTTTATGAAGGATGGTCCATTAGAATTAGTAAATGAGTTCACTTATTTAGGAGTGAACTTTCAAGGAAGTATGAAGTGGGATCGTCAAATTGATTTAGCATCGCTCAAACGTAGACAGATTTTGGGGGCTCTCTGTCAGGAGAATAATCTTTCTTATTTTAAACCTATTAGCCCAGCCCTTGAAATTTATAACTTGAAAGCTGTTAGTTCAGCACTATATGGTACGGAAGTTTGGGGATGCGAGAACCTTATAGCTCTTACTACTTTTGAAAACAGGTAACTCCTAACTCGTCCGGGGGATCAACTTGAAGAGCCCAAGAATCTTTCAGAATAATTGCCAGACCCCCTCCCCTTCCCAGTACTCTATCTCTTCTGTATATTTTATAGCCTCTGGGGATGGCCAACTCGACATCCGGTGCACTGGCGCTGTTAAGCCAGGTTTCAGTCACAAACAGAATGTCCAGAGAGCCCTCTGCAAGAAGTTCAAATATGTCCGCAGCGTGCTTGCTCAGCGACCGAGCATTAACCAGAGCCGCCGAAATGGAATGAGAGACACTCAACGGAGGAGATTGATCAGTCAATGTGGCAGCACAACTGAAGCCACAAGCAGAACAAGGGTTGACCATGTTAGAATTCCCCACATCCCGTCCTGAGCCAAAACAGCTCAAAGGACGCAGAGAGCACAACTGCTCACATGTGTAGGAAATAACAACCTTATTGGGAACTTGCGACTGTAGGTCAGCGAGTCCTGCGTCCGCCACGGCCGAGGCGCAGACGGGCGCAGACGGGCTGACCTTTGGCTTACCTTCGGCGCGCCTAAGGCGCGCCCGCCACGCGCGACCGCTGCGCGTCAGAAAGTGCATGTTGTTTTTATAGAAGCACCTCCCTCCCCCAGCTAGACCGCTGCCACAGGTTCAGCCAGGGTGCAGGACTACTAGGAAGATGGCCGCACGCCCTCCACACAAACGGCATAGCAGCCGCGGTGGAACGGGGCAGGGAAGGCTCACCTCACCCTACAGAAGAGATCAGGTAGGTCGTTAGCACCCCCCAAATGTTTAAATCGGGTTTTAAAATGACAGCAGCAGAAAATACACGGACTCGAGAGGCGAGTCTTAAAATGTGCAAAATAATGCAGAGCGATTCAAAAGTATCACATAGGTCAATCAGCAAGTTAAAATTTTAAAATTTGCAGGAATATGGCCACAAAGCAAAGCGGGTCAGCATGGGAGCTGCCACCAACCCACTCTCGCCGCAAAGATCTCTGCCCACAGCTGTTTTTATAGACGCACCTCCCTCCCCCAGCTAGACCGCTGCCACAGGTTCAGCCGGGGTGCAGGACTACTAGGAAGATGGCTGCCCGCCCTCCACACAAACGGCACAGCAGCCGCAGTGGAATGGGGCAGGCAAGGCTCACCTCACACTACAGAAGAGATCAGGTAGGTCGTAGCACCCCCCAAATGTTTAAATCAGGTTTTAAAATGACAGCAGCAGAAAATACACAGACTCGAGAGGCGAGTCTTAAAATGTGCAAAATAATGCAGAGCGATTCAAAAGTATAACATAGGTCAATCAGCAAGTTAAAATTTAAAAATTTGCAGGAATATGGCCACAAAGCAAAGCGGGTCAGCATGGGAGCTGCCACCAACCCACTCTCGCCGGGTCATACTCTTGATGTGATCTGTTCGAATTTTCCCCTTAGGGTGGAACCCCGCAAGCCCTCACGTGGTCGGATCATCGGCTGGTCAGATTTGCGTGGTCAGCCCAGAAAATTACCACTACAGCTGTTAAAACTGTGTGCGCCCAAAAAATTAATATGTGCACTCTGGCTGCTGCCCTGAATGAGAGTAGGCCTGTGCTGTGCGATGAGCTTGTCAAGGCGGTGCTGACTTTCAATGAATGGGTTGCAGCGGGTGTGGCCTATTCATCCAAAGGTGGTAGTACTGGTAGAGTTCGCTCTACCCCTTCTAAACCTTGGTTTTCCCCCGAGTTGCGCACACATAAGCTGGCCTGCAAAAAGCTAGAACGGGCCTGGCGTCAATTCTACTGCCCCCTGGCTAAGGCAGCTCTGCGTGGGGCTCAGAGGAAGTACTACGCCTGCATTAAAACAGCTAAAGGCGAATACTTTGCTAGCCGGATCGATAAGGCCAACAAAAGCAGCCGCGAGATCTTTGCGATTGTTAAAAGCTTTCTCTCCCCCTGTGCAGAGCTACGGATGGTCCCGGCCTCAGGGGCGTGGTGTGAGAATCTTTCCTTGTTCTTTGAGCAAAAAATTGCTGCTATTCAGTCCAGTTTTAGCACCAGTAACATCTTGGATGGTATTCCTGACCTCTCCCCTCTCTCAGGGTCATCCTTGTCCAGGATGGTGGAGTTTGTGCCTCCTTCAGCAGCTGACACTCTGGCCGTGATTAAATCCTTGAAATCAGGGTCTCCAACTGACCCCTGTCCGGCGCGAGTGCTTGCCGGTATAGCTGAAGTGGTGGTGCAGGAAGTTGCGCACATCGTTGGCCTCTCATTCAAGTTGGCCATAGTGCCTGCAGTTTGGAAACAGGCTAAGCTGCTGCCTTTGCTTAAAAAGGCGGGTGCTGATCCTGCTGTGCTGGCCAATTATCGGCCAATTTCCCTGCTCCCGACTATGGCTAAAATTGGTGAAAAAATGGCATTCCGGCAGCTGAACGAGTTTGTTGAATCGTCTGGGGCTCTCCACCCGGCACAATCGGGGTTCCGTGCTCACAGCACGGAGTCAGCATTGGTGGAGATCTCTGAAGCGGTTAGGGAGTGTCTGGACAGTGGCGGCAGAGCGGCTCTAATTTTATTGGACCTCTCTGCCGCGTTTGACACGGTGCCACACCAGCGCCTTCTCGCTCGGCTGGCTGATATTGGTGTCACAGGCTTAGCTTTGGACTGGCTGAGCTCTTTCCTCTCGTCCAGATCCCAGCAGGTCTGGCTTCCCCCCTTTTCATCTATGGCTAAGCCTCTTTCGACAGGGGTCCCGCAGGGCTCCACACTGAGCCCTTTGCTTTTTAATGTTTATCTGACCACCCTGATAAAGCTGGCCAAACAACTGGGGGCCAAAATTATTGCCTATGCGGATGACACGCAGCTGTTATTTACGTGGCCCAGCGATGTCTTGGACACAGGGCTGATTCAGTCCTGTCTATCCTCGGTTTGCAATTGGTTAGCTTCCTCACAATTGAAGTGTAATGAGGACAAGACGGAAATTTTGCTGTATGGTCATTTTCCCCCTAGTTTTAGAGAATTACTTTGGCCAGTTGGCTTTCCGATGCCCTGTTCAGTCAATGTCCTCGCTAAGAACTTGGGGTCTGGTTCGGAGAAGACTTCCGGTTCGAGGCGCACATTAAGAAACTGACGGGGGCTGCTTTGGGACCCTTAAAGCGCTTTGGAAGTTTTTTCCTTATCTTCCTTCCTCAGCAAGAGAGTCAGTAGCGAAAGCTTTAATTCTCTCGCGTCACGACTATGCCAATATTTTTAAAATTCTTACATTGGCTCAATAGGCCATAAATGGACAAGGTCCTGCATATTTGATTAAACGATTTAGTCGTTACTCTCCCAACAGACCTTTGCGCTCGGCTGCTCAACATCTGCTGCAGGTCCCACGTTTCCGGCGTTTCCGGTTGGGAGGGCAATCAGTGGCGGTGAAGGCCACTGCGGCCTGGAATGATCTTCCATTATTCCTGCGAGCTACCTTGAACTTCGGCTCATTTAAAAAAGCGTTGAAAACACATTTGTTCAGGTTGGCCTTTTAGCTGCCTTTGTCTTATAGTTTTGTTTTTATTCTGTTTCTTCTCTCTCATCTTCGCGCCAGGATACTCCGGCAGTAATTGAGCGCGTAACAAAACAGCATAATAATAATAAGAAGAAATATCACTAGACTACCCCAGAGTACCCCTATGTGCCCGTTGTTAATTAATCTGGGTAAGAAACCTATTGCAGCAATAGCTAAATTGCGTCCCCTTCTCTATTGGAGGAGACTAGGGTCTACACCCGAGCTTGCAAGCTATGCGCAGGGCTTCTTAGAAATATTCAGGGGTGATACATTACATCGTATGAAATGGTTATGGGTAGTTCGAAACTTCCTAGAGCTAGGTTTGATCTCGCTGTGGATTTATCCTGTAAACTCCAACTTCCCATCAAAAGGTGTGCTAAAGAATAAATACTTGGAATGGTTTCAGGAATGAAACGCAACACAACAAGCGTCGACTTCCCTTACCAGCCTTTTTTTGGACCATAAAGTTGCCCCGAGGATGGAATCTTACTGGGATGCGATTACTAAACCCATGGACCGCAAATTGTATTTTTCGTTCAGGGTGGGAACGCTCCCGGTGAGATTGTTTACCATTAAATGGTCAGCCCAACCTTCTACTAGGTGTCCGGGATGTAGATCTTTTAACAAGTCTACGGCTCATATTCTTTTTGTTTGTGATGCCTATGTAGCTCCTCGCTGGGCCTGGCTGTTACCAATCTGCAGGCTCCTGGGCACAAGGGTGGCTGCGGAAGCTGAAGGCATCCTGCGTACCGATACATCATTACCTATTGCCCTAGCTATGGCAACATTTTTAGGCTGGGTATGTATTCTGAGGGCTTGCCTAATTGCTCAGAGTATTTGAACAAAAAATATTGATTTTTTCATAATGTTGTAATGTGCACATGCTCAAATTATTTTATCTTTTTTAACCTGCTGCTTTTGAACCAATTTATCACTTGTATTTGTATTCATGGGGATGCGACGTAGTTTCATTTTAATGATTTATTGTCTTTTATACCCGTGATTTCTATATTTAATTGTGTTTGCTGATTTGCACATTGCTTTTATGGCTGCAAAAGCCAAATAAAGCTTTTTGAAAAGGAAATGATAAAGATCTTACACAAGTGTGTCGTACACTTGCTGATGCAGGTCTTTAAATGCAGAAAAGTGTAAGTTTCATAATATCAAACTCAAGTTCTTTGGTCATATATTTTCTGAAGGGGATCTGACTCCCAATCCAAATAAAGTACAGGACTTTTCAGCCACCTCTCCCCCACAAGATGCAACTATGCTCAATCAATCAGCATTTGTAAAGCGCAGCACTGTCACCCCTAGTCGTATCTGGGCACTGCTTCTCTGTCGAAGATCCTGTCGATGGATGCAGCGATTCTTCATTGGTATGGCCAGTTACTAGTCAAGGTATATATATGATTTTGCTACTGTAGGTGCCCCATTGAAAGACTTTAATGAAATAAAATATGTCCCATTAGAGTAGTCCAGTGAATGTGAACAAAGCTTCAAGAAAATCAAGCATGCAATTGAGAACGCAACTGAAATGGCATACTTTGATCCAAAATTTCAGACGGAGGTTGCTGTTGATGCAAGCCCAGTGGGGTTGGGTGCCATCCTTGCCCAGCACACTGGACATCCCAATGCCTCAGGACACATTGTAGCTTATGCTAGCCGAAGTTTGTCAATGACAGAACGTGCCTATTCACTACCTGAAAAAGAAACCTGGTTGCAGTGTAGGGTTGTGAACATTTCCATGTGTTCTTGTATGGAAAACATGTAACAATTGTAACTGACCCCCAAGCATTGCTCACCATTTTCGGCAATCCTAGAGCCAAGATGCCCCCTCGCATTGAGAGGTGAGGTTTGCGACTAAAAGGGTATGATTATACGATTATGCATTGTCCAGGAAAAGATCAAAACCCTGTATTTGTAAAGCAGCTGCTGCTTATTTTACCCTCATTGCAAAATCCAGTACCCCTGCTGCCATATCAGTAGAACCAATCATTGCTGCCACGAGTACTGACAAGGATTTGCTAATACTGAAAGACATTATTATGCACCAATTGTGGTGAAAACATACTTGACCTCTGCATGATGAACTTGAACACCAGAAATTTAAAAAAGTGGAAAAAGAGCTTTCATTTACCCCATTAAGCATTATCTTACAAGGGTCAAGAATTGTGATACCCAAGAGTCTGAGACAACAAGTTATTGAACTGGACCATGAGGGACACCTTGGAGTTGTTGCTACGAAACAAGCTTTATGGGAGTGAGCATGGTTCCCTTGCCTTGAGGAAAGAGTTGAAAAGGAGATAAAGGTATGTCATTTGTGAAATTAAATTAAATGAAATAAAGGTTCTGTAAAGCGCATGTGTGCTGAGGCGTCTTAGCGCTGGAGCAGTCATAACCTGAGCAGAAGTCAACAGAGGTTAGAAGTTGGGCATGAACAACCATGTTCTCTGCTCCTTTCCGAACAATTGTCTGTTGGTTTGGCATCTTAGGGGAAAAGGCAGAGTGTTCCAAAGTTTGGGGGCCAGATGAAAGAAGCTTCTTCCACCCCATTTTACGGTCTTCGCCCTGGGGATGACCAACAAGGCGGCAGTCGATGATCTGAGGTTGCGTTGTGGGAAGTGCTAATTGATTATTGAAATAGGCAGGTCCTGTCCCATAAAGGGCCTTGTGAACAATGCACAAGGACTTAGATTGAACCCTTGCCTGGACCGGCAACCAATGCAGCTCTCGGATCCCTTTGGACACCGAGGTAAATTTGGGTATTTTAACCGCATGCGTGCGGCGGATTTCCGCTCGCACGCTGAGTTTTTTAAAAACGCATGTTACATGACGAGCTGGGCTCGTCATGAGCGTGCGAGGAGGCTACCTCATGACGAGCCCAGCTCGTCATGAGCGTGGAAGGGGTTAAGTAGTGATGGTCTACTGTATGGAAACCAGTAAGGAACTAGGGCGCTCAGCTAATCCTGGGAAAGTAAAAATTTAAAGTAACAATACAATGTGGTGCTCCAGGAGGATAATGCGAGGCCTGTTACCACAGCCCCAATAATCCACTTGGTGAAAAAAGCAATAAAAAGAGCCCTTCCGAGCACACTAAAAGTCTTTGACGAGTGTCCACTCTAATCCGTCTTCATATATGTGGTGGTTCAGTTAGAGCATTCCGATATGTAATCTTCCAAATAGGTTTATTTACAAGTTAATGTTCCACAATCCAACGCAAAACAGCTCCAAATAACAGCCAACACGTGTTTCGTCTTGCTAAATATAGCAGTCGACTTCTTCAGGGCTGCAACCCAAATAACAATATATAAGTGTATAGCTAGGATGTTTAACTGGAGCAGAATAGTCCTCAACTTCTCCAATTAAAATACTAAAGATATTAATAAAGTTCCACACCCATAGCCACAACCCGTGTCAGATAGGAAATTTTAGGGAAAGAACCAAGTTCCAAGAAAACTCATCACCCAAAGTATGTGCTCTAAAAATATATACGAATTACAGTTACAGTTCCACAAAGTCTACCAACCTTATATTCCACTTAATTGTCAGTGAAATATTCCTCATTAATAACCATCAATTAAGTTTGGATATTCCAAGTCAATCTTCCAGTTCTTATAACGAAAACAGTCATTTCTCTAAATTACTAATCCAATCATTATACCAGACTTAAAACATTCAACTAAATGTAATTAAGTATAATTCACCACAACATCATGCTAACATTCCATCCAGTGTGTGCGTAAATTTCAATACTATCTTATCCACTAACCAATTCCCACCAAGCTAATAACCAGTTTAATATCCCAATCTCATGTCAGGATATCGTTCATTGTCTGAACAAACTTGCAAATACGGATATTACAAGTCTCACCCACAAGTAATTCACAATTCCTATATTGGATCAATAACACAGTAATTAAAAACACTACACGCTGCCACCAAACGTGTACTAGCGTGTTTGCCCAACTTAGCACTCCCATCTCACCTCAAGATAGTCCATGTCTCGAGGACTCCAAATTTCATGAATAACGCTAGTATCCACAATAATCATCCACGTGTACGAATTCTGTAAGTTAAACATTAAAGTAAGTATATTCTATTCATACAGTCAACCCCCAACCTCAGGATCGTCACTCCCGACATCGGTAACTCACCAAAAGGAAACGGCAACTCTCCCGCAAGTAACGTCGCGTGCTACTTGGGCGCCATCTTAGATAGGTCTTAAGTACTGTTCATCCATAAGCGCCATCTTAAGCTAGTCAACCATACAGTTGCTCTATTCAACAAAGTAATGCCTATTATTCTGATACGGTATAGCGAACTCACCTAAATACAACCAACAATAATGCTTATATCAATTATATTAACAAAGAAAAGCCAAGATTTATAATCTAAATAGATGAAAGTAAATACGCGTAGTATTGCGATGCCTTATTAAACTCACGTCCTGTAGTACGTACAGCTACCGTGTAAACATATGCATAATCGTAAAAGGACTACAAGTACAAAAAACGAAACAGTTTTTCGCAATTGCGAGCCATCGTAATTGTCCTAAAGTCACCAAGTAATTCATAATGCACGCACCCATCCCCGCAGAGAAAACGCCAGTACCGTCAAATTGCGCTAGTATGGGAGTCGCCAAATAATTACACAACCATCCTTGAGTACAAAACCGTTGTCACATAGTCATCTGTATTGTCTAAGTAACACCATGGCACTGAAGTAGTAACCTGGTTAAATCCGGCGGAGTTAAAAAAACTAAGTAAAAAAATCACATATTAAATCAGGTATAAGGAGATTATTAGAAATAATGTTGTAAATACAGTAGATGAAGAACAGAGAATTGCACAAGAAAGGTAGAGTGAGTAAAAGGTATCAGACCAAGAGAGAGAAAATATTAACCATCTATCTATACACATTGTTACGAAAACCAGTTACAACCATTAGTTACAATAAGTCATTTCCTTACTTATATACAGTCCTAGTTCTAACATGTACAACTCGTAATTAATGTCCAATATCAAATCTTCTATAAAGTAACAATGTACATAAACAAATTCCCAATATTACTGTACATGATATATCATCGAGTTGCTGATCCATTCCAAGGTATTTCATAGATGACATACACTCATAAATACAATAATTATCAAAAAGCCAGTATATGTTCATTATATATATGAGAAATAGTACAATCACATTAAATACCGAGTCCTGCCCCAGGTAGTATTGTTATTCATTGTCAGTGTTCATACCCTGCTCCACAGCCCTGAGTTTCATGAGCCAAAGAACTTCCCGTCTCCTCAATTTCAGTTGTCTAGTCCCACCCCTGGGATCATTCTTCACATGTTCAATACCATGGAAGCTGAAAACATGATCTTTCATGTTCTCATGGTTTCATACTGCATGGCACGCAATAGGGTACCGTGTATCCCCATTTTTGAGGGCTCTGAAGTGTTCCATCATTCTCTCTTTCAACCTCCTGATAGTGCTTCCTACATAAATCATTCCGCAGGAACACACTATCACATAAATTACGTTTGCCGCATCACAATTAATAAACATATTAATAGTGTGTGTGCCAGTATCATTGTAATTAAAGACAGTAACTTTGTTCATTGACCATCTACAAGAGCTACACCTCCCACACTTGTAGAAGCCTTTCAATTTATTCGGCAACCACGTCACTTGTTATTGTTGTTCCGGGTAGCTAGGGCTGACTATGTTAGCCAATGTCATACCCCTCCTGAATGTCAAACCCGGTTTCTTGGTAATAAACGGCAGTAAATCATTATCTGTTCTTAATAATAATAATAATAATACTGATGCTTGTAAAGCGCGAACAGCTACCTCTCGACGAGGTGTCCCGGCGCTAAAAGAGTACTTCAGCAGTAAGCAAGAGCCATGAAGAAATTCTTAGGTTTTGTGCATAAAGAGCCAGGTCTTTAGGAGCTTCTTAAAGCTAGCTTCTGTCGTAGCAGATTGGATGGCAGAGGGCAAGGTGTTCCAGAGTTTCGCCGTGCCAGCAGAGAAGGACCTGCCCCCAAGTCTAGCTTTTCTAACTCGTGGGACAATTAACTGAAGCAGAGAGTTAGATCGCAGCTGTCGCTCCTGATGGTAACGGGGAAGTCTGAGTTTTAAATAGTTAGGACAGGTCCCTTTTAGTGCTCTGAACGCCAGGGTGAGAACTTTGAATTTTATTCTGCTCGCCACTGGGAGCCAATGTAGCTCGTGCAGATGCGGAGAGACATGATGCCTGAAGGGAATGTGTTTTATCAGTCTCGCAGCCGCATTCTGCACGATCTGCAGGCGTTGCACCAGATATTTGGGCAGACCAAGGTAGAGGCCGTTTGCGTAGTCTAGTCGGGATGTAACTGTCGCATGAACTACCATTTTGCGACACTCAACTGGTAGAAAAGACAGAAATTTTCGGAGGTTTCTGAGTTTGTGCAGACATCCGGTGGTAACCTGCTGTATGTGAGGGGAAAAAGAGAGATTCTCGTCCCACCTTACTCCCAAATTCTTTGCATAGGTTCCGGGAGATGGTGCTGGACCCATTTCAGGAGGCCACCACAGGTCGGGGGGGATGTGTATTTTTTCCAACAAATAGCACCTCCGTTTTGCTAGCATTCAATTTTAATTTGTTTGCATTCATCCAGCTAGCCACATCTCGAAGACAGCCCCTAATTTTGCTAAAAGCTGCCTCCGACGCCTCTACATAGGGGAAGACTAATTGCGTATCATCTGCATACGAAATTGCCCTGACCCCCCATTTGGCAATCAAAGTAAAAAGTGGGGCCAAATAGACATTAAACAGCAGCGGGCTGAGTGCCGACCCCTGCGGGACACCACACCAGAGGCGTTTTGGCTTAGAGGAGAAGGTACCCAGCGCCACTTTCTGGGACCGATCTGTGAGGTAAGAGTGGAGCCAGCTCAGTGCCTTGTCTTCCAGGCCTATGTCCTTCAGCCGTAACAGCAATCTGCCGTGATCCACCGTATCAAATGCAGCTGATAGATCCAGGAGCACCAGCATAGCTGATGCTCCTGAATCTAAGGACCACCTGATCGACTCAGCAACCTCAATGAGGGCCGTCTCGGTGCTAAAACCGGCCCTAAAACCTGACTGTGTTTCATGTAAGGCACATTTTTCTTCAAAGAAGCTGTTCTTAACAAGTGCCAATGTCTATTCAAAACTGAGTACAGTTTACCACTATCAGAGCTATAGTTAGTAATCATATGCACTGTACCCTCTTGTCGTTTCTTGGTATCAGATGTCTCAATTTTCAATGTATCTGTACGCCTAAGACTATTCGCTCTGGTTACAGCTTTCTTAATCACTCTTTGATCATAACCCCTCTTAAGAAATCTAGATGACATATCTACCAGATTATGTCTAAAGTCTGACTCCTCCGTACAATTTTTAGACAGTATTTAGACAGGGAGTAAAGGAGCATAGGGCCTGGTCTAATTCCAGGGTGTTAATCTTGTGCCATGGGCGACTTGTAGTAAAGTTATTGGTATTGTGTGTTTTAGAAATCTCTCCTGGGATAGTTAGCTCGAAGAATACAGCTATGTGGTCTGTCCAGGCCACAGGCAAGGCTTTACGGAAAGATATCAATGCATGGATGATGAAGACACTATCAAGAGTACGGTGCAACTCTTTGTCATCTAAGACGACCCCACATCTGTTAAACATGCCTGATCTCCCAAAGCATGCATGAGAGAAGATTGCAATTGATTTCTTTGGACACTTTGACAATGGACATCATTTACTAATAATTGTTGATGAATTTTTCCAGTTTTCCCCTGATAGAACATCTGATGTCAACTACTCATGACAGTCATTGAGAGACTAGAACGTTGTTTTCAACATGGGGTGTTCCTTCAAATGTGAAATCTGACAATGGGCTGCCTTTCAGTGGTTGAGAATTTATAGATTTTCTCACATATTTAAATGCCAAGCATCAGAAAAGCACACCCCACTGTCAACAGGGGAATAGTGTGGTTGAGAGATTTATAGGCACCCTCAAGAAGACCACTCAGCGAGTTGCGCTGGAAAAGCTTGAACTCAAATCAGTTCTTCAATCTTGGCTTTGTACATACAGGTCAACTCCCCATCCTATCACGGGTGAGAGCCCTGCCACCTTAATATTTTGGAGGGACATAGGAACAAATTGCCACAATGGACCACTGAGAGATTTATTGACATTGATAAACTTTGAACCACTGATACATCTCACAAAAGCAAATTGAAGACCTATGTGGACAGACGCAGCTGTACTTGGCGCGCTGTGTTGAACAGAGGAGACCAAGTTATCGTCAGGCAGAAACGGAAATGCAAGTCTGATGCTCCTTTTGATGCTGACCCACTGAGGGTTGTGACTAGATAAGGACACACTATGACTGCTCACCTTCCTAGAAAGTCCATTACGTGAGACTCCTCACATTACAAGCACCTGCCTTGACCTTCGCCAACTCCAGATGTCAGGAGTGAGACTTATCCACCTGTGAATCAAGAGAGGTCAATGACTATACCAATGTCTTTGTCACAATACTAGTCATGGGCACTTCTCTGATATCTCTGCAGCCTCACATAACCAGATCTGGGCGATTGATTTGAGCACCAAAAGGACTTATTGAAGAGTCATAATGTATATATGTATTATTGGTACTTTTTATTTAACAAAAGGGGTCATGTAGTGTCTTGTGAGTTAGAGATGATGGATCCCTTTGTTTCCCTACTGACTCTGTATCACAGTGATGTAAGTGTGCGGGTGTGAGTGATGGAATTCCTTATGTAGAATGTTCAGTTAACGATTACCCACTGAGGAATAAAGACATGTAATACCAATCTCTATTTGTGGCATGATCATCTTCATGTACCCGGACTGTGGAGGGTGCCACAGAGCAGATAAGGGAATTAGACTTAGGGGGAGGAGGCTGAGATAGCAGGAGATAGGCAGGCAGCAAGCAGCAGATATGGATGCTGAAAAAGGGAGATATTCTCACAAGAGGGAAGGAGGCTGATGGGAGTGAGGCTGTGGTTGCCAGATATTTACCATGGGTACTGCCTCAGAGAAGGATTGGTTGTTAGTGATTATTGGAGACCACAGTCACTGAGGTAAGACTTTAAATGCTGGGGCTGGTGGTGGCTGCCGGGGAAAGTCGATGGGTGCTGACAGAAGGCTGTATTTTCTAAAAGGAAGATGCACTGGGGAGAACAACCATAGATAAAATGAAGGTGATACTGTAATGGTCACTCACCCTGTGCCAGAGAACACCATTGGTTCCTGTCCATCCCTCTTCAGAAGACTTCTGAACATTGTTCATCAACCCAAGCCCAATTTTTAGCGATCGTCTGAATGCTGAGTCAAGTGAGGCATCACTCACAGTATCCAGGGCCAGTGAATCTGAAATCAGGAAGGACAAAGGTGTTGATTTAGAGCCTAATAATTTTAGGCTCTACAGCAGAAAAAACATAGAAATTGGCAGGTCTTCACTATGACCTCGAGGTCTGATAAAATCACCATCTCACTCATTACCTCAAAGTCTCCTGACACTAATGCGCATCTTATGGCCTCAGTTTCTTCATCTTGCTTCAGCATATCGATCCTTGCTGATCATTCCCTTACCTCTAACTTATTTTGGTCTCCCTGACTCCCAGGAATCCTGATCTCTAACTCAAGACCGCTAGGGATGTGGACCTCACTCATTTTATGATGTCTGAGTTTCCTTATATTCACTTCTGGGTTCCCTGACCTTGCTATCTATTGTTTTACTTATTTGATACCTGATTTATCACTTGATTCATCCCAGTCTCATGAGTGACAGTGATGTGGGGCATGAAAGTAAAGCAAAACTCACCCTTCCCAAGGTATTCATCCTGCTCTGCATTCGCTTCTGGGCTCAAGCCCTGTGCAGGATGTGTGAACCGCTGGAAATCCTGGTAAAAGCATTGTGCTGGTTCCTCCATGAGTCCAGCACTTCTCAACAACAGAATGGTACCCAGATCCTGCTCTGCAGCATTTCCATTCCTAAAGGCACTATTGGTAGGAAGACTGGTATATGGCATTTGAATGTTGTCTGGAGTTTCCTGTGTCATGTGTAGTGAAGACTGACAGTGCTGAAAATTAAGCCTCTGGTGGGCTCTCTGTTGCTGAACAATTTCTTGAGTGTCTGATGATGATGGAAGTCCATGTTGTGGATCCTGACTTGTGTCATCAAAATATGGAGACTGCTGGTGCTGCTCCCAAGTTCCTGTGTGGGTGGCGTGCAGCTCAGTCCTTCCCCCATACATTGCCACCTGCTTTTCCTGCACCATTTCAACAGCTGGCATCATCCTCTGGGAACAGACTAATTGGATTTGACAGTTCTGAGCATCCCAGCATTGCTCCTCTTGGCTGTGCCCACCAGAAATCCTGTTGGGAAAGGCCTCAGAGAAAGAGTCCAGGCTGTTTTTTTTGGGACTTAACCCTGAAGAACTATCACTCTTATTTTGAATAGGGGTGAATCTATATGTGCAATTCTGGCCAGTGAAGCTCTGGTCTGCAGCTATCTCATTCTGTTGGTTCTGGAGTTCCATCCGCAGCCGGCACCAGCTAGGCCTAGAAGTATTACAACATTCTCCACAGCTGTGTGTCACATTATTGCTGGATAGTGCGGCATACCTTCCCATATCCGAGGAGGAGCTTTCTGGAGCACCATTCGGGAAATCGGTCTGAAAGGTCTTGTGGATGGGATTTGTCGATCCCTGATGCATCATTCCACCCTGCTCCCCATACATACTGAGTTGATCCAAGCAGTGTCTCCTAAATCTCCCTAAGCATTTCTGAAAGAGGAATAAAGCAGAAAGAAATCAGAGCAAAGTAAATTATAATATTGTTTACATTAGGAGGGTGATACAGTATGCAACTGGGATTAATAACGCTAGGGTAAATCTTACATGCATCCAAGCCCTATTTTTCCCAGCCTAGGCACCCTTCAGATTCTGTACTAAAAGAAGTTCAAAATCTCCCAAAGATCAGATCTGGTATATAATGTTCTCGTTGATGTTTCATGCTTACCTGTAAATATCACCCATAGTAATAGATTCTCACTAGTTCCCATCTTAAATCACACAGGTACCACAAGTCCTCCTTGATAAAGACTTACCCTGATGAAGACCTTTGTTATAAGAAGCACCAATTAGAAGGTCGAAACGCGTTGGTCATATTTTTTTGAGAGCCCATCCTACAGAACCTAGTACAAACCATTGTCCCGAACTTGGACACTATAGAGCCCACAGTGTACGGCCCTAGACTGGGTTCTTTACATTGGGGCGACCTCCCACTGGCACAAAAAAACTACTGTACTGCGAGGACATCAAGGATAAGAGTCCCCGTACTGCTATCTATGAAAGGAGTAGGACTATCATTTGCTTGTAGAATCGCAGAGTTGTTGGTGCTTGGTAGCATCATTTTGTTTTATGTTTGCAAATTGCAGTTGTTTGTCTAATGTAAATTGTACAAATGTGAGTCCATTGTAAATATGGTTTATATGTTTTGAGTATGTTTTCCTGTATATACCTTATATACAAAATAAGGCAAGAGGTTAATTGTCTAGCAAGTCCTGCATAGGGACAACACGCCTTGGTGTAAAACAAAAAACGTCTTTTGTATTCAGTTCCAACCCAGGGATAAATAAAAATCCAACTGGTGCAGAAGAAGATTTAGATCTATGGTGTCAGAGGTATTTTGCTTTGAATATCAGTGAAAAATATAGCACTCCAGCATTCCTAAAGATATCATGCAAAACCCACTATATCGCTTTCAAAATATCAGATTTAGGTAAACACTGTAGAATAGCAATGGCCCAGGAATGAGGCTACTTCTTTGGCAAATCATCCTATACAATTGATCTATGATGAAATAGGTTGTCAAATCCCAGTCCAACATGATATTTCCACACCTGAATTAAAAAATTATCTAGGAATTCTGCAGTTACCAGTTAATGTATTGCTTCCACTTCTTTCCAAACCATTCTTTACATCCATTTCTGAAATGTATAATCCAGAGATGATATTGCCAAATTTTTAAAATGACTTGAGATTCCCTTATAGATGTAGAAATGCAACAGTAATCAATTATGAAGTCTGGTATAACTACTGCCTTCACAAGTGTGTTCTAGAACTTTCAGTTAATATTCGTTTTTTACTACATACACACATTTACAGGATACGTATTGACCCCAAAAGGTAGCTGAACCAGGTCAATTCCTCAGGTTCTACTAATACAGAGCTAAAACAGATTGCTCCAGTGTTATCTCTATGGTAAAGCTGAACTTTGTTATATGAGGCCAGATTGATTGTGCCAGAGCCTGTGGTTGGGAGAACCGCAGAGTTCTACTGCTGATGGTGTGACTCGGCCCCTGGGAGGAAAGCTCCAAACCTGATCCCTCCCAGGGCACTGACCATATGTTTAATTCCATTAGTCAAGTACTTAGGAAAACCTAAAATCATCAGTTGTTCACAGGATGGCCTGGGGTCAGGACTCCATCTTGAGGTAGCTGACAGACCATCCTTGTAAAATGGAAGGTCAAACGATTGTTCTGGTGCTCTTGAGTGAGAAAGAAGCATCCATGCTCTGCCTGTCTCCTGAAAAAGTATGACCTACAATTTGTTCTGTTGGGTGATCCACTTGCTTAGTAAAACACGAATTGATCTAACAAAATCACATCACAATAATATATTTAAAGTAATCAATACTTGGTACTTAATTTGACATTAAATGTGAGTCAACACACCACACAAGATTATGGGCCTCATTATGATTGCGGATAATCCGCATACTCCGGGCCGGCGGAAGCCACCGCCGGCCCGGAGTATGCGGATTATCCGCCGCAGTGAAATAGAAGACCCACCGCCAGATTAGGATGGCGGTGGGAGTGCGGTTGGTCCAGCGGCAGACGGCAGGTCCGTCCGCCGCTGATCCGCGAGGTGGGGAGGGCTATTTGGTGACGGTGTCTGCAAGACACCGTCAGCCAAATTAGGAATTGCACAGACACATGCTTTTCCGCGGCGGCTTTTCCGCCGTGGAAAAGCATGTGGACTTTGGCTTTTGGGGGCCCGTTGCGGGCCCCCAGGGTGTCGGGGTGGGGGGTGCACATGGGGGGTACCTATGGTACCCCCCAACATTTACATGCACAAAGCGGCAGGCACCGCGCGGTGCCTGCCGCTTTGTGCATGTAAATGTAATACATGCATTTTTGACATTGCGGTGGGTGCTGCTTGAAGCAGCACCCGCCGCAATGTTATTCATACAGGATGTGACCGCCAGGGTGGTGGTCACATCGTAATTTGCATGGAGGGACCGCCGCTGCCCCTGCGGACGGTCCCTCCAACTCTGGGGTGGCGGACGGACGCAGGTCCGTCCGCCATCCTAATCTGCCCCTCTATTTGTATATTCAATTTCATATTTTTTGAGTAAACATTTCTTTTGTATCACATCTTTTCTTTTGTATATGGCTGTCATATATAAAAAAAAAAACAATTAAATATGTGACTTGGTGAACTACGTGACATAAAGTGCAACAGTGTTTTATACAAAATAATATAACAATTCATCAAGACAAATGTCCATCCTTTTCATGTACAATAAGTTCAACAAACACCCTTTATATTCATTGACATTGACTTCGAATTTTTAGAGTGACGTGACTAAGGACGTGGATTGAGCAGAATAGTGCCCTTTGAATTTGAGAGTGACGTGACAAAGGACATGGACTGAGCAGAATAGCGTTGATATTTAGACCCCAAGTTTATGCGCTAATATGTATACATCACGGCGGGTCTTCTTTATAACTGGTCTATATATAACTGCAGACAGCCAAAACGTAAATAAATTCCAAGGACCTCCTCCACCCTAGATGGAGCCACAGGAAAGCCTCAAACAAGATTCAATTAATGGGGTGCTGCTTATGTGGCCATCTCCTGGCAGCAAAACAACAAATACTCAGTATAGGTGGACAATCTTCATTAGTCCTCATGCATGTTATTCACAATAATCAGTAGCTGGGCAAAATCCTAGCAATCTGATGTGTATAATCCGAGTTAAATCTGTGTTAAATCCTACATCACTTCATGCAATGAATGCTGGGTTCACACAGCGCGAGCCAGGCCTGCAAAAGGCCAACCCAGGCATGTGCCTGCCAGCTGTGTCCTCATGGTCTGAGAGTGCACTCAGCATATGCGTAGTCATGGTTTTGCCTTCAGTGACCGGCAGTCCAGAAAACTAACACTTAGATGAATGCCGCCATTGCTCTTTGCATTCCGTCATATCCCATCACATAAACACATTGCAAGAGGGTAACACAGCATTTGAAGTGGGCGGTTGGAGATACAACAAAGCATTTTTGCCTGGTGAGTCAATGAGGTTGGAGTAGGTAGGAGGAACTTTCATTGCAAAAGTGGGTCATTCACCGGTGCTCCGAGCTGAAGAGAATACACAGGATTGCAGAGGAAGGACCAAAGTCAAAGGGATGCCCTCTTCAGAGGGAACCCTGCATTTGCTGCACAGCTTCTTTATCACTACTGCGACTTACTAATTTTGGGTTATTCCAGCTTCCATATCAGCAGCCTGTCGATCAGCATGCTCCTCTGCTCTTGAAGCCATGAGTACTTGCTCCAAACTGAGTGCTTCTCTCAGCATGCGCCATTGGAATGAATCAGAGAGGCAACCATTGATAATTCAAAGACACATGGCTTCTTCAACATTGAGTTCACTGAACTTGCAGTGCTTTATGAGCGAATCAAGTCTCTTAACAAACTCATCCATCGTCTCACCAGGTTGCTGTCTTGTTTGGCTGAAGAAGTACCTTTCATAGTCGACATTCGCCATTGGATTGAACTTGGCTTCCAACGTCTTTTTGATTTGACGGTATATTTCATCAGTTTGAGATATCTCCTTTATCACTTCTTCTATCCCGTCACCTGCAAGGTTCTTTAAGTATTTGATGATCTTTTTGCCATCTGCTTCTTCTATAGGATCTATGAAGTCATCGAACATTTAGATCGAGACAGTCCATCTGGGGCCAATATCATGCTTTTTGGCGGTATTGAATGGAGGTGGTTTTTTCAGGAACACGGCAGCGCCATATTTGGTGCTTTTTTCAACAGCCATAGGACAGCTTCAAAGCTTGAAGACTTTGCGATTTGTGCTAAGAGTCACCAGCTGCCTCTGTATTCGCTTCTTTGGGAACCAACAGCTTCATAAGCACAACCCCTGTGTTTATGCTTGGGTTTTTGAAGATGCCACGTGCTACTTTGAGCACACCGGCCCCCGGCCAAGTCTCAATTAGAGGTGGAGTGGTGCTTTTCCTGTTCACTCCGGACAGTACAGTTGAACTTTCTGTACCTGGCTGTCTCTGTCTTTAGCATTTTCTTGCACCTGGATGACACTGCATTTAGCATTTCTCTGTGCCAGGATGTATTTGCCTTTAGTGCTTTCCTGCACCTGACTTTTGCTGTCTTTAGCTTTTTTTCGTACCTGGTTGTCAATGTCTTTAGTGTTTCTGCTTTGTATTTGTGTTTGCTCTGTGTTATGCTGTGGCACAGTATCTCTTCTTTGGCCTTACCAGTTGAATTTTGGCAGGATTAATGACTGTGCCCCGAAACAGATCCCAGGATGCTTGTTACCAGTCCAGGCAGGACCTGACCTCGCAGTTTGGGCTGGACTATTCCCATGGGGAGCAGGGACAAGACTGATTTGCATATGGCTGGGTTCAAACGGGCGGCGTGGTGAGCAAAACAATGATGGATTTAGACCCAGATCTCTGTCCTTGGGCATTCCGTCCATCAATTGTTCTTTTCGTCTTTGTTCTCCAGCACGCAACTGATAACTAAACGCACTGCGTCAAGAATTTGATTAACCGGACCCAGCTACACCCACCAGATCACGTAATACTTGTAAAGAGTCTGCTGAGGACCACTTGGGGCCTCGTACACACAAACACAGGACACACCAGTACAGATGCCTGCAGCGGGAACTATTGAAGTTTGGGGTGGAATTCACCAAGCTGCATACACTTAATTCCAACTCATGCCTCTTTCTTCCATTGCCAGACACTACCTGCAAGTTTATCTCACTCTAGCAGGTTCTCTTTCTTCTCTGTTTTCTCCCTTTGTTACTGTTTTTCCATCTTTCTCTTCCGTATCCTTTCCCCTTTTGTGTTTTTCTCTCTCTTGTTCTGGATCAAACTCTTTTGAGGAAAATAAGTGCTGATCCCCAAAAATGAGTGCTGGTGGGCTCACCTTCAACCACGGCTCAAATTAAGTACTGAATGTATACGACGTCCAACTGAAGAAGTGACAAATGACAACCTGGCCCACATTATGATAACTCCCATTGCAGTGCCAGATTTTGTATTCAAACTCTTCACTCGCCAAATGACATACAAAGACATACACGTCTTGACATGTCTGGAGTGGGTGAATGAGGGGCAGACATGAGCCGCACCTGGGAAATAAAACAAAAACTTGAAAAACAACCACATCCAAAGCCTGTAATTTTTGTTTGTTTAGTAAAAAGTTGTGGAAGTTTTCCTAGCAAAACTAGATCATTGTATGTGCCACTTAATATCCAATGCCAGGATTGTTTGGGGCTGTTACATCTATACATACCAGAGTTTGCAAGCTTCATGATGATGAAATGCTGGTCCAACTCAAACTTTTCATTAAAATGTATTGACAAGATAGGATGAACAATTCTAAAGAAGGTGTAATTTTTAAGTAAAATAATGTTACACATGATTTGACCCTAAATGATTGTCACTTGGTGAACGGCCGGTCTGTTCTGTCTTATTCTCCCCAAAGGGAGACTCCTATGTATAGGCACATGAACTAGACATGCAGATGACTGTGCCAGGGCTTCGTGATGCCCACTCACCTCTTCCATCAACCTGGTGAATGAAAAAAGTAACCTGTTGCTCAATGAATGAAGAAGAGAAGAGAAAAGTAACCAAGGATGTGGCAGGGGTGGTAGATGGGGAAAAATGCAACCAAATGAAAACGGAAGCTAGAGAGAGAGAGACTTAGAAAATAGAGGGAAGAAACAGAGGCTATGAGAAGAGACAGCGAGAGTAGAGTGGGAGACTGAGAAACTGAGACAAAGAGAAGAGTAAAGAGTAAATGACTGCGGTAAAGCCAGGCAGAGCAAAAGAGGCAGTAATTACAGATAGATCTAATTAGAAGTATGCAGGTAGACCAACAGAGTTGAGCTCTATGAATCATGTAAAATGGCCAGTGTTGGGCAAGAATGTCCAGGGCATACATTTGCAAACGTGCACCCCTTTGCTGACATATCCACTTGCAAGTATCCATGGTATTAGTTTTATTTGTAGTGCCCAGCACCAGTGACAATCATGAATGTGCACATAGGTCTAGCACGTAGTGCAAGCCTAGGGCCTTTGCTGGCATCCAGTGTGTATGGCATTTGTGAAAGGAGCATCAGGTGACGAGTATGATGAATCTGTGTGGCATGCAAGTGTGTAGTTATGAGACCTACGAGAGCCATTTTGGATTTCTTCTGGTAAAGCATGACACAAGACAGAGGTTGGAAAACCACATCCCAGGTAAGCAAATGGGTTGCTGACATTACTGTTACTAACTTGTGATTGATGAAATAAGACTTTTGCCTGGCCCAACCCTTCCTTTTTAATACAAATAAGTCACCCCTAGGGTAGGCCCTGGACAGCCCAGAGGTCAGGGTGCAGTGTATTTAAAATGTGGACATGTATGTGCTAGGTTTACATGCCCTGGTAGTGATAAACTCTTATTCTTTGCTACTGCAAGGCCTGCCTCTCCCCTAGGATAACATTGGAGTTACCCTATTACATTTAATAAGCTATTCCCAATTGGATCAAGTCACCAGTTCGTGTTTGGTGTCTTTGGAATTGTAATGAAAAATCCTCTTGCATGGTAAAGTATGATTTTAAATTACAATGCCACTTTTAGAAAGTTGGCATTTCCCTGCCTCAGCCATTTAGTGCCTGCAGCCTGTCTCTGGGTCACATGACTAGGTATAGCTGCCAGTAGGGCTCTGTGTTCCTCCTATACAGCCACACAAAAAATAGAGCTTAGGCGTGCCTGTATGGGACATCACTGGAAGGGTGGGAGGGCAGAGCTGGGTACATCTCTGCTTACACTTGTATAGGCTGTGTGCTAGCTCTACCCAAAGGGCTGCATACTCCCTGTAATTAGTCTGCAGCTAGGACAGAGAAGGCTTTCCCCCCAATTCAAAGATACAACTGGATATAAATATTTGACCTCAGACACCAATTCTTCAGTACACCTCTGGACCTGTGGATACTCTGCCAGGAAGGGCTGATGTACTGCTGAAAGCCTTGCCACACTGCTCGATTGCTGCTCTGAAGGTATTGCTTCCCTACTGTGTTGACCTGCTGCCTTCAGTCCTCTTGCCTAGATGAGAAGGACTGGCCATGCACCAGTTGAACCGCAGGACCCCAAAATAACTCCAAGGGCTAGTTGGATGACCTCCTTACTACAGCCTAAGGGACAGAAGGCTCCTGCCACCTTGAACCCAGCACCTGGACTCTGTCATCTGTGTGCCTGCCATCCCAGTCCTGGACTCTTGGAAGTGGGCCTAAGGTGCTTTGCCAGCCTCTGTGAATCCAGCGGAACTGCTGCATCTCCTCTGGTGTGTGGCGCAACCCCAAGCAAAATCATCGCCGCTGCTGCATGGGTTGGAACTTTCACAAAGCCCCGCACTGCATCGCATTCTGTTGCCTCATCTTAACCTCCACTTTGCGACGTACCCTCTGTGCAGGCCCTCACATCCCTCATCAACAGCAGCCTTGATGATGACCCTGGACTCCGCATCACAGCTCCTTGGAACCGACGAATCTCCCCAACTGCGCAATGCCTCCTCAATGCTGGACTTTGCATCGCAAGCCTGTGTCGACTAAGCAGGACCTTGCACCGTGGCCTAGTCGCATCTCGGTACAGATTCATTGCTTCGGCTGCGCGATGGATCTTTGACATGGATCCTTGCAACGCTGTGCAAACTAGGATTTCAGGTACTTTGTTCAGCGGACCTAACTGGGTCCCTGCTGCTGATACACACTCCATCGCAGTCAGTGACCAGATATCCACATAGTTGGTGCTTTGTGATATCTGGTGCTAATTTCACTGAAATCTTTAAACCTGCATATTCCCAGTTCTACTGATTGGATTTTTGTAGTTACGGTCTTGTTTTATTTCTTAAAAATTACTCTGTTTTTCTAAACTGGTGAGGGATTCTTTTGTGATGTTTTTTCTCAGTTTGAAGTGTTGCACACATATTTTACATATTGCCTCTGAGTTAAGCCTGGCGGCTTTGTGCAAAGCTACCTGAGGGTTGACCACAGGTGAATTTAGGGTTTGTTTGTGACTTCACCCTGAGAAGAATTGTGGTCGCTACGTGAAAAGGGTTTCAACCCCCCTCAACCAGGAACCCAATTTCTTTCAACATGAATATAGAGGATTTTGCAAAACAGTTGGGAATTACGGAGGTAGCACTTGATGAAAGTGGTCTCAAATCGTAATCAAAATGTATGCCTAATATGAACAGAGATTTTTTGATTGGTGTCTATCATAATTTCGTACCTAAAGACCTTGATTCATTTTCTGAAAACAGAGATGTACAAAATGGAATTAAAGATAAAATAGATGCAATTGATGTCTTGAAGGGTGATACGTCCATAAATATCAGACAAGTCTTTAAAGGCTGTAATGGTATTGTACGGAATTATTAGGAATGCGATTTGGGTATAGCTGAGGATTATAGCTGCGTGGAAGCAAGTAGCTTACATGATTCAAAAAGGCTCCTTAGAGAAAATTTTTAAATGCATTACATGAAATTACTGACAGAAGAAGAATATGGATATCTTGATGTCTGCACATCACAAACAGCAGCTATCTATTTTCTGTGGGAGATCAATAATTTCAGGGATTGGCTATCACAGAGAGAGAATGTCTGAGTACATAGATATCCATGTCACCAACTGTTAACACCTTGCCATCATACAGTAGAGATACTAAAGATTTGCTTAATCAGGCTACAGTATTTAGCCACAATGTATGTATCAAGTATGAACAATAATATGAAACAAGATGAAAGACTAGAGACATGAGGATTTGTCTTTTGTTGAAATCATCAAGTTACTTACATCATACAAGAATGTTATGAAATTTGACACATTTTTTATTGGAGAATAACTTCTTCTTATATGAGAACCAGCTATACCACCAAAGGTCACAAATGTGACTACTGCCCTTGGTCCCCTTCAACCAGGAGGGACATGAAAGGGCTGACACTCTGGTCTCTCAGCCTTCCCCCTATGAACCAGATGCTCTGTGCTGATAAAGAGAAGCGTGACAGTAACCTGCTTGCACCTGTAATTTCCATTCATAGAGCACTATTGCCTTACCTGTAACACCTCATTAGAACCCTACGTTCCCTCACATAATCTGCATGTTATCAAGTACTTGGTATATTAAAGTACTTTTCCTTATTACACTAAAACATCCAGATAGGCAGTGATTATTAAGTCAGGGGCGTAACACAGGCCCCCGCAGCCCACGCGGTGCGAGGGGGCCCCTAGCTCCAAGGGGCCCCTTCGGCACTAAACTCTGGCCGGGAGAGCTCCTGATTGAGCCCGGAGGGGGCCCCCCCTAAGTACCGTGCAGGGAGGCCCCTCACTTTTCGTTACGCCAGTGTATTAAGTTCTTTTGTCTTGATTGGCGAGTTCTTTGTGTCTACCCCCACACTACCCTTGGACTGTTCTCCTCGGTACCCTGAAACTCAAGTGCTGAAAGTGTGTACCTGGTGCTCAATTTTCATTAGCCAGAGTAGGACGCTCCCCAGGATATCTGTGTTAAAAGGCCTCAACCACCTTGGTTGTTGCCCAGTGACCAGTGCGGTTGACCCCAAAATGGTGTCGACACGTTCATTATCGATGTCCAACGGAGGCGATGCACATTACAAGTGCCCACTTCCCTTTAAACATGACGTTACACTGCCCACTATGACACACAATGCTAACAAAAGTGAAGAGTTATGCGTGATTGAACAGAGAGTCTGTAAAAGTTGTGATAGAACAACTGATAACTTCTCACAACAGCAGGCTGCCATCTTGGCCATTTGTTAGGTCACTATACAAAGGTGTTTAAAACGATAGCTTCTTTTTTGGAGATTACAGCAACGCATAAATGGGCACACCGAACCATGTACTGTTTTGTCATAGAAACGGTGTGCAATATATTGTATAGACCATATGTTTCCATTAGAAGGAACTATATTTGTATTAGGACTGCTACTGGTCACACACACTTGCTGATGTTAAATCAATCAGGTTTCTTGTAAAGTGTGACTTCTCACCTGTTCGGGTCTCAATGCGCTGGGGGTGGGGGGAGGGATTTGTGGAGAGATCTGCGGTTCAGTCGCAGAGCCAGTTCTTGAAGTCATTCCTGAATTGAGGCAGCGATGGTGATTGCCTGAGATGTAAAGGTAGGAAGTTCCAAGTCTTCGCAGCCAGGTAGGAGAAGGATCTTCCTCCAGCCATAGTCTTGGGAATCTGTGGGATGGTGGTTAGGGCAAGTTGGGCGGAGCAGAGAGGTCTGGTGGGTGTGTAGGAGAGAGGGTGGTTGAGGTATGCAGGTCCGGCGTAGTGGAGGGCTTTGTAGGCGTGCATGAGGAGCTTGAAGATGATTCTTTTGTTGATCAGGAGCCAGTGCAGGTCTCTCAGGTGACCGGTGATGTGGCTGCTGTGGAAGATGTTCAGGATGAGTCTGGCGGGTTCTGGATGTTCTGCAGTTTCTTAAGGACTTATTGGGTAGTGCCCGCATAGAATACATTGCTGTAGTCGCGTCTGCTGCTGCAAACACTTGGTTGACCATTTTCCTAAACTCGGTGGGGATCCACATAAAAATCTTCCGAAGCAGGCGGAGCGTGTGGAAGAAGGAAGGTGAGATGCCATTTATTTGATGGTTCACTGAAAGTGAGGAGTGCAGAATGATGCAGAGGTTTCGTGCATGGTCTTTGTGTGTGAGGAGTTATGAGCCCTGCGGGCCACCAGGAATCATCCAAGGCGGAGGGGGTGGAACCTAGGATGAGGACTTTGGTCTTGACTGATTTGAGCTTGAGGCCGCTGTCCATCCATGGGGCAACTGCCTTCATCCTGTTGTGGAAGTTACTCTTGGCGGCTGTGGGGTCGTCTGTGAGGGAGAGAATCAATTGGGTGTCGTCGGCGTAGGAGACGATATTGAGTCTGTGGCTTCTGACGATAGCTGCAAGCGGGCCCATGTAAATGTTGACAGATGATGGCGGCAAGTGGGGCCTTGTAGATGTTCATATTAACAAGCTTGTGTTCGTACAAAAGTGCTCCATTCAAATTTTTTGAGTTTTTACACCATCTCTATGCCAATAAAAGTATTTGCACTCTCAGGTTGCTGGGAAAAGGCCCACACCTACAGAATCATCCATTGGCTCTGTAAAGGTGGCCGTTCTCACCTGGAAACTGTCATCACTCTAAAGTTTGCATTACCGTGGGCCCCGGTAGAGACTATCCAACATTGTAGACCTCTAATTAGCCAGCAATATGCAGCATTTTCTACTTGACATGTTTTTGGCTCAAGGACAACAACAAACTCATTGAGCCTATGTTAACATGTCACTTTGTAGCCGGGAAAGCTGTGGCACCCAGTCTCTGTTCTGCTTTGCCTGGAGTGTCCTTTGTTTTTCACCAGTGGATTTGTCAGTCTGTGCACGTCCTGGAGGTGGCCCTTGATTCTTGCTGATGTTTGTTAGCAAATGCCATAAGCTCGTCTGGCAATTGATTGCACCCAAAGTGTACCGTAACCCACAGATGAGGATGCCATCTGTCTCCTCATAGAAAGCTAGGAAAAGGCTGGTGGTGTTAGCGGACAATGGTTTAGTGGATAACATTTCTATATCTGTAAACTGGGTGGAGAGGTAACCCTCTCTTTTCAAATCTGTCGAAGCCCTCCTAAGTAGGGTCCTTACCTTTCCCCAAGTTGTTCTCACAGTGCGCTCCGGATATGCCGCATATTAAACATGTACTGTTGCTATGAGATTGTAAGCAGGATCAATGTTGTTCAGTCCACAAAACGGTGGCTCCTTGCTGGTGAACATGGCATACTGCATGCTGCTGTTTCAGGGGCTCTCTCGCTCTCAGATCCCTTTTGTTAAGGGAGATATACAAATGCTTCCCTTCCTGTCTGTTTCTACCTGCTACTGTCGATGAGCACACCTTCTCTACTTTTGTTGCGCTGGGCGTTATCTAGCAACAAGCTGAACTTGATGGACATAATTTGTATTTTATCAGAGTTAATTCACCAGTTTTTGCCAACCCTCTCTCTGACTGCCCAGGAACTTTGACAAGTTGAACTCTTCCCTGACTGGAGAAGCGTTTAAACTTTGAAAATAAATCGGGATCTTTCCAAGCAGTGCCTCGGAAGCAGGATAATTACTGGCCATATCCAGCCAGTGGTAATACTTCACTTGATTTGCCGATGGAGACTACAGGGGTCATTTAGAGTTGGGCTGTAACAGGATATACGCCATAAATAGAGGATATCCTGTTCACCCTGCGTCCTCAGTCCGTGTCATGGTGGACTGGCTGGTAAGGGGAACATCCTTTACAACGCAACTTTTACAACAAAGTACCTTTTCAACGCAACCATTACACCGCAACTTTTACAACGGCTTGTGCTGGGGGGCGCTCTAGGATAGGGAATAGTTTCCAACACCTTCCCTACTATCCACGGGGACTGGAGTTGGAATAGTAAATTAAACTATTCACTATCCAGCACCCCCCAACGCAAGTCGTTGTAAATGTTGCGTTGTAAAACTTGCGTCGTAAAGGCATGCGTTGTAATAGCATGCGTTGTAAAGTCATACATCCGGCTGGTAATGCTGTCAATCTTGAAGCACCTCCTGCATAGCAGTGTTTAATTTGTAAAAGAATGAGTGCTGGTGCCCAAAGCTCTTCTCAGAAGCCTGTGACCGGTGCTATTAAATGTCGGCAGGTTGAATCCTGCGGCTTTGTAGTCTTATTTCCAGCTCATGCCTCTTTAATTCACTACTAGACACTCCTTGTCCATTTATCTCACCCATGCATGCTACTGCTTTCTCCCTTTGTGGTGGTTTTTCCATCTTTCCCCATTATTGAACTTTGTATGTTTTTCCCTCTCTTGCTAAATGTTTGATGCAGAAAAAGTAAGCACTGGTCCCCAAAAATAAGTGCTGGAAGGCCACTGGAAACGGATGTATGACGTTACAACGCATACTTTTACAACGCATACCTTCACAACGCATTTTTTACAACGCAACATCCATTACAACGCATTCCATTACAACGCATGCCATTACAACTAATTTTTAAAAACGACCTTGCATGTATGGTAAGTATTGGATAGTGTAGGGGTAAAAAGTACTATTCTAACTCCAGGGGGGTGCAACAGTAGGGTAAGAGTTGGATAGTGTAGGGATAAAAATTACTATTCTAACTCCAGGGGGTGCAACAGTAGGGTAAGTGTTGGATAGTGCAGGGGTAAAAATTACTATTCTAACTCCAGGGGGTGTAACAGTAGGGTAAGTGTTGGATAGTGTAAGGGTACTATGCGTTGTAATGGTATGCGTTGTAATGGTATGCGTTGTAATGACATGAGTTGTAATTGTATGTGTTGTAGTGCCATGCGTGGTAATGGTTGCATTGTAATGGCATGCGTTGTAAGGGATGTTGCGTTATAATGAATGTGTTGTAATGGTAGTGCGTTGTAAAAGTTGCGTTGTAAAGGTTGTTTCCCACTGGAAACCATCAGCTCAAATTAAACACTGTAGTGGAATAAGTTTAATCAAATCACTACCACCTTACCAATGGGGATCTTAAAATATGGCAAGCTCTCACCGGCTGGGCCAGAGGAGATGGTCCTTCCGACACCACAGCAATTAGACAGCTGGCCAGGTGTACCTTATATGACCCCCTAAGTCTGTAGAAAAAGACTGCTTATTTTCATTTGCCACAAGGCAAGCAACAGGTTCATGGAGTACACCTTTATTGCTCGACCCATTACTTCTAAAGAGTGAAGTGTAGAAAATGAATGTCTTGGCTTCCACTTGGAGTTTTAGGACCTGGGGCCTCAATGGTAAATATTAATACCCATCACGGATACTGCCAGAAGCCATTTGCTGTCACAGGACTTACAGGCACAATTACATTTTATCTTACTGCATACATATAACTGCTTTTACTTGGGTTTTGCGGTTTAATGACAATTAGACAACACTGTGTGTGGCATGAATTCTCTAACTACATTACCCTTGCATGAGGACATTGGCTGCTTCCTCAGTAGCTGCCTTCACATAGGACATCAGTGGAATAGGGTGCAATTGTAGTAACATACCTCGTATCTTTTATCTGGCAGTGAGTCATGAACATATTGGCTGCCCGCTCCATCAGTAAAGGTTTTAGTACCTTGCGTGCTCACTGCGGTTCACTAGCGCAGCCCTGATAACCACTAGCTGCACCCACATCCTGTCAGCGCTTCGGCTGCCTGCTTATCACCAAGTCTGACAAGCAGGTGCAGCTTGTCACCCCCACCCTAGTCTTCCCCCACAGTAGTTCCTCTTGATGTAGCCCACTATTGTGAGACCTTCCGGCCAGGATCTCCCTCAGAGGAAAAGTCACTGAGGGCCCATTTTTTGGAGGGCCCCTGTCCCTGCACCTTTCTCTCCTCTGCATTTCCTTTACCCTTCCTCAGAGGCTCATATTGCCCCTCTGTCTCTCACTATCTTTAGCAGCCCTTAGCCCTTCCTCTCCTCAGCAGCTCACGGCTCTTCTCTCTCTCGCGCACTTCCTGTTCATCCGTCTCCTTTGAGCTTCCTATGAGCTGTCCTCAGCAGTTTCTCAACCTTTGTCTGCGATGCACTTCATATCTCCTCATCGTTTCCTACAACCTCTGTCTAGCATGTTATTTGTATTTGTAAAGGGCACTATCACCTGCGAGGGTATCCTGGCACTGCCGTCCCTACAACTGTCTCCTTGAGGGTACCCAGACTGACACCTGCATGACCTACGCACACTTCACTGCTGTTATTGTGTAACCCTTGGTCAAGTAATACCCGCAGAAAGAAGAGCGGAAGCCACAAGAAGCTGCACAACCTTGGGAGGGATGGGTGACCTACTAACTGCCTGTCAGATGGGGTGTATCTCAAACCTGAAACATAGCTCTACTTCCTTCCTACTGATCATTCATGTAAGGTCTTCGCTATAGAGTTGTTACGACTGTGTTGTAACTGTAGAAAATTATACAGCAATTCTTATCCACAATGAAGCAACAAAGCAAATTGGATTTTTGTGGTCTTTTGAGTGCACGGTTGCAGTTTAGCCTACATACGCTGTTGGGTGAGGTGCTGGAGGCTTAGCGATGTCATGGCACGCTGAACAAACAGCTATGCATAGCAAGATGTGTTGTGTAGATATTATGGAATTGAGGATTTGGTGGCAAGTTTTGTTTTTTAACGCTCTATAACTTGCAGTTTATGGATGAGACATGCTGGGTTTCTAGTGCTCTTTGAAGTTCACAGTGATTATTGTGAATTCCCCTGGTTCAAGAAGACATCGTAATCTAGTGCTTAGCCGTCTAAACAAAGTAGTTGTAGTGGCCAATTGTATACATTTAGAAGAGAGGGATAGCCAAACCTGAGCTATCCTAGTACATACCAAAAGTGGATTTTATGTTGAAGGGGAAGTGGTCCAGTGCCGTAAATATCTTGAAGTGTGATGGACACTGGTTTAAATGTAAGATGGTTTGCCACTGGTACAGGCTACATAAGAGTCTACATTGGTGGGTTAAGAAACTGTCTGGCAGCTGCTTTCTGGTTCTGGATTCTCTCTAATTTGTGATGTAGAAAGAAAGTTGTTCTAAGTTGTCGTCCATTGGTACTCATGCAAGAAGCAATTAACATACCAGCAAGATTGTTACTATAAAAACTCTGTGGTGCATCTTCCCCCACCTGGGATTTCCACACAAGGTTCAGGCTACTATCTCTCTACTTCTGTCTAAACTCGATTACGCCAATAGCCTCTACTATGGATCATCTTTAACAACTATGAAGAGACTACAAAGGATTCGGAAGTCTGCTGCCAAACTACTCCTACATATAAAGCCACAAGCAAACATCTACCATGCCTTGAAGGCCCTACATTGGTTGTTAGTTGCCAGAAGATCCACATTCAAGCTGCTTTGTATCACACACAAAGCGATACATGGAACAGGACCGCTCTTCATCAGGAATAAATTCACCAAATACATTCAACAAAGGAACCTTCGCTCTACATTGGCACCTCGCCTCAAAATCCCTCCATACAAGAAAAAAAACATAAGTAGCACATCCTTCTCTGTTCAAGCAGCCAAACTATGGAACTCTTTACACCCAAACATAAAATCCACAGATAACTACCTTTCCTTCAGAAGACTACTCAAGAGTTGGCTCTTGCCCACATAACCATCGTACTGTCCACTTCTAAAATTTCATATTTCACTATACTAATTAACCACACATCCTTTATGGGTTCCAGGGTAGTGTGCTACTCGCAGAAAAGGAGCTTCAACACCTCATCAGGGGTAGCAAGCACCATATAAATACAAACCTTTTCCCTCTTCTATCTCGCCGCTACCCTTCTCTATCCAAATAACTGAAAAACATATCCACCATTCAAATTACTTTCATATTTCACTATACTAATTTTCAACACTAATCCTATATGGGTTCTGGAGTAGCATGCTACTCCCCATAAAAGCGCTCCAACACCCCATCAGGGGTAACAAGTGCTATATAAATGCAAACCTTTTCCCCCCTTCTATCCCTCCCCTACCCTTCTCAATCCAAATAACTGACTACCATATGCACCACTCAAATTACTTGCATGTTTCACCCTACTAATTCAACACTAATCCTTTATGGGTTCCAGAGTAGTGTGCTACTCGCCAAAAAAGCACTTCAACACCCTATCAGGGGTAACAAGCACTATATAAATGCAAACCTTTCTCCCTCTTCTATCCCTCGGCTATCCTTCTCAATCCAAATGACTGACTAATATCCACCACTGAAATTACTTTCATATTTCACTATACTAATTCACCACTAATCCTTTATGGGTTCAGGAGTAGTGTGCTACTCGCCAAAAAAGTGCTTCAACACCCCATCAGGCGTTATATAAATGCAAACCTTTTTCCCTCTCTATCCCTCCGTTATCCTTTTAAATTGAAATAGCTGACTAACCTATCTACCACTTTAATTACTTTCATATTTCACTATACTAATTCAACACTAATCCTTTATGGGTTCCAGAGTAACGTGCTACTCACCGAAAAAGTTCCTAGACGCCTCGTATGGGGTAGTGAGCGCTATATAAATGCAATTACAATTACTCAAACATAAATATACAGCATATCCCTGTGTATGTAACCACTTTTTTGGACTATATATGTCTACCCGCATATGTGTATTGCTTTGTATAAACTTGTATAATAATTATGTTTATAAATATATAGATATTCGTTATTTCTGCTTAACAAATGTACATATTAATTATGGTTATATTATTCTATGTTTAACGTGTATATAGGTCACTGCATAAATAAGTAAATCTTTATCATAAATATTTATCTACAATTGCTTCACTACTGAACTACAGAAAAAACTATAAAAACAAATAAATTAGCTTAAAGTACAGCAACACTTGAAAGTCTGAGTTTATTAAATAGAACTTAAATCTACATATATTAGTTTCCTTATACATATATACCTTCCATGTACTTATGTATCTTTATATTTATTACTTTACTTTTAATTCAGCATCTCCAATGCACTACCCTATATCTCACCCTATAACTCTCTAAATATATCCTCAACCTCCACTATTTGACTCATCCGAATCCACATCCTACTACTCTCCCCAATGCACCACCCTATTTCTCACCCTATACCTCTCTCTATATATCCTCTACCTCCACTCTCTGACTCATCCCAAACCCAATCTACTACTATGATAATCAAAAATAACCCTTTCTAGACTCTTACCTCCTCTACCCCTCCTTGCATCATCTCATACCTCTTTTACTATCCAATGTCTCCCAAACAAGCCTTTCTAAACCCTTCCCTCTGACTCTTCCCGCTCCAGCTCCCCTTTATGCACCCAAACGTCCTCCTACTACTATTACCTCCGAAGAAAGCACTTTCTAGACCCTTCCCTCTTCTGTTCCTCCACTATCCTTTTGAATCCAACTAACATGTCCATCGCTCAAATTAATTTCATATTTCCATATACTAATTCCCCACTAATCCTGTTTGGATTCCATAGTAGTGTCCTGCCCGCAGAAAAGCGCTAAAGTACCTCATCAGGGGTAGCAAGCACTGTATAGATGCAAACCTTTTCCTCTTCTATCCCTCCACCATCATTTTTTAATCCAAATAACAAACTTACATGTCCACCACTCAAATTAATTTTTATATTTTCCTATACTAATTCACCACTAATCCTCTTTGGGTTCCGGCGAAGCCTGCTACTCGCCGAAAAAGTGCTTCGACCCATCGTCAGGGGCAGTAAGCGCTATAGAATTGCAATTACAATAAGATGAGATAAAGTGATAGTGGATTGAATCTTCTTAGAGAAGCCTCAGTAATTTTTCAAGTTCTCAAGAATTCAAAATATTAAACGTGGCAAAAAGTTGCTGCAAGGTGTATTTCTTTTTTTACCTTTGTCTTTATTTTGTTAACCAAAATAGTAGGCATTGCACTACTCAATTTATGTATTTTACAGAACTGAAAAAGGAATGTACTGAGATCCAGCAGAAGCTGCAGAACTTAAACAGTGCTCATTAGAACGCTGTTTAAATTCTGTTCTTGGCATGATTTTGCCACTTCTTAGACCAAGGAAAGCAAAGGCCGTGCCAGGGATTGCGGCTGTGACTCCTGGAGACCACTAAATGATGTCCAATCTCTCAATTTAGGCAAAAGGTAAACAGCAACAGAGAAACAGTAATTTGCACAGGATCACTAAGTGTGGTTAAGTCACGGAAACCCAAAGTGGAACTCCGATATCCTCGTTCCAAAGTCAACAACTTCACCACTGGTATATAGCACAAATATCATGGACTATAGATTGCCCTACAAAAATGTTGTGACCAGAACACTGCCGACCAAAATCTTGTTAAATTAAGTTGTACATATACAGTGACATCTGTGACAACTCATCGAAGTAAATTACTTTCTTTAAGTATGTACTACTTCACATACTCATAAATTACATTCACAAAGGTATGAGCAGGAATCTCCCTCTACGCCTAACCAATCTTCAATGTGCGGAGTTCTCTGCGATAGGTGTGTATAAGCCTTAACATGCAGTTCTACGCCGTAGGAGAAAATGTGGGTGTGGCTGAAAGGTGGAGAATAACCTACTACAAAGCGAGAGGAGGAAACTGAAAATGAAAGAGGGGTGCAGGAAGGGGCATGCAAAAACACACCAACAAAAGGCTAAATCAGCCGCACTTTACTAAAGATACACCCATATCTACTCCAGAAGTACTACAGCCCAAACATGCTCAAATCTAGCCCAGCCACGCCTTCAAGTAAGTCACACATTGCGCATGGCCACATATAGGTACTGCAAGGGAATAAAAAAAAATCAGTGGGGGCTGGGATTAACACCACAAACACAAAACAAAGCATATAAAAAAGAAAAAAAACAGTCGAGTCAATTTACACATTGCGCATAACTATACCCATACCAATTACACTATAACGCTGTTAAAAAATAGAAGTAGTACAATAAAAGTATAATATAAGAAACAAAAAAGTAAGGTTAAAAAATGGTCATGGTTATATAACATGCTATTACATACTCACTTTTTACAAATTAAAAAAAAAATCTAATTGAAAAGTAAATTACATTACGTTAAAATGGTCATATAACCGTATACATTGCAGACATTTAACCAGTCCGTATATTGAAAATGTGAACGAAACAGGTGCACATACACAGAATATTTCACATATGTAAATTGTTAATGAATTATAAAAAGAAAATGACCACTCGCACATCTAACATTATTCTACACACATTCAGACACATTTTTTTTTTTTTTTTTTTTAAACATATTTTTATTGCAGAGTTAGAAACCACAGGAGACAAACAATCAACCAGTGCCCTCGTGACACCCCACCGTCCAATAATAAATCCAAACTGTACACAGCCATTCAGCCCGCATCCCAGGGGCCGGGCGGCATGTTGTTCCAAGCAATAGGAGAAAATCACAGTGCAAGTCCCACAGGGACCATGGTCGAAAAGTCATCGTACGTATCTGCTTTTACCCCCCCCCCCACAACAAAATCTCCGTCAGCCATCCCAAAACTAATACAGTGACATCCCGCGCTTCGGGGCCACCCCTAAGCGCCCCCGTCCCAACCCGCCTAGACGCTCCCCCAGCCCTCCCCTACTTCCACATCACGCAGCCTCCCTAATAGAGCCTAGGCACCCAGGTGAGCCACCCCCTAATGGCTTCCGTCCCACCCTAAGTCCCATAAACCAGTCCCCCCCAAAGCCCCCCCCCCCTGGCAACTGCAAGGAGTACCCCTCGCCCTGTCGAATTAGATGGATCCACCACAGCGCGGAAATTAACTCTTCCGTGTGTGCCCCGCGGTGTCCACCGGCTCAGTTCTCCCCATCCCCGTCATCCACCATCGAGTCACGCAAGGCCTGCACCACCTGCTCCCATGCACGCGCCGCGTCCAAAACCCTCTCATTCCCCAACTTAACAGCCTGTTTCATCCGGAGCACACTCTCGCAAGCAGACCACCGCAGCAGTTCATTCTTCCACCTACGCAGCGAGGGCCCCCCCCTGGACTTCCAGTGCCACGATATCTCCCTCTGCGCCAATATCAAACCCAGGTCAATAAATTTGCTCGTCACCTTGGTGCGTTTGGTGTGCGGGAACCAGAGCAACAGGCACGCCGCCATATCGAAGTCCACCTCCCTGGCAGACACTGCATTCAGGAGTTCCCCTACCTCTGCCCAGTAGGTCCCCAATTGCGGGCAACCCCAAAACAAATGATCCATGTCCGCACCCAAAGACGAACACCGTGGGCAGCGGGCATCCGGCACCCGGAAGTACCTCTGCAATTTCTCCGGGGTTAAATAGGCCCTATGAAGCACATAGAAATGTACTTGTTGAAAGCGCGCATTTCTCGTGCCCTTCCACGTACGCCGCAGGATGTGTCCCCATGCCGTATCCGGTATGGGGCGGCCCACGCTCTCCTCCCATTTAGTCTTGAGCCCTAGGAGTGGCTCCAGACCCTCATGCAGCATCCTATTATGGAGGCACGTCACAGCTTTAACCGTACCAGCTGCCATCACCACATATTGGCACGCCATAGTCGTCGTTGGTTCTACGAGCCCCCCTTTCCAGTGCTTCTGTACGGCAGCCACCACCGCCGCGTGTAGGAGGAACCCCCCGTCAGGCAGCCCAAACTGATCCCGGAGTACCTCAAACGGTGCTAACGCCCCATCTATGTACAAATCGCCAACCACCTGTAATCCCATCTCTTCCCAAGCCAGCAACGGGGACCAATCACCCCCGTGCGGCAAGGCCGTCAGCATGCCGATCGGAATCTCCGGTGCATAAGGCCGCGAAGCCCTCGCTCTCCGAAGGCTCCTCTGCCAACACAAGCGGAGCGTCCTTTCCTCCACGGTGAGGGCCCGCAACTCAAGCCTCTGCTGCATGATAATATAGGATAACACATGGCGTCGTATCCCTCGATCCCGGTCCACCTCCGGACCCCTGAACACCCTAGCCACATTCTGCGTAAGAACCTGCAGCTGTGCCGCTAGATAATACAGCTCGAAGTCAGGCACAGCCATACCTCCTTCCATCTTAGGGCGGAGGAGCGTGTTCAGGGCCACTCTACGGCGACCATGCCCCCACAGAAAGCCAATAATCATCGACCTCAGGTCTCTGAAGATCCCTTGGGGAATCCATATGGGCAGCGTCCGGAAATAATAGAGAAAGCGGGGGAGTGCCACCATCTTCAAAAGGGCAATTCTGCCCAGAACCGTCAGCGGGAGGGTCGACCAGAAAGACAGGCTGCCCCGCAGTGCCCGGATACAGCGACCAATGTTACCCTCCAATAGGTCCGCGGTAGCGTGGTAAATGCGAACACCCAGATAGGTGAAACAAGATGGTTCCCACACCACGGCCAAGTCGCCTTCAGGAGCAGGTGATCCCGCTCGCAGGGGGAACACGCAAGTCTTCGCCCAATTGACCTTAAGACCCGACAGCCGGCCGAACTCCGACAGCAGCTCCATAGCACCGGCCAACGCCCGGGAGGTGTCAGCCAGGTACAGGAGCAAGTCATCCGCATAAAGCGATATATAATGCCACTGCTCGCCCCCGGCTATCCCCATGTACTCGACACCCGACCTCGCATGGACCGCTAAAGGTTCCATTGCCAGAGCAAACAACAGGGGAGACAGAGAGCACCCCTGCCGCGTGCCCCTGCCCACCGGGTACGCCGCAGACACCAGGCCGCCCAAACGTACTCTCGCCGTCGCCGATGCATACAAGACCCTTGTCCATCTGCGGAACCCCTCGCCCATTCCAAACCTCTCCAAAACTCCGTCTAGGAACGGCCATTCCAAGCTATCAAAGGCTTTCTCGATGTCCACAGACAGGACCGCCGGGGCACCCTCCCCATCCAAGATGGCGTCCATTATCCCCACCAGTCGGCGAACATTCAGCGCCGTGCTCCTCGTGGGTATGAACCCGGCCTGGTCCCTATGTACCAGGCCCGTCATATACGGGGCCAGCCTGGTGGCCAGTATCCGGCTCAGAATCTTATAATCCACCGTCAGCATGGACAGTGGGCGGTAAGACCGCACGTCTGCTGCATCCCGGCCAGGCTTCAGGAGCGGCACAATCAAGGCCTCCTGCATAGATCCGGGCAGTGCCCCAGCCTCGAAAGCTTCAGCATACACCGTCAGCAACCTGGGTGTCAAACTATCCGCATACAGCTGATAAAATTCAATCGGTAGGCCGTCCACCCCGGGCGTTTTGTTGCGGGCCATATGCTTTATGGCCGCTCGTATTTCCGTGAGCGTTACCGGGCCGCCCAGTTCCTTCGCGTCCTCCTCAGCAAGGACCGGGATCTGCCGCTCCCCCAAGTATTCCACAATATCCTGGACCCCCACCTCCAGCTGACTCCGGTACAGTTCCTCATAGTACCCCCTAAAGCACTCCAATATCGCTGCCTGGGTGTACACCATCTCACCCTGCGCAGTGCGAATGCAGAGGATCGGGGAGCCCCCAAGTACCGGGTTGGCCAGTCTGGCCAAGAGGGTACCCACCTTGTCCCTTTCCGCATGCGCCCTGATGATATACTGCTTGTAGTCATAGCATCGCAAACGTTCCGTCTCAGTGGCGACCACCTCCTTCGCTTCTAATAGCTGGGCTTGTAAGTCCGGTCTAGCCGGCCTGCGGCGCTCCAAGTCCCTCAACCTATCTTCCGCTGTCACAAGGTCATTCAACACAGCCGTGCGAGCATTCGAGAACCTGCCCAGACACACTCCTCTCACCACCACTTTCATTGCATCCCATTCAATGGACCTACTCGTGGCCGAGCCCGCATTCACTCCGAAATAGCTATCAATGCCTTGCCGAACCATGTCTTGGAAGACAGGATCCTCAAGTGTCTCCGGCCGAAGCCGCCACGTTGGAATAACTGAGCGCTCCCTCTGCCACTGAATGTGCACCAATAGGGGATTATGATCTGAGATAGTCCTAGCCAAGTACTCCGCATGGGAGACCAACGGAGCTAGGGATCCACCGCAGAGCACCGAATCAATCCTGACATGCAGGTCATGAAGTGCAGAGTAAAAGGAGTAATCCCTGGCCTCCCTGTGCCGCTCCCTCCAGACATCCAGCAGCCCCCACCTATCCTGCCAGTCCTTCCTGTGCGCGGTCAGCCTGCGCACCGGGGAGTCCACCAGAGGGGGATGGGACCTATCCAGAGCCACATCTGTAATCGAGTTAAAGTCCCCCCCTAGCACTATCGGGCCCGCCAGGAAGGAGGCTAACGCCCCTGAGAGGCTATCAAGGTATCGAGCCTGATCAGTGTTTGGTGCATACACACAGCAGAAAACCACATCCCGTCCATATAACTTCCCCTCCACCGCCACAAACCGGCCATCCGGATCCACGACTTGATTCAGCAATTGAAAGGGTATCCCCGCCCTCACCCAGATCAGCACCCCCCTGGCATACGCTGAGTAGGTGGTGCCAAACACCTGGCCCCGCCACCTTTTCTGCAAGGCAGTACATTCCTTCTTAGTGAGATGAGTCTCCTGAAGCATAGCAATCTGAACCCCCCTGCGTACAAGATATGCGTGGACTTTATGACGTTTCACCATAGTTCGCAGCCCCCGGACATTCCACGTTAGGCATTTCAGATTAGGTAATGTCCCCATTCCAACTTCGTACAGTCCGAATCAAATAACGAATGTTTATAACCCCCCCAGTGCAGTTGCCCCTCCCCGAACACACCCAAAACAGAAAAACTTCCCAAACCCCTCTCCCCAGGACAGAGCACACGAACCCAATGTCCGCCCCCATCCAAACCTTGAAACAACTCCTCACACACTTACCCTGTGGTCTCCACCACAGGCGGCCTTAAGGGCCCAAGGGGGGTGAGTCACCGCCGACCCCAGCGAACGGAGCCCACGCCCCGCGCCTCCATCCCTCCTGAAGCACAGATCTCCCCCTCCCGGCATCCCGGCCCCTATCAACAGGATACCACCCCACCATGAAGTCCCGATCTAGCTTAATCCAATCCAATGTCAGCCACAAAAGATACCATCCGAGGTCTGTGGGGTCACCTCCGGCCCCTTCGAACTGTCCGCTTCCGAGAGTTCCTCTCCCGACCTGCCGCCTTCTCCTCCCGAGTCAGTCTCCGCACGTTCACTGTTCTGTTGCGACCCTGTAATGGCCGCCGTCGCTGCGAGTGCATCCCTCTTTTCCGCCGCCATTTGAGCCTCCCGCCTCTCCCGCTGGCGCCTGTTGCGGGATCGGATGCGTTGCGATTGCCTCACCCGGGGCTGCTTGGGTTCATCTCGCCTGCTTTTATGCGATCTATCCGTACCCGCTCTGTACAACTCCAGCCAGTGCCAAACCTCGTCCGGAGTCTGGAAAAAGTGCGTAGTCCCATCCAACATGATCCGCAACTTAGCCGGGTAGAGCAAGGAGTACTGAATGCTTTCCTCCCTGAGCTCCTTTTTCACTGCCAGGAACGATGCCCGGTTTTTCTGGACCGCTTGGGTGTAGTCCGGGAAGATCGTAACCCTACTATTCTCCACGTCATAGGGGCCCGACATCCTGGCCCGCTGAATGAGAAGATCCCGGTCCTTGTAATGGAGGAGTCTCACCACCATCGGGCGGGGGGGGCGACCAAGCCCCGGCGGGCGAGCAGGTACCCGGTGGGCCCTCTCCAGCGTAAAGAAAGGAGTGAGCCCCTCCGGCGCCACCACAGTGCGGAACCAGTTCTCCATATAGGCCACTGCATCCTCCCCCTCAATCCGTTCCGGAAGGCCTACGACCCGCACGTTGTTCCGCCTATTGCGGCCTTCTGCATCCTCTGCCCTCCGTTCCAACGAGTCCAACCGGGCCAACATATCAGTGATCTTATGTTCCGCGGCCACCACCGATGGTTTCAGGTCCAGCAATAGTTGGTCATGGTCCTTAACCTTGTCCGCTAGCTTCGCATGATCTGCGCGCAGCAGCCCCAGACCCACGGCCACTTGGGCGATGTCTTGGTGCAACACGTCCTTAGTCGAGGCGATCGCATCAAGTATGGCATCTAGTCGCTGGTTCAGCCGTAGGTCTCGATCGAGCTCCGGGGAGGGACTCTCGCCCAGCTGGGTGGAAATCGCCGAGTCCCCCTCAGTGCGTCCCTCGGCCATCGACCCACTCGTCGCCGCCATTCCAGAGTGCTGCGTCACAAGTCCAAGAGCTCGGTTATCGTCAGCGCCCGTGGGCAGCGCCGGTCGCCGGCAATGCAATGTCTCCACCGACACTCACAGGCACAAAAGCCACGGCCTGCGATGCACACTCCACTCGGCCGCTCCCCTCGGGAGCCTGAGGGGAGAGGAGAAGTCCCAGGGCGGTGTCCAGCTAGGGTCCCCAAGCTCCGGACGAGCCAAGGTTGCATACCGTGGCCGCAGAGCACAGCCCCGCCGACCCTAGCGCCCCAGTCAGCGGAATGCAGGATCTCCCGGCAGGATCCCTCGCCAGTCGGCGACAGCTCGGCTCAGGGCCGAAGTCCGGGGCCTTCCAATCTCCCCGCCGCCATTTTCTTCGCACCCTCGGCAACACCTCAGCCGTTGCTTCGACACGGTCTCCTCGGGGGCGGCAGTCCCCCAGCAGTTCACCAAGTGCACCCAGCTGTCCCCTCGCACTTCAGAGGGCAGGAGGATCGTCTCCGGGTCGCCTAGGGTTCTGAAAACAGGAGAAATAGCGGGATCCTGCGCGGAGCTACGAGCTCACGCCGCCATCCCGATCGGCGTCCAAGCCACGCCCCCTACACACATTCAGACACATCATAACAGAATATAATCTTCTACAGCATTTTGTGTTACAATTGTTAATGAGATAACGCCATTGAGTAAAAATCCTATTGCACGAGCACGGGAAGAATGCAAATAAACCGAAAGCGAGTGGCTGTTGATTTTCACATTTTTGGGGGGCGAAAATGGGCGAGGGTTAATTTTGAACCAACAAGTATGCAAAATGCAGAATCCGGCATCTCACGTAATAACACATAACTTTGCATAGTTTCTAATGTTAAAAATTCCAGTAAAACAAATTATGCATATTTTGCCTAGGCCAAGTCACATTGTGAGTGTACATGGTTCCACTCCCTCATGTAATAGGGCACGGACACAAACTCCTGAGCATACATTTCCACCCGGAGTTGCTGAATTGCATCTAGGAATAGATTTGCACTCAGGATTTGGCGTAAATCTACTTGTGAGGAAACTTCTTCCTGTATATTTACCTCTCTCAGCTGGGCACTCTGTGTCTACTACACAAACACAAAAACAATGTTCTCATTTCATTCGTTTATAAGCTATACATACCTGTAGTCATACATCTTTTACTCACAGTCTGCAGAGAATAGATTTTTTCTTAAAAGAATATATATATATATATATATATATATATATATATATATATATATATACACACACACACACACACACACACTTTTATATACATATATTGGTAATCAGGCCATGATGAAGCCCCTGAGGGGAGAAACATGTTTCCAAATAAATTCTGGGAATTGAAGCTGTGGTGTGCGATTCATCTTTGGAAATCCTAGTAGTGGTTTCTGGACCTTGCTGATATATATGCTCACCTGGGAGCACTTGCAAATAGCGGAAATTCTAGTTGTGTGCTTTCCGGTTTTGCCAGTCTTCCCCCCATGATGAAGGAGCACGTTTGCTTCGAAACGCGTTGGGAATGGGATTAATTGGAGATGTCAGCATCTGTTTGAAATATAAGGTTTGGTTAAACCGTCTTCTGTGGAGTAGCGTCCTTGAAGCTTTGGGCATCATGGGGACATGTTTAAACACGGCAGCCTAACCGTGTGAGGATTGCACCACCTGTACAGACAATGATACAGGCCTGCGTGTTTGGGAAAATTCCCGAGCTGAATGGCAGCACAGAGGACTTCGAATGTGAAACCGATGCTGAATTTCTGAAGCCCACTGGAGGGTTTAAATATTGTAACGAAATTGAAGCATGAATTTACGTGACAAAATTACAGACCCCACTGTGGGGATTCAATGGACACTACAACTACCGGCATGCTGCTCACCTGGGAGCACTTGCAAATAACGGAAATTCTAGTTGTGTGCTTTCCGGTTTTGCCAGTCTTCCCCCTATGATGAAGGAGCATGTTTGCTTCGAAACGCGTTGGGAATGGGATTAATTGGAGATGTCAGCATCTGTTTGAAATATAAGGTTTGGTTAAACCGTCTTCTGTAAACCGTCTTCTGTGGAGTAGCGTCCTTGAAGCTTTGGGCATCATGGGGACATATATATATATATATATATATATATACACTCTAATTATATCCAGAGGCACAGAAATAATGTATCAATGGAGGACCAAATTATGTGGCATGGTGATTAAAGTATGCAGGGGGGAAAGGGCACATTAGCCCGCATAATGCGCCACTATGTATGGCAGTATTATTTTTGCAATACTGTAATTTTATCACACATTAATAGTATCTGTGCAAAGGTAGTAGTACCTCATTAGTACCAATTTAACAGCTAACTACAGCAATCAGCAACTGAGAGATGACCAGTTAACGTTTGTAAAGGCCCAGCTACTGCACAAAACCACTTTGTTTTGTAACTTTTGATACATTTGAGCTAGAAACAATTATTGAAATCAAAAAATTATGCAGCAGATGGTAGATTATATGGCAAATATGTTAAAGCAATAATTCTGCATTAAATGTCACAGCTTCTAAATCGCTTTATTCCAGTTATCCTAAATACATCTTTATAATTAAGAATGCAAAAAAAAAGATTCCGAAAAAGTTATTTAAATAACCAAAACACATTAGATCTTAGAGGAGCAAGTAGCAAGTAAAGGTAACAGAAGGGGTGATTTTATTGTCTCAATTATAAATTCTAACTTACGTTCAGATACATATCCTTGAACAGGGATGTTACCAATTTAAAACATATATCAGTTTAGTGATGTTTGTTGGTACCCCTACCTCCATTCTACCTTCTAGCTTAGTCCTTCCACACTTTGTAAAGTATGCTGCAAATTGTGTTCACCTAGTACTCACTCGTCTTTTCTAAACAACAAAATGCTTTACTACTACTCTTTAAAATAGTGTCCACCTCCTCCCTCTCTCTCCCTGCCCTATGGCTCTTCATGAATACATCAAATCTACACATTTTTGGACGTATTCACAAAGCTAATTTGGAGTAAAAAAAGTAGTACACCCTGAAGGTCTTTTATGCACTCTCAAATACCTTTGTCAACTAGCCCCATAACATCTAAAATTGGAATGTTCAGAGAAAATGCATATACAGTTAGTATAAATAAAAAGAACTGTGCCTTTTTTGCACTTTTACTAATAGGAAGTTGGACGTTTTGGGGCTGAATCCCAAAAGTACTTAAGACTACGTATTAGAGTTCTCCTGCAGTATTACATCCCATTCTCATAAATGCCTTTATGAATCAGCCTCTCTATGTGTAAATATATTATCATGCGCTTCTTCATTATTTACACTGCAAATATTCATATTGAACCCCTCCTTCAATAATAACGCCTGAAAGGTGCTCTGACACCTCAGCGTCTGGTCAACGCTTTAAAAAATGTCAAATAAATAGGAACGATTGTGAAGACAAGACATTGCAGGCACTGGTGAAAAGTACAGTGATTTCTCTCCACTAAGATGTAGAAGCTTAAGAACTATCTCAATCATTAACACAAATTCTACTACTCCTGATCATTTATTCACTACTGGCAAAGGGAAAGTAATCAATTACAGATTCAAATGAATCAGGCAGGATTCGTTTAAGGATTGGTAACCATCTGGCAATACACAAAATCAATATATTTCAGAAACCTTCCACAGCTGTCTCTCTTAATATAAACAAGGCTTTCCAACATGTAGAAGTCTAAAGTCTTGGATTTCATGAATCTCTTTCTGCTTGGGGATGCAGACCTTGCACTCTCTAGAATCACAAACAGATTGATGTTGGGGAATTTGTGTTCCCCTTGTTGTAATTCAGGCTCATCCTGATCTTGGAGCCGCTGATAGAAACAAGGTCAGATACAAGTGCGAATGTAGGAGATTTCATGCAAAAAGGGTTTTTATGTAAGACCCTAAACAAAGAAGTGGCCTTTGAAATTGTTGCAAGATTTTTAGAAAATCAGAAGCTTTGCCTCATTAGTCCAATACAAATGTCTAATTTATTTGTGGTATGTCCTTTAACATGGTGAAAAATACTGATGCTTATATGTCGAACTGAGTGGTCTCTGGGCGCCTGAACAAGTGGCATTACTACCCAACTCTATGATATTCAATTTAGCGCCTTGAGAAGGATGAAAGGCTAAGTCAGTTATGCTGGGATTCAAACTAGTGACCTGCAGGCTGTTAGACAGGCACTCGGTACAGTGAGCTAACTTACCAGCATAATGATGAAAGCTTCTAATAAACTGCCCTTGCCTGGTTACCTTAAGTGGCCTTTACCCTTATTACATTACAGTGATTCTTAATGCTACTTCAAATACAGGTGTTGACACATAACAATTCTCTTGCATGAGAGAAATTTAATGTGATCACAATCAATACAATTAATTGGATCAGCTTTGTCTGTGTTACCGTTGCAATAAAATTGGCATGCACCACAGGTTACATACTACTATCCTGGAAGATCTACACTGAGGACTTATGGCAGTATCTGTGACCTGCCATCCCCTCGTCTACATGGCAAAATGGTACTGTGGTGGACTTCAGCTGCATATTTCTGATCAACTTCAAGGGAGCCCTCTTGGTAAGAATGGCTGAATTAGCTGAGGGTAGCCAATCCCCTTCCCCAATTTCATGCAGCAAACACGGTATGGATAAGCAAAATAAGTCCATTTCATGTTAAAGACATGCTTCAGAATAGCGGTTGTTAAACTTTTAAGGTCTGTGGACCCCCCCCCACCCATAAAATCATTACTAGAATCCGGGGACCAACACTTCGAGCCCCAGCACAAGCAATTTCTATGTTTTGGACCTCAAAACAATACACAAAAATACAAAAACAAGTATACACCAATCAAATGCTCAAATATTGAAATAGTTTGCTTTCGGAAAACAAAGACCTTTGCAGAGCGGGCGCCTCAAAACCTGTCTAAGACTCAGCCAAACTTCACTGCTCTGAATATGGTGGATTGTCCTTTACATGGAACTGTAGGGCCATAGCCAATCCTGCCCTAGCGTGCCTCGGGGCGCTTTTCCCCTGTAGCTTAAATGACACCCTACATGTTAATTGTCTGGGTAAATCTAGGTTTACTGGTTTTCAAAACTATAATACAACCTCAATTGTTACCTGGGTGCATGCTTTAATATCTAATTATATTGTCTTTCATTTCCACCTACCACTTATCTGCCTATTAAACTTTTAGATTCCCGCTCCAATACCTCCAAACCACATACTTATGTTGATACTCTACAGCTGAGCTGACGTGAAAATTATGTATTTTGTGCAAATGTTCACATTTAAACATCTAGTGGTCTACTTTTCCCAGTGGACTATGTTCAACGGATTTAGCTCATTAACCTCTCCAGCGTTATCCAGATGTATTCCACTTCCTCTTCATCTCCTTCTATTCAATTTTGGTGTTCAATTCAATTGAATTAATGTTTATTCAACAGTCAGAGAGACTCATAAATGCATACATATACAATAATATTATACTATATACATACACCTATAAATTGATACATTTCTGATAAAAAGAAAAGATTTAAGAAAACACCTCATTCTAAAACACATTTCTTCATCAGGCAAAATTTGTAAGAAACGGAGACCACCTTAATCTTGGTCTTATTCTTTCCACTCAGTGGCTCCCATCTCTATTGCATTTTGCGTGTGTTTGCGTTATTGGATTAACTATAATTTCCTGCTTAGTATTTACTATAATTTCCTGCTTAGTAGGTGCGTTATTTATTGCCTGTAATTATATCACAATTGTTTATGTTAGGTACCAATATTACCTGTTTGTTTGCCTAGGTTAATCCATTACGTTTCAACGTGTTTTTTTAACGTATGATGATGTGAAATAAGTTGATAGCTGGTATGAAGGCACTGTATTTCAAATGAAATTGTATTGCACTGCACTTTAGTGAATTTTATTCTATTGATGCTCTTAGCTGAAATGGTCTCCCTTTTTAACTCATATTGTTGAGATGATTACCGAACGTATTGTCGTTTTATTTGTGCTTTTATGCTACAGAAGTGTAGCCAATAAAGACATTTTCTGATTCTGCATAGGTTAATCATGCATATATTAGAAACTAAGGTCTTTATTATGAATGTCGGTATTCAACCCAGCGATTTAACTCTGAGAGAGGATGCCACCCCTAGTCATTCCAAGTAGCCTGTTGTTTCTGTGCAAGGATTACTAGGTCTGCAAATACCACCAAGCCTTAAATTGTACTCGCCCACTCTCTATGAAGAGTCAGATTTTATCGGGTGGAGCTATTGTTAAGACTTACTGCTCAGTTCTGGTGAGTGTACTTAAGCTAGAAAGGAACATGTGTACTGTTCATTCAGGAAGTGAAAGATCAATAAAGATGCCTTTAAATCTTGTTTTTATCTTGACACATTTGCTGTCTGCCTAAGTATGTTACTACATTTATTAATATTGCCATCTGCACTTTCATATTTATACTATAAGTTCCATGCCAATCATAACAGTGATGACTCCTCTCCTCCCTTCCACCATGTCCGTGTCGTGGTCTCGATAGTCTGTGTTCGTGACATAGGGGCAAAAAAACTCAGCAGTAAAATATTGCCCCTGACATTGTTTCCACTGATCTTTCCCCATCAGAAATCAACTAGCATTCCCTTTGCTACCTTCATCCTCCCCTGCATCTGAGGCTTGTGGATCTCATAAATCCGCAATCATAGCTGGCCATGCTTGTACATCGTCATCGGGTTTTTCATCATCCCTAGCCTGGTTCATACGGATTTGTTCTGCCCATTCACCCATATCTCTCAGCCATCTGTCCATGAGCGGTGGGTGGGACTGGACTCAACCACGAGATTGCCACTCGTCTTTTCGCCAATACCAATCCTAGGATCACAAACCTCCTGCTTAATTTTTTTCTTCTTAGGAATGGGCAGTAAGCCCAACAGCACAACTCGTATTTTCTTAGAAATTGTCAAACCCGTGGCTACATGTAGTCTTTCTAGTATACCCTCCCAGTATTGGGTTAATGTACAGCATGCCTACATCATATGTATAAGGTGAGCTTCTGGTTCACCGCAACTAGGGCATGTGTCTGAGAGTCCAGTGTATATTTTATTTAGGGTCTGCAGTGTTAGATATACTTGGTGCACAATTTTGTATTGTATTAACTTAAATTGCGCGTTAGAGCTCACCCTCCGTACTCCTTCATGTATCTTCGCCCATTCCCGGCTTGATATGGGCTCTTCTAGCACCTCCTTCCATCTTCTCTGCACCAGGAGGACTCAGGTGGAGAGATCATTGCGAAGTGCACTATAAATGTGGGAAATTAGTTGTCGTCCCCCTGACATATATAACATTACAGTTTGCACCGCTGTACTGGGAGGCTCCTCTGGAAATGAGCACCATAACTCTTGGGCAACGGCCGATATCTTCCCATATTGGACAAACTGCCCAGTTTCCAGGTCAAAGGTGGTCCCAGCTTCCTCTCTTCATCGAAGCTGCCCATTACTATAAAGGTTTACCATTGTAAGGCATCCGCCGTCCTTCCATTTTCGGATTGACAGAGTCGCTATTCCTTTGAAGGGTTTTACGACCCATAACTGCACTAATTGATGCTTATTCTGTAAATTGGGGTTTACTTTTCTTTCCCTTACTATAGTAAGAGGATTTTGTAAAGAGCTGTCTGACAATCGCTGTGAAACAAAAGGCTGTAGGAAGTCAATTTTGTTTTTAACAAAAAACATTTAAATAGCTTCTAAATGAATAGTACAAATATTTCAAAATATGTCAGGAATTACAAAAGCATTTTTTTCTATAATTCAGAAGTGTGATGCAATTTTTTTTTAAATAGGAACAAAACAAATCAGAAAACTTTACTTGATGATGTGCAAATGCAAATATTTGCAGAAACTCAATTTCCAAACATTGTTTGTACACCATATAGTTTTATCAGTAACACCGCATGTCAGTGGAAACTTCTGTGGATTTCAATGAGAAATGTGTTAACTGCAATTGACAGTGTGCTACCACTTCATGCTTTAGTTATATATTTATTAAAAGTGATAGTTTTTAAACATGATTTGAGAAACAATCCTGCTCCTGCCCTGATGACAATGCTGTTAATGAACTAAGAGACAAGTCAGAGGTCATGAGTATCCTGTATTTGGCTAGATTTGTATTATATATAGAGAAAAAGTTAATTTTATTAAATCACACTAAAGAGTTTTTTTTATACAGCAGGCATGCTGAACTCACATATTTGAAGGTGATCTCAAATGTGATAATGAAGAAAAGGGCGGCTCAGTGAATTCAAATATTTGCCCAGGATCACATAATTTGAAACCATTTATGGATCAAGAGCATTACAGTTAGGTCGAGTAGATTATTTAAGTCACTAGACATGCAGGTCTGGTAACATTGTTATGATTTTTCTAGGCCTGACCACTCACAGTATTTCTGGGCCTGGAGATACAATGCCCACTTTTATTGGGTGCAGATAAATATCCAGGGTAATTTCTGCATGGACAGAGGCAGTGGCTGTAGGCTGGAGCACAGCCTTGTCCCTACCAAACCCCTGCCGCAGCATGGGGGAGCATACATTTCTCCCCCAATCAGGCTATGCCGTCTAGAATCTTATTACCCAACCTTCACTCACTCTCCTTCAAGCAGCAACATTCAGTGTGAGTACACAACTGTCCACGTCCAGAGCCCAGAGGATGTGGCTCAGCCCAGACAGGGCCTCCGCCCACCCCAACACCTTCAAAGAGGGAGTAGACTACATTTACCCCTCCCCCAAGCGGGCCAGAGCCTGCCTGTTAAAGGGAACAGTGCCTAATGGGGGCAGAGCCCGTGGCCTAATGGCTTTGGTTTCAAAAGAATCACCTGCGACACGTAATACCAAGGGGCCAATTCCCAAAAGTACATTTGATTGTAAACATACGTCTATAACTGAATTTTCCTTTCTTACGCCTACCAGGAATTCATAAGGAAATACGTAGTAGACAAAAACCCATTCACAATGGCTCTGCCACAGGTGTAGATCTCCACGCTTGTAAACCCCTCTCAAGGGGTGTAAAGTGGGCGCTCCAAGCCATGGTTACCCTTTGAAGTCTGGAAAGCCCACAAACATGGATGTTTGTCGACATTCCTAAACTCAGATTCTTCTCTAGTCCACCCTGGAAAGAGTGGCAAATGTATTTTAAATGTCAATAAGTGTGCCCTATCACAGATTCACAAAGTTACTCCAAATAAATTAAACACAGCAGAGATTCCAGTATAATAAGGTGCAGTTAGAAATAAATAGATTCCATTACGATTGCTTTCACAATATAATGCTATATATTTCTTCTATTTTTTGTATATCAGAAGAAGGTATTAACCAAAAAAGATGTCTTCAGAATTGGAAACACGTCTTTCGGCCTATATAGGTGTGCAAGCCAAGGGCTTTTTCAAGGCTAAATGAAAAAATAAAAGCAAGTATACCAACAATAACTATATGTTCAGAATAATAAATCTAAATGGTGCTAGAATCCCACGTCAATTTGTAGTTAATTAAGGCTGTGCTAAAGTGCAGCGTAATGAAAGAGTATAGAAAAGAAAAGAAAAAGACCCATTTGTGTTTAACTAAAATTTAAAAATAAGAAAATAATTTTTGAAATACCAAAATATATTACCCTAGTAGAAATATGATTAAGTAGATGACCTAGCAGTGGCAAAGTCTGTGACTTTAAATCGAAATGTATTCATAACTTTAGTAAAGAAGAATTCTAATGAATCTGTAAATCTCCGGTCACTTGTGATATAAATCCTAAATAGGAGTTTTGTAAGATATAAAAAAGCACCACCAAAGAAGGGTATAATTAGAAAATGAGTATATGAAAACACATGTGAAGTTGGCCGCTCGAGAAATGATACAGACTTAAATGTCACATACATAAATAATCATAGGTTCCGGTGAGCAAACAAATAAATTAAATATAGGAAATCCAAGACCGTAGTCATTCAGACTGGGGCATTTCGAAATTAAGTGATAATCAGGGAAGAGGGGTGGCCCCAAATCTTAGAAGCAGAATGGATAATACCGCCGGGTATGTTTAGCCCAAAACATCGTATCAATATTTTGAATGGACATCACACAGGTGCCAGGTACTACTCTAAATTTATGGAGCATATTATTATTAGTGTCAAACAGGCATTGAACATATTATTTTAGTCAAGGGCTGGTGTTACACCCCTTTCGAGTGAGACAAGGAACAGATCACCTCTGAGCAGGAAATAAGTGTGTGTTTGCACATGAGATCCTATCTCCCTGTGTGGACTTCTCCACTGTAAAGTACTATGCACAACTGGAAAAGGATCCTGCTGAAAAAGTATACTGACCTTCCCAGGAGTATGCCTGGAAACTTACGACAGGCGCAGCTTTACAGGTGCACTCCTCTCCTGAGACTGTTGGTGAAAAGTAAATATTCGGGAAAGTACGTTCAGGTGGAGGTGGAGGTCTCCCCCCGCACTTTTCTGACTTTTTTTTGTGTATAAGCCCTAATAAGTTTTCAATACCGGATATTACAAGGAATGTATTACATTCATTCTTTGGTGTCAACCTAATCTTGCAAATACAATAAAGACATTTTACAGATGTAATTAAATCATTTCAACAATAATCTAATAAAATATTTCAAGGAAGTGCAGGGATATGACTATTTATTTGCCTGATGCCTATGGTAGCATACACCACAAACCTCCTGGCAAGTGTAGAGGAAGAGAATTAGAAGAGCACAAAATAAATGTGTGCAACAGCTAAGAAATGATTCTCACAAACCCAGACTCGTGTACAGGGGTATCTCCTATATTGATGATATGCCAGCTGGGCTTAAATTCAGAGAAATGTAGATCAAACTGCCACCCACATCAGATTTAAGGCCTGTTTTTATAACAAACAGGAGAACTTTCAGAGCACTATAGAAACACACCCTTAATATTTAATACATTCACTTCAAAATAGAGGGTGTGCGAAATTTCATATTTTTTTCCACACACGTTAATGAAAATATCATGAAATAATGAGAAATTATTCTTTTAAAGAGTAAATGGTTTGCTGGTATCTTGTGTGACTTTTTTGCAAGGGCTAACCTAGCGTAAGCAAAGCATGCAAGAAGCCATCAGGAGACAGGTTCAACAGAAAATGTCTCTCAGCAAGTCCTTTTCTGTACAAACTAATCTCCTGTAGATGAAAATGCCATGTGAAGTTTCATTAAGTTTGCACAACACTAAAATTGGAAATTTCACTGACCTATCTTCTAACCAACTTCAAACTTGTTTTGGTACTTGAATGAGAGATTGGATTAAGGAACCAGTACATACTTTGATCAGTGTATGGGGAAATTGTCTTTGTGGCAAGGATCAACATACTATTTATGATGAAAACTCTTTTGCATGGGGCATTATTTCTGCTATGCTTTATGTGTTTTAATTCAGGACAACTGTAATTATGGAATGTTATGGCCTTAGAGTTTTCTGCATATTTGCAAGTTTGTTGCATTTGCTAGAGATAATCCAACATATGCATTACAAAGGTGTTCTAGCTCAAACAAATCAAAAGTTACTAATAAAGCTGCATAAGGAATGCACCCTTATCTCCAGATACTGCTAAAGCTAACTTGTCAGAATTCGCTGGTTGATTGCTGTATTCATTAATTGAAGAGGTGACACTGTTTCTCAGTCTGGTCAAGCTCCGCATGAGCTGGAGGATAACATTTTGTTTTATAGTCAGAAGGCAACAAAAGCCAGACATATTTTAAAATATTTCAGATGAGGTGGAATATTGATTTAATATTCGTCATGGCAATTGATCGTTCAAATTTTTATGACAACTTATATTTATCTCTCAGTGTTCCAAAGATAGCTGCTATTTTAAGAGTGCAGAATTTAGACGAATTTCAAAACATTTTGAATCTCTTTTTGTAATTATAAAGTCACTCCCAATGAGAAACTAAACTAAATATGCAATACACAATACTGTTATGCAGGGCTGTTTTTGGTGGAAAGTGGCCCACCCAGATGTTTGAGGCACAAAATAAAATATAGCTATACTCCTCTGAATAAAAGAAGGACACAGTTTATTACAAGAAGTGTATTTGTCAATCAAAACAACTTGTTAACATCATGAATCACATTAATTCGCCTGTTGCAAAAAGGGTGGTCATCCCAGTCTCCCAAGCCTCTGTGACAACCTGGCCCAGCTCTTTAACTATAAATGTTCTAATATCCAAACAAAAACATAGGAAGACGGTGCTGATCCACGATGTTCTATTAGAAGTGATTTACCCCATAGGTTCATAGTGGAATCTACGATTGACCATTTTGCCATCATTCTTTCAAAGTCTGGTGTTCGAATTTGCTGCATTTCTGAACTAGATTTTCATCCCAGGATTCTTATTTATTTATTTATTTAATGTGATTTTATAGAGCGTGAACATTACCCGAAGGTGTCAGAGCGCTTTACAAAAGAACCAGTCACATTAAATAAGGACTTTGGATTACATGAGTTACAGAAGAGATACAAACAGAAAAAATTGCAAATTTACAAGTTGTAAAGTCACTCAGGGAAGAGATACAAACTGGAGAAAAAAGAGAAATTGCAAACGTTCCACTTTAAGTACTACAAACCTTAGCTTTATGGCTCTCTGATAATAGAAATTGTTAATACATCTTATCTTACAGGGATCTCATCTCGGAGCCACCATTTGTTGATGTAGCCTTTAGATCTGCTGCTATGGTATGGTACCAGAATATCATAGTCAGAATATAATCTTGAAATTAATATAACTGTCCTAAATATTGTTTACAAAAATATTGCCCAATTGGAGATAATAGCAAATATACACCCAATCGGACAATATTTTTGTAAATGATATTTATAATAAGATATTTGTATGATATTTGTGTATATGATACTCTGACACACAATCACGATTATCTGTCCGCTGTAGGCTACTCTGAAGTGAAGAATCTATCTTCGATAACAGCCAGAGCCTGAATATAGAACTTGTAGTGCTTGCAGCTCTTTGCAAAGTCAGAATGGACAGGGGTGTTGGGGGCACTTGTTGTCGTAGGCCTTTCTATAGCCTCAACACCCTCAATCAACCACTACTGCTGCATCACAGGACTGCCCATGATGTGGTTTTGTCCACCTCTTTTTAACATTTTTTTAAAATTTCAAATGATTTTATTAGGAAAAGTTTTTTAGCATAGTAAGTACAGAAAGAAAGAAGGCAATACTGGTCATGTTATAACGCCGTTGGGGTTACAATTGGCGTACATTATATATGGTTAGGCGGAATCTGCTCTGAGGTGGGTGGAATGAGAGGGATCATTGCTCTCGCCACTACTTTCTCATACCTATATTTTTGGTGAGAGTTTCATATAATTACAGAATTGGTTCTTCGTGTATGATAACAACACACATCTGCTGATATAGCTGGGTTCAAGACAGAGGCTTGGCAGCGGCTTGGCTCTTTTAGTGACTAAGATGTTTAGGGTTTGCAGGAGGGCGATCACTGTTGTTTCTTTGGTCTGAAACTCCTGAGTGTACTTTACCTCTCCAAGCAAAACAGAAGCTTTTATAGGTCCCGGGTCACAAATGTCTTGTGGGACTCCCTCTGACTTTCTGGTAGCATGAATGCCTCATCCCAAATAAAAAACAATGTCCTTTTTATACATATCGAGGCATCTCACGCCTATGGTGTCACCTCGGAGTGTTTGACATTATCTGAGTATAGAACAAAAATCAAACAATGCCTCTTTTTGAGATATATAAATACATTTAGCAGTGGAAGGGCAGGGCCCTGAAAAGATTAAGGCCTGGGGCAAACTACTTCCTTGTGACAGCCTACATCACACCCCCTGGTCCATGCATATCGATTCACCATTAAAAAGGCCCTGTAAAAAGCTCTGTCGCAAGCCTTCTTTCCTTAACATAAAGAATCTCAGTTGGCTGATTCTCCTATGCCCATATGGTTGGTGCTGCACTTTAATTAACAATATCAATGACCAACAAATACTGTAACATAGCACAGGGTAACATAACAATGGCCAGCAGGTGTAGCAACAAGGCCATAGACTCCTGGCAGCAGTCCATCAAGACAGGTTTTTTCCATCAGGTCTACTATCAAGAACAGAAGGGACAGCTCACAATCACAACACACTCCCACCATGGCTATAACAACTTATCTCCCAGAGACCCACCCTAAGGACTTCTGAAAGGTGTTCCTGGTTATTTATGGATAATCTGAGTGACAGCAGCAGCGGAATTTTTTTTCATAAAAACAATGAAACCAAAACCCAATTTCTGCTTTTGTTAGCCACCTTCACTCGCCATTGTCATAATCTGTCAGTCTCTCCCGCTATTTTGTCACTCAGGAAGTCGCTGGGACTTTACAGCAGAAATAACGTTCGCTATTTATATAGCGCACACCACAAACTCCATTGTCTCATGGCACTTACATTACTAATACCCAGTTGTGGGGCGTTCCTGAACAAAAGGATAAAAGGCTGAGTTCTTGTTGCTGAGCTGGTGAGATCTGTAAATTAAAGGTTTACCTCTATATCCAGTGTTTTATCCCCCTCAGCTAGGTTACTGCAATTGAAACCTTAACTGCAGTTGAGCACAGATCTCTGCAGAAACTGCAATAATTCATAGAGCTATTTTACTGGAATTAGACCCTACTGTTGGTGGCAGCAATAAAGAACTCCACAGCAGGCACGTTAACCTCCTCAACGTTATCAATTAAAGCAGCGACCTTCTTAATACACACAAATCGCTGAAGCAGCTTCACTGACTCAAGCAGCTATGCATGAGATAGGAATCTGTAATACCGGTGAATTCGCCGGGCATGGGGAGGTCTGGGAGTGCTATGGGTTTCACACTACAACTTGTAGTAAACAAAAAAAAGAATAGCCAAACATTCTTCCTATGTATACAGTTGATTCCCACATTTTTTGGAATTTCCAATCAATTTCAGGCCTACTTCAGGAAAGCTCTGACTGTCTCAGCTTCCAAGAGTACTAACATTCACATAAACCTTTATACAGGTGCACGTATACATGATGTACATTCATGCAAATTTACGTAAATTCTCAGCAAAAGTGACCTGGGGATTGGTGTTTCCCTCAACTGGAAACTTATTATTTTGGCAAAAAACAAACTACCCCACAACCCCATCCATTTTGGGGATGCTACCACCCCATGTTCTTGACAGGAGTAAACCATGTGATCATGAAAATGGTTGTGAGTAACCACAAATTAGTGCTTGATGTGTACAGGTGGTGAGCCCCAGCACTCATTCTTCGTTATCAGGATTTACTTTTCAAAATCAGACTTTTACCCAGAGCAAGACAGAGAGAGAAAGGCAGGAGAGGGAGAAAGAAAGAGGGCAAGAAAGATAGGAACCAGTGATCAAAGAAAAAGAGAAGGGATGAAAAGGAATTATAGGTGAAATTAAGAGAAACTGTAGGGTGTTGAATGAAAGAGGTATGAGGTGGAATCAAAACAAGGAAGCTATATTATATTATATTCATATGTTGGAAAATGCTGTTCTCAGCCGAAACGAGTTACCTGTGAGTCTGTTGTTGCGGCAATACACAACGGTATTGTGACACAGAGCGTGCCAGAGCCTGTTCTTTCCTGGGGGATAGGCATTTGGAGGAATGGGGTGAATTCATCCTTCACTCATCTCTGGGCTTAGTAGCAATTTTAGTGAAACACATTGAAATTAGCTTAAATAAAATACAAGAGGAACTCAAAGAAATGGAGAAGGAGATTGCCTCTTTGAAATTAAATAGTGAAATGACGAAGTTCAAGGAGGAACTGGAAAGTCAAATTGCGAAACATGAGGAAACTGTGCGAGAGCGTAAACACAACAAGTTCATCAGGGACACTGTGGATTACGAGGAGGGATGCATATTCACATTCTCCAGAAAATATGATTTTTTCAAACAACTTTCCCCACAAAAACGCAGCGCAAACCTTTCCAGCAGTGCCTCATCCTCCTGTTCATTGGTATCAACTGAGGGAAATGAGGAACAACCTGAAGCATCAATGAATAAAGAAAGGATGCCTTTTTTAGGGGATATGCGCCTCGTGCTGCAGCAAAGGCAATGGGAACAGAGCCGGGGCGCGCAAAATCAACAAAGAGGAAGAGGAAGAGGTCGTCGCTGGACAACAAACAGAAGAAGACAAGAAGGGGCAACCGGAACAGAACAACCAACCGAAAAAATAGGTGTGGAAACGAGGAGCATGCGCCAGAAGAGGGGGAAGTAATGGAAGAACTACAAATCATAAATCTCTCAAAAAGAACAATCACTGAAGCAGAAATGAAGCTTCTCAAACGAGGAATTAACTTTTGTCCTAAAAAGAAAATGAACATCGTCCAAGCAAGTATTGATCTATATCTCTACGTGAGAAAAATCAAACTAGCAAAATTCTTTGAGGAAAACAAACGCAAAAATATCAGCAGTACACCAATGATAAGCCAAGAAACTCCTGACTTATGCGTCAGAGAGGCGGAAGCCTTTACAACCCTCCTGAATCTTGACACTCCGGATGAGGATGAAATAACAGTGAGTCAAGTAATTACCCAGAAGGGAGCAGGCATCAGCAAACTAAAGCCCAAGTCGAAATTTTATCCACAATTACCACCTGGTAACAAGGTGGATGCCTTCCAGGAAGCAGTAATCCAAGACTTAAACAAAATCAAAGGAACTAATTATCAGGACAATCTGACCCCAGAAGAACGAAAGGGGTTAGAAAACCTTTGTAAAGATGATCAAATTGAAATAAAGATGGCCGACAAGGGCGGAAACATTGTGATTTGGGACAAGAGCGCATATATTATCGAGGCTCACCGTCAATTGAAGGATATCAAATATTATGAAAGATTAAGAACAAATCCAACTCCGGAAATCAAGATCAAGCTGGATGAAAAACTAAGACAATGGAAATTGAATAACCTCATTGACAGTGATGAAGAAAAATACCTAACAACGAGTCACCCAATCACAGCCACAATATACTTCCTGCCTAAGGTGCACAAAGATCGCAACAAACCACCAGGCAGACCAATATTATCTGCAAAGGGCTCTTTGCTGGAACCAATCTCGAATTATATCGATCATTTTCTCAAACCACATGTAATACAACTCAGTTCATATATCCAGGATACCAACGACCTGTTGAGACGACTGGAAAACATCCCATGGCATGAAAATTATCAACTAATTTCCATGGATGTTGTATCATTGTATACAAACATCCAGAACAACTTGGGCCTGAAAGCATGCAATTATTTCCTACAGCAGAGAGATATTCGGTTTAAAAACCATAACCAAATGTTGTCAGACATGATGGAACTATGCCTCACCCAAAATATCTTCTTATTCGGGGAAGAACTATACAGACAACGCAATGGAACCGCGATGGGTTTTTCATTCAGTCCCAATTACGCCTGTCTCACGATGGGGTATTGGGAAAAGGAGATAGCTTGGGCAGCAGAACATGACAAATTCACAGGAAAGATCATGTGTTGGATCAGATTTATAGACGATCTGCTGATTGTCTGGGACGGAACGAAGGATGATTTCCAGGAATATTTTAACATCATCAATGCCAGCACGGCCGGACTAACATTTACTTATGAAATCAGTAACACTGAGATCATCTTTCTGGATACTCGGATCTATATCAAGGAGAATCACATCCAAACGACACTTCACAGAAAGGCAACGGCCACTAATTCAACACTGGAAGCAACCAGCTGTCACCAAGCTTCTCTCATATCAAGTATACCATACGGGGAGTTCCTCCGAATCAGAAGGATATGTAGTGAAGACACGGAATGGCTGGAGCACAGCACCAAGGCCAAACAAAGATTCAAAAACCGGAAATATAATCTGGGAAATATTGAAAAGTGTTGGCATAAGGCAAATGAAAAAACAAGACAGGAGTGTCTGACAAAACCAATTGAAGAAAAAGAGAAAACTACACGTGAACCAATCCGGCTCATTATGGATTTTTCCGAAAACAGCAATGAACTTGTAAAAATAATGAGAAAGAATTGGAAAATACTCCATTTGGATGACACTGTAGGTAAAATAGTCGGCTCACATCCAGTGGTTACCTATAGAAGAGCACCAAACTTGAAAGATCAGCTGATCCATAGCCACTGCATCACGACCAAAAAGAAAGAGTGGTTGAAAACCACGGGTTTTGTCAAATGTTACAATTGTAAAATGTGCCAAATCGCCAAACCTACCAAAGAAATATCATTACCACACAACAAACAATGGCGGATACAACAACTAATAACCTGCACGACAGAATTTACAATTTATGGTGTCGTATGTCCATGCCCTTTGATGTATGTGGGAAGCACCAAGGGCGAACTGAAGAAAAGAATAATGGAACATGCGAGAGCAACGACACACAAGGATAGAACAAATGCGGTGGCTAAACACATGGAACTGAAGCACAATGCGGATTGGCTAAAACTAAGATTCTTCGGAATAGAAACCATACCGAAGAACATACGTGGTGGAGATCGTGAGAAAACCATGCGCAAAAAAGAATCGCGCCACATTCTGAACTTTAGAACCTTGCACCCGCATGGCCTGAACCAATCAGAGGAGTTGTACATCCACCTCTTATAAGATTCAATTAGAATGAGCAGGTGAAGGATAAAGACAGAAGGACAAGGATGTGTAGAGCATCCTTATAAGCAGCAAAGATTAACATGACAAATCCCACCAGGGGGACACAATAATTGGTTTGGGCAATAAAAATTGACATGTCCAATCTGGTTGATAAATATCCCCACTAGAGGGGCGGAAAAACGGACAAAATAAAACACCTAAAAACGAAAAACAATCAAATAAATTATTCATGATGCAATGGATATATGAAAATGTGACGAAGTGAATACTGATGCAACCAGTGGTCTAACTTCACCTTACAGACTCTTTTTATTAAAAACTCTTTAAAAACTACAAATACCACAATGCCTAGAGTAACACAGGATGTGAGGTAACATCCATCGTCATTGGTTAATTTAAAAGCGATGAAAAAATGTAAATAAGGTGATCGTGAGCAAGGTGCCAGCAGCACTGAAACGCGTTGATCATTTAATTTTTGTTTCCATGCTGAAATAATACAATAAAATCATTGTGGAGAGACAGCACGAGTGCGCCCATTACTTTCGCTAACCCGGAGGTGTTTTGACATATATATATATATATCTATATATATCTATATATATATATATATATATATATATATATATATATATATATATATATATATATATATATATATATATATATATATATACATGAGCCAGACACTTTAAATCTGTACATGACAACATTCTAAACTGTCTACAATACTATGTCATTGCTCTGTGCAGGCCAACCCCAGAGGAGGGAATCGGGAGAAGCAGTTACGTAAACTAGAATCCAAATATATCATGTTTCTGGACACTAAGGCCCCCTCAGGCCATAACACAGGGGAGGACCTATAAAATTACCTTTAATGTCTCTCTTATTTATGATAAGCTGTTAGAGCAGAATACTGGGCCTATTTTCGGCTAAGGGTCACAGGAGTGACCTAGAGTTATTTGTCACCTGCATCATTATGAAGAGGCGTGAGATGTTTTTACTCTTTTTAGGTACAAATAAGTTTCACTAACAGTTCAAGGTATAGATTTAATTCATTTTTATTTTCACAGTAGGGTGTAAGATTTTTGTTGATCTCACTTATTTCATCTCACCAGTATTCACTGGTGGTTTTTATTAATCATGAATGAGGATTGGGAAGATATATTTATATACGGTCCTAATTAAACCCCTTATGAATATGGTGGTTTTTAGGTGATTTTATTCCTTAAAAACACAACTTGAGTATCGATCAATATTTGAATGTTAGGAGATTTAAAATAACTATACTAGAAGTACACTCACATGGGTTCCCATTTCCCTAGTTGTAGGTCGTAATTGGTTTGTTCTGTTTTTTTAGCATTATTCTGTGACTTTTGGCTTCTTATATGTGATGTATCAATAATTTTTAGGGGTACAACTACTTTTTTTGCATAGTGTCCATTTTCATCAAAATATGTTTGCACTAAACAATAAAGTACTGTAATGTTTGCGTATTTGCACAGCCATTTTTTAGAACTTGTACACTATGTAATACTGAGTACTGTAGTATTAGCGCATTTGCACAGCTGTATTGTTGAAAGCATTTTTGCACATAAATACAAAATACCATAGTACTGTATCAATTTGCGTATTTGCACATATATAGGATGCTGATGTTAGTCACAAAGGATTTTGGGAATACTAGTGGATTTGCACACAATTACATATTTAGTACTGTATTTTCTGTGCATTTGCACATCCAAATTAATTGTAACAGGACTGTTTTTTGCCTATATAGACTATAATTGATTTATGTGGTCTGGCGTTATGAATAACTGTGGGAACTCCTCTCATTTGTGGTGTGCATAATCCCCTGTGAAAGGTACCCCCACATCTTCCATTATACTCAAAATAATGTGGTATTCCAGTGTGACATCTATGCTATGTGTTTTTAAAATCACCTACATTATCAACTGTACAAATTATTTGTTTACAAATCAACTTGATTTATGTACATTGTGTATATCGCCACATAGTATGTTTTCCTTTTTCATGATGACGTCAATGACCATGTGAGGCAACTGTTGGTCTTAAATAATCGCAAAAGACGCAATGTGATCATGTGATCAGGGCCATTGTTTGGCCGAAATGCGTCATGGGCAGCATGAGCACAAAATAAACTTCAACATTTTTGGACAGCTTACTACTGAAGTCCGTTGCATCTGTCGGCTCTTCCATATGCGTTGGATGATTGTTTGCCGATATATATATATATATATATACATATATATATATATATTAACACACACACATACACAAACATAATACTACAAGGTGAAGGATCACAAGAAAACAACAGCTACCAGGGCAAAAATCTGGATCCCAAAGGATACAATGAGTCACAAAGAAATTAAATATCCAAGATAGAAGTGATTTTTTTAATTTCAGCAGTGTCATCTGTGCAGCCACTGAGCAAACCATCTTGTACTTCCTGAGGAAGGCAGAAGGTGAAACGTTGTAGTGAAAACATATTTTTGTTCTTAGGTGAATCCATCTGTTTGAGTCACTTATTTCATATTCATACATATAGTTGAGTAGGTGTTGTTAGGATCGTGTTTCCATAGGAAAATTTTTTTTGTTCTCCTTATAAGTTTGGTGACATTTTAAGAACGTTCACAAAACTTTCCAGAAAAAAGTCTCATGTGCCTCAGCTCCTTACTTGAAAGATTTATGGTGATCCGTCAAGTTGGGGCCGAAGAAAAGGGGGTCCCAAAACGTGTCTTCCCCATTCATTTTTCCATAGGAAAAATGAACAGTGATGCCACAAAAATTGCTGACGGATTTACACCAAATTCGTCAGAAAGCCAGATGTTGGCTTCAGAAAGTCTGCTTTTTGTGATTTTGTGTAAATTCGCTCAGTAGCTTCTGAGCAATTGATGCTACAAAAAAAATATATGCATATTTGGGGATTTGCTACCAGACAGATCTCTTAGGACTCGAAACAAGTTTTTTTTAAAGGTATAATGGGGTAGGGTTTGGATCCCCTGATCCCTTAGGCCTGTTAGGGGTGTGGGGGGAGGGGTATTAGAGGTCAAAACCTTTATTTAAAAAAAAAAATTGTCTCAAATTCACAGAGGATACTGGAATCCGTGGCAAAATTGCAAAAAGAAAAACTATTGAAAAACAATACCCCCACTCCCAGGGTGAGGCGTGGCCTGGTGACATCTGAAAAACATATTTAAAGGAGGGGGCCTCACGAAGGCTCTGGGGACTCCATCCTTCAAGATAGATGTCAATTAAAGTGGAGTGGTTACTAAGCCAGGCCGGAGCCTGAAAACGCAACAAGGACCCCATCCCTCGGAGCCAATTTAAAAATAAAGTGGAGGGGGCACATGGCCCTCCTTCCCAAGCCTCAATAGTCACCTGAAGATTCCATCTCCTGGGGCCCGCTTACTGACTGTGTCCCAGTGAGCCCACCCCAGGACACAGTTTTTTCCCTGCCTGTGAGAACATTGCTTCCATATGACAGGGGGGGGGGGGGACAGGAGCAGCAGTTTTTTCATGCTCCTGCCGGGCAGGAGCAATCGGAGTTTCCCCGCACGCGAGATCGCGGGCAAGGAAACACATTCCTGCTCCCACCTGGCAGTAGCGTTAAAAATCCAACCCCAGATGTGAGCAGACATGTTTTCATGCCCGCGCTCTTGCAGCAGGAAAACTCAGATTGCTCCTGGCCAGTGGGCGCATGAAAAAATTGCTGCTCCTGCCTTGTGGGAGTAATACTGGCTTCTGAAGCACCCAGGATGAGTGCTTATGGGGAGCTGGCAGGGCTGTTGGAACCTGGTGCTTCCCACACGGCCCCCATCATACTGTTTTATGGGTTCCCTAGGTGGGTGCCAGGAGACCCACCTCAGGCCCCAGGAGATGAGGTCCCCAGGGCCACTACTAGCTTGGGGCAGGGGGCTGCTTGCACCTTGCCTTTCAAAAAAGAAAGGCCCTGGGGGATGGGGTTCCCGAGGCCACTGCTGGCTCAACGAGGGGCCTGCGCAACCGCTCCTTTTAATAAATAAGAAAGCCCCGGATTATGGGATCCCTGGGGCCTGTTGTGGCTCTGGCAGAGACCGTGCACCCCTCCTCCCCTTAACAAGAAATAGGCCCCTGGAATGCCATCCTCTGGGTCTGTAATGGCTTGGGGAGGGGGCCACCCTCCCAAACTAAACAAATAAAAATATAAAAAGTTGCCGGCTCATGCTGGCACCCAGGAGGGGTGCTGGCAGTGGAGCGAGTTAGGCCATGGTGGACCTGGGTTACCCCGTGATCCTTGCGGTTCGTTGTTGCCAGGTACTGCGTACAACACTACCCTGAAACGGACAAAAGGTGTCTGAGCTTGGGGATGACTGCCTGTGAGATGGATGATGGGGCTAGCCACAGACCAGGTCCTGCACCCAAATTAACACAGCGCACAGGCTTTGGCCGTGTATGGCATGGGAGGGGTGTTTTACACCAAAAAACTAGGAATTCGCTGACAAAAATGGACATTATAGTTAGGTGAAAATATCAGGTAAAACTTACTGTTTTATACTAACAAAACCACTGAAAATGTATACTTTTTTTCGTGGGGTTTAGGTTTTTATTGGTATTTGTACCAAACATTAAATCAATAATGTCATACTTATATAAGTATACAGAATTATGTACCGAATTACAAAGACAGAGGAGATCTCACATCCCTATCCCAGAGGTGTGTTCCCCCGTCTTCTTGTATTAATAAACAGCATCTGTTGCGTCGTATACAGTACCATGGGCATGATACGGATACATTCTACATAACATTTTTTACATATGATGCTTACATTAGTCCCATCTGCCGTTGGGCAATGTGTGTTCCCCAACTCTATACCACAATCCGGCTCGGGGTGTAATGCATCTGGGTGGGGGTCTAACAGTCCGGAGAACACTGCCCCTCATGCCTTAAAATCATCTGCAAGTTTATTGTCCCTTGAAAATTCACCAGTTATTGTTATCTCAAGTGTTACATGACATTATTGATAATATGAACGCAACATTTGCAGTGAAATTATTGCTGACAAAACTGTATGGTGGGAGAGCGAGTTATAGCTACCTTAGGGCACGAGTTATAGTTACTTGCGATTACTATAACTGGTGAATTTCAGTGGTTTCGTTTAAAACGGTATGTTTTAACTTACATTTTCACCTAACAATACCATCCCTTTAAATAAATAAATAAATATATACATATAGATCATACATATATATATATATATATATATATATATATATATATATACATATATATATATATATATATATATATATATATATATATATATATATATATATATATATATGTGTGTGTGTGTGTGTGTGTATATATATATGTTCATAGAAAGAAAACTGCAACAAACAGTCTCTTACATGGCTTGAGCTTCCACCCACATCAGTTAAAAAAGAGCATTCCGTATGGAGAACTTTTAAGGATGAGAAGGAATTGCTCGGAGGACCACGAAATGAAGAAGAAATTCAAAGAAACAAAGGAACGATTCTTACAAAGAGGATACAAAAAAACAGATCTGGAAAGATGTGAAACAAGAGCACGTACCAAAACCAGAGCAGATACCCTTGTGAATAAAGATCAACAAAGAAATCAATCGACAAACATTGATCAACAACAAGCAGCACAAAAGGAGGATCAGCCACGGCTGATAATAACATATAGCAAGGAGAGCTCTAAAATACAAAAAATATTGATGAAATATTGGCATGTTCTGCGCAAAGATCCTGACATCGGAATGACCATTGGAGATCATCCCTTGATAGCATACAAAAGAGCTCCCAACCTTGCTGATCAATTAACACAGAGTCATTTTATAATGAACAAACCAGAATCTTGGCTAGACCAAAGGAAAAAAGGATCCAGTAAATGTCCAAATTGCAAGGCTTGCAAGATAGGAAAGAACACTAAGAACTTAAGAGATCCAGAAGGAAAAACCTTTATCATTAGGACCAGCATTACCTGTGAGTCGTCGTATGTGGTGTATATGATACAATGTTTCTGTGGCAAAGCATACATAGGTAGCACGACATGTCCATTAAAAACCAGAATACTGCAACACATCCGTGCTATTCAAAACAGAGACTTTGCCTATGCAATAGCAAAACACATGGCCAGCCACGAATCAAAAACATGGCTTGATGTGAAATTCTTTGGACTGGCAAGCGTTCCACAACATGAAAGAGGTGGGAACCGAAAGCAAACATTGAGACGTCTCGAATCAAAATTAATAATCAGGTTTAAAACCAAGCAGCCGGCTGGTCTCAACGGCGATGAAGAACTTCATGTCCATCTATAATAATCAGACTCTCTAAATCCATGAACAATAATAATCAGTTAATGGTAGTGACAGACCGAATATTTTGTATATTTCAAAGATGGTAATTCACTAATATAATTTAATTCATAATGCTTGACACAGGACAACAACGGGGACGTAGGGCACTCAGCCCGGAATTGTACCAGACATTAAGTCTAAAGTTACGCATTAAATTCAGCCTACAGGTACACAGTAGGCAGGATTTAACACGCACGTGAACTCCACGAGCGTTTTGGAAGCGAGAGACCCTGTAAAAATAGGCACGCTTCCACATGCAGTAACTAACATCCTCCCCTTTGTTGTGCGTAGAAAGCATTAAAGTGCATGAAGTAATGCAAAGTGAAATTGTCTTTAACTACAAATACCAGCATGCCCCAGCAAACCAATGGTACATGTAATGTTATAAATACAAGTGAAAAGGGACTAATCACAATCACTACCGTGACCAGGAACTACGGTTCGAAACGCGTAGGTGTTGTGCCACGTTTGAATAAATAACTGCGATCACCCAAGAAGTGTGCCGCGAGATTCTTTTTGTATAAAATTAATCAGAGACACTGCCCTGGTCTCTTCGCGTGCACCCATCGAAACAGAGCTCCCGTTGCGACAGGACAATTGTTTGTTTATATATATATATATACATATATATATATATTATACCTCTCCTGGTATATCATCGTGTTTTTTCACAAAAAAACAGTACCGGGGCCCAAATAGTGCTTAATGTTGTATTTTATTAGGCACACGAACAAACCCTATGCTTTTCGAAGTAGAACTTCTTGTTCACGGGTAAATATATGTAGAACACATCGGGTGTGTTCTACATATATATATATATATATATATATATATATATATATATATATATATATCATATATCTATATATATTACACAAATTAAGCACTACCACATACTGACATAAACAAAACCAATACAGGGTATGCTTGGAGGCCTCCACAACCTGCTGGAAACAATGCATCAAAATATTGAGATCAACAGCGTCTAGTGCTGCCAATGGATGTATGACATTACAACGCATGCTTTTACATCGCATGCCTTTACAACGCTGTTTTTACAACGCATGCCTTTACAACGCATATTGCTTTGGGGCGCTGGATAGTGAATAGTTTAATTTACTATTCCAACTCCAGTCCCCGTGGATAGTAGGGAAGGTGTTGGATAGTAAATTAAACCTATTCCCTATCCTAGAGCGCCCCCCAGCGCAATGCGTTGTAATGGTTTGCGTTGTAAAAGTTGCGTCGTAAAGGCACTGCGTGGTAAAAGTTGCGTTGTAAAGGATGTTTCCCGCTGCCTATACATCCAAAATCACTAAATAGTGAAGCTTCCCCTTTATCTGTGTCCAATAAAAGCTACCCCCTCACATCTAACCAAATTGACAATCCATGAAGATCGCCTCTATCAGTAGGACACCTCCATGGCTGCTTCCTCCTCTAAGATTTTGCTCCAACCTAGTTTTTGGCAAACAAATTAAAATTTCCTGAATCACTCTAAGTCTGTGGTACTTAACCTTTGACTTCTGTGGACGCCCACTGAATCATTACTGGAATCCGGTGACCCACACTGAGCCAATTTTGGAAGCTGAAGACCACTCATTAATAACAAGAAAACATTTGTTTTAGAACATATCCCATCAGCCCTAATCAGGATGGGATCAAGCCCAGCTGCTTTAATCCAAATGTATAACATGAATAAAGTTTCAAACCCTCTCTACTCTGCTGGGAAAATGTACATAAACTCCCGGCTCTGGTTACCTCACATCCAGATGCTTTGTCCAGTTGTCAAAATTGACCCAACCACCATGCTCATTACAGAACGTGGTCCACTTTTGCCCTGTAACAATCCTATTTAAGCAATAGAAGCTGTCCAAACCCCTCTTCTCTGGCCTGGATCTGTTCCAGCTCTGCTAGTACAGTAATAACAACTGTACCAGTTTTCCTATTTAAAAACTATCCCATCAGACTTTTTCACTCATTTTGCTCCAGTTAAATAACCTGCCATATTCACCCTGTTACAGCTATAGAACTAGCTCCAACCACATTGCTCTAGTCATAGAACTTGTTGCACCCACTGTGTTCCAGTTGTAAAAACTGTCGCACCAACCTTTTTCGAGTAGTAAAACAAGTCCAGCCCACCATCCTCCAGTTATAGAATCTATACCTCGCTCTGGCTGTAGAAAATAGTCCATTCACCCAGTTCCTGATACAGAACCTGTCCCAGAACCCTAGCTTTAATTTTGGAACCTGCCACATCCACCCTGTTCCAGTTGCACAACCTGTCCCAGCCACACTGCTCCATCTATCTGAATGCCCTACGTCAGTCAGCTACAAAATACTTTCCCCACAGCATTTGCTTAATTTAAGCCTCTTCTACATAGGTGCTTTGCCTACCTGCGCTGCATATAGTGGTCCAGGAGTCCTCTGCACACCACACTCGCTGTGTCGTGCCTATAACCATAAAGTGACACCCAACAGGCGACAGAGATGGGCGAGATGACTGGGCTCCCGCCTCTCCTTCTCTGAAATTACTCAGAGCTACATGTCGGCGCCTCGGCCCACAATGCACGGAAGGGGAGGTGTGTTTGTGTTTTTCAAAGAGAACTTGTGCGCTCCTTGAAGTGGCGATTTGACACCACCACACCTGGGCTCAATCGCCAAGCTGCGGCAGTTATGAGTGGTAGATGAGGGCTCACAATTTCCTTTCGCTTCAGAGATGGGGCATGTCGTATCGTTGTCTGCTTTGAGCTACTCCCCGGTGCTCTAGTGGTTAGGTTCCGACGAGCTGCGCTGTGGCCTTGGTTGCGCAGCCATCATTGATGCCACAGGTGCACAGATAACTTTAAAGTGGTGGGCAAGGCAGCTTGCGTGTGTAACTGCTCACATGCAAGACAGCACAAAAGTGTTAAAATGGTCTCTTCATATGTTAACATGGCCAAGTCTGGGCCATCCAGTTTGTTGAAAATTCAAATCATGGATTGATTTTTCTCTAAAAGGGGCACTGAAGGAGTGTACGGTTTATTGCTCTGACATCCTCCATGTGTAAGTTCCTCTCAAAATTCCTCCTACTGGTTTGCATATTGCCACCCCAAAATGGGTGTTTTAAGTGAGAAGTTAAATAATTACTGAATACTCTGTCGGTGAAGAGGAATAAGGAATTGCACAAGACTTTGAAAGCCAGGTCTTTTCACATCTATGCTTCAGACACTACAGTGCTTAATTTGTAAAAGAATGAGGGCTGGTGCCCAAAGCTCTGCTGAGAGGTGTGCGGCTGGTGTAATTATCTGTTGGTGCACCAAGGCTGCATAACCTTAAATGTACCTCATGCCTCTTTAATTCACTGCCATACACTCCACCTCCCTTTATTCTTTACTCTTGCAGCTCCCTGCTTTCCCCCATTATGACGGTTTTCCCGTCTTCCTCGTCCTCCATCTTTCTGCTGTGTGTGTTTTTCCTTCTCTTGCTCTCTGTAAATCTCTGATGCAGAAAAATAAGTGCCTTTGCCCAATAGCGAATGCCGGTGCCCTACACCGGCTCTAACTAAGCACTGCTCACCCCCCAGGACAACACGGCACATCAATGCAGCTGGTGCCTCAAAATGGCCGAATGGAAAACACTCCTGAAAGGCCACACCCTGCGCTCAGTGGACTGCCTGTCACGATCCGTATCAGTATGGAATGACATTATTTGCACATACATTTGGCTATTTTAATGAACGGATCTAATGGATGGATAGAGAGGTATGTATTGGGGCGTTTGGCCAAATGGGACAGTCCCCGATAAGGCACAAAGGTGGTATTTTCTTTGGCGAGTGGAATCGAATTCACTGCAACCTATTATTTATCACCACTGGAGAAGTCAGCCGTTTACCCCATACTGCCAGTACCACAATGAGGATAGGGGAAGAGTAGTGGACTCTGGTCACTCTATCACAATACCAAACTCTTCCCACAAATGCCAAACTGCAAAGCAACACTCTTCCAACCAAGACAACCCTCATGGTGTATTGAGGTTGCCCATTTGCTAATGTGCTTTAGTACCTGGCAAGGTGAGACTAGACTGTGGGGCAATCTGGCAGTACCGAGAGTCCTGTCTGACAGGTCAGCGTGTGGGCCGTTTTTTGGCTGTTTGTGGGCCTTTTTAATGGTCTGGTGGGCCGGTTTTGAGTATTGATTTCCCTGATATTACCATAAACATTGACGACTGCAAACCCAAACGCATGTAGTCGCCCATACATTGCTAAACACCTATAGCGTGTCTTTACCAGTTCAAAACAGCCCTTATTTGCAAACGTGGGCCACATTTTTGGCTCTCTGATTCACTAATGGGGGACACTTTTATTTTGGTGCAACGGCCCATCTCCTACCCCAGCCCAGCACTGGTACTTGGTCATGTATATAAAGTGCTATATGAATTAATTTACAATACCATCCAGTCCTGCCCAGCATCTTTGAGGTCTAGTGCTCTCCTAATAGAGGTCGATCACACGCCATACAGTGTGAGCTCCTAAGTAGGTATGGATGCCATGAAGTTTTGCTCTCAGGTTTGTAGTTATTCACAAATGTTCGTCAAAGGCCCTGCTTCTTACTCTTGTTAGGTTCCTGTGGTTATCGATAGTTATGTGGTAGTATCTTCTGTGTGTTCTGCTGTTTGCCACTGATTTTATCAGGACCATCCTTACTATTACCCTCCAATTAGATAACTATTTTAGTCCATTTAGGTTCTTGACTTGCAAGGTATAGGGAAGTGAAGCAGTCAAGGGGTATTCTATGATGTGTTAGGGGAGAGAAATACATGTGCAGCAGGACACAGCAAATTAAAATCAACTCAATGCCCGACTAGTGCTCTTAACTTTAAAGATGAACAGTGCTGTTATACACAGATAAGGAAAAAAACACAAACTATAACACATATCAAAAAGCTGAAGGATGCTAGCACCTTCTGGGACTTGGGTATGACCTCGAATGTTTTTATCAAGCTTGCACTAGGCGCTAGGTTTTCTTCAACGTTGGGAGATGCAATGGTAAATCTGGGGCTTCACCATTCAAATCAGGGGACTAAAGTTATCTTCAGTTTTAATGCAAAGTTTACCAACAGTCTCAATCAATGAAACAGAGGAGCATCACCAAAAGAATATATTACAGCAACCACCTTGTTATGATGTGAGTGGCCTTTTGTTTCAATGGACTCTAGCCACGTGTTCAACACAACACTTTCAACACAAGGAAAGGGGATGTGGCCAGCAAGACGGCCAACTGACTGCGTTTTCTACAAGCTCTGCCAGTTCGTTTGTAACCCTGATTGAATCCTGTCATCTCCCTGCCATCCGACCTTGAGAACCGTGCCCGAAGCATCGAGGAGACACAGAGCAGGTGTCCTAAGTAAACAAGCATGAGCAATGCAATACATCTCACATGTACGAGCCCCATGCCGAGCTTGCACATGAATAGAGGCCACGCCTTTAGACGAGCTGTGTCTAAAGAAAGAGACGCAGTCGCCATTAAAGTGAAAGAGTGGTATGGGGCGTTGTTACCAAAAAAGCATTCGGGGTATGGTGGTTTTAGTGGCCTTAAACACCTTGAAAAGCTCTCTAAGTGGTAGCTGTGGAGAGCAGCCTTCGGGTTCAGTCCTGGAGGAATGGAAAGCAGCTTGTTTTACCAGTACTTAATCTTATGGTATAGGTTAAGTGAAAAAAAAAAGAACCACACATGTGTATTTATTACAGACACTCACTAACACATGGAGATATAAACACAATACACACAAATACTTTGTGAATAGAACACGTAAGTAGCACAAATACACAGTGGTCTCCGGAGGAGACCAACCAATATACTAAAATATTGGGATGCGAACCACGACCTAAGTCGAGAATGGACCCAGGAGACGTAGAAAAGCCGGGGACACAAGGTGTTTATCTAGGAACCTCACGGTAGTTGTGTGCAGAGTGGGAACAAAACGCATGCTTAATTTAAGTCCATAGGTAAGTCGCAGTTGCAGTTTTAAAGAAAAAGGAACCTTCCCAGCGGACCCTGAAGAAACCCTGTGGAAGATGGAAGGTTAGAGAGTCAACCCACCCGTGGATACCCCGGGAACCAGAATACCTACACCAGGGTAGCAGGGTGCATAGGTGCGAAGTGACGTCAGAAACCGCTGTAGACCACAATGGAGGACTTTAGTGAAGATGCCACTGGCGAAGGAGGCAAAAGAGTCTGGTGGAACCCAAAGGTGGATTCATTCATTTATAAACTTTATTCGATAGTTTAAAAAAAACATCATAAAAGTACACAGGTTAAAACAATCATATGACATTACACAGGGAAAATACATATCATATCGTGGTTTGGTGTCGGGACACACAACTGCCAACCAATAGAAAAAGAAATAGTAACTAAAAAACCATACTTTTTCTTGCAGCAACAGATTTCAGAATAAAGGTTGCGATAAAAAAACACAGATCCGGACTAGCAAGTGAAAATAAAAGTTTCATGGCATTTGATGTAGAAGACACAGAATATTTTTTAAATAACGGTTTCAAGTAAAAAATACGTAGGGATTTATACAGGGGACAAATTAACATAAAATGCAAGGTACTTTGTTTGGTTAATCCATCACATGGACATGCAGAGGTAGAATAATTTTTCATCTTTGGAAAGGCCACAAGATTGTGGACGATACCTAGTCTAAATCTGGATAAGACAAATTGGTGGGATTGTCTGCAGATTATTTTAAGATAAGTAGGTAGCCCTGAACCCTCATTTACATTGGAGGAATAGAAAGCATGAGTTGAGTAATGGCTTGTGTCAACTTTACGTTTATCAAATTTTGCCCTCAAAAATTCTTCTTTCACCTCCTTTTTGGATAAAGTAGTTACAATTGCGGGGTCATTACATACATCCAAATCAAAGAGTTCTTTATAAGTAGTAGTCACATACTTTATCCAGGGTATATTATGGAATTTTTCCAAATGCAGACAATCCTTGATAATACCCTTAGTAAAACTTGTTTCGTCCTTCAACCATATAGATCTCCATGCAAGGAGAGGTCTCAGTTCGATTAAGTCGGCTATATAATCCAACCTTAGTTCCTCATGAACCAGGTAGGTAGATGCCGATGGAGGTAAACAAAGTAACCGTTTCAAAAACAGGTTTTCCATAGTTTGCAGTTCTCTGCTAGGCCAGTGCCACCATACCCCTGAACCGTAGAGCGCTATTGATGTGCATCTGTGTCTATAAATATTTAGCATTGCTGGGATCCGTCGACTGCCCAGTTTATTGGCAAAACGGAAAACACCTAGGGAAGCCTTCCCCATCCTAGCTTTTATGTTAATTTGTTCGGGGGTCCATGAACCCCGATTATTAAAAGTAATGCCCAGATAACAAAAATTATCCACAACCTCAATTCGGTTTTCTTTAAAATAAAAAGGCTTGAGATGGTTTACCTTTTTGCCGCAAACCATTATGAATGTTTTAGAGTTGTTAACTTTAAGTTTCTTACCCTGTATGAAATCATAAAAACAGTTCATCAACCTCTGGAGGCCGATTGGGGTTCTGGATAGTAAAACAGTGTCGTCCGCATATAACAACACTGGAATAGGTAGACCTCCTGCTTGCGGTACATCTGCTTGGATGTGTTTTAGTTCCTGTTCCATAGAATTGATAAAAAGAGAAAAAAGCAAAGGAGCCAGAACGCACCCCTGCCTAATACCTGATTTGACCATAATCTTTTTGGTGCACTCTCCTGCTGGGCCATATCTGATCTGGGCTGAAAGATTGGAATATAACCTAGCTAAGAAGTGGATGATAGCTGAGGGTGCACCCATGTCGAGAAGGGTTGTCCACAACAGGGAATGGTTCACCAGGTCAAAGGCACTAGAGAGGTCTGCAAAACAAAGGAACAAGGAACCAGATTTAACCTTGGTATATTTCCCTATTAAAAGGTTAAGGTTAATGCACTGGTCAATTGTGCCCAGGCCCTTTCTAAAACCATATTGGGATTGTGCCAGAATGTTATTGTCAGCCGCCCACTCCTCCAGGCGTAACAGTAGAACCCGGCTCATGATTTTGAGGGAGGAATCTAAGAGGGAGATAGGGCGGTAGTTTTTAGCCTCACCTCTATCTCCCTTCTTATAAATGGGAATAATGATTGATTCACTCCAGGTTGCCGGGGTAGAGAAATCAGCGGCAGCATTAAAGACCTGGGTCAATAATGGGCTCCAGAGGGCCAGATCATGTTTGTAGAGATCTATCGGGACCCCATCGGGTCCTGGAGCTTTACCACCTTTACTGGAATTAATTGCCATGACTACTTCTCAGATGGTAATTCCCAAAGGCTGCGGTGTCAAAAAAGGATTAATACAAGTGTTATCATAAGACTCCCCATGGGGATCAAAAATTCCGGTAAAGTATCGGACCCAACTATCTTCGCTTACTAGAGCGGTGAGTACTGGGAAGTCTTCTTTCTGGAGGAATGGGGCGTTAATTGTATTCCAAAACAATTTACAGTCCCGGAGAGCTGCGGCACTATCCAAATTGTCCCAGGCTTTTTCTCGAAGTTCGTTTTTCCTGCGTTTTAATTCTATATTGTAATTGGACCTCAAAATTTTGACCACTTCCCTGTCTCTTGGGAGATTGGACAACGCCTTCTTGAGGGTTTTTAGCGCCATTGTGCAGGCTTGGTCAAACCAGCCGACATTATCCCGTCTGATATTAATCTTATTATTAGTAAAGACTTTACTAATAATAATACCAAGTTCCTCGAAATCCGCTATAATACCCACAGGGGGAACATTGATTTCCAAACAGCGAAGTATCTGTCTGGAACCGGCTACCACGGCTGTACTATGTAATTTCTCTGATTTCTCCGTACACCACTTTATCCGTGTTCCATTAGGCCTACTAGGTATAATATCATCAACGACCCTACCTGTAGGCGTGTTTCTGGGGCCCCATGTAAGGATGGACATAGTTAGAGCATTGTGGTCGCTCAAACAGTAGTCCTTGATAATTGGCACTGTACAAAGCGGCACCATAGGGGTTGAGATCACCAAGTGATCAATAACAGACTCTGTATCCCTCCCTTTAAAAGTTGGGACAATATTGCCCATCTTATCAAGAGCTGGTTGGTGGATAACTAAATCAAATTGTAACAGAAGACTGTTAAGGGAGGCCCTGTATGGGGAGTGTTGAAAGTGTGCTAAGTTCTCCCCCGAAACCCCATCAAACCCACAAACTGGGGTGTGAGAGTGCGGGCACGTTCTGATATTAAAATCACCCCCCCATATGATGTCATAAGATTTGTGAGATTTATTACAAATTTTGTTCAGGGTGGCTTCCAATTCATCCACAACTAGGGTGCTGGTAGGATCAAAGGTATTATTGTAATGATTAATCAATAAAGTGTTCCTACCCTTTTTAGCTTGCAATTCCAAAATTTGTGAATGTGAACCAACAGTGGAGCAGGATTTTACAGTTAGCGGAAAATCTACGATATTAGAACAAGCAAGCCCCCTTTTGCCCTCCCCATAACAGATTCTTGAGCATAACAATTAAAAGAAACAAAACCATCAAAATGAATGTCTGTAGTAGACCATGTTTCCTGTAAACATAAAATATCAAACCCAAGAATAAGTTCCCTCCACCCCAGAGCTGAAGCTCTCTGGCGCCACCCGGCTATATTCCAGCTTGCCATGGAATAACCTTGGTCACTAGGAGTAGGCATCATTTCTAAAGGAATTAACTTAGGGGAAGGCAATGTACTTATACACCCCCTATCAACAGTAACCCCGACTAGCGGTGAGGGATGGGCATCAATTAGTTTAGCTGGAATTAGGGGAGTCAGATCGGATAAATCAGGAGTTGTCTTGCCTCCCACTACCGGCAAAGTAATATGTTCCGCAGTATCCCCGTTATCAAACAAGTTAGCCTGTTTGAAAGGGAGGGGGGCAGTGGTATACGCTCTAGGTAGTCAGTCGACTCCTTCAAGCCCATCTAGACAGCTATATCGGTTATAATTCCAGAAGGTGTTCTGCGGAGTCTGAAATTGGTACAATCTGGGGGGTCTTGGATGATATGATCTTGACCTGCCCCTACGTTCGACCCTAGTCCAATCATTACTTCCATCGTAATACGTGGGATTATTAGGTGGAAAAAAGAAAGAAACCGGGAGAGTCTGGATGGTTGAATCTGATGACCTGTTAGAACCCGCACATATGTGGGACACAGTACGGGGATCTCTAAAGCTGACGGTGATACAGTCTCCATTAATGGATTTTGGAGTCTTACCAATCCATGGTACCCTCCTCACCATAATGACTTCATTATGCAGGTGTGCCGGTAATGGTCGGTTCCAATTGAGCCATTTAATAACTTGGTTTTTGAGGGAACTAAAAGTTTCAGTTTCACCCCTTTCTAATGGAGGTGCTCCTGCCAGGATTACCATAAACCGGTTGGCTTCCGGTGGGAGATCAGGCCGTCTAGTTCTTGGGGTTTTAGAATCCATAGATGAGGGCCCTTGGGTTTCATTGGACATAAGTCTAGGTGGGATGTGCAAACCTGGTTGGGGGCCTAAAATATGCTGTGGGGCAGCTGGGTTAACTGTATTAGAAACTTGGGGAACAGGTTGGGAACTTACGGCCATTGAGACAGGGGTTTGGGACACAGTAGTTGGATGAATAACTTGGGGAATGGGCATACTAGGAGGACAGGGACTATTAGGCTTGGTGGAGTTGGCTAGAAGAATAGCAGTCGATTTCTCTATATTTAACATTCTGAAATCCAGCCTGTCTAACTTAGCCTCCAGTGGAAAGATAATTGATTTGAGTAGGGTAGCAATTTTATCCATAGAGATATCATTACTGGGGGGACACCCTTCATGGTTAGTTTTCAACAATATAGATTCTCCATCTAATTTAGCTGTTTTAGAGGCCTTCCCAGTGTTTTTACCCTTTCTGTTATATTGTCTTTTCCGTTTCCTAATAGCACCTTCTTTCTCCCCCTGAGTGGTAAGGCGGGTAGTGCTTTCATCAATTACAGAGGAAAGGGAAACATTATCACAAACAGATACAAGGCTAGAATCAGCTACAATAATAGAGGTATTTGGTATAGCAACAGAATCTACTCTTAGCGGGGGGACTGACTCAGAAGGTAAGAGTAGGGCATCCTCCGCAGGCGAACAGTCAGTTAGTCTTTCTGGTGTTTTAGCGTTAGCTAGGGAGCCCATACTAGAACGTTTAAGAGTCATTAGTTCTTTGGATAGCCGTTTCTCCAGGGTGACAATTTCTTTATCAATAATGTTGTTAGCCCTAGTAAGAAACTTCTCCATACCTCCCGCAGCAGAATGAGGTCCTCCGGCCAACAGGGATTTACTCCTGGTTTCCCGTCCGACCATAGTCCAAACGATGTTAGACGACAGGAGGACTTAAGGGGGTAGCCCGGTCCGGTCACTGCCGTTCACGAACGGGCACAAACGGGCCCGCTCTTGGCCCGGTCTTCTCCCGTGCGCGTCCACGCGCGTCCCGCGGGCCGGGAGTAGTCGTCCAGTGATAAATGCTTCCTAGTAACGCCACGCCCTAGAAGGGCCACGCAGAGCCGAAGTCCAGCCCCTAATTTCAAGGGCAGGGAGGAAGCGGCGGGAAGAGGACCAGCTGTGGCAGATTAGCGCACTGCCCGCTGGTCCTCGCAGTCCCGCAGCAAGCCTTCAGATGAATACTGGCCTCACTCCCTGGCCGACAGGATCCTCGCAGAAGGGCAGACTGTGTCACTCGAGCGGCACCCGCGGAGCGGGGGCCGCGAGGCGTGGGTCCGGCACAGGAGTCTGCAGCAACAAGGTAGGGACGCCCGCAAATCGGTCCTCAGTCCCAGAAGGGCCACGCAGAGCCGAAGTCCAGCCCCTAATTTCAAGGGCAGGGAGGAAGCGGCGGGAAGAGGACCAGCTGTGGCAGATTAGCGCACTGCCCGCTGGTCCTCGCAGTCCCGCAGCAAGCCTTCAGATGAATACAGGCCTCACTCCCTGGCCGACAGGATCCTCGCAGAAGGGCAGACTGTGTCACTCGAGCGGCTCCCGCGGAGCGGGGGCCGCGAGGCGTGGGTCCGGCACAGGAGTCTGCAGCAACAAGGTAGGGACGCCCGCAAATCGGTCCTCAGTCCCAGAAGGTGGATTCAAGATGAGAGATACCTGCAAACAGAGGGGAGAGAGTCTATGCCACTCAGGAGTGACCAGGAGGCACGGAAGACGAATGCCCACCGATGTCGGAGATGCTGGAGTGTTGACGGTGTCCTTGAAGTTGCAGCTGTGTGGACCAGGCGACACTGTGGAAGACGAGGAGTCGTTCACGAGCTGTCCCACGTCGGATGTCAAGAGCCAAGGGGTCAGAGTCCGGCAGGGGTACCAACAAGCCTTGGCAACAGCAACCAAAGTAGTCATAGAAAAATGTGCAGTGTCTGGACCAGCAAGGTCCAAGTGACTCACCACGAGCAGGTAAGTCAGACTAGGCCCGAACAAGCAGGGGAGCCCACTGGAGCCAAAGAAGACCCTCGAGAGGACCCACAGGCCGGAGGCACAGGAGTAACAAGATGACCTCAAGAAGCTCACCAAAGGATGAAGGCCGATGGTGCAAAGGATGCGGAGCAGGCAAAGATCTTGGTTGCAGGAGATGCTTGAGGCAGGAGCTTCTTGGAGCCCAAAGATCTCTGGAGGAGAGAGTCAACAAGCCTTATCAACTGCAAGTCAACACGGTGCACAGGGGTTTTGTTCCAGCGGTTCCGACTTGGGATACTGGCCTCAAAATCAGTGAGAAGACAGTGCAGGCCTCAAGGGAGTTGCAGAACTACTACCTGTGATGCTAAGACTTTCGGAGTCCGTTGGAGCCCAGGATCAGCAGACCGGTCAGCTTTGTTGCATGCCTGCAGATGCACTGGAGTGACTCTGTCACTCCAAGGGAGATTCCTTTGGGTATCTTGGATGTCCACAGGCTTTCTGAAGAACCTGTATGGAGCAGAGGCACAGACGTAGCAGCAGACCTGCATCAGGACGAGACCAGTAGCAGCAGGAGTCTTCCCAGTTGCAGTCTCAGGTTCCCAAAGTGAAGTCCAAAGTGCCCAGACGGTTGAAGCGGTTTCAGATCAGAATCTTGTCCCAGGACGTATCTAGGGACCCACCCACAAGTAAGCCTTTAAGTACCCTAAAGAAAGGGTTGAGACGATTCAGGGGTAGCTTTCAGAGGAGGTGCTGGACAGTGGGGAGGATACTCCCATGTCCTTTGTCCTGTTTCATGCCAGAGCGGGACCCAACAGCTCGCTGAACTAGTTTCAACTGGAGTATGCAAGGAGAGCACCAAATATGACCTTAGAAGCAGTCAAGTGGCACTGGCAAGCGCCCCCTCCCTGTCCCAAAACACTAAATCCTGTCTGTGAGGTGGTCACACCTCCCTTTGACAGGAAACCTATTGTCCTGCAATCCCCTACTCAAACTTGGCTTAGCAGCAGGAGGGCAGAATCGTGTCTCTGGTCAGCAGCAGTAGTTTGCATTCCGGGTCTAGAAGACTGGTGCAGGAAGCACTGAGGGCCTCCCGGAGGAGCTTTATAGTGCATGGAAGCATACCTCCAACACCGTTTTCTAAGTATGATTCCAACATGTTTGATACCAAACACGGCTGAGTTTGTTACAGCCAGTTTAGAGATAGCCATTGTGTAATGATGCATGGCCACTCTATGTATCGTAATGGCTAATGGACTTACAACCCGGGAGAATGGACTCCGAAGGTTGTAGGGGTGTCTTGCTCATGCAGGGGCACCCTCACACTTATACCTGAGCACCATGCCTTCAGGATTAAAAGGCCTGCCTTAGGGGTAACTTATAGGTTTTAAGTGTAGTGACCTCAGATATAGGGAAACATATCTGTCGTAAGTGATGCTAACACCAGCTTACACATGCTGCAATGGTAGGCCTGTAGTCACAATTTGAGTGGCCTCTCATGGGTGAGATAATACATTTGTAGCCCATGGGGTACCCCAGGTGTACCTATGCCCTGGGTACCTTGGTACCATGTACGAGGGACTTACAAGGTTACATCAGTAGCCAATCTGGGGTGTACCTAGGTACTCACCATGTCCAATTTAGGGAAGAAGCACAGAGACTGGGGTCCTGATTAGCAGGATCTCAGTCAGACTAGTCAGTAAAACAATATGACACGAGAAAAAAGTGAGGTGATCATGAAAACAGATCCTACTTTCCACACATACCTACTGGCCTGGAGTGGTGCTTGGTTCCAGACTGAACTTCGAGCCGTGCAGCAGCGAGTTGGTGCTGCCATTTGAGGATGAGGAGGTGAGTGGGGGATTGTGAGGCCCCTAGGAGCAAAATCTTGGTACACCCATGGCAAACGACCTCCTGGTGATTCCTCTGCAGAAACATGGTCAATGGAATCCAACAAAAAAACTCTAAAAACCAGAGGCAGGGAGCTGGTGGCACCACCGACGATAACCCTACCTGCACGACGGCAGGCTCGCCGGTGCTCTGAGGCAGCAATCCTCACAGTGCTCCGTCCCTGAGGCAGTGACCCACATCGGGGGATCTTTGTTGTGCTACAATCTCCCCCTTACCTCACCCCTCTTCTTCTTCCCTTTCTTGCTCAGCATCCACATTGCCCAAAACATAGCCAAGGATAAAGATCCCAAACCCCTTCCAAACACGGGAAAATTGACCGCTTTACAATGGTATTGGCCTAACAGGGGGGCCTGAGGACTGTGCACCCAGTATGCCGGACAACACATGCTGACAATCCTATCTTCAATGGTGGCCCTGGAAGGGAGATTTGGGGAAGTGTGCTCTGAAGTCGCCCTGCTCAGAAAAGTGATAGAGTTCAGCACCACAATAAAGGAAATGGTCTGGAGAGTGGATGATGCGGAAAAACGTGTGAGGAGAAACAATTTGAGCTTTTTGGGCTTTCCGGAGGGAGGTCAAAGTATCTAAGATGGTGCCTTTCTGAATGGATAGCTGAGAGCTCCACTCCTCCTAGAACAACTGTCATCCTGCTTTGTCATAGAGAGAGCCCACAGAGCGCTGAGCGCAAAACCTCCTCCAGGGACACCTCGACGGCCGGTGATCGCCCACTTTCTGAATTTTCAAGATAGACACATGATACTGAGGGAAGTGCGCTGTATGGGAGAAATCCGCCACAAACGTTCCAAAATGATGGTGTCACCAGACTTTTCCCATGAGGTTCAGAGGCAGAGGGGCACCTGTGACCCTGTCAAAAAGAAGCTGTGGGCTCTCTAACTACAATATGTGTTATTATTCCCGGCAAAGCTCAAGGTCCTCTGCGATGTTAGGGCACTCCTCTTTCAGTCACCTGAAGAGGCCTGGGCCTGGCTGAAGGAGTGCACGTGCTGGAGGGTGAAAAGAGGGGGACACGTGAGCCACCGCGCCACCAAAGACTGGAGGGGAGATGACAAAATGGCGCCATGGGCACAAGACACAGCAGGACACCTCTGTCAACTCAAGGACAAAGATCAGTACTCTCATCAGACAATGAGGGTTAAATGAATTGGATACCGAAAAAGACTAAGCACAAACAGGACACAGAGGGGCGTTACATCTGACTTGTCAGAGAGGAATGAGTCATCAGATTGATGGAGGCCACTGACTGATGGTGGAAATTGCAAATATGGAAAAAGACTCTATGGGAAAGAAATCCCCGGAACCAGGCATGAATATGGTACAAAATGGCCAGGGCAGTTGAACTGAGATGTCGAGCCATGGCAGAGCTGTGGGAAATTACCTGATTTTCACCCCCCCCCCATCAAGAGACTCTCAGTATTAACTTTGGGAGTATGTTCTTCATTTTCTTTAGGTATCAGTTTGGTTTACTAGAAGTTATTTGCAGTTCCTGAGCTACGGCGGGTGGTGGGCTACAGACCTCTCACATTCTCTTCATGCAAGGCTTGCATGAAGAGAATGTGGTTCAGGCAAATGAGGAAATACTGGGGGGGTAGTTTAGGTTGGAGGGGAGAAATGTTAAGTTTTGCAATTCTTATTATTGTTCGCCTTGTTGACAGTGGAAGGACACAAGGACAAATTCCACTTATTAGGCACATAGACCACATTAGGACCACACTTGAGATGACCCAATCCGGACAGCTAGAGGATTTGCCCCTCACGGTATTGACTTGGAACGTCAATAGCCTTTGTAATAAAGGGGGCGTGGCTTAACACGCAATGGAGAAAGACGTGCCTGGGTAGAGCTCCTGCCTGAGCTCCCCTACCCCGGGTCATTTCTCCGATTACAAACATCCTCTTCGGCCCGAAACTGCTGGCGGACCTACCCGCAACCCTTGCCCACACACAGGCCGATTCTCGCGACGATCGGTCGCGGAGCCCCGCACCGGGGCCTGCGGCGACATTGAGGCCGGCCTGACTGCGGCGCTGCTGGGGGACACGACCACGCGATGCCGAGGCTTATGGTGGGCTGCCAGGCCTCGCACCGTGGCCTACACGAGATACCTCTGGGACTGGCGGAGATCGGCGGTGGCGACTGGATCGCCCCCAGAGGAGCCTGAATCGGCCCTACCTGCTGCCCTGGCTGACGTGACTGTGTCCCTGGCCCTGGAGAGCGCCGGTGGGAGCGACGACGGGCCGGAGGCGGCCGAGATCCAGTGTCGATCGGGAGCGACGGGAGCGGGCCTGGAGAGACACGAAGGCGAGAGGGCGAGCACCTAACCCACAGAGACACTACCCAAGCCGGGACACAGGAGCGGTGCAGCGATGCCAGGGAGCGAACGGTGCCTTCTTCCTTCCCCCCTCCCCCACTGCACGCTGTCTCCCGCTGACATCGCCAGCCGGAGACCTGAGCCGGGAGGCGTGGCCTGCCCATGGAGACGCTGGAACCTGGGGGACCCCGCGATGGCACAGTGAGTTGTTGGGCCCAGAGACATCCCCCCCCCCATAGAGGGAGCTACGCACCGGGGGCCGCGGACCAAGGCCTGCGGGACCTAGACGACCACAGAGACACTGTGGCCGTCCACACCTCCACACGCCTGCAACAGCGCTACCCCGGGAGAAGCCTTGGCAGTGACGACAGCCCCAGCGGGACCTGGAATACCATCGGGGATGGTTTGGGACCCCCTGCCCCCTAAGTAGGACTAACGCCACAGCCTGCTGCATCTTGCGGGCCACTGCATCGCCTGGCCTGCGCACCTGATTGCCACATACGTCGCGGGGCTACCTCGTGGGAACTGAGGGTGTCGGAGGGACCACGGGGGCTAGCGGAGCGCGCCCACCTCATACCCGAGTGGCACTACCCTTTTACTGACTGGCACGGCTGGCGCTGCGGCGGACAGACACCAATCGCATGCCGCCCAGGAGTGCGCCAAGGTGGCATCCGGATATTTGAATGAGGGACCCCCCCCCCGGAGGGGGCCTGAGACTTACTGGAGCAAATCCTACCCTTGCATCACACCAAAACTCACAGTAGGGACTGCTCTGACACACGCCGCAGGTGGGAAGACCTCCCTCCGACGCGGGGCGATACCTTGCGACCCCCTGAAGGTGAAGGCTGAGAGCAGAGGAAACGCCACGAACGGTGGGACCAACCTCACGGGGGACGGAGGCGGAGTACCCCAGGCCGGAGCCGCAGTACTGGGAGAACGGTACCGCGGGTGCCACATGGCGCACTGACATTTCGTACCGCCTGACACACCACAGACGTGATCCTACAGTTCGCCTGCTCCCCTGTGCTTTCTCGGAAAGACACAGACCTTGATACTGTAATTACCTGCACACACCACCTGCCCCATGTCCGGAGGGGTGATGACACGTACCGGAACGGGGAGTGCATCGGTGAAAGGGAAGGCGGCGAAAGCGACATCCAAGATGGATGCTGACCACGTGGCGTCGAAATTAGACTCTGTCCTGGCAGCCATGGAAAGGATGGAGGAATCCCTTCAACAGACACGCACCTCCCTGGAAACCAGGATTGACAGCGTGGCAATAGACCTAACCCACCTCAGAGCTGACCACAAAAAGCTGCAAGATCGCACCACAACTCTGGAGAGCACGATGGCAACACTAGAACCAAAAGTGACCCAGTCGGACAAACACATACAAGACCTCCTTAACCGGGTAGAATTCTTGGAGGACCGCGCTGAGGACGCAGAAGGGCGGGCACGGAGGAAAAATATCCGCCTGGTGGGCATTCCGGAAAAATGCGAAGGGATGGACCCCACGCAGAGAGTGGAAGACTGGCTAAGAGACCTACTGCCAGTCAACACGCTGTCGCCCCACTTCGTGGTGGAGCGTGCCCACCGAGTGCCCACGAAACCCCTCTCCGCTGGCTCCAACCCCAGGCCTTTCATCCTACGGGTCCTAAACTACAGAGACCGCAATGCGATCTTGCGGGAAGCCAGGAAGCTGGGCGAGATCCGGATTGACAATGCCACAGTGATGTTCTTTCCAGACTACACTGTGCAAGTGCAAAGACAAAGGCACTCCTTCCTGGCAGTGAAAAGACGACTGCGACAAGCCGGTCTTAAATACTCATTGCTCTTCCCCGCCAAGCTATGGGTAGTGGCTAAAGATAGGACACACTTCTTCATGAACCCTGACGAGGCTTGATGAGAACATGCCTGACATACCTAGGCGGGCACAGGGGACTACTACCACGGAACTTGTGCGCGGACCACGGAGACACCGCCGACGCAGAGCTCCCACACCTCCCCACGCTCGGGAGTCGCCAGATCACTCTCCATCCACAAATGTGATGCTACAGGAACAACAAGATGCTCTCCGCAGAGTAGCAGAAATCAGCAGTTCTCCGGCTCAGTCCCCTGCCCCGAACACCAGCCCGGCACCCCTCCTGAGCGATGATGAGGCGATCTATGGCTTACCGGATTCCCAACACACTGAAGATCTTCCGGACATCACACCGCAAACTGCCGACCTATTTGGCTGAACTGGGCCAAGCAGATTCCTGCCTCTACAGCACGAAGCGGACACAGCCACGCTGGTGCCCCACAGACCCACCTCACTGTGAGCGAACTGCACAGCTGCGTGCTACTGGGCTCTGCCCACCTTGGGACACTGGGCTCCAGCCAGGTACTGTGAGTAATATTTCTGATTTACACGCATGGCTCTGACACTCATTTTGGCGCCCAGAACATTTAGACTATGGCCAGATGACTGGTGGAGATCTTTGCCTTAACCTTCCAAAGATGGGGTCCCTCCGAGAGCCCCGCGCCCCCACGCTTTGCCACTTGGAGACAATGACCACACAGCTCTGGGCGGGAGAACCTAGGGCCTGCCCGACAGCAACGGCCCTACTATCTAACCCGGGAGGGATACTGCTCTCTCTATGGACTACATTGTTATTTCCATTGCTGTAACATAAGTCAATAACACCCCCCAGAACTGTATAGTTTACAAGCTCATTTGAGTGTTTGGACGGCGACCTGTTGTGCAGCCGACCTTTTGGCATTACTTGCCTAGTTGCCTTGTTGGGCTCTATATGTTCCTTTTCTCCCTCACCCTTTTGCAACACTGGGGATCATTGCACCTTATGTCGGAATCTAGAAGGGATCTGGCGACGGAGGTGAGACTGTGGGTTTGGCGGGGAACCGCACTCAGGGACCTGAGCGGGGCTGCAGATGGCGAGCCTTTCAGGAAAGTAGGATATGGCTGAAATACGAATATGCACCTGGAATGTCAGGGGAATGCACACACCAGCTAGACGATACCAGATCTATTCTTACCTAAAACGACATAAGATACACATAGCACTGCTCCAAGATTCGCACTTGAACAAAACGGAGGTGCGCGCGCTTCATCGCAGATGGCATGGACAGCTCTATGCCACAGACTACTCCTCATATGCTTGCGGCGCACTGATATGGGTTCGCCCTGGGACCCCCTGGGCAGTCACAGAGACCAAGATAGATCCGGAGGGCAGGTATGTGGTTGTCCAAGGCAGGCTGGATGAACAGCAGGTGGTACTAGTATCCTTATATTCCCCGAACATTGATCAGGGCAGCTTTCTAACTCACCTCTCCACGTTGATGGCGACATGGCACACAATTCCGTGGATACTAGGGGGCGACTACAACTGCGCACTAGACATATCGCTAGACCGCTCCTACCCGCCCCCAGCCGGAGCACCTACACGCGGTGCCACGAAGGCACTACTCAGCTGGGCCGCGCAGTGGAACCACCATGATGTCGGGCGGTCACATAACCCTGGGACACGGGTATACTCTTACTATTCAGGTGCACACGACTTACATGTACGGCTCGACAGATTCATGGCACATACAGAGCTCCTTCCCCTTGTAACAGACACGCGCTATATGGGGCGCACGCACTCGGACCATAACCCACACTTCTTGTCCATAGCTTGGGAACGCCCCCGCCCCCCTATTCCCACTTGGCGACTCCAGCCAGCGCTGCTATTGGACGCGGCCTTCCGCGACTCCCTCATCACACGAACTGCCCAATACTTTGCGGATAATTCAGACACAGCATCCTTTCCCCAGGTGGAGTGGGACGCCTTTAAGGTGGTGATCCGGGGTCACTGTTTGAGGACCCAGGGCCACATGCGGCACCAATTAGAGGGCGAGCTGACGAAGCTGGAATCTGGCCTGCTTGACAGGGAAAAGGAGGCAGCCGAAGGCACTGCTGACATGTTGACAGAGGCACAGGCGGAAAACACGTGCCTTCTGGAGCGACTCCGCAACATCAACTACGCTGCACACTCGGCAAGGACACACCACCTGAGCGATAGACCTGGCAAGCTGCTAGCCTGGTTGGTCTCACAAGAGAATCGCTCAACCCTAGTGGCAGCAATACAGACGGAAGGGGGAGACCTGCTGTACTCACAGCGCCTTATACATGAAGCGTTCACAACCCACTATGCTGCCCGATACCGCTCCCGGCTGCGTAACCCTCCCCCTGACATACCTGAGTACCTCTCCCCTCTCCAGATGCCACAACTGACTATTGCACAGCAGGACGAACTCGGAGCCACGCTCACACCTGACGAGATCCGAGAAGCCATCTTTAACTTATCCAATGGCAAATCTCCGGGCCCAGATGGACTACCGGCCGAATTTTACAAGGGCCGGATCGGATGTCCTCATACCGGAACTGCTGAAAATGTACGCTGCCGCTGCGGAGGATTCCGCGCTTCCCCCTACGCTCAATGAGGCCAACCTGATCTCAATCCTTAAGCCTGACAGGGACGCCACACGGGTGGGCTCTTACCGCCCCCTGGCATTGCTAAACACGGACTATAAAATACTAGCCTCCGTACTGGCCCGCAGACTGGCCCCCTTTGTCCCCCTCCTGGTACACCAGGACCAAAATGGCTTTGTTCCGGCACGCCACACCTCCCACAACATCCGCCGCCTCTTTCGAGTACAGGAATATGCTACTCGTCAGTGGCCCCGGGCGGGATGCCTGATATTGGATCTTGAGAAGGCGTTCGATTCGGTCGAATGGCCATACCTGAAGGCGGTCATGGACAAATACCACCTGGGCGGCGGATATACACTCATGGTCGATTTACTGTATGATAAACCCACTGTCCGGGTCCGTACTGGCCCACTGCTTTCTGACACCATCCGTGTGTGGAGAGGCACTAGACAGGGCTGCCTCCTGTCGCCCTTACTGTTCTCTCTAGCTATGGAACCTCTAGCTACCATCCTCAGAGCCGAGGGTCACGAATAGGCATCCCGATGGCAGACGGACTCCACGTGGTGTCGCTGTATGCAGACGACTTGTTGCTGTATATAAGAGACCTGACTGACATCCCTGCCTCACTAACAGCCATTTTCCGGTCTTTTGAGGAAATGTCGGGACTACGGGTTAACTGGTCCAAATCGGGGGCCTACTCCTTTGGCCCGGATACCCCTGAGTGCAACATCTACCTGGGCGGAGAGAGACTACACTGGTACCCCGACACATTTCGCTACCTGGGGATACGCATATATCGGAATCCAGCAGACATCTTGGAGGGGAACCTATTGCGGACGATAACCGCAATTCGGGCCCAGGTTGGCTTCTGGAAAACCCTACCCCTAAACGTGCCTAGCCGTATAGCATTGGTTAAAATGATAATACTACCTAGACTGCTATATTATTTTGCCAACATACCCACGTACGTACCCACTAAACTATTCCGAGAACTGGAGGCTCTACTCCGCAGCCACATTTGGAACGCGGGTCGGCCCCGCGTGGCGCTGAATAAATTGTATGGCCCGACGGACTCGTGAGGCCTGGCAGTTGCTAATATGGAACTGTACTACCTGGCAGCGCAAATGCAATGGGTGACGGGGTGGCTCAGTGATAGTCACCTGGAGGACACTGCTTCGGATGTGGCTGTCTGGAACCGGACACATGTCGGCGCATTGTTTCATCCGCTGGCTCGGGCCCCCTGCCCCACTCAGCTACACCTAGCAGTCGCACGCAAGTGCTATCTACGGTGCCTGCGAATCACCAGGGCAACGAAGCCATATGCCCCAATTATTCCTCTGCTGGGCACCCCCAGGCCGACGGGTGTGTTGACGGAGGCTCACTTGGCTAGCTGGACGTGGGCGGGAGTGGATACACTAGGTGATCTCTATGCAGATCTTTCGCAGATCTTGCTACTAGCACGGACCTTCCGGCCGGACAGTTTTTGCTGCACGCATCTCTCCTGCGCACACTGACCGCTTCCTGGGGCGACATGTCTGCGGAGCCGCCGATGCATTGCTTCATGCAATACCTACATGTCATGGGAAATGGCTCACACATTATACACTGGCTAGCGCAAGCTCTATTGACTCACACACAACCTTCCACGTTGCCGCTGCGGGCAAAGTGGGCGACCGACAGAGGGAGGGACTGGACAGATAAGGAATGGGCCGTGGTCTTAGCCGGGCCGACAAACATCCCGCGCAACCCCCGCTTCAAACTCATCCAATTTTACATTTTGCACCGAGCCTACCTCACGCCTGACAAAATAAACAGATACTTCACAACAACCGACGCCGCATGCCAACGCTGCTCACTAACCGGGGCAGACCTCTTACATATGCTCTGGCATTGCCCTGATATACGAACATACTGGGATACGGTCACGACATTACTCACACAAAGCACTGACGAACAAATACCCATCACGTGGGAGGCCTGCATCCTGGGATTGTACAAACGCACGAAGCTTAATAGAGTGCAGGCGCGCTTCTGGGACATGGGACTCATTACGGCCAAGAGCTTGCTCACCAAACACTGGAAGGCCGCCACCCCCCCCCCACACATGTTAAGCACTGGCAAACCTCTTTCACAAACTGGGCACGGGCGGAGGGCACGGTGCTTCTCCGAGAGGAAACGGCGGGCCTCAGACAATTCCCCATTGCTCAACTCTGGAATGATCACCTTAGAACCTTCCAGCAGGCCTCCCAAGAACTAGGGATAACCTGAGATAACGTACCCCAGGGACGCCACAGCGACAACCAGCACCGCGGACAGCTGTTGCTCCTGACCACTTTCTCTACTCGCCTCCGCTGGGCCGGCGACACGCTTTGGATAGTGCGGACACCATGTCCGCACGCCACATAACACGGATCTGAACTGCAATATACTAAAATCCCTGCCCCACTCGACACCTGCTTGCAAACGCGTTGACCACAACTAGCGACGACAGAGCACTCCCTCCACACTAGGGTGCAACCTACGCCAGAAAGGCCACGCCCACGCCTCTCAGAACGATAAGCCTAGGACTGGCAGTACCCCGCGGCCACCGCCCACAGACTCCCACATGATGGACCCATTCACCCCACATATATCAAGAGACACCCTGCCTCACCCCGCCTCCGCAGCGCTGACCCACCACATGGAATTGCAATGACCCTCTACCCCCAGCCCTCTTCACTTCCATTACCCCCCAGTTACTTCCCGCCAATATATAGGCTTAGGGAATGGTTTACTTACTGGTCATGTTACTCGACCAGGCCCCCTTTATTGTTACTGAAGAGGACACAGCACATGCCGTGTCATGGACACAAGATGATATTTGTCGGTACACACGCCACCTTTTCGTGGCAAAGACATAACATTACCCACAACATGCACAAGGTTCAGGCCCAACACAGGGCCCAAGCTAATAAGCTAAGGAGGGTAAGCCTCACGCGCCGACCCCCGACCTAACACTGCACCTCCCCGCTAGCAATACTGGGGGGTTCCACACGTATCCAACCTGCGGCATAGCCAGACCTCAACCGCAAAGGCCGCAGACCAACTTCACCAACAATATACGTCTGCTCCTATACCACAGTGAGCTATACTGATATACACCACTTTCACACTGCATTGACGTAGTAAGCATAAAGCTAATGATATGTTTATTGCTGATACTCCAGATGTTAACTACTTCATGCAGCTTTTGCATCTCTACAGGAACTTGGACAATGGCTACAATGATGTCGATGCTAAATTGGAACTGCAATGTTTTTCTTTTTTCCTTTTATTTAACAACAACAAAAAAAGCAAAACCATAGGCCTGTTACTTACCATGCTATGTATAAGAAGATGTGTATATGTTTCCCTGAGCTCCGCCGCCGGACCCCCGGGTTACCGGCTGAATGGCTGTGTCATCTAGATGATTTCTCACTTGTTTACCTTTTTCCGAGGCCAGCCCCTGTGGGCTGTCATGGCTGTATACAATATGATGGCGAATATGTGTACAATAAAGGTCTTTAAAAACCAAAAAAAACATATATATAGCCTTTGTAATAAAATCAAACTGGGCCTGGTCATACAATATATGAAACGGTTTCAGCGTGATGTACTTTTCCTTCAAGAGACACATATGCAGGGTGCAGGGAACAGGCTTTTGATTCCTGTGTAGGGGAGAATACACCACACTGACACGCAGGATTTACCAGGGGTGGCAATATTGGTGAGGTAAAGTCACCCTTTTGAGAATTCAAAACCTGGATAGATCCCAATGGTAGATATGTGGGGGTGGAAGGTTACCAGGGACAGACCGAAAAGACCCTAATGAACATATATGCCCCACCCCGGCTGCAGGCACCAACCTTGGCTAAAATAATAGACATTCCTTTGGAATCTACTTCTACCCTACATATGGTGGTGGGGGGCACTTTAATGAGATCATGACAACAAAGCTCAACCGTTCTGGAACCCAGACAACGTCCTTCCAGGCTTTGGCAATAGCACAGCTTGCGGACATACTGGGCCTACGTGACTTGTGGCACACTCTACACTCTTCTGGCAGAACTTACTCTCATTTTTCGGGAGTCCACAAGGTCTATTTGAGACTAGATTATGTCTTCGTGCCGGGGGGAGAAGTAGAGGGTTGACACATGCCAACTAATTGGCAAGAGGTCTTTCAGACCACTAGCCCCTCTTAGTCTGTATGGGAAAACTCAGGGGCTGGAGGACCACTGGGTGGAAGTTAAATGCTTGGAACCTAAAGAACCGGGAAGTGGTGAGGTGTCTAAGGGTGGATACCGAATTGTAATTTACTGAGAATGAAAACTCACTGGCTTCTAAGATTGTACTGTGGGAGGCATTTAAGACCCTAATCACACAGAACAAGCATTTACAATGCAATGGTCTCGGCATCATTAAAGGTAGAGCTATTAGCATTGCTCATGACATTTTTTTTTTTTCTTTAAATCATAAATAAATGGCATTGTCATTTGCATTGTCAATACACACCACTCTGCACTCAACAGCACACACCACTCTGCACTCAACAGCACACACCACTCTGCACTCAACAGCACACACCACTCTGCACTCAACAGCACACACCACTCACCACTCTGCACTCAACACTCTGCACTCAACAGCACACACCACTCACCACTCTGCACTCAACACTCTGCACTCAACAGCACACACCACTCACCACTCTGCACTCAACACTCTGCACTCAACAGCACACACCACTCACCACTCTGCACTCAACACTCTGCACTCAACAGCACACACCACTCTGCACTCACCACTCACTACTCTGCACTCACTACTCTGCACTCACTACTCTGCACTCACTACTCTGCACTCACTACTCACTACTCACCTCTCACTACTCTGCACTCACTACTCACTACTCTGCACTCACTACTCACTACTCTGCACTCACTACTCTAAACTCACTACTCACTACTCTGCACTCACTACTCTGCACTCACTACTCACTACTCTGCACTCACTACTCACTACTCTGCACTCACTACTCTGCATTCACTACTCACTACTCTGCTCTCACTACTCTGCACTCACTACTCACTACTCTGCACTCACTACTCACTACTCTGCACTCACTACTCTACACTCACTACTCTGCACTCACTACTCACTACTCTGCACTCACTACTCTGCACTCACTACTCACTACTCTGCACTCACTACTCTGCACTCACTACTCACTACTCTACACTCACTACTCTGCACTCACTACTCTCCACTCACTACTCTGCACTCACTACTCTGCACTCACTACTCTGCACTCACTACTCACTACTCTGCACTCACTACTCTGCACTCACTACTCATTACTCACTACTCATTACTCACTACTCTGCACTCACTACTCACTACTCTGCACTCACTACTCTGCACTCACTACTCACTACTCTGCACTCACTACTCTGCACTCACTACTCACTACTCTGCACTCACTACTCACTACTCTGCACTCACTACTCACTACGCTGCACTCACTACTCTGCACTCACTACTCACTACTCTGCACTCACTACTCTGCACTCACTACTCACTACTCTGCACTCACTACTCACTACTCTGCACTCACTACTCTACACTCACTACTCTGCACTCACTACTCACTACTCTGCACTCACTACTCACTACTCTGCACTCACTACTCTGCACTCACTACTCACTACTCTGCACTCACTACTCACTACTCTGCACTCACTACTCTGCACTCACTACTCTGCACTCACTACTCTGCACTCACTACTCACTACTCACTACTCTGCACTCACTACTCTGCACTCACTCACTACTCACTACTCACTACTCTGCACTCACTACTCACTACTCACTACTCTACACTCACTACTCACTACTCTGCACTCACTACTCTGCACTCACTACTCACTACTCTGCACTCACTACTCTGCACTCACTACTCACTACTCTGCACTCACTACTCTGCACTCACTACTCACTACTCTGCACTCACTACTCACTACTCTGCACTCACTACTCTGCACTCACTACTCTGCACTCACTACTCACTACTCAGCACTCACTACTCGGCACTCACTACTCACTACTCTGCACTCACTACTCTGCACTCACTACTCTGCACTCACTACTCACTACTCTGCACTCACTACTCTGCACTCACTACTCACTACTCTGCACTCACTACTCACTACTCTGCACTCACTACTCACTACTCTGCACTCACTACTCACTACTCTGCACTCACTACTCTGCACTCACTACTCACTACTCTGCACTCACTACTCTGCACTCACTACTCACTACTCTGCACTCACTACTCACTACGCTGCACTCACTACTCTGCACTCACTACTCACTACTCTGCACTCACTACTCACTACTCTACACTCACTACTCTGCACTCACTACTCACTACTCTGCACTCACTACTCACTACTCTGCACTCACTACTCTGCACTCACTACTCACTACTCTGCACTCACTACTCACTACTCTGCACTCACTACTCTGCACTCACAACTCTGCACTCACTACTCACTACTCTGCACTCACTACTCTGCACTCACTACTCACTACTCTGCACTCACTACTCTGCACTCACTACTCTGCACTCACTACTCTGCACTCACTACTCACTACTCTGCACTCACTACTCACTACTCACTACTCTGCACTCACTACTCACTACTCTACTCACTACTCACTACTTTGTAATTTACTGAGAATGAAAACTCACTGGCTTCTAAGATTGTACTGTGGGAGGCATTTAAGACCCTAATCACACAGAACAAGCATTTACAATGCAATGGTCTCGGCATCATTAAAGGTAGAGCTATTAGCATTGCTCATGACATTTTTTTTTTTTCTTTAAATCATAAATAAATGGCATTGTCATTTGCATTGTCAATACACACCACTCTGCACTCAACAGCACACACCACTCTGCACTCAACAGCACACACCACTCTGCACTCAACAGCACACACCACTCTGCACTCAACAGCACACACCACTCACCACTCTGCACTCAACACTCTGCACTCAACAGCACACACCACTCACCACTCTGCACTCAACACTCTGCACTCAACAGCACACACCACTCACCACTCTGCACTCAACACTCTGCACTCAACAGCACACACCACTCACCACTCTGCACTCAACACTCTGCACTCAACAGCACACACCACTCTGCACTCACCACTCACTACTCTGCACTCACTACTCTGCACTCACTACTCTGCACTCACTACTCTGCACTCACTACTCACTACTCACCTCTCACTACTCTGCACTCACTACTCACTACTCTGCACTCACTACTCACTACTCTGCACTCACTACTCTAAACTCACTACTCACTACTCTGCACTCACTACTCTGCACTCACTACTCACTACTCTGCACTCACTACTCACTACTCTGCACTCACTACTCTGCACTCACTACTCACTACTCTGCTCTCACTACTCTGCACTCACTACTCACTACTCTGCACTCACTACTCACTACTCTGCACTCACTACTCTACACTCACTACTCTGCACTCACTACTCACTACTCTGCACTCACTACTCTGCACTCACTACTCACTACTCTGCACTCACTACTCTGCACTCACTACTCACTACTCTACACTCACTACTCTGCACTCACTACTCTCCACTCACTACTCTGCACTCACTACTCTGCACTCACTACTCTGCACTCACTACTCACTACTCTGCACTCACTACTCTGCACTCACTACTCTGCACTCACTACTCATTACTCACTACTCTGCACTCACTACTCACTACTCTGCACTCACTACTCTGCACTCACTACTCACTACTCTGCACTCACTACTCTGCACTCACTACTCACTACTCTGCACTCACTACTCACTACTCTGCACTCACTACTCACTACGCTGCACTCACTACTCTGCACTCACTACTCACTACTCTGCACTCACTACTCTGCACTCACTACTCACTACTCTGCACTCACTACTCACTACTCTGCACTCACTACTCTACACTCACTACTCTGCACTCACTACTCACTACTCTGCACTCACTACTCACTACTCTGCACTCACTACTCTGCACTCACTACTCACTACTCTGCACTCACTACTCACTACTCTGCACTCACTACTCTGCACTCACTACTCTGCACTCACTACTCTGCACTCACTACTCACTACTCACTACTCTGCACTCACTACTCTGCACTCACTACTCTGCACTCACTACTCACTACTCTGCTCTCACTACTCTGCACTCACTACTCACTACTCTGCACTCACTACTCACTACTCACTACTCTGCACTCACTACTCACTACTCACTACTCTACACTCACTACTCACTACTCTGCACTCACTACTCTGCACTCACTACTCACTACTCTGCACTCACTACTCTGCACTCACTACTCACTACTCTGCACTCACTACTCTGCACTCACTACTCACTACTCTGCACTCACTACTCACTACTCTGCACTCACTACTCTGCACTCACTACTCTGCACTCACTACTCACTACTCAGCACTCACTACTCGGCACTCACTACTCACTACTCTGCACTCACTACTCTGCACTCACTACTCTGCACTCACTACTCACTACTCTGCACTCACTACTCTGCACTCACTACTCACTACTCTGCACTCACTACTCACTACTCTGCACTCACTACTCACTACTCTGCACTCACTACTCACTACTCTGCACTCACTACTCTGCACTCACTACTCACTACTCTGCACTCACTACTCTGCACTCACTACTCACTACTCTGCACTCACTACTCACTACGCTGCACTCACTACTCTGCACTCACTACTCACTACTCTGCACTCACTACTCACTACTCTACACTCACTACTCTGCACTCACTACTCACTACTCTGCACTCACTACTCACTACTCTGCACTCACTACTCTGCACTCACTACTCACTACTCTGCACTCACTACTCACTACTCTGCACTCACTACTCTGCACTCACAACTCTGCACTCACTACTCACTACTCTGCACTCACTACTCTGCACTCACTACTCACTACTCTGCACTCACTACTCTGCACTCACTACTCTGCACTCACTACTCTGCACTCACTACTCACTACTCTGCACTCACTACTCACTACTCACTACTCTGCACTCACTACTCACTACTCTACTCACTACTCACTACTCTGCACTCACTACTCTGCACTCACTACTCTGCACTCACTACTCACTACTCACTACTCTGCACTCACTACTCTGCACTCACTACTCTGCACTCACTACTCACTACTCTGCACTCACTACTCACTACTCTGCACTCACTACTCTGCACTCACTACTCTGCACTCACTACTCACTACTCTGCACTCACTACTCTGCACTCACTACTCTGCACTCACTACTCACTACTCTGCTCTCACTACTCTGCACTCACTACTCACTACTCTGCACTCACTACTCACTACTCTGCACTCACTACTCACTAATCACTACTCTACACTCACTACTCACTACTCTGCACTCACTACTCTGCACTCACTACTCTGCACTCACTACTCACTACTCACTACTCTGCACTCACTACTCTGCACTCACTACTCACTACTCTGCACTCACTACTCACTACTCTGCACTTACTACTTGCACTCACTACTCACTACTCTGCACTCACTACTCACTACTCTGCACTCACTACTCTGCACTCACTACTCTGCACTCACTACTCTGCACTCACTACTCTGCACTCACCACTCACTACTCTGCACTCACCACTCACTACTCTGCACTCACCACTCACTACTCTGCACTCACGTACCCCAGGGACGCCACAGCGACAACCAGCACCGCGGACAGCTGTTGCTCCTGACCACTTTCTCTACTCGCCTCCGCTGGGCCGGCGACACGCTTTGGATAGTGCGGACACCATGTCCGCACGCCACATAACACGGATCTGAACTGCAATATACTAAAATCCCTGCCCCACTCGACACCTGCTTGCAAACGCGTTGACCACAACTAGCGACGACAGAGCACTCCCTCCACACTAGGGTGCAACCTACGCCAGAAAGGCCACGCCCACGCCTCTCAGAACGATAAGCCTAGGACTGGCAGTACCCCGCGGCCACCGCCCACAGACTCCCACATGATGGACCCATTCACCCCACATATATCAAGAGACACCCTGCCTCACCCCGCCTCCGCAGCGCTGACCCACCACATGGAATTGCAATGACCCTCTACCCCCAGCCCTCTTCACTTCCATTACCCCCCAGTTACTTCCCGCCAATATATAGGCTTAGGGAATGGTTTACTTACTGGTCATGTTACTCGACCAGGCCCCCTTTATTGTTACTGAAGAGGACACAGCACATGCCGTGTCATGGACACAAGATGATATTTGTCGGTACACACGCCACCTTTTCGTGGCAAAGACATAACATTACCCACAACATGCACAAGGTTCAGGCCCAACACAGGGCCCAAGCTAATAAGCTAAGGAGGGTAAGCCCCACGCGCCGACCCCCGACCTAACACTGCACCTCCCCGCTAGCAATACTGGGGGGTTCCACACGTATCCAACCTGCGGCATAGCCAGACCTCAACCGCAAAGGCCGCAGACCAACTTCACCAACAATATACGTCTGCTCCTATACCACAGTGAGCTATACTGATATACACCACTTTCACACTGCATTGACGTAGTAAGCATAAAGCTAATGATATGTTTATTGCTGATACTCCAGATGTTAACTACTTCATGCAGCTTTTGCATCTCTGCAGGAACTTGGACAATGGCTACAATGATGTCGATGCTAAATTGGAACTGCAATGTTTTTCTTTTTTCCTTTTATTTAACAACAAAAAAAAAGCAAAACCATAGGCCTGTTACTTACCATGCTATGTATAAGAAGATGTGTATATGTTTCCCTGAGCTCCGCCGCCGGACCCCCGGGTTACCGGCTGAATGGCTGTGTCATCTAGATGATTTCTCACTTGTTTACCTTTTTCCGAGGCCAGCCCCTGTGGGCTGTCATGGCTGTATACAATATGATGGCGAATATGTGTACAATAAAGGTCTTTAAAAACCAAAAAAATAAAATATATAGCCTTTGTAATAAAATCAAACTGGGCCTGGTCATGCAATATATGAAACGGTTTCAGCGTGATGTACTTTTCCTTCAAGAGACACATATGCAGGGTGCAGGGAACAGGCTTTTGATTCCTGTGTAGGGGAGTATACACCACACTGACACGCAGGATTTACCAGGGGTGGCAATATTGGTGAGGTAAAGTCACCCTTTTGAGAATTCAAAACCTGGATAGATCCCAATGGTAGATATGTGGGGGTGGAAGGTTACCAGGGACAGACCGAAAAGACCCTAATGAACATATATGCCCCACCCCGGCTGCAGGCACCAACCTTGGCTAAAATAATAGACATTCCTTTGGAATCTACTTCTACCCTACATATGGTGGTGGGGGGCACTTTAATGAGATCATGACAACAAAGCTCAACCGTTCTGGAACCCAGACAACGTCCTTCCAGGCTTTGGCAATAGCACAGCTTGCGGACATACTGGGCCTACGTGACTTGTGGCACACTCTACACTCTACACTCTTCTGGCAGAACTTACTCTCATTTTTCGGGAGTCCACAAGGTCTATTTGAGACTAGATTATGTCTTCGTGCCGGGGGGAGAAGTAGAGGGTTGACACATGCCAACTAATTGGCAAGGGGTCTTTCAGACCACTAGCCCCTCTTAGTCTGTATGGGAAAACTCAGGGGCTGGAGGACCACTGGGTGGAAGTTAAATGCTTGGAACCTAAAGAACCGGGAAGTGGTGAGGTGTCTAAGGGTGGATACCGAATTGTAATTTACTGAGAATGAAAACTCACTGGCTTCTAAGATTGTACTGTGGGAGGCATTTAAGACCCTAATCACACAGAACAAGCATTTACAATGCAATGGTCTCGGCATCATTAAAGGTAGAGCTATTAGCATTGCTCATGAATTTTTTTTTTTTCTTTAAATCATAAATAAATGGCATTGTCATTTGCATTGTCAATACACACCACTCTGCACTCAACAGCACACACCACTCTGCACTCAACAGCACACACCACTCTGCACTCAACAGCACACACCACTCTGCACTCAACAGCACACACCACTCACCACTCTGCACTCAACACTCTGCACTCAACAGCACACACCACTCACCACTCTGCACTCAACACTCTGCACTCAACAGCACACACCACTCACCACTCTGCACTCAACACTCTGCACTCAACAGCACACACCACTCTGCACTCACCACTCACTACTCTGCACTCACTACTCTGCACTCACTACTCTGCACTCACTACTCTGCACTCACTACTCACTACTCTGCTCTCACTACTCTGCACTCACTACTCAGCACTCACTACTCACTACTCTGCACTCACTACTCTAAACTCACTACTCACTACTCTGCACTCACTACTCTGCACTCACTACTCACTGCTCTGCACTCACTACTCACTACTCTGCACTCACTACTCTGCACTCACTACTCACTACTCTGCTCTCACTACTCTGCACTCACTACTCACTACTCTGCACTCACTACTCACTACTCTGCACTCACTACTCTACACTCACTACTCTGCACTCACTACTCTGCACTCACTACTCTGCACTCACTACTCACTACTCTGCACTCACTACTCTGCACTCACTACTCTGCACTCACTACTCTGCACTCACTACTCTGCACTCACTACTCTGCACTCACTACTCACTACTCTGCCCTCACTACTCTGCACTCACTACTCACTACTCACTACTCTGCACTCACTACTCTGCACTCACTACTCACTACTCTGCACTCACTACTCACTACTCTGCACTCACTACTCACTACTCTGCACTCACTACTCTGCACTCACTACTCACTACTCTGCACTCACTACTCTGCACTCACTACTCTACACTCACTACTCTGCACTCACTACTCACTACTCTGCACTCTCTACTCTGCACTCACTACTCACTACTCTGCACTCACTACTCTGCACTCACTACTCACTACTCTGCACTCACTACTCTGCACTCACTACTCTCCACTCACTACTCTGCACTCACTACTCTGCACTCACTACTCTGCACTCACTACTCACTACTCTGCACTCACTACTCATTACTCACTACTCATTACTCACTACTCTGCACTCACTACTCACTACTCTGCACTCACTACTCTACACTCACTACTCTGCACTCACTACTCACTACTCTGCACTCACTACTCTGCACTCACTACTCACTACTCTGCACTCACTACTCTGCACTCACTACTCACTACTCTGCACTCACTACTCTGCACTCACTACTCTCCACTCACTACTCTGCACTCACTACTCTGCACTCACTACTCTGCACTCACTACTCACTACTCTGCACTCACTACTCTGCACTCACTACTCATTACTCACTACTCATTACTCACTACTCTGCACTCACTACTCACTACTCTGCACTCACTACTCTGCACTCACTACTCACTACTCTGCACTCACTACTCTGCACTCACTACTCACTACTCTGCACTCACTACTCTGCACTCACTACTCACTACTCTGCACTCACTACTCACTACGCTGCACTCACTACTCTGCACTCACTACTCACTACTCTGCACTCACTACTCTGCACTCACTACTCACTACTCTGCACTCACTACTCACTACTCTGCACTCACTACTCTACACTCACTACTCTGCACTCTCTACTCACTACTCTGCACTCACTACTCACTACTCTGCACTCACTACTCTGCACTCACTACTCACTACTCTGCACTCACTACTCACTACTCTGCACTCACTACTCTGCACTCACTACTCTGCACTCACTACTCTGCACTCACTACTCACTACTCACTACTCTGCACTCACTACTCTGCACTCACTACTCTGCACTCACTACTCACTACTCTGCTCTCACTACTCTGCACTCACTACTCACTACTCTGCACTCACTACTCACTACTCACTACTCTGCATTCACTACTCACTACTCACTACTCTACACTCACTACTCACTACTCTGCACTCACTACTCTGCACTCACTACTCACTACTCTGCACTCACTACTCTGCACTCACTACTCTGCACTCACTACTCACTACTCTGCACTCACTACTCTGCACTCACTACTCACTACTCTGCACTCACTACTCACTACTCTGCACTCACTACTCTGCACTCACTACTCACTACTCAGCACTCACTACTCTGCACTCACTACTCACTACTCTGCACTCACTACTCTGCACTCACTACTCTGCACTCACTACTCACTACTCTGCACTCACTACTCTGCACTCACTACTCACTACTCTGCACTCACTACTCACTACTCTGCACTCACTACTCACTACTCTGCACTCACTACTCTGCACTCACTACTCACTACTCTGCACTCACTACTCTGCACTCACTACTCACTACTCTGCACTCACTACGCTGCACTCACTACTCTGCACTCACTACTCACTACTCTGCACTCACTACTCACTACTCTACACTCACTACTCTGCACTCACTACTCACTACTCTGCACTCACTACTCACTACTCTGCACTCACTACTCTGCACTCACTACTCACTACTCTGCACTCACTACTCACTACTCTGCACTCACTACTCTGCACTCACAACTCTGCACTCACTACTCACTACTCTGCACTCACTACTCTGCACTCACTACTCACTACTCACTACTCTGCACTCACTACTCTGCACTCACTACTCTACACTCACTACTCTGCACTCACTACTCACTACTCTGCACTCACTACTCACTACTCACTACTCTGCACTCACTACTCACTACTCTACTCACTACTCACTACTCTGCACTCACTACTCTGCACTCACTACTCTGCACTCACTACTCACTACTCACTACTCTGCACTCACTACTCTGCACTCACTACTCACTACTCTGCACTCACTACTCACTACTCTGCACTCACTACTCTGCACTCACTACTCTGCACTCACTACTCACTACTCTGCACTCACTACTCTGCACTCACTACTCTGCACTCACTACTCACTACTCTGCTCTCACTACTCTGCACTCACTACTCACTACTCTGCACTCACTACTCACTACTCTGCACTCACTACTCACTAATCACTACTCTACACTCACTACTCACTACTCTGCACTCACTACTCTGCACTCACTACTCTGCACTCACTACTCACTACTCACTACTCTGCACTCACTACTCTGCACTCACTACTCACTACTCTGCACTCACTACTCACTACTCTGCACTTACTACTTGCACTCACTACTCACTACTCTGCACTCACTACTCACTACTCTGCACTCACTACTCTGCACTCACTACTCTGCACTCACTACTCACTACTCTGCACTCACTACTCTGCACTCACCACTCACTACTCTGCACTCACCACTCACTACTCTGCACTCACCACTCACTACTCTGCACTCACTACTCTGCACTCACGTACCCCAGGGACGCCACAGCGACAACCAGCACCGCGGACAGCTGTTGCTCCTGACCACTTTCTCTACTCGCCTCCGCTGGGCCGGCGACACGCTTTGGATAGTGCGGACACCATGTCCGCACGCCACATAACACGGATCTGAACTGCAATATACTAAAATCCCTGCCCCACTCGACACCTGCTTGCAAACGCGTTGACCACAACTAGCGACGACAGAGCACTCCCTCCACACTAGGGTGCAACCTACGCCAGAAAGGCCACGCCCACGCCTCTCAGAACGATAAGCCTAGGACTGGCAGTACCCCGCGGCCACCGCCCACAGACTCCCACATGATGGACCCATTCACCCCACATATATCAAGAGACACCCTGCCTCACCCCGCCTCCGCAGCGCTGACCCACCACATGGAATTGCAATGACCCTCTACCCCCAGCCCTCTTCACTTCCATTACCCCCCAGTTACTTCCCGCCAATATATAGGCTTAGGGAATGGTTTACTTACTGGTCATGTTACTCGACCAGGCCCCCTTTATTGTTACTGAAGAGGACACAGCACATGCCGTGTCATGGACACAAGATGATATTTGTCGGTACACACGCCACCTTTTCGTGGCAAAGACATAACATTACCCACAACATGCACAAGGTTCAGGCCCAACACAGGGCCCAAGCTAATAAGCTAAGGAGGGTAAGCCCCACGCGCCGACCCCCGACCTAACACTGCACCTCCCCGCTAGCAATACTGGGGGGTTCCACACGTATCCAACCTGCGGCATAGCCAGACCTCAACCGCAAAGGCCGCAGACCAACTTCACCAACAATATACGTCTGCTCCTATACCACAGTGAGCTATACTGATATACACCACTTTCACACTGCATTGACGTAGTAAGCATAAAGCTAATGATATGTTTATTGCTGATACTCCAGATGTTAACTACTTCATGCAGCTTTTGCATCTCTGCAGGAACTTGGACAATGGCTACAATGATGTCGATGCTAAATTGGAACTGCAATGTTTTTCTTTTTTCCTTTTATTTAACAACAAAAAAAAAGCAAAACCATAGGCCTGTTACTTACCATGCTATGTATAAGAAGATGTGTATATGTTTCCCTGAGCTCCGCCGCCGGACCCCCGGGTTACCGGCTGAATGGCTGTGTCATCTAGATGATTTCTCACTTGTTTACCTTTTTCCGAGGCCAGCCCCTGTGGGCTGTCATGGCTGTATACAATATGATGGCGAATATGTGTACAATAAAGGTCTTTAAAAACCAAAAAAATAAAATATATAGCCTTTGTAACAAAATCAAACTGGGCCTGGTCATGCAATATATGAAACGGTTTCAGCGTGATGTACTTTTCCTTCAAGAGACACATATGCAGGGTGCAGGGAACAGGCTTTTGATTCCTGTGTAGGGGAGTATACACCACACTGACACGCAGGATTTACCAGGGGTGGCAATATTGGTGAGGTAAAGTCACCCTTTTGAGAATTCAAAACCTGGATAGATCCCAATGGTAGATATGTGGGGGTGGAAGGTTACCAGGGACAGACCGAAAAGACCCTAATGAACATATATGCCCCACCCCGGCTGCAGGCACCAACCTTGGCTAAAATAATAGACATTCCTTTGGAATCTACTTCTACCCTACATATGGTGGTGGGGGGCACTTTAATGAGATCATGACAACAAAGCTCAACCGTTCTGGAACCCAGACAACGTCCTTCCAGGCTTTGGCAATAGCACAGCTTGCGGACATACTGGGCCTACGTGACTTGTGGCACACTCTACACTCTACACTCTTCTGGCAGAACTTACTCTCATTTTTCGGGAGTCCACAAGGTCTATTTGAGACTAGATTATGTCTTCGTGCCGGGGGGAGAAGTAGAGGGTTGACACATGCCAACTAATTGGCAAGGGGTCTTTCAGACCACTAGCCCCTCTTAGTCTGTATGGGAAAACTCAGGGGCTGGAGGACCACTGGGTGGAAGTTAAATGCTTGGAACCTAAAGAACCGGGAAGTGGTGAGGTGTCTAAGGGTGGATACCGAATTGTAATTTACTGAGAATGAAAACTCACTGGCTTCTAAGATTGTACTGTGGGAGGCATTTAAGACCCTAATCACAAAGAACAAGCATTTACAATGCAATGGTCTCGGCATCATTAAAGGTAGAGCTATTAGCATTGCTCATGACATTTGTTTTTTTTTCTTTAAATCATAAATAAATGGCATTGTCATTTGCATTGTCAATACACACCACTCTGCACTCAACAGCACACACCACTCTGCACTCAACAGCACACACCACTCTGCACTCAACAGCACACACCACTCACCACTCTGCACTCAACACTCTGCACTCAACAGCACACACCACTCACCACTCTGCACTCAACACTCTGCACTCAACAGCACACACCACTCACCACTCTGCACTCAACACTCTGCACTCAACAGCACACACCACTCTGCACTCACCACTCACTACTCTGCACTCACTACTCTGCACTCACTACTCTGCACTCACTACTCTGCACTCACTACTCACTACTCACTACTCTGCTCTCACTACTCTGCACTCACTACTCAGCACTCACTACTCACTACTCTGCACTCACTACTCTAAACTCACTACTCACTACTCTGCACTCACTACTCTGCACTCACTACTCACTGCTCTGCACTCACTACTCACTACTCTGCACTCACTACTCACTACTCTGCTCTCACTACTCTGCACTCACTACTCACTACTCTGCACTCACTACTCACTACTCTGCACTCACTACTCTGCACTCACTACTCTGCACTCACTACTCTGCACTCACTACTCTGCACTCACTACTCTGCACTCACTACTCTGCACTCACTACTCTGCACTCACTACTCTGCACTCACTACTCACTACTCTGCCCTCACTACTCTGCACTCACTACTCACTACTCACTACTCTGCACTCACTACTCTGCACTCACTACTCACTACTCTGCACTCACTACTCACTACTCTGCACTCACTACTCACTACTCTGCACTCACTACTCTGCACTCACTACTCACTACGCTGCACTCACTACTCTGCACTCACTACTCTGCACTCACTACTCTGCACTCACTACTCACTACTCTGCACTCACTACTCACTACTCTGCACTCACTACTCTACACTCACTACTCTGCACTCACTACTCACTACTCTGCACTCACTACTCTGCACTCACTACTCACTACTCTGCACTCACTACTCACTACTCTGCACTCACTACTCTGCACTCACTACTCTGCACTCACTACTCACTACTCTGCACTCACTACTCTGCACTCACTACTCTGCACTCACTACTCACTACTCTGCTCTCACTACTCTGCACTCACTACTCACTACTCTGCACTCACTACTCACTACTCTGCACTCACTACTCACTAATCACTACTCTACACTCACTACTCACTACTCTGCACTCACTACTCTGCACTCACTACTCTGCACTCACTACTCACTACTCACTACTCTGCACTCACTACTCTGCACTCACTACTCACTACTCTGCACTCACTACTCACTACTCTGCACTTACTACTTGCACTCACTACTCACTACTCTGCACTCACTACTCACTACTCTGCACTCACTACTCTGCACTCACTACTCTGCACTCACTACTCACTACTCTGCACTCACTACTCTGCACTCACCACTCACTACTCTGCACTCACCACTCACTACTCTGCACTCACCACTCACTACTCTGCACTCACTACTCTGCACTCACGTACCCCAGGGACGCCACAGCGACAACCAGCACCGCGGACAGCTGTTGCTCCTGACCACTTTCTCTACTCGCCTCCGCTGGGCCGGCGACACGCTTTGGATAGTGCGGACACCATGTCCGCACGCCACATAACACGGATCTGAACTGCAATATACTAAAATCCCTGCCCCACTCGACACCTGCTTGCAAACGCGTTGACCACAACTAGCGACGACAGAGCACTCCCTCCACACTAGGGTGCAACCTACGCCAGAAAGGCCACGCCCACGCCTCTCAGAACGATAAGCCTAGGACTGGCAGTACCCCGCGGCCACCGCCCACAGACTCCCACATGATGGACCCATTCACCCCACATATATCAAGAGACACCCTGCCTCACCCCGCCTCCGCAGCGCTGACCCACCACATGGAATTGCAATGACCCTCTACCCCCAGCCCTCTTCACTTCCATTACCCCCCAGTTACTTCCCGCCAATATATAGGCTTAGGGAATGGTTTACTTACTGGTCATGTTACTCGACCAGGCCCCCTTTATTGTTACTGAAGAGGACACAGCACATGCCGTGTCATGGACACAAGATGATATTTGTCGGTACACACGCCACCTTTTCGTGGCAAAGACATAACATTACCCACAACATGCACAAGGTTCAGGCCCAACACAGGGCCCAAGCTAATAAGCTAAGGAGGGTAAGCCCCACGCGCCGACCCCCGACCTAACACTGCACCTCCCCGCTAGCAATACTGGGGGGTTCCACACGTATCCAACCTGCGGCATAGCCAGACCTCAACCGCAAAGGCCGCAGACCAACTTCACCAACAATATACGTCTGCTCCTATACCACAGTGAGCTATACTGATATACACCACTTTCACACTGCATTGACGTAGTAAGCATAAAGCTAATGATATGTTTATTGCTGATACTCCAGATGTTAACTACTTCATGCAGCTTTTGCATCTCTGCAGGAACTTGGACAATGGCTACAATGATGTCGATGCTAAATTGGAACTGCAATGTTTTTCTTTTTTCCTTTTATTTAACAACAAAAAAAAAGCAAAACCATAGGCCTGTTACTTACCATGCTATGTATAAGAAGATGTGTATATGTTTCCCTGAGCTCCGCCGCCGGACCCCCGGGTTACCGGCTGAATGGCTGTGTCATCTAGATGATTTCTCACTTGTTTACCTTTTTCCGAGGCCAGCCCCTGTGGGCTGTCATGGCTGTATACAATATGATGGCGAATATGTGTACAATAAAGGTCTTTAAAAACCAAAAAAATAAAATATATAGCATTTGTAATAAAATCAAACTGGGCCTGGTCATGCAATATATGAAACGGTTTCAGCGTGATGTACTTTTCCTTCAAGAGACACATATGCAGGGTGCAGGGAACAGGCTTTTGATTCCTGTGTAGGGGAGTATACACCACACTGACACGCAGGATTTACCAGGGGTGGCAATATTGGTGAGGTAAAGTCACCCTTTTGAGAATTCAAAACCTGGATAGATCCCAATGGTAGATATGTGGGGGTGGAAGGTTACCAGGGACAGACCGAAAAGACCCTAATGAACATATATGCCCCACCCCGGCTGCAGGCACCAACCTTGGCTAAAATAATAGACATTCCTTTGGAATCTACTTCTACCCTACATATGGTGGTGGGGGGCACTTTAATGAGATCATGACAACAAAGCTCAACCGTTCTGGAACCCAGACAACGTCCTTCCAGGCTTTGGCAATAGCACAGCTTGCGGACATACTGGGCCTACGTGACTTGTGGCACACTCTACACTCTACACTCTTCAGGCAGAACTTACTCTCATTTTTCGGGAGTCCACAAGGTCTATTTGAGACTAGATTATGTCTTCGTGCCGGGGGGAGAAGTAGAGGGTTGACACATGCCAACTAATTGGCAAGGGGTCTTTCAGACCACTAGCCCCTCTTAGTCTGTATGGGAAAACTCAGGGGCTGGAGGACCACTGGGTGGAAGTTAAATGCTTGGAACCTAAAGAACCGGGAAGTGGTGAGGTGTCTAAGGGTGGATACCGAATTGTAATTTACTGAGAATGAAAACTCACTGGCTTCTAAGATTGTACTGTGGGAGGCATTTAAGACCCTAATCACACAGAACAAGCATTTACAATGCAATGGTCTCGGCATCATTAAAGGTAGAGCTATTAGCATTGCTCATGACATTTGTTTTTTTTTCTTTAAATCATAAATAAATGGCATTGTCATTTGCATTGTCAATACACACCACTCTGCACTCAACAGCACACACCACTCTGCACTCAACAGCACACACCACTCTGCACTCAACAGCACACACCACTCACCACTCTGCACTCAACACTCTGCACTCAACAGCACACACCACTCACCACTCTGCACTCAACACTCTGCACTCAACAGCACACACCACTCACCACTCTGCACTCAACACTCTGCACTCAACAGCACACACCACTCACCACTCTGCACTCAACACTCTGCACTCAACAGCACACACCACTCTGCACTCACCACTCACTACTCTGCACTCACTACTCTGCACTCACTACTCTGCACTCACTACTCTGCACTCACTACTCACTACTCACTACTCTGCTCTCACTACTCTGCACTCACTACTCAGCACTCACTACTCACTACTCTGCACTCACTACTCTAAACTCACTACTCACTACTCTGCACTCACTACTCTGCACTCACTACTCACTGCTCTGCACTCACTACTCACTACTCTGCACTCACTACTCTGCACTCACTACTCACTACTCTGCTCTCACTACTCTGCACTCACTACTCACTACTCTGCACTCACTACTCACTACTCTGCACTCACTACTCTACACTCACTACTCTGCACTCACTACTCTGCACTCACTACTCTGCACTCACTACTCTGCACTCACTACTCTGCACTCACTACTCTGCACTCACTACTCACTACTCTGCCCTCACTACTCTGCACTCACTACTCACTACTCACTACTCTGCACTCACTACTCTGCACTCACTACTCACTACTCTGCACTCACTACTCACTACTCTGCACTCACTACTCACTACTCTGCACTCACTACTCTGCACTCACTACTCACTACTCTGCACTCACTACTCTGCACTCACTACTCACTACGCTGCACTCACTACTCTGCACTCACTACTCTGCACTCACTACTCTGCACTCACTACTCACTACTCTGCACTCACTACTCACTACTCTGCACTCACTACTCTACACTCACTACTCTGCACTCACTACTCACTACTCTGCACTCACTACTCACTACTCTGCACTCACTACTCACTACTCTGCACTCACTACTCTGCACTCACTACTCTGCACTCACTACTCACTACTCTGCACTCACTACTGCGCCTTCAGGCAGGCCATTAAAACTTTCCTCTTTCCAGTTTCTGGCTAGTCTTTTTAGTGTGTTATGTTATAGCATCTGTCAAAGCGCCAGGACGCCCCTTTGCTGGGGCAGCTGTGCGCTCAAGAAATTTTAATAACATAACATAACATAACATAACTCTGCACTCACTACTCACTACTCACTACTCTGCACTCACTACTCTGCACTCACTACTCACTACTCTGCTCTCACTACTCTGCACTCACTACTCACTACTCTGCACTCACTACTCACTACTCACTACTCTACACTCACTACTCACTACTCTGCACTCACTACTCTGCACTCACTACTCTGCACTCACTACTCACTACTCTGCACTCACTACTCTGCACTCACTACTCACTACTCTGCACTCACTACTCACTACTCTGCACTCACTACTCTGCACTCACTACTCACTACTCTGCACTCACTACTCACTACTCTGCACTCACTACTCTGCACTCACTACTCTGCACTCACTACTCACTACTCAGCACTCACTACTCTGCACTCACTACTCACTACTCTGCACTCACTACTCTGCACTCACTACTCTGCACTCACTACTCTGCACTCACTACTCTGCACTCACTACTCTGCACTCACTACTCACTACTCTGCACTCACTACTCTGCACTCACTACTCACTACTCTGCACTCACTACTCTGCACTCACTACTCTGCACTCACTACTCACTACTCTGCACTCACTACTCTGCACTCACTACTCACTACTCTGCACTCACTACTCTGCACTCACTACTCACTACTCTGCACTCACTACTCACTACGCTGCACTCACTACTCTGCACTCACTACTCACTACTCTGCACTCACTACTCTGCACTCACTACTCACTACTCTGCACTCACTACTCACTACTCTGCACTCACTACTCTACACTCACTACTCTGCACTCACTACTCACTACTCTGCACTCACTACTCACTACTCTGCACTCACTACTCTGCACTCACTACTCACTACTCTGCACTCACTACTCACTACTCTGCACTCACTACTCTGCACTTACTACTCTGCACTGTTGGCAGGGCTGTGGCAGCGCCAGCAGTCCGTCAAGGATGAGTTCGTCGCGGTGTCTCTCGACTCCAGGATACAACTGCCTTCCTGTCCTGGGGCTGCCTCAGTTATAGGTCTGGCGCCCTTTGATGTCCGGACCCTCGCTCTTGGAGGTCGGGAGGTCTGGGATGAGGGAGTCCAGACACCCAGCAGGGGGGTGGAGCCAGCGCCCGAGGAGGCTGGGGGTGATCGGCACCTGGCGGGGGAGAGCCATCGACACTTCTTACTCCCATTGACCTGCCAAGTGGTCCGTTCACCTCCTGGGTGGATGGTGGTGCCGGGATGTCGGGGCCTGGCCAGGCCCAGGGTCGGGGTCGGGCTGAGGCCGCGCGGCCGCGTGGTGCCGTGTCCAAGATGGCGGCTGGGCCGGGCAATGGTGCTGACGGTGGCCCGGGCCCGTGACACAGGGACATCCGGGAGCAGGCGTCCCATGGGGAACGGGTTGCGGGTTTGTTCTGTGGGTAGTACCTGGAAGGCCGGGACCCGGGCCCTGTCCTGCGGGGAGGGAGCGAGCCCTTCATGGGGCCTGTCCAACATGCGTCCCCCCCAGCTGAAGGCGGGGAGAGTCACCCATCTTCTTGGGGACTTTCCTCGTCGAGGCGGAAAAAGCGGGACAGGCCGTCCGCGTTGGCGTGGTCTTGACCAGGGCGATGCTCCACAGTGAAGTCCATCCCCTGCAGGGAGATGGACCATCGCAATAGTTTGGGGTTCTCCCCCCGCATCTGCATGAGCCATTGCAGGGGCCGATGATCTGTCTGTACCCGGAAATGGGTTCCGAAGAGGTACGGCCAGAGCTTCTTGAGGGCCCATACCACTGCGAAGGCCTCTCGCTCAATGGTGCTCCAGCGCTGTTCTCGGGGCAGTAGGCGTCTGCTGATGAAGGCCACTGGTTGGTCCACTCCTTCGGGGTTCAGTTGGGAGAGGACGGCCCCAATACCATGGTCGGAGGCATCGGTCTGCACGATGAACTCGCGGCTGTAGTCGGGGGCCTGGAGCACAGGAGCGGTGCACATGGCGGCCTTCAGCGTCTCGAAGGCCGCTTGACAGTCGGGAGTCCAGTTGACTCTTTTTGGGTGGTTCTTAGACGTGAGTTCCGTGAGGGGCCCCACAATGCTGCCATAGTCCCTCACAAACCGCCGGTAGTATCCGGTGAGCCCCAGGAAGGCTCGGACCTCGGTTTGTGTTTCGGGGGGTTGCCAGGACTGGATGGCAGCTACCTTGAGTTGGAGGGGGGCCACCAGATCGCTCCCCACTTGGTGTCCGAGGTAGGTCACGGACCCCTGGCCGATTTGGCACTTGCTGGCCTTTATGGTGAGTCCGGCCTGTTGGAGGGCCTGCAGGACCTCTCTGAGGTGGTGGAGGTGGTCTGTCCAGTGAGGGCTGTATACTGCAATGTCGTCCAGGTAGGCGGCGCTGAATTCTTCGAGGCCCGCCAATACCTGGTTCACCAGTCTTTGAAAAGTGGCTGGAGCGTTCTTCATGCCGAAGGGCATCACTCTGAAATGGTAGTGCCCGTCCGGGGTGGAGAAAGCGGAACGTTCTTGGGCCCTGGGGGTGAGGCCGATCTGCCAGTAGCCCGCTGTCAGGTCGAAGATGCTTAGGTAGCGGGCTGCCCCCATGCGGTCGACTAGTTCATCTGCTCGGGGGATAGGGTGAGCGTCGGTTCGGGTGACCGCGTTCAGACCCCGATAGTCGATGCAGAATCCGAGCTCCGGTGTAGTGCCCGGGGCCGCGGCCTTGGGGACCAGGACGACCGGGCTGGCCCAGGGACTGTCCGAAGGTTCGATGACCCCGAGGGCGAGCATCTTGGAGACTTCTTCTTGGATGCATGTACGTACCCGATCCGGTACTCGGTACGCCCGGTGTCGGACAGGAGGACTGTCCCCCGTGTCCACGTCGTGCAGGCACCAGGAGGTGACTCCGGGTGCGAGGGAGAACAGGTTTGCGAACGGCAGCAGGAGGGCCCGGCAATCTTGACGCTGCTCTGGGGTCAGGGCCTCGGAGAGTCGGACCCCGTCCACCGAACCATCTCTTTCCCGGGTCCTCAGTAGGTCAGGGAGGGGCTCGGAGTCTCCTTCTGTGCCACTGTCGGTAGCCATCAGCAGGCTGAGCTCTGAGCGCACGAAGTGGGGTTTGAGTCTGTTGGCGTGGAGGACCCGGAGGGGGTTCCGGGGGGACTCCAGGTCGATGAGATAGGTGACGGGACTCTTGCGCTCGATCACCTTGAAGGGCCCCGTCCATTTGTCCTGCAAGGCACACGGTTCGATGGGGGACATCACCCATACCTGCTGACCCGGTTCAAACTCGATGGAGGAGGCATGTTGGTCGTACCACTTCTTCATGTCCTCTTGACTGGCCTCCAGATTGGCTTTAGCAATCTCCCTGAATTTCCGGGTCTGATTGCGGAGGGTCAGGAGGTATTTGTAGACGTCTGGAGGGGTTTTTAGGGGGGCCATTTCCCATTCCTCCTTCACTAGGCTGAGAGGCCCGCGAACGGGGTGTCCGTACAGGAGTTCGAAGGGGCTGAAGCCGAGGGACTTCTGGGGGACTTCTCGGTAGGCGAAGAGGAGGCACGGTAGTAGCACGTCCCACTGGCGGCGTAGGGGTTCTTCCAGCCCCATGATCATCCCCTTGAGGGTGCGGTTGAACCGCTCGACCAGTCCGTTCCCCTGGGGGTGATAGGGTGTTGTGTATCGGTAAGTGACCCCGCACTGCTGCCAGAGGGATTTCATATACTTTGAAATAAAGTTCGTACCCCTGTCGCTGACGACTTCCCGGGGGAAGCCCACTCGAGAGAAGATCCCCATTAAGGCTCGACCCACTACTGGGGCTGTTATAGTACGAAGGGGGACTGCCTCAGGATAGCGGGTAGCGTGGTCCACCAGGACCAGGATGAAGCGATGCCCCTGTGCTGTTCGGGGGTCCAGGGGCCCCACAATGTCTATTCCCACCCTTTCGAACGGGGTGGTCACCACGGGGAAGGGTTGCAGGGGTGCCTTGAGTTTGCGGCCGCTCTTCCCGCTGGCCTGGCAGGTCGGGCAGGACCGGCAGTGGTTGGAGACGTCATTTCTCATGTTGGGCCAAAAAAAGTGAGTCACCAGGCGGTGGTAGGTCTTGTCTTGCCCCAGGTGCCCAGCCAGGGGGACATCATGGGCCAGGTTCAACAGGAAGTCTCTGAAGTGGAGGGGCACCACCAGCACTCGCCCGGCCCCCAGTTCTGCGATTCTCTGCTCGCTGTACAAGAGATCATTGTCCCAATAAACCCAGTGGGCCCCGGTGGTGTCTCCTTGGCCCTGGGCGAGCGCTTGCTGTCGCAATCCCTCGAGGGAGGGGCAGGTCTTTTGCTCCTGCCGGAATTGTTCTTGGGTGGGCCCCCCTTCTTGACGCCACTGAGCCAGGTCGGGAAGCTCGGGGGGCTGTGTGGACCCCTCTGTGGTGGGGTCCGGGTGGTCGGTCTGGAGGAAGTCTTCTTCTGGAGCGATCGAGGGCGGAGGTGCTGCCCATTCGGGTTCTTCTGGTCTAGGGATGGTGCGGGTGGCCATGGACCGGGTGGTCACGCACGCCCAGTCCGGGAGACCCAACATCCCCAGATGCTCTCTTCTTTCAACAGCTGCCCACGGGGAGCTCTCGAGATCGTTCCCCAGGAGGCAGTCCACGGGGGCATCGTCGCGGACAGTTACTTTCAGCATGCCGGACACTCCTCCCCATTCGAAGGGGACGCAGGCCATCCGACACAGGCTCTCCGAGTTATCTGCCGATCGGACGGGGCAAAGCACGTTTGGCAGGATTTGTTCTGGGGTCACCAGGTGACAACGGACGGCCGTCACACTGGCCCCGGTGTCACGCAGGGCCTCGGCCTTGCGCCCATTTATGCTCACCCATTGGCTGTACTTCCGAGTGTTGGCGGGCAGGGGAGTCCGCGGGACCATGTCTCTTCCTCCTAGGCATGCCAGGGTCATGGCGGCGGGTTCCCACTCGAACTGCTCCGACTCGTAGGCCTCAGAGTCTTCGGAGACTTGTTCTTCTCCTAGGGCGGCGGCCGCCACCTGGCGGGGCCCGGGAACCTGGTTCTTCGGGCAGGTCGGGTCACTGGCATAGTGGCCGACTCGCTGGCATCGATGACACGTCACGTTGGCTCGGAACCCCGGGCGCATCGGGGGGTTTCCCCGGCCTGCTGGGGGCGGGGTGGCGTTAGCGGGAGCGGCTGGGACCGCGTCTCTGCCCCGGCCCTGTCCTCCACCTCCTCCCCGGGGGCGATGATGACCTTGGTTGGTTCTGTTCTGCTCGTTCGGCCCACTCCGGGCCACTTGGGTGCTCTCCCACCGGTCAGCCTCGGTGGCGAGCTGCCGTGGGTCAGTCAATTTACTGTCGAGGAGGTGCTGCCTGAGCTCGACGAAGCAGTTGTTGGAGAGGTGCTCCCACACAATGAGATTGAAGAGTTGTTCGTAAGTGGTTACGTTGTTACCCTTGATCCATCCCTCGAAGGCCCGGCTGAAATAGTTCACGTATTCCAACCACGTTGTACCTGGGATCCGGGTGCAGTTGCGGAACCTCTGGCGGTACATTTCGGGCGTAAGCCCATATCGACTGAGGAGGGCGGCCTTCATGTGGTCATAGGACGTCATTTGCTGGTCCGGAAGCTGCAGCAGGGCATCACGGCCCTCATTGACGAATCTCCCCCATAGACCGGCTCCCCAGTCACTTCGAGCGACCCGGTGGGCAGTCATGGCGATCTCATAGGCCTTGAACCACTGCTGTATGTCGTCGTTTCGGTGATATTCTCGGACCACATCCTTGGGGATGTGGACCTTCTGCTCGGTAGTACCCGGGGAGTGCGGTGGCTCGGGCACCCCTAGGTTTTTGTTCAGTTTGCGTATTTCTATCTCCGCTAGTTTGCACTCGTGCTCGTATGCCAGTCTTTTTTCTTCGAGATCCCTCTGTCTCTATTTTTCCTCTCGCTCTTCTCTGAGCCGTAAGTGTTCTAAGTTTATTTTTTGTTCCGCCAGCTTCAATTCTCCGTCTAATTTGAGTCGTGCCAAGTCTAACTCGTGTAATCTATTTTTTTCCCGCTCCTGGATCTCTTCTCGGGAGGGGCCTGTTCTCCGTTCTTCCGTCAGGGTGGTGTTGACTTCCGGGGCTACGGGGTCCCGGGGGGTTGCGGTATTCGTCTCTGTCCAGGCCTCTAGGGCGTTTTTGAAGTCTTCTTTTGTGCTTAGCCCGGTGGTAGCAATGCCTACGTCCATGCAAAATTGTTTGAGCTCTCGGTGGTTGTATTCTTCCAGCCTTTCCATCTGGAACTTCTCTGCCGATCCGCTCTCTTTGGTCGTCATTGTGGTTTTAGTCGTAGGGTGAGTTACTGTCTGTACGGTACGCGTTGGTTCGGATCCCACCGCTGCCACCAATGTTAGACGGGGACCTGGAGGGTCGGCCGAGCACAAGGGAGAGGCCTCCAGTGAGGACCGTCTCTAGCGATCGCACAGACAGGTAGCTTCCCCCCCACAGATGGACACCACACGAAGATCAGGGTAACACATTTTATAGGCAATTCTTGGAGTAGGGTGGTACGATACAAGGCGATCAGGACACGATGATCCTCTCAATTCTAGTCTCTAGTAGGGGAAGGGGGTAGCGGGACAGTCTTGGTACCCACAGGTACTGAGGTGTAATGGTGGTAGCTCACAATCCTCGAGCTCGGTGTTCGGACGGGTCAGACCGCGGCAGCGCCAGCAGGTCCCGAAGAGGTCGTAGGTGGCAACGGGCCACGGCAGCGCCAGCAGGTCCCAATGAGGATGAAGGTCACGACAGGCCGCGGCAGCGCCAGCAGGTCCCACGAGGATGAGGGTTACAACGGGCCGCGGCAGCGCCAGCAGGTCCCACGAGGATGAAGGTTGCAGAGGGCCGCGCTAGCAGGTCCCACGAGGATGAAGGTTGCAGAGGGCCGCGGCAGCGCCAGCAGGTCCCACGAGGATGAAGGTTGCAGAGGGCCGCGGCAGCGCCAGCAGGTCCCACGAGGATGAAGGTTGCAGAGGGCCGCGGCAGCGCCAGCAGGCAGGACAATAGTTCACAAGGCAGGGCTGTGGCAGCCCCAGCAGTCCGTCAAGGATGAGTTCGTCGCGGTGTCTCTCGACTCCAGGATACAACTGCCTTCCTGTCCTGGGGCTGCCTCAGTTATAGGTCTGGCGCCCTTTGATGTCCGGACCCTCGCTCTTGGAGGTCGGGAGGTCTGGGATGAGGGAGTCCAGACACCCAGCAGGGGGGTGGAGCCAGCGCCCGAGGAGGCTGGGGGTGATCGGCACCTGGCGGGGGAGAGCCATCGACACTTCTTACTCCCATTGACCTGCCAAGTGGTCCGTTCACCTCCTGGGTGGATGGTGGTGCCGGGATGTCGGGGCCTGGCCAGGCCCAGGGTCGGGGTCGGGCTGAGGCCGCGCGGCCGCGTGGTGCCGTGTCCAAGATGGCGGCTGGGCCGGGCAATGGTGCTGACGGTGGCCCGGGCCCGTGACACAGGGACATCCGGGAGCAGGCGTCCCATGGGGGACGGGTTGCGGGTTTGTTCTGTGGGTAGTACCTGGAAGGCCGGGACCCGGGCCCTGTCCTGCGGGGAGGGAGCGAGCCCTTCATGGGGCCTGTCCAACATGCACTCACTACTCACTACTCTGCACTCACTACTCTGCACTCACTACTCACTACTCTGCACTCACTACTCTGCACTCACTACTCACTACTCTGCACTCACTACTCACTACTCACTACTCACTACTCTGCACTCACTACTCACTACTCTGCACTCACTACTCTGCACTCACTACTCTGCACTCACTACTCTGCACTCACTACTCTGCACTCACTACTCACTACTCTGCACTCACTACTCACTACTCACTACTCTGCACTCACTACTCACTACTCTACACTCACTACTCACTACTCTGCACTCACTACTCTGCACTCACTACTCTGCACTCACTACTCACTACTCTGCACTCACTACTCTGCACTCACTACTCACTACTCTGCACTCACTACTCACTACTCTGCACTCACTACTCTGCACTCACTACTCTGCACTCACTACTCACTACTCTGCACTCACTACTCTGCACGCACTACTCTGCACTCACTACTCACTACTCTGCTCTCACTACTCTGCACTCACTACTCACTACTCTGCACTCACTACTCACTAATCACTACTCTACACTCACTACTCACTACTCTGCACTCACTACTCTGCACTCACTACTCACTACTCTGCACTCACTACTCACTACTCTGCACTTACTACTTGCACTCACTACTCACTACTCTGCACTCACTACTCACTACTCTGCACTCACTACTCTGCACTCACTACTCTGCACTCACTACTCACTACTCTGCACTCACTACTCTGCACTCACCACTCACTACTCTGCACTCACCACTCACTACTCTGCACTCACCACTCACTACTCTGCACTCACTACTCTGCACTCACGTACCCCAGGGACGCCACAGCGACAACCAGCACCGCGGACAGCTGTTGCTCCTGACCACTTTCTCTACTCGCCTCCGCTGGGCCGGCGACACGCTTTGGATAGTGCGGACACCATGTCCGCACGCCACATAACACGGATCTGAACTGCAATATACTAAAATCCCTGCCACACTCGACACCTGCTTGCAAACGCGTTGACCACAACTAGCGACGACAGAGCACTCCCTCCACACTAGGGTGCAACCTACGCCAGAAAGGCCACGCCCACGCCTCTCAGAACGATAAGCCTAGGACTGGCAGTACCCCGCGGCCACCGCCCACAGACTCCCACATGATGGACCCATTCACCCCACATATATCAAGAGACACCCTGCCTCACCCCGCCTCCGCAGCGCTGACCCACCACATGGAATTGCAATGACCCTCTACCCCCAGCCCTCTTCACTCCCATTACCCCCCAGTTACTTCCCGCCAATATATAGGCTTAGGGAATGGTTTACTTACTGGTCATGTTACTCGACCAGGCCCCCTTTATTGTTACTGAAGAGGACACAGCACATGCCGTGTCATGGACACAAGATGATATTTGTCGGTACACACGCCACCTTTTCGTGGCAAAGACATAACATTACCCACAACATGCACAAGGTTCAGGCCCAACACAGGGCCCAAGCTAATAAGCTAAGGAGGGTAAGCCTCACGCGCCGACCCCCGACCTAACACTGCACCTCCCCGCTAGCAATACTGGGGGGTTCCACACGTATCCAACCTGCGGCATAGCCAGACCTCAACCGCAAAGGCCGCAGACCAACTTCACCAACAATATACGTCTGCTCCTATACCACAGTGAGCTATACTGATATACACCACTTTCACACTGCATTGACGTAGTAAGCATAAAGCTAATGATATGTTTATTGCTGATACTCCAGATGTTAACTACTTCATGCAGCTTTTGCATCTCTGCAGGAACTTGGACAATGGCTACAATGATGTCGATGCTAAATTGGAACTGCAATGTTTTTCTTTTTTCCTTTTATTTAACAACAAAAAAAAGCAAAACCATAGGCCTGTTACTTACCATGCTATGTATAAGAAGATGTGTATATGTTTCCCTGAGCTCCGCCGCCGGACCCCCGGGTTACCGGGTGAATGGCTGTGTCATCTAGATGATTTCTCACTTGTTTACCTTTTTCCGAGGCCAGCCCCTGTGGGATGTCATGGCTGTATACAATATGATGGCGAATATGTGTACAATAAAGGTCTTTAAAAACCAAAAAAAATATATATATAGCCTTTGTAATAAAATCAAACTGGGCCTGGTCATGCAATATATGAAACGGTTTCAGCGTGATGTACTTTTCCTTCAAGAGACACATATGCAGGGTGCAGGGAACAGGCTTTTGATTCCTGTGTAGGGGAGTATACACCACACTGACACGCAGGATTTACCAGGGGTGGCAATATTGGTGAGGTAAAGTCACCCTTTTGAGAATTCAAAACCTGGATAGATCCCAATGGTAGATATGTGGGGGTGGAAGGTTACCAGGGACAGACCGAAAAGACCCTAATGAACATATATGCCCCACCCCGGCTGCAGGCACCAACCTTGGCTAAAATAATAGACATTCCTTTGGAATCTACTTCTACCCTACATATGGTGGTGGGGGGCACTTTAATGAGATCATGACAACAAAGCTCAACCGTTCTGGAACCCAGACAACGTCCTTCCAGGCTTTGGCAATAGCACAGCTTGCGGACATACTGGGCCTACGTGACTTGTGGCACACTCTACACTCTACACTCTTCTGGCAGAACTTACTCTAATTTTTCGGGAGTCCACAAGGTCTATTTGAGACTAGATTATGTCTTCGTGCCGGGGGGAGAAGTAGAGGGTTGACACATGCCAACTAATTGGCAAGGGGTCTTTCAGACCACTAGCCCCTCTTAGTCTGTATGGGAAAACTCAGGGGCTGGAGGACCACTGGGTGGAAGTTAAATGCTTGGAACCTAAAGAACCGGGAAGTGGTGAGGTGTCTAAGGGTGGATACCGAATTGTAATTTACTGAGAATGAAAACTCACTGGCTTCTAAGATTGTACTGTGGGAGGCATTTAAGACCCTAATCACACAGAACAAGCATTTACAATGCAATGGTCTCGGCATCATTAAAGGTAGAGCTATTAGCATTGCTCATGACATTTGTTTTTTTTTTCTTTAAATCATAAATAAATGGCATTGTCATTTGCATTGTCAATACACACCACTCTGCACTCAACAGCACACACCACTCTGCACTCAACAGCACACACCACTCTGCACTCAACAGCACACACCACTCACCACTCTGCACTCAACACTCTGCACTCAACAGCACACACCACTCACCACTCTGCACTCAACACTCTGCACTCAACAGCACACACCACTCACCACTCTGCACTCAACACTCTGCACTCAACAGCACACACCACTCACCACTCTGCACTCAACACTCTGCACTCAACAGCACACACCACTCTGCACTCACCACTCACTACTCTGCACTCACTACTCTGCACTCACTACTCTGCACTCACTACTCACTACTCTGCTCTCACTACTCTGCACTCACTACTCACTACTCTGCACTCACTACTCACTACTCTGCACTCACTACTCTAAACTCACTACTCACTACTCTGCACTCACTACTCACTACTCTGCACTCACTACTCACTACTCTGCACTCACTACTCTGCACTCACTACTCACTACTCTGCTCTCACTACTCTGCACTCACTACTCTGCACTCACTACTCACTACTCTGCACTCACTACTCTACACTCACTACTCTGCACTCACTACTCTGCACTCACTACTCTGCACTCACTACTCTGCACTCACTACTCTGCACTCACTACTCTGCACTCACTACTCTGCACTCACTACTCACTACTCTGCACTCACTACTCTGCACTCACTACTCACTACTCACTACTCTGCACTCACTACTCTGCACTCACTACTCTGCACTCACTACTCACTACTCTGCACTCACTACTCACTACTCTGCACTCACTACTCTGCACTCACTACTCACTACTCTGCACTCACTACTCACTACGCTGCACTCACTACTCTGCACTCACTACTCACTACTCTGCACTCACTACTCTGCACTCACTACTCACTACTCTGCACTCACTACTCACTACTCTGCACTCACTACTCTACACTCACTACTCTGCACTCACTACTCACTACTCTGCACTCACTACTCACTACTCTGCACTCACTACTCACTACTCTGCACTCACTACTCACTACTCACTACTCTGCACTCACTACTCACTACTCTGCACTCACTACTCACTACTCTGCATTCACTACTCTGCACTCACTACTCACTACTCTGCACTCACTACTCTGCACTCACTACTCACTACTCTGCACTCACTACTCTGCACTCACTACTCACTACTCTGCTCTCACTACTCACTACTCTGCACTCACTACTCACTACTCACTACTCTGCACTCACTACTCACTACTCACTACTCTACACTCACTACTCACTACTCTGCACTCACTACTCTGCACTCACTACTCTGCACTCACTACTCACTACTCACTACTCTGCACTCACTACTCTGCACTCACTACTCACTACTCTGCACTCACTACTCACTACTCTGCACTCACTACTCTGCACTCACTACTCACTACTCTGCACTCACTACTCACTACTCTGCACTCACTACTCTGCACTCACTACTCTGCACTCACTACTCACTACTCAGCACTCACTACTCTGCACTCACTACTCACTACTCTGCACTCACTACTCTGCACTCACTACTCTGCACTCACTACTCTGCACTCACTACTCACTACTCTGCACTCACTACTCTGCACTCACTACTCACTATTCACTACTCTGCACTCACTACTCACTACTCTGCACTCACTACTCACTACTCTGCACTCACTACTCACTACTCTGCACTCACTACTCTGCACTCACTACTCACTACTCTGCACTCACTACTCTACACTCACTACTCACTACTCTGCACTCACTACTCACTACGCTGCACTCACTACTCTGCACTCACTACTCACTACTCTGCACTCACTACTCACTACTCTGCACTCACTACTCACTACTCTGCACTCACTACTCTGCACTCACTACTCACTACTCTGCACTCACTACTCACTACTCTGCACTCACTACTCTGCACTCACTACTCACTACTCTGCACTCACTACTCACTACTCTGCACTCACTACTCTGCACTCACTACTCTGCACTCACTACTCACTACTCTGCACTCACTACTCTGCACTCACTACTCACTACTCTGCACTCACTACTCTGCACTCACTACTCACTACTCTGCACTCACTACTCTGCACTCACTACTCACTACTCTGCACTCACTACTCACTACTCTGCACTCACTACTCTGCACTCACTACTCACTACTCTGCACTCACTACTCTGCACTCACTACTCACTACTCTGCACTCACTACTCTGCACTCACTACTCACTACTCTGCACTCACTACTCACTACTCTGCACTCACTACTCACTACTCTACACTCACTACTCACTACTCTGCACTCACTACTCTGCACTCACTACTCTGCACTCACTACTCACTACTCACTACTCTGCACTCACTACTCTGCACTCACTACTCACTACTCTGCACTCACTACTCACTACTCTGCACTCACTACTCTGCACTCACTACTCACTACTCTGCACTCACTACTCACTACTCTGCACTCACTACTCTGCACTCACTACTCACTACTCTGCACTCACTACTCTGCACTCACTACTCACTACTCTGCACTCACTACTCACTACTCTGCACTCACTACCCTGCACTCACTACTCACTACTCACTACTCTGCACTCACTACTCTGCACTCACTACTCACTACTCTGCACTTACTACTTGCACTCACTACTCACTACTCTGCACTCACTACTCACTACTCTGCACTCACTACTCTGCACTCACTACTCACTACTCTGCACTCACTACTCTGCACTCACCACTCACTACTCTGCACTCACCACTCACTACTCTGCACTCACCACTCACTACTCTGCACTCACTACTCTGCACTCACGTACCCCAGGGACGCCACAGCGACAACCAGCACCGCGGACAGCTGTTGCTCCTGACCACTTTCTCTACTCGCCTCCGCTGGGCCGGCGACACGCTTTGGATAGTGCGGACACCATGTCCGCACGCCACATAACACGGATCTGAACTGCAATATACTAAAATCCCTGCCACACTCGACACCTGCTTGCAAACCCGTTGACCACAACTAGCGACGACAGAGCACTCCCTCCACACTAGGGTGCAACCTACGCCAGAAAGGCCACGCCCACGCCTCTCAGAACGATAAGCCTAGGACTGGCAGTACCCCGCGGCCACCGCCCACAGACTCCCACATGATGGACCCATTCACCCCACATATATCAAGAGACACCCTGCCTCACCCCGCCTCCGCAGCGCTGACCCACCACATGGAATTGCAATGACCCTCTACCCCCAGCCCTCTTCACTTCCATTACCCCCCAGTTACTTCCCGCCAATATATAGGCTTAGGGAATGGTTTACTTACTGGTCATGTTACTCGACCAGGCCCCCTTTATTGTTACTGAAGAGGACACAGCACATGCCGTGTCATGGACACAAGATGATATTTGTCGGTACACACGCCACCTTTTCGTGGCAAAGACATAACATTACCCACAACATGCACAAGGTTCAGGCCCAACACAGGGCCCAAGCTAATAAGCTAAGGAGGGTAAGCCTCACGCGCCGACCCCCGACCTAACACTGCACCTCCCCGCTAGCAATACTGGGGGGTTCCACACGTATCCAACCTGCGGCATAGCCAGACCGCAACCGCAAAGGCCGCAGACCAACTTCACCAACAATATACGTCTGCTCCTATACCACAGTGAGCTATACTGATATACACCACTTTCACACTGCATTGACGTAGTAAGCATAAAGCTAATGATATGTTTATTGCTGATACTCCAGATGTTAACTACTTCATGCAGCTTTTGCATCTCTGCAGGAACTTGGACAATGGCTACAATGATGTCGATGCTAAATTGGAACTGCAATGTTTTTCTTTTTTCCTTTTATTTAACAACAAAAAAAAAGCAAAACCATAGGCCTGTTACTTACCATGCTATGTATAAGAAGATGTGTATATGTTTCCCTGAGCTCCGCCGCCGGACCCCCGGGTTACCGGCTGAATGGCTGTGTCATCTAGATGATTTCTCACTTGTTTACCTTTTTCCGAGGCCAGCCCCTGTGGGATGTCATGGCTGTATACAATATGATGGCGAATATGTGTACAATAAAGGTCTTTAAAAACAAAAACAAAAAATATATAGCCTTTGTAATAAAATCAAACTGGGCCTGGTCATGCAATATATGAAACGGTTTCAGCGTGATGTACTTTTCCTTCAAGAGACACATATGCAGGGTGCAGGGAACAGGCTTTTGATTCCTGTGTAGGGGAGTATACACCACACTGACACGCAGGATTTACCAGGGGTGGCAATATTGGTGAGGTAAAGTCACCCTTTTGAGAATTCAAAACCTGGATAGATCCCAATGGTAGATATGTAGGGGTGGAAGGTTACCAGGGACAGACCGAAAAGACCCTAATCAACATATATGCCCCACCCCGGCTGCAGGCACCAACCTTGGCTAAAATAATAGACATTCCTTTGGAATCTACTTCTACCCTACATATGGTGGTGGGGGGCACTTTAATGAGATCATGACAACAAAGCTCAACCGTTCTGGAACCCAGACAACGTCCTTCCAGGCTTTGGCAATAGCACAGCTTGCGGACATACTGGGCCTACGTGACTTGTGGCACACTCTACACTCTACACTCTTCTGGCAGAACTTACTCTCATTTTTCGGGAGTCCACAAGGTCTATTTGAGACTAGATTATGTCTTCGTGCCGGGGGGAGAAGTAGAGGGTTGACACATGCCAACTAATTGGCAAGGGGTCTTTCAGACCACTAGCCCCTCTTAGTCTGTATGGGAAAACTCAGGGGCTGGAGGACCACTGGGTGGAAGTTAAATGCTTGGAACCTAAAGAACCGGGAAGTGGTGAGGTGTCTAAGGGTGGATACCGAATTGTAATTTACTGAGAATGAAAACTCACTGGCTTCTAAGATTGTACTGTGGGAGGCATTTAAGACCCTAATCACACAGAACAAGCATTTACAATGCAATGGTCTCGGCATCATTAAAGGTAGAGCTATTAGCATTGCTCATGACATTTGTTTTTTTTTCTTTAAATCATAAATAAATGGCATTGTCATTTGCATTGTCAATACACACCACTCTGCACTCAACAGCACACACCACTCTGCACTCAACAGCACACACCACTCTGCACTCAACAGCACACACCACTCTGCACTCAACAGCACACACCACTCACCACTCTGCACTCAACACTCTGCACTCAACAGCACACACCACTCACCACTCTGCACTCACCACTCTGCACTCAACAGCACACACCACTCACCACTCTGCACTCAACACTCTGCACTCAACAGCACACACCACTCACCACTCTGCACTCAACACTCTGCACTCAACAGCACACACCACTCTGCACTCACCACTCACTACTCTGCACTCACTACTCTGCACTCACTACTCTGCACTCACTACTCACTACTCTGCTCTCACTACTCTGCACTCACTACTCACTACTCTGCACTCACTACTCACTACTCTGCACTCACTACTCTAAACTCACTACTCACTACTCTGCACTCACTACTCTGCACTCACTACTCACTACTCTGCACTCACTACTCACTACTCTGCACTCACTACTCTGCACTCACTACTCACTACTCTGCTCTCACTACTCTGCACTCACTACTCACTACTCTGCACTCACTACTCACTACTCTGCACTCACTACTCTACACTCACTACTCTGCACTCACTACTCAGCACTCACTACTCTGCACTCACTACTCACTACTCTGCACTCACTACTCTGCACTCACTACTCACTACTCTGCACTCACTACTCTGCACTCACTACTCTGCACTCACTACTCTGCACTCACTACTCACTACTCTGCACTCACTACTCTGCACTCACTACTCACTACTCACTACTCACTACTCTGCACTCACTACTCTGCACTCACTACTCACTACTCTGCACTCACTACTCACTACTCTGCACTCACTACTCACTACTCTGCACTCACTACTCTGCACTCACTACTCACTACTCTGCACTCACTACTCACTACTCTGCACTCACTACTCACTACTCTGCACTCACTACTCTGCACTCACTACTCACTACTCTGCACTCACTACTCACTACTCTGCACTCACTACTCTACACTCACTACTCTGCACTCACTACTCACTACTCTGCACTCACTACTCACTACTCTGCACTCACTACTCTGCACTCACTACTCTGCACTCACTACTCTGCACTCACTACTCTGCACTCACTACTCACTACTCACTACTCACTACTCTGCACTCACTACTCTGCACTCACTACTCACTACTCTGCACTCACTACTCACTACTCTGCACTCACTACTCACTACTCTGCACTCACTACTCTGCACTCACTACTCACTACTCTGCACTCACTAATCTGCACTCACTACTCACTACTCTGCACTCACTACTCACTACGCTGCACTCACTACTCTGCACTCACTACTCACTACTCTGCACTCACTACTCTGCACTCACTACTCACTACTCTGCACTCACTACTCACTACACTGCACTCACTACTCTACACTCACTACTCTGCACTCACTACTCACTACTCTGCACTCACTACTCTGCACTCACTACTCTGCACTCACTACTCTGCACTCACTACTCACTACTCACTACTCTGCACTCACTACTCTGCACTCACTACTCTGCACTCACTACTTGTAAGAAATGGGACCCCCGGCCAGCCAGGGCTTGCGCCCCAGCCAGTCAGAGACCGCCACTCCTATATAAAGTCGACCCCTGCTCGCCCTCTAGGTAACGCGGCGCGGGCAGTCAGGCCTATCTCGGAGGACATGTGTGAAGCATTTGCGCACGCACCCACCAACCGCAACATCCCCGGCCTCCCACAAAAGGAACTCCACACGAAGTATATATGAAAATAGTCTTTGTATTAGACAGGACACATAGGGTTATACACTTTACAAGGGGTTCAAGGCACGGCAGGGGTTACCAGGGAAAAGGTACAGGGCAGGGCCAAGGGACCACTGCCAGTGGTACGCATCTGATGGAACTGGCATTAGAACACATATCTCCTGGGAGCTTCCTAGAACTAGCAGTAGAACTCACTCTGACCAGGGATCACATACGTGAGACATCGGGTACTCAGGCGGGAAGGGGCAAGGTACATAACACAACAGAGGCCCCCATCAGCAGGGCAACACATAGTCAATCAGCAGGGCAACACATAGTAATCCTCAGCATCACATTGATATTAGTCAGCAGCACCCCCTAGGCCAGATGACCGTCCTGGGGCAGGGGCGCCTTAGAGTCTCGGTGTCCAAAGTGGCCTGAAAGGGCTCGGGCAAACCTAAACGTGGCAGCGGCCCACGAAGTGCTGGGCCGCTCAGGGACTTGGGTGGAGCCTTGCAGGCTCAGGGGGACAGGAGGGCGATGGTGGAGCCTCTCGGGGCTCAGGGAAACATGGTGGGGCCTCTCAGGGCCCAGGCAGGGCCAGGGACACGTGGTGGGGCCTCTCGGGGCCCAGGCAGGGTCGGGGGCACGTTGGAGCCTCCTCGGGGCTCGGGGCAAGAACGGTGGGCAGGCGGGGCCCCCCTCGGGGGACCCGGCATCACTGGGGGCCCCGGGGGCCTCTGAGCACACTCGGGCTCGCGCTGGAGGGGAGGGGCGGCCACCGGCAATGTGGCCCGATGCCCCGCCTCCCCTCCGGCATCACTCACCAGTCGGCGAGCGCGCCGGTCTCTCTCCGCTCTCCGGGGCTCCCTCTCGCTCCTGGGGGCCCCGGGGGGAAGTCGCGGCAGTCCTTGGGGTCAAGCAGGGGCGCGGAGTAGGCTCCCGCTGCCCCCTGCATTACTCGGCTCTTCTTTCCTCGCCTCCACAGCTCCCCGAGCCGGCGTCCAATCACAGCGCGGCCCGGGGAGACGTCAGGAGCCAAGCCCGGGCCGCCATCCAATCACAGCGCGGCCCGGGGGAGGGCTTCACGGAGGGGTCCCGGGCCGGCGGCGGTGACTTGGGGGGAATTGGCGAGGGTCAGGCCCCCTCGGGAATGGGGCAGTAGCGAGGTAGGCACTCGCTGGGGGTGTAGAACCCCGCAGAACAGGGCAAGGGCCGGGTGGCACCGGCTGGTGGAAGGAAGCGCTCCCAGCGCTAGAAACACGGGCAAAGCGCTCCAAAGCGCTCGGAGACAGAGTGAAGCGCTCCAAGCGCTAGGGGTCGGAGGAAAGCGCTCCCAAGCGCTAGATGAGGGATAGCAAAGTCCATGGGAGAGTCCAGGACCTCAGGAGGAGTACAGCAGCTCCTAGGAGGGGCAGAGGCCCAACAGCAGTTCAGGAGCAGGGCAGGGCCCAGGGAGGCCAGCCAACCCTGAGCCCACGCAGCAGCAGCCCCTGGCAGGGTTCCAGTCAGGAGAAGCAGGAAGAGGGAAGAGAGAGAGAAAAGGGCCCACCCCCCTTTTATACAGGAGCTCCCTTTGTCTCCAAAAGGGGCAGGCAGGGAGAGAACCAGCTGGAACTGGTTACAAGGAATTTCTTGGTGCTGGCCAGGCCAGGGACACTGGACGCACCCCCGGGGGGGTGGGGCCAGCCTGGTGGGGGAAAGGCCTAGCCGGCTTCAGCCAATCAGGCGCCAGCACATCTACTGCACACACACACCAAGGTCTAGAAGGGGCCCTTCCCTTCTAGCCACACGCATGCCGCATACATCATCTTGTAGCATTCAACCTCACGAGCGCACACATACCAAACACGGCCCGGCACGCCCCACGCATCAGGAACTACCAGAGCCACATACATCCCCCATGCATTCCTATGGGCGGCAGGTCTCTCTCACCACGCACACACTCAGGAGGGGAATCACCATCCCCCGGTCACATATACTAAGCACAAACTTCAGGGGTGGACCTGCCAGACGGGCCAAGTCCAACACTACTCACTACTCTGCACTCACTACTCTGCACTCACTACTCTGCACTCACTACTCACTACTCTGCACTCACTACTCTGCACTCACTACTCACTACTCTGCACTCACTACTCACTACTCTGCACTCACTACTCTGCACTCACTACTCTGCACTCACTACTCACTACTCTGCACTCACTACTCTGCACTCACTACTCACTACTCTGCACTCACTACTCACTACTCTGCACTCACTACTCTGCACTCACTACTCACTACTCTGCACTCACTACTCACTACTCTGCACTCACTACTCTGCACTCACTACTCTGCACTCACTACTCACTACTCACTACTCTGCACTCACTACTCTGCACTCACTACTCACTACTCTGCACTCACTACTCACTACTCTGCACTCACTACTCACTACTCTGCACTCACTACTCACTACTCTGCACTCACTACTCTGCACTCACTACTCACTACTCTGCACTCACTACTCTGCACTCACTACTCACTACTCTGCACTCACTACTCACTACTCTGCACTCACTACTCTGCACTCACTACTCACTACTCTGCACTCACTACTCTGCACTCACTACTCTGCACTCACTACTCACTACTCTGCACTCACTACTCTGCACTCACTACTCTGCACTCACTACTCTGCACTCACTACTCACTACTCTGCACTCACTACTCACTACTCTGCACTCACTACTCACTACTCTGCACTCACTACTCTGCACTCACTACTCACTACTCTGCACTCACTACTCTGCACTCACTACTCTGCACTCACTAGCACTCACTACTCACTACTCTGCACTCACTACTCACTACTCTGCACTCACTACTCACTACTCTGCACTCACTACTCTGCACTCACTACTCACTACTCTGCACTCACTACTCACTACGCTGCACTCACTACTCACTACTCTGCACTCACTACTCACTACTCTGCACTCACTACTCTGCACTCACTACTCTGCACTCACTACTCACTACTCTGCACTCACTACTCACTACTCTGCACTCACTACTCTGCACTCACTACTCTGCACACTCACTACTCTGCACTCACCACTCACTACTCTGCACTCACTACTAACTACTCTGCACTCACTACTCACTACTCTGCACTCACTACTCACTACTCCGCACTCACTACTCTGCACTCACTACTCTGCACTCACTACTCTGCACTCACTACTCTGAACTCACTACTCCCTGCTCTGCACTCACTACTCACTACTCTGCACTCACTACTCACTACTCTGCACTCACTACTCTGCACTCACTACTCACTACTCTGCACTCACTACTCACTACTCTGCACTCTACTCTGCACTCACTACTCTGCACTCACTACTCTGCACTCACTACTCACTACTCTGCACTCACTACTCACTACTCTGCACTCACTACTCTGCACTCACTACTCTGCACTCACTACTCACTACTCTGCACTCACTACTCTGCACTCACTACTCTGCACTCACTACTCTGCACTCACTACTCACTACTCTGCACTCACTACTCTGCACTCACTACTCACTACTCTGCACTCACTACTCACTACTCTGCACTCACTACTCTGCACTCACTACTCACTACTCTGCACTCACTACTCTGCACTCACTACTCTGCACTCACTACTCTGCACTCACTACTCACTACTTTACACTCACTACTCACTACTCTGCACTCACTACTCTGCACTCACTACTCACTACTCTGCACTCACTACTTACTACTCTGCACTCACTACTCACTACTCTGCACTCACTACTAACTACTCTGCACTCACTACTCTGCACTCACTACTCTGCACTCACTACTCAGTACTCTGCACTCACTACTCTGCACTCACTACTCTGCACTCACTACTCTGCACTCACTACTCACTACTCTGCACTCACTACTCACTACTCTGCACTCACCACTCACTACTCTGCACTCACCACTCACTACTCTGCACTCACCACTCACTACTCTGCACTCACTACTCTGCACACTCACTACTCTGCACTCACTACTTTGCACTCACCACTCACTACTCTGCACTCACTACTAACTACTCTGCACTCACTACTCACTACTCTGCACTCACTACTCACTACTCTGCACTCACTACTCACTACTCTGCACTCACTACTCTGCACTCACTACTCACTACTCTGCACTCAATACTCTGCACTCAATACTCTGCACTCACTACTCTGCACTCACTACTCTGCACTCACTACTCATTACTCTGCACTCACTACTCACTACTCTGCACTAACTACTCACTACTCTGCACTCACTACTCTGCACTCACTACTCACTACTCTGCACTCACTACTCACTACTCTGCACTCACTACTCACAACTCTGCACTCACTACTCTGCACTCACTACTCTGCACTCACTACTCACTACTCTGCACTCACTACTCACTACTCTGCACTCACTACTCTGCACTCACTACTCACTACTCTGCACTCACTACTCTGCACTCACTACTCTGCACTCACTACTCACTACTCTGCACTCACTACTCACTACTCTGCACTCACCACTCACTACTCTGCACTCACCACTCACTACTCTGCACTCACCACTCACTACTCTGCACTCACTACTCTGCACTCACTACTCTGCACTCACTACTCTGCACTCACTACTCACTACTCTGCACTCACTACTCTGCACTCACCACTCACTACTCTGCACTCACCACTCACTACTCTGCACTCACCACTCACTACTCTGCACTCACTACTCTGCACTCACAACTCTGCACTCACTACTCTGCACTCACTACTCTGCACTCACTACTCACTACTCTGCACTCACTACTCACTACTCTGCACTCACTACTCACTACTCTGCACTCACTACTCTGCACTCCCTACTCTGCACTCACTACTCTGCACTCACTACTCTGCACTCACTACTCACTACTCTGCACTCACTACTCACTACTCTGCACTCACTACTCACTACTCTGCACTCACCACTCACTACTCTGCACTCACTACTCTGCACTCACTACTCTGCACTCACTACTCACTACTCTGCACTCACTACTCTGCACTCACTACTCTGCACTCACTACTCATTACTCTGTACTCACTACTCTGCACTCACTACTCACTACTCTGCACTCACTACTCTGCACTCACTACTCACTACTCTGCACTCACTACTCACTACTCTGCACTCACTACTCTGCACTCACTACTCTACACTCACTACTCACTACTCACTACTCTGCACTCACTACTCTGCACTCACTACTCTGCACTCACTACTCTGCACTCACTACTCACTACTCTGCACTCACTACTCTGCACTCACTACTCACTACTCTGCACTCACTACTCACTACTCTGCACTCACCACTCACTACTCTGCACTCACCACTCTGCACTCACTACTCTGCACTCACTACTCACTACTCTGCACTCACTACTCACTACTCTGCACTCACCACTCACTACTCTGCACTCACCACTCACTACTCTGCACTCACTACTCTGCACTCACTACTCTGCACTCACTACTCTGCACTCACTACTCACTACTCTGCACTCACTACTCACTACTCTGCACTCACTACTCTGCACTCCCTACTCTGCACTCACTACTCTGCACTCACTACTCACTACTCTGCACTCACTACTCTGCACTCACTACTCTGCACTCACTACTCTGCACTCACTACTCATTACTCTCCACTCACTACTCACTACTCTGCACTCACTACTCACTACTCTGCACTCACTACTCTGCACTCACTACTCACTACTCTGCACTCACTACTCACTACTCTGCACTCACTACTCTGCACTCACTACTCTGCACTCACTACTCTGCACTCACTACTCTGCACTCACTACTCACTACTCTGCACTCACTACTCACTACTCTGCACTCACTACTCTGCACTCACTACTCTGCACTCACTACTCACTACTCTGCACTCACTACTCTGCACTCACTACTCACTACTCTGCACTCACTACTCACTACTCTGCACTCACCACTCACTACTCTGCACTCACCACTCACTACTCTGCACTCACTACTCTGCACTCACTAGCACTCACTACTCACTACTCTGCACTCACTACTCACTACTCTGCACTCACTACTCACTACTCTGCACTCACTACTCTGCACTCACTACTCACTACTCTGCACTCACTACTCACTACTCTGCACTCACTACTCACTACTCTGCACTCACTACTCTGCACTCACTACTCACTACTCTGCACTCACTACTCTGCACTCTACTCTGCACTCACTACTCTGCACTCACTACTCTGCACTCACTACTCACTACTCTGCACTCACTACTCACTACTCTGCACTCACTACTCTGCACTCACTACTCTGCACTCACTACTCTGCACTCACTACTCTGCACTCACTACTCACTACTCTGCACTCACTACTCACTACTCTGCACTCACTACTCTGCACTCACTACTCTGCACTCACTACTCACTACTCTGCACTCACTACTCTGCACTCACTACTCACTACTCTGCACTCACTACTCACTACTCTGCACTCACCACTCACTACTCTGCACTCACCACTCACTACTCTGCACTCACTACTCTGCACTCACTAGCACTCACTACTCACTACTCTGCACTCACTACTCACTACTCTGCACTCACTACTCACTACTCTGCACTCACTACTCTGCACTCACTACTCACTACTCTGCACTCACTACTCACTACTCTGCACTCACTACTCACTACTCTGCACTCACTACTCTGCACTCACTACTCACTACTCTGCACTCACTACTCACTACTCTGCACTCACTACTCACTACTCTGCACTCATTACTCTGCACTCACCACTCACTACTCTGCACTCACCACTCACTACTCTGCACTCACTACTCACTACTCTGCACTCACTACTCTGCACTCACTACTCTGCACTCACTACTCATTACTCTGCACTCACTACTCTGCACTCACTACTCACTACTCTGCACTCACTACTCTGCACTCACCACTCACTACTCTGCACTCACCACTCACTACTCTGCACTCACCACTCACTACTCTGCACTCACTACTCTGCACTCACAACTCTGCGCTCACTACTCTGCACTCACTACTCTGCACTCACTACTCACTACTCTGCACTCACTACTCACTACTCTGCACTCACTACTCACTACTCTGCACTCACTACTCTGCACTCACTACTCACTACTCTGCACTCACTACTCACTACTCTGCACTCACTACTCACTACTCTGCACTCACTACTCTGCACTCCCTACTCTGCACTCACTACTCTGCACTCACTACTCTGCACTCACTACTCTGCACTCACTACTCTGCACTCACTACTCTGCACTCACTACTCACTACTCTGCACTCACTACTCTGCACTCACTACTCTGCACTCACTACTCACTACTCTGCACTCACTACTCACTACTCTGCACTCACTACTCTGCACTCACCACTCACTACTCTGCACTCACCACTCACTACTCTGCACTCACTACTCTGCACTCACTACTCTGCACTCACTACTCTGCACTCACTACTCACTACTCTGCACTCACTACTCTGCACTCACTACTCTGCACTCACTACTCATTACTCTGCACTCACTACTCTGCACTCACTACTCACTACTCTGCACTCACTACTCTGCACTCACTACTCACTACTCTGCACTCACTACTCACTACTCTGCACTCATTACTCTGCACTCACCACTCACTACTCTGCACTCACCACTCACTACTCTGCACTCACTACTCTGCACTCACTACTCTGCACTCACTACTCTGCACTCACTACTCACTACTCTGCACTCACTACTCTGCACTCACTACTCTGCACTCACTACTCATTACTCTGCACTCACTACTCTGCACTCACTACTCACTACTCTGCACTCACTACTCTGCACTCACTACTCACTACTCTGCACTCACTACTCACTACTCTGCACTCACTACTCTGCACTCACTACTCTGCACTCACTACTCTGTACTCACTACTCACTACTCTGCACTCACTACTCACTACTCTGCACTCACTACTCACTACTCTGCACTCACTACTCACTACTCACTACTCTGCACTCACTACTCTGCACTCACTACTCTGCACTCACTACTCACTACTCTGCACTCACTACCCTGCACTCACTACTCACTACTCACTACTCTGCACTCACTACTCTGCACTCACTACTCACTACTCTGCACTTACTACTTGCACTCACTACTCACTACTCTGCACTCACTACTCACTACTCTGCACTCACTACTCTGCACTCACTACTCACTACTCTGCACTCACTACTCTGCACTCACCACTCACTACTCTGCACTCACCACTCACTACTCTGCACTCACCACTCACTACTCTGCACTCACTACTCTGCACTCACGTACCCCAGGGACGCCACAGCGACAACCAGCACCGCGGACAGCTGTTGCTCCTGACCACTTTCTCTACTCGCCTCCGCTGGGCCGGCGACACGCTTTGGATAGTGCGGACACCATGTCCGCACGCCACATAACACGGATCTGAACTGCAATATACTAAAATCCCTGCCACACTCGACACCTGCTTGCAAACCCGTTGACCACAACTAGCGACGACAGAGCACTCCCTCCACACTAGGGTGCAACCTACGCCAGAAAGGCCACGCCCACGCCTCTCAGAACGATAAGCCTAGGACTGGCAGTACCCCGCGGCCACCGCCCACAGACTCCCACATGATGGACCCATTCACCCCACATATATCAAGAGACACCCTGCCTCACCCCGCCTCCGCAGCGCTGACCCACCACATGGAATTGCAATGACCCTCTACCCCCAGCCCTCTTCACTTCCATTACCCCCCAGTTACTTCCCGCCAATATATAGGCTTAGGGAATGGTTTACTTACTGGTCATGTTACTCGACCAGGCCCCCTTTATTGTTACTGAAGAGGACACAGCACATGCCGTGTCATGGACACAAGATGATATTTGTCGGTACACACGCCACCTTTTCGTGGCAAAGACATAACATTACCCACAACATGCACAAGGTTCAGGCCCAACACAGGGCCCAAGCTAATAAGCTAAGGAGGGTAAGCCTCACGCGCCGACCCCCGACCTAACACTGCACCTCCCCGCTAGCAATACTGGGGGGTTCCACACGTATCCAACCTGCGGCATAGCCAGACCTCAACCGCAAAGGCCGCAGACCAACTTCACCAACAATATACGTCTGCTCCTATACCACAGTGAGCTATACTGATATACACCACTTTCACACTGCATTGACGTAGTAAGCATAAAGCTAATGATATGTTTATTGCTGATACTCCAGATGTTAACTACTTCATGCAGCTTTTGCATCTCTGCAGGAACTTGTACAATGGCTACAATGATGTCGATGCTAAATTGGAACTGCAATGTTTTTCTTTTTTCCTTTTATTTAACAACAAAAAAAAGCAAAACCATAGGCCTGTTACTTACCATGCTATGTATAAGAAGATGTGTATATGTTTCCCTGAGCTCCGCCGCCGGACCCCCGGGTTACCGGCTGAATGGCTGTGTCATCTAGATGATTTCTCACTTGTTTACCTTTTTCCGAGGCCAGCCCCTGTGGGCTGTCATGGCTGTATACAATATGATGGCGAATATGTGTACAATAAAGGTCTTTAAAAACAAAAACAAAAAATATATAGCCTTTGTAATAAAATCAAACTGGGCCTGGTCATGCAATATATGAAACGGTTTCAGCGTGATGTACTTTTCCTTCAAGAGACACATATGCAGGGTGCAGGGAACAGGCTTTTGATTCCTGTGTAGGGGAGTATACACCACACTGACACGCAGGATTTACCAGGGGTGGCAATATTGGTGAGGTAAAGTCACCCTTTTGAGAATTCAAAACCTGGATAGATCCCAATGGTAGATATGTAGGGGTGGAAGGTTACCAGGGACTGACCGAAAAGACCCTAATGAACATATATGCCCCACCCCGGCTGCAGGCACCAACCTTGGCTAAAATAATAGACATTCCTTTGGAATCTACTTCTACCCTACATATGGTGGTGGGGGGCACTTTAATGAGATCATGACAACAAAGCTCAACCGTTCTGGAACCCAGACAACGTCCTTCCAGGCTTTAGCAATAGCACAGCTTGCGGACATACTGGGCCTACGTGACTTGTGGCACACTCTACACTCTACACTCTTCTGGCAGAACTTACTCTCATTTTTCGGGAGTCCACAAGGTCTATTTGAGACTAGATTATGTCTTCGTGCCGGGGGGAGAAGTAGAGGGTTGACACATGCCAACTAATTGGCAAGGGGTCTTTCAGACCACTAGCCCCTCTTAGTCTGTATGGGAAAACTCAGGGGCTGGAGGACCACTGGGTGGAAGTTAAATGCTTGGAACCTAAAGAACCGGGAAGTGGTGAGGTGTCTAAGGGTGGATACCGAATTGTAATTTACTGAGAATGAAAACTCACTGGCTTCTAAGATTGTACTGTGGGAGGCATTTAAGACCCTAATCACACAGAACAAGCATTTACAATGCAATGGTCTCGGCATCATTAAAGGTAGAGCTATTAGCATTGCTCATGACATTTTTTTTTTTTTTCTTTAAATCATAAATAAATGGCATTGTCATTTGCATTGTCAATACACACCACTCTGCACTCAACAGCACACACCACTCTGCACTCAACAGCACACACCACTCTGCACTCAACAGCACACACCACTCTGCACTCAACAGCACACACCACTCACCACTCTGCACTCAACAGCACACACCACTCACCACTCTGCACTCAACACTCTGCACTCAACAGCACACACCACTCACCACTCTGCACTCAACACTCTGCACTCAACAGCACACACCACTCACCACTCTGCACTCAACACTCTGCACTCAACAGCACACACCACTCTGCACTCACCACTCACTACTCTGCACTCACTACTCTGCACTCACTACTCTGCACTCACTACTCACTACTCTGCTCTCACTACTCTGCACTCACTACTCACTACTCTGCACTCACTACTCACTACTCTGCACTCACTACTCTAAACTCACTACTCACTACTCTGCACTCACTACTCTGCACTCACTACTCACTACTCTGCACTCACTACTCACTACTCTGCACTCACTACTCTGCACTCACTACTCACTACTCTGCTCTCACTACTCTGCACTCACTACTCACTACTCTGCACTCACTACTCACTACTCTGCACTCACTACTCTACACTCACTACTCTGCACTCACTACTCAGCACTCACTACTCTGCACTCACTACTCACTACTCTGCACTCACTACTCTGCACTCACTACTCACTACTCTGCACTCACTACTCTGCACTCACTACTCTGCACTCACTACTCTGCACTCACTACTCTGCACTCACTACTCACTACTCTGCACTCACTACTCTGCACTCACTACTCACTACTCTGCACTCACTACTCTGCACTCACTACTCACTACTCTGCACTCACTACTCACTACTCTGCACTCACTACTCACTACTCTGCACTCACTACTCTGCACTCACTACTCACTACTCTGCACTCACTACTCTGCACTCACTACTCACTACTCTGCACTCACTACTCACTACGCCGCACTCACTACTCTGCACTCACTACTCACTACTCTGCACTCACTACTCTGCACTCACTACTCACTACTCTGCACTCACTACTCACTACTCTGCACTCACTACTCTACACTCACTACTCTGCACTCACTACTCACTACTCTGCACTCACTACTCACTACTCTGCACTCACTACTCTGCACTCACTACTCTGCACTCACTACTCACTACTCTGCACTCACTACTCTGCACTCACTACTCACTACTCACTACTCTGCACTCACTACTCTGCACTCACTACTCACTACTCTGCACTCACTACTCACTACTCTGCACTCACTACTCACTACTCTGCACTCACTACTCTGCACTCACTACTCACTACTCTGCACTCACTAATCTGCACTCACTACTCACTACTCTGCACTCACTACTCACTACGCTGCACTCACTACTCTGCACTCACTACTCACTACTCTGCACTCACTACTCTGCACTCACTACTCACTACTCTGCACTCACTACTCACTACACTGCACTCACTACTCTACACTCACTACTCTGCACTCAGTACTCACTACTCTGCACTCACTACTCTGCACTCACTACTCTGCACTCACTACTCACTACTCTGCACTCACTACTCTGCACTCACTACTCACTACTCACTACTCTGCACTCACTACTCTGCACTCACTACTCTGCACTCACTACTTGTAAGAAATGGGACCCCCGGCCAGCCAGGGCTTGCGCCCCAGCCAGTCAGAGACCGCCACTCCTATATAAAGTCGACCCCTGCTCGCCCTCTAGGTAACGCGGCGCGGGCAGTCAGGCCTATCTCGGAGGACATGTGTGAAGCATTTGCGCACGCACCCACCAACCGCAACATCCCCGGCCTCCCACAAAAGGAACTCCACACGAAGTATATATGAAAATAGTCTTTGTATTAGACAGGACACATAGGGTTATACACTTTACAAGGGGTTCAAGGCACGGCAGGGGTTACCAGGGAAAAGGTACAGGGCAGGGCCAAGGGACCACTGCCAGTGGTACGCATCTGATGGAACTGGCATTAGAACACATATCTCCTGGGAGCTTCCTAGAACTAGCAGTAGAACTCACTCTGACCAGGGATCACATACGTGAGACATCGGGTACTCAGGCGGGAAGGGGCAAGGTACATAACACAACAGAGGCCCCCATCAGCAGGGCAACACATAGTCAATCAGCAGGGCAACACATAGTAATCCTCAGCATCACATTGATATTAGTCAGCAGCACCCCCTAGGCCAGATGACCGTCCTGGGGCAGGGGCGCCTTAGAGTCTCGGTGTCCAAAGTGGCCTGAAAGGGCTCGGGCAAACCTAAACGTGGCAGCGGCCCACGAAGTGCTGGGCCGCTGAGGGACTTGGGTGGAGCCTTGCAGGCTCAGGGGGACAGGAGGGCGATGGTGGAGCCTCTCGGGGCTCAGGGAAACATGGTGGGGCCTCTCAGGGCCCAGGCAGGGCCAGGGACACGTGGTGGGGCCTCTCGAGGCCCAGGCAGGGTCGGGGGCACGTTGGAGCCTCCTCGGGGCTCGGGGCAAGAACGGTGGGCAGGCGGGGCCCCCCTCTGGGGACCCAGCATCACTGGGGGCCCCGGGGGCCTCTGAGCACACTCGGGCTCGCGCTGGAGGGGAGGGGCGGCCACCGGCAATGTGGCCCGATGCCCCGCCTCCCCTCCGGCATCACTCACCAGTCGGCGAGCGCGCCGGTCTCTCTCCGCTCTCCGGGGCTCCCTCTCGCTCCTGGGGGCCCCGGGGGGAAGTCGCGGCAGTCCTTGGGGTCAAGCAGGGGCGCGGAGTAGGCTCCCGCTGCCCCCTGCATTACTCGGCTCTTCTTTCCTCGCCTCCACAGCTCCCCGGGCCGGCGTCCAATCACAGCGCGGCCCGGGGAGACGTCAGGAGCCAAGCCCGGGCCGCCATCCAATCACAGCGCGGCCCGGGGGAGGGCTTCACGGAGGGGTCCCGGGCCGGCGGCGGTGACTTGGGGGGAATTGGCGAGGGTCAGGCCCCCTCGGGAATGGGGCAGTAGCGAGGTAGGCACTCGCTGGGGGTGTAGAACCCCGCAGAACAGGGCAAGGGCCGGGTGGCACCGGCTGGTGGAAGGAAGCGCTCCCAGCGCTAGAAACACGGGCAAAGCGCTCCAAAGCGCTCGGAGACAGAGTGAAGCGCTCCAAGCGCTAGGGGTCGGAGGAAAGCGCTCCCAAGCGCTAGATGAGGGATAGCAAAGTCCATGGGAGAGTCCAGGACCTCAGGAGGAGTACAGCAGCTCCTAGGAGGGGCAGAGGCCCAACAGCAGTTCAGGAGCAGGGCAGGGCCCAGGGAGGCCAGCCAACCCTGAGCCCACGCAGCAGCAGCCCCTGGCAGGGTTCCAGTCAGGAGAAGCAGGAAGAGGGAAGAGAGAGAGAAAAGGGCCCACCCCCCTTTTATACAGGAGCTCCCTTTGTCTCCAAAAGGGGCAGGCAGGGAGAGAACCAGCTGGAACTGGTTACAAGGAATTTCTTGGTGCTGGCCAGGCCAGGGACACTGGACGCACCCCCGGGGGGGTGGGGCCAGCCTGGTGGGGGAAGGCCTAGCCGGCTTCAGCCAATCAGGCGCCAGCACATTTACTGCACACACACACCAAGGTCTAGAAGGGGCCCTTCCCTTCTAGCCACACGCATGCCGCATACATCATCTTGTAGCATTCAACCTCACGAGCGCACACATACCAAACACGGCCCGGCACGCCCCACGCATCAGGAACTACCAGAGCCACATACATCCCCCATGCATTCCTATGGGCGGCAGGTCTCTCTCACCACGCACACACTCAGGAGGGGAATCACCATCCCCCGGTCACATATACTAAGCACAAACTTCAGGGGTGGACCTGCCAGACGGGCCAAGTCCAACACTACTCACTACTCTGCACTCACTACTCTGCACTCACTACTCTGCACTCACTACTCACTACTCTGCACTCACTACTCTGCACTCACTACTCACTACTCTGCACTCACTACTCACTACTCTGCACTCACTACTCTGCACTCACTACTCTGCACTCACTACTCACTACTCTGCACTCACTACTCTGCACTCACTACTCACTACTCTGCACTCACTACTCACTACTCTGCACTCACTACTCTGCACTCACTACTCACTACTCTGCACTCACTACTCACTACTCTGCACTCACTACTCTGCACTCACTACTCTGCACTCACTACTCTGCACTCACTACTCACTACTCACTACTCTGCACTCACTACTCTGCACTCACTACTCACTACTCTGCACTCACTACTCACTACTCTGCACTCACTACTCACTACTCTGCACTCACTACTCTGCACTCACTACTCACTACTCTGCACTCACTACTCTGCACTCACTACTCACTACTCTGCACTCACTACTCACTACTCTGCACTCACTACTCACTACTCTGCACTCACTACTCTGCACTCACTACTCACTACTCTGCACTCACTACTCTGCACTCACTACTCTGCACTCACTACTCTGCACTCACTACTCTGCACTCACTACTCACTACTCTGCACTCACTACTCTGCACTCACTACTCACTACTCTGCACTCACTACTCTGCACTCACTACTCTGCACTCACTAGCACTCACTACTCACTACTCTGCACTCACTACTCACTACTCTGCACTCACTACTCACTACTCTGCACTCACTACTCACTACTCTGCACTCACTACTCACTACTCTGCACTCACTACTCTGCACTCACTACTCACTACTCAGCACTCACTACTCACTACTCTGCACTCACTACTCTACACTCACTACTCACTACTCTGCACTCACTACTCTGCACTCACTACTCACTACTCTGCACTCACTACTCACTACTCTGCACTCACTACTCTGCACTCACTACTCACTACTCTGCACTCACTACTCTGCACTCACTACTCTGCACTCACTACTCTGCACTCACTACTCTGCACTCACTACTCTGCACTCACTACTCACTACTCTGCACTCACTACTCTGCACTCACTACTCTGCACTCACTACTCTGCACTCACTACTCTGCACTCACTACTCTCTACTCTGCACTCACTACTCTGCACTCACTACTCACTACTCTGCACTCACTACTCTGCACTCACTACTCTGCACTCACTACTCACTACTCTGCACTCACTACTCACTACTCCCTACTCTACCCTCACTACTCACTACTCTACCCTCACTACTCTGCACTCACTACTCTGCACTCACTACTCTGCACTCACTACTCACTACTCTGCACTCACTACTCTGCACTCACTACTCTGCACTCACTACTCTGCACTCACTACTCACTACTCACTACTCTGCACTCACTACTCACTACTCTGCACTCACTACTCTGCACTCACTACTCTGCACTCACTACTCTGCACTCACTACTCACTACTCTGCTCTCACTACTATGCACTCACTACTCACTACTCTGCTCTCACTACTCTGCACTCACTACTCTGCACTCACTACTCACTACTCTGCACTCACTACTCACTACTCACTACTCTACACTCACTACTCTGCACTCACTACTCTGCACTCACTACTCAGCACTCACTACTCACTACTCTGCACTCACTACTCTGCACTCACTACTCACTACTCTGCACTCACTACTCTGCACTCACTACTCTGCACTCACTACTCTGCACTCACTACTCACTACTCTGCACTCACTACTCACTACTCTGCACTCACTACTCACTACTCTGCACTCACTACTCTGCACTCACTACTCTACACTCACTACTCACTACTCTGCACTCACTACTCACTACTCTGCACTCACTACTCACTGCTCTGCACTCACTACTCACTACTTTGCACTCACTACTCTGCACTCACTACTCTGCACTCACTACTCACTACTCTGCACTCACTACTCACTACTCTGCACTCACTACTCACTACTCTGCACTCACTACTCTGCACTCACTACTCTGCACTCACTACTCACTACTCTGCACTCACTACTCACTACTCTGCACTCACTACTCTGCACTCACTACTCTGCACTCACTACTCTGCACTCATCACTCACTACTCTGCACTCATCACTCACTACTCTGCACTCACTACTCACTACTCTGCACTCACCACTCACTACTCTGCACTCACCACTCACTACTCTGCACTCACTACTCTGCACACTCACTACTCTGCACTCACCACTCACTACTCTGCACTCACTACTAACTACTCTGCACTCACTACTCACTACTCTGCACTCACTACTCACTACTCCGCACTCACTACTCTGCACTCACTACTCTGCACTCACTACTCTGCACTCACTACTCTGAACTCACTACTCACTGCTCTGCACTCACTACTCACTACTCTGCACTCACTACTCACTACTCTGCACTCACTACTCTGCACTCACTACTCACTACTCTGCACTCACTACTCACTACTCTGCACTCTACTCTGCACTCACTACTCTGCACTCACTACTCTGCACTCACTACTCTGCACTCACTACTCACTACTCTGCACTCACTACTCACTACTCTGCACTCACTACTCTGCACTCACTACTCACTACTCTGCACTCACTACTCTGCACTCACTACTCACTACTCTGCACTCACTACTCTGCACTCACTACTCTGCACTCACTACTCTGCACTCACTACTCACTACTCTGCACTCACTACTCTGCACTCACTACTCACTACTCTGCACTCACTACTCACTACTCTGCACTCACTACTCTGCACTCACTACTCACTACTCTGCACTCACTACTCTGCACTCACTACTCTGCACTCAATACTCACTATTTTACACTCACTACTCACTACTCTGCACTCACTACTCTGCACTCACTACTCACTACTCTGCACTCACTACTTACTACTCTGCACTCACTACTCACTACTCTGCACTCGCTACTAACTACTCTGCACTCACTACTCTGCACTCACTACTCTGCACTCACTACTCTGCACTCACTACTCAGTACTCTGCACTCACTACTCTGCACTCACTACTCTGCACTCACTACTCTGCACTCACTACTCACTACTCTGCACTCACTACTCACTACTCTGCACTCACCACTCACTACTCTGCACTCACCACTCACTACTCTGCACTCACCACTCACTACTCTGCACACTCACTACTCTGCACACTCACTACTCTGCACTCACTACTTTGCACTCACCACTCACTACTCTGCACTCACTACTAACTACTCTGCACTCACTACTCACTACTCTGCACTCACTACTCACTACTCTGCACTCACTACTCACTACTCTGCACTCACTACTCACTACTCTGCACTCACCACTCACTACTCTGCACTCACCACTCACTACTCTGCACTCACCACTCACTACTCTGCACACTCACTACTCTGCACACTCACTACTCTGCACTCACTACTTTGCACTCACCACTCACTACTCTGCACTCACTACTAACTACTCTGCACTCACTACTCACTACTCTGCACTCACTACTCACTACTCTGCACTCACTACTCACTACTCTGCACTCACTAATCTGCACTCACTACTCACTACTCTGCACTCAATACTCTGCACTCAATACTCTGCACTCACTACTCTGCACTCACTACTCATTACTCTGCACTCACTACTCACTACTCTGCACTAACTACTCACTACTCTGCACTCACTACTCTGCACTCACTATTCACTACTCTGCACTCACTACTCACTACTCTGCACTCACTACTCACAACTCTGCACTCACTACTCTGCACTCACTACTCTGCACTCACTACTCTGCACTCACTACTCACTACTCTGCACTCACTACTCTGCACTCACTACTCACTACTCTGCACTCACTACTCTGCACTCACTACTCTGCACTCACTACTCTGCACTCACTACTCACTACTCTGCACTCACTACTCACTACTCTGCACTCACCACTCACTACTCTGCACTCACCACTCACTACTCTGCACTCACCACTCACTACTCTGCACTCACTACTCTGCACTCACTACTCTGCACTCACTACTCACTACTCTGCACTCACTACTCTGCACTCACCACTCACTACTCTGCACTCACCACTCACTACTCTGCACTCACCACTCACTACTCTGCACTCACTACTCTGCACTCACAACTCTGCACTCACTACTCTGCACTCACTACTCTGCACTCACTACTCACTACTCTGCACTCACTACTCACTACTCTGCACTCACTACTCACTACTCTGCACTCACTACTCTGCACTCCCTACTCTGCACTCACTACTCTGCACTCACTACTCACTACTCTGCACTCACTACTCACTACTCTGCACTCACTACTCACTACTCTGCACTCACCACTCACTACTCTGCACTCACTACTCTGCACTCACTACTCTGCACTCACTACTCACTACTCTGCACTCACTACTCTGCACTCACTACTCTGCACTCACTACTCATTACTCTGTACTCACTACTCTGCACTCACTACTCACTACTCTGCACTCACTACTCTGCACTCACTACTCACTACTCTGCACTCACTACTCACTACTCTGCACTCACTACTCTGCACTCACTACTCTACACTCACTACTCTGCACTCACTACTCTGCACTCACTACTCTGCACTCACTACTCTGCACTCACTACTCACTACTCTGCACTCACTACTCTGCACTCACTACTCACTACTCTGCACTCACTACTCACTACTCTGCACTCACCACTCACTACTCTGCACTCACCACTCACTACTCTGCACTCACTACTCTGCACTCACTACTCACTACTCTGCACTCACTACTCACTACTCTGCACTCACCACTCACTACTCTGCACTCACCACTCACTACTCTGCACTCACCACTCACTACTCTGCACTCACTACTCTGCACTCACTACTCTGCACTCACTACTCACTACTCTGCACTCACCACTCACTACTCTGCACTCACCACTCACTACTCTGCACTCACCACTCTGCACTCACTACTCTGCACTCACTACTCTGCACTCACTACTCTGCACTCACTACTGTGCACTCACTACTCACTACTCTGCACTCACTACTCACTACTCTGCACTCACTACTCTGCACTCACTACTCTGCACTCCCTACTCTGCACTCACTACTCTGCACTCACTACTCACTACTCTGCACTCACTACTCTTCACTCACTACTCTGCACTCACTACTCTGCACTCACTACTCATTACTCTCCACTCACTACTCACTACTCTGCACTCACTACTCACTACTCTGCACTCACTACTCTGCACTCACTACTCACTACTCTGCACTCACTACTCACTACTCTGCACTCACTACTCTGCACTCACTACTCTGCACTCACTACTCTGCACTCACTACTCACTACTCTGCACTCACTACTCACTACTCTGCACTCACTACTCACTACTCTGCACTCACTACTCTGCACTCACTACTCACTACTCTGCACTCACTACTCTGCACTCACTACTCTGCACTCACTACTCTGCACTCACTACTCACTACTCTGCACTCACTACTCACTACTCTGCACTCACCACTCACTACTCTGCACTCACCACTCACTACTCACCACTCACTACTCTGCACTCACTACTCTGCACTCACTACTCTGCACTCACTACTCACTACTCTGCACTCACTACTCTGCACTCACCACTCACTACTCTGCACTCACCACTCACTACTCTGCACTCACCACTCACTACTCTGCACTCACTACTCTGCACTCACAACTCTGCGCTCACTACTCTGCACTCACTACTCTGCACTCACTACTCACTACTCTGCACTCACTACTCACTACTCTGCACTCACTACTCACTACTCTGCACTCACTACTCTGCACTCCCTACTCTGCACTCACTACTCTGCACTCACTACTCTGCACTCACTACTCACTACTCTGCACTCACCACTCACTACTCTGCACTCACCACTCACTACTCTGCACTCACTACTCTGCACACTCACTACTCTGCACTCACCACTCACTACTCTGCACTCACTACTAACTACTCTGCACTCACTACTCACTACTCTGCACTCACTACTCACTACTCCGCACTCACTACTCTGCACTCACTACTCTGCACTCACTACTCTGCACTCACTACTCTGAACTCACTACTCACTACTCTGCACTCACTACTCACTACTCTGCACTCACTACTCTGCACTCACTACTCTGCACTCACTACTCACTACTCTGCACTCTACTCTGCACTCACTACTCTGCACTCACTACTCTGCACTCACTACTCTGCACTCACTACTCACTACTCTGCACTCACTACTCACTACTCTGCACTCACTACTCTGCACTCACTACTCACTACTCTGCACTCACTACTCTGCACTCACTACTCACTACTCTGCACTCACTACTCTGCACTCACTACTCTGCACTCACTACTCTGCACTCACTACTCACTACTCTGCACTCACTACTCACTACTCTGCACTCACTACTCACTACTCTGCACTCACTACTCTGCACTCACTACTCACTACTCTGCACTCACTACTCTGCACTCACTACTCTGCACTCACTACTCTGCACTCACTACTCACTACTTTACACTCACTACTCTGCACTCACTACTCTGCACTCACTACTCACTACTCTGCACTCACTACTTACTACTCTGCACTCACTACTCACTACTCTGCACTCACTACTAACTACTCTGCACTCACTACTCTGCACTCACTACTCTGCACTCACTACTCTGCACTCACTACTCAGTACTCTGCACTCACTACTCTGCACTCACTACTCTGCACTCACTACTCTGCACTCACTACTCACTACTCTGCACTCACTACTCACTACTCTGCACTCACCACTCACTACTCTGCACTCACCACTCACTACTCTGCACTCACCACTCACTACTCTGCACACTCACTACTCTGCACACTCACTACTCTGCACTCACTACTTTGCACTCACCACTCACTACTCTGCACTCACTACTAACTACTCTGCACTCACTACTCACTACTCTGCACTCACTACTCACTACTCTGCACTCACTACTCACTACTCTGCACTCACTACTCTGCACTCACTACTCACTACTCTGCACTCAATACTCTGCACTCAATACTCTGCACTCACTACTCTGCACTCACTACTCTGCACTCACTACTCATTACTCTGCACTCACTACTCACTACTCTGCACTAACTACTCACTACTCTGCACTCACTACTCTGCACTCACTATTCACTACTCTGCACTCACTACTCACTACTCTGCACTCACTACTCACAACTCTGCACTCACTACTCTGCACTCACTACTCTGCACTCACTACTCTGCACTCACTACTCTGCACTCACTACTCACTACTCTGCACTCACTACTCTGCACTCACTACTCACTACTCTGCACTCACTACTCTGCACTCACTACTCTGCACTCACTACTCTGCACTCACTACTCACTACTCTGCACTCACCACTCACTACTCTGCACTCACCACTCACTACTCTGCACTCACCACTCACTACTCTGCACTCACTACTCTGCACTCACTACTCTGCACTCACTACTCTGCACTCACTACTCACTACTCTGCACTCACTACTCTGCACTCACCACTCACTACTCTGCACTCACCACTCACTACTCTGCACTCACCACTCACTACTCTGCACTCACTACTCTGCACTCACAACTCTGCACTCACTACTCTGCACTCACTACTCTGCACTCACTACTCACTACTCTGCACTCACTACTCTGCACTCCCTACTCTGCACTCACTACTCTGCACTCACTACTCTGCACTCACTACTCACTACTCTGCACTCACTACTCACTACTCTGCACTCACTACTCACTACTCTGCACTCACCACTCACTACTCTGCACTCACTACTCTGCACTCACTACTCTGCACTCACTACTCACTACTCTGCACTCACTACTCTGCACTCACTACTCTGCACTCACTACTCATTACTCTGTACTCACTACTCTGCACTCACTACTCACTACTCTGCACTCACTACTCTGCACTCACTACTCACTACTCTGCACTCACTACTCACTACTCTGCACTCACTACTCTGCACTCACTACTCTACACTCACTACTCTGCACTCACTACTCTGCACTCACTACTCTGCACTCACTACTCTGCACTCACTACTCTGCACTCACTACTCACTACTCTGCACTCACTACTCACTACTCTGCACTCACCACTCACTACTCTGCACTCACCACTCACTACTCTGCACTCACTACTCACTACTCTGCACTCACTACTCTGCACTCACTACTCACTACTCTGCACTCACTACTCACTACTCTGCACTCACCACTCACTACTCTGCACTCACCACTCACTACTCTGCACTCACTACTCTGCACTCACTACTCACTACTCTGCACTCACCACTCACTACTCTGCACTCACCACTCACTACTCTGCACTCACCACTCTGCACTCACTACTCTGCACTCACTACTCTGCACTCACTACTCTGCACTCACTACTCTGCACTCACTACTCACTACTCTGCACTCACTACTCACTACTCTGCACTCACTACTCTGCACTCACTACTCTGCACTCCCTACTCTGCACTCACTACTCTGCACTCACTACTCACTACTCTGCACTCACTACTCTGCACTCACTACTCTGCACTCACTACTCTGCACTCACTACTCATTACTCTCCACTCACTACTCACTACTCTGCACTCACTACTCACTACTCTGCACTCACTACTCTGCACTCACTACTCACTACTCTGCACTCACTACTCACTACTCTGCACTCACTACTCTGCACTCACTACTCTGCACTCACTACTCACTACTCTGCACTCACTACTCACTACTCTGCACTCACTACTCACTACTCTGCACTCACTACTCTGCACTCACTACTCACTACTCTGCACTCACTACTCTGCACTCACTACTCTGCACTCACTACTCTGCACTCACTACTCACTACTCTGCACTCACTACTCACTACTCTGCACTCACCACTCACTACTCTGCACTCACCACTCACTACTCACCACTCACTACTCTGCACTCACTACTCTGCACTCACTACTCTGCACTCACTACTCACTACTCTGCACTCACTACTCTGCACTCACCACTCACTACTCTGCACTCACCACTCACTACTCTGCACTCACTACTCTACACTCACTACTCTGCACTCACTACTCACTACTCTGCACTCACTACTCACTACTCTGCACTCACTACTCACTACTCTGCACTCACTACTCTGCACTCCCTACTCTGCACTCACCACTCACTACTCTGCACTCACCACTCACTACTCTGCACTCACTACTCTGCACTCACTACTCTGCACTCACTACTCTGCACTCACTACTCACTACTCTGCACTCACTACTCTGCACTCACTACTCACTACTCTGCACTCACTACTCTGCACTCACTACTCACTACTCTGCACTCACCACTCACTACTCTGCACTCACCACTCACTACTCTGCACTCACCACTCACTACTCTGCACTCACTACTCTGCACTCACAACTCTGCGCTCACTACTCTGCACTCACTACTCTGCACTCACTACTCACTACTCTGCACTCACTACTCACTACTCTGCACTCACTACTCACTACTCTGCACTCACCACTCACTACTCTGCACTCACTACTCTGCACTCACTACTCACTACTCTGCACTCACTACTCACTACTCTGCACTCACCACTCACTACTCTGCACTCACCACTCACTACTCTGCACTCACTACTCTGCACTCACTACTCACTACTCTGCACTCACCACTCACTACTCTGCACTCACCACTCACTACTCTGCACTCACCACTCTGCACTCACTACTCTGCACTCACTACTCTGCACTCACTACTCTGCACTCACTACTCTGCACTCACTACTCACTACTCTGCACTCACTACTCACTACTCTGCACTCACTACTCTGCACTCACTACTCTGCACTCCCTACTCTGCACTCACTACTCTGCACTCACTACTCACTACTCTGCACTCACTACTCTGCACTCACTACTCTGCACTCACTACTCTGCACTCACTACTCATTACTCTCCACTCACTACTCACTACTCTGCACTCACTACTCACTACTCTGCACTCACTACTCTGCACTCACTACTCACTACTCTGCACTCACTACTCACTACTCTGCACTCACTACTCTGCACTCACTACTCTGCACTCACTACTCACTACTCTGCACTCACTACTCACTACTCTGCACTCACTACTCACTACTCTGCACTCACTACTCTGCACTCACTACTCACTACTCTGCACTCACTACTCTGCACTCACTACTCTGCACTCACTACTCTGCACTCACTACTCACTACTCTGCACTCACTACTCACTACTCTGCACTCACCACTCACTACTCTGCACTCACCACTCACTACTCACCACTCACTACTCTGCACTCACTACTCTGCACTCACTACTCTGCACTCACTACTCACTACTCTGCACTCACTACTCTGCACTCACCACTCACTACTCTGCACTCACCACTCACTACTCTGCACTCACTACTCTACACTCACTACTCTGCACTCACTACTCACTACTCTGCACTCACTACTCACTACTCTGCACTCACTACTCACTACTCTGCACTCACTACTCTGCACTCCCTACTCTGCACTCACCACTCACTACTCTGCACTCACCACTCACTACTCTGCACTCACTACTCTGCACTCACTACTCTGCACTCACTACTCTGCACTCACTACTCACTACTCTGCACTCACTACTCTGCACTCACTACTCACTACTCTGCACTCACTACTCTGCACTCACTACTCACTACTCTGCACTCACCACTCACTACTCTGCACTCACCACTCACTACTCTGCACTCACCACTCACTACTCTGCACTCACCACTCACTACTCTGCACTCACTACTCTGCACTCACAACTCTGCGCTCACTACTCTGCACTCACTACTCTGCACTCACTACTCACTACTCTGCACTCACTACTCACTACTCTGCACTCACTACTCACTACTCTGCACTCACTACTCTGCACTCCCTACTCTGCACTCACTACTCTGCACTCACTACTCTGCACTCACTACTCTGCACTCACTACTCTGCACTCACTACTCACTACTCACTACTCTGCACTCACTACTCTGCACTCACTACTCACTACTCTGCACTCACTACTCACTACTCTGCACTCACTACTCTGCACTCACCACTCACTACTCTGCACTCACCACTCACTACTCTGCACTCACTACTCTGCACTCACTACTCTGCACTCACTACTCTGCACTCACTACTCACTACTCTGCACTCACTAGTCTGCACTCACTACTCATTACTCTGCACTCACTACTCTGCACTCACTACTCACTACTCTGCACTCACTACTCACTACTCTGCACTCACTACTCACTACTCTGCACTCACTACTCTGCACTCACCACTCACTACTCTGCACTCACCACTCACTACTCTGCACTCACTACTCTGCACTCACTACTCTGCACTCACTACTCTGCACTCACTACTCACTACTCTGCACTCACTACTCTGCACTCACTACTCTGCACTCACTACTCATTACTCTGCACTCACTACTCTGCACTCACTACTCACTACTCTGCACTCACTACTCTGCACTCACTACTCACTACTCTGCACTCACTACTCACTACTCTGCACTCACTACTCTGCACTCACTACTCTGCACTCACTACTCTGTACTCACTACTCACTACTCTGCACTCACTACTCACTACTCTGCACTCACTACTCACTACTCTGCACTCACTACTCTGCACTCACTACTCACTACTCTGCACTCACTACTCTGCACTCACTACTCACTACTCTGCACTCACTACTCTGCACTCACTACTCACTACTCTGCACTCACTACTCACTACTCTGCACTCACCACTCACTACTCTGCACTCACCACTCACTACTCTGCACTCACTACTCTGCACTCACTACTCTGCACTCACTACTCACTACTCTGCACTCACCTCTCACTACTCTGCACTCACCACTCACTACTCTGCACTCACTACTCTACACTCACTACTCTGCACTCACTACTCACTACTCTGCACTCACTACTCACTACTCTGCACTCACTACTCACTACTCTGCACTCACTACTCTGCACTCCCTACTCTGCACTCACTACTCTGCACTCACTACTCTGCACTCAGTACTCTGCCCTCACTACTCTGCACTCACTACTCACTACTCTGCACTCACTACTCTGCACTCACTACTCACTACTCTGCACTCACTACTTTGCACTCACTACTCTGCACTCACTACTCACTACTCTGCACTCATCACTCACTACTCTGCACTCACTACTCACTACTCTGCACTCACCACTCACTACTCTGCACTCACCACTCACTACTCTGCACTCACTACTCTGCACTCACCACTCACTACTCTGCACTCACTACTCTGCACTCAGTACTCTGCCCTCACTACTCTGCACTCACTACTCACTACTCTGCACTCACTACTCTGCACTCACTACTCTGCACTCACTACTTTGCACTCACTACTCTGCACTCACTACTCACTACTCTGCACTCACTACTCACTACTCTGCACTCACTACTCTGCACTCACTACTCTGCACTCACTACTCTGCACTCACTACTCTGCACTCACTACTCTGCACTCACTACTCACTACTCTGCACTCACTACTCACTACTCTGCACTCACTACTCACTACTCTGCACTCACTACTCACTACTCTGCACTCACTACTCTGCACTCACTACTCTGCACTCACTACTCTGCACTCACTACTCACTACTCTGCACTCACTACTCTGCACTCACTACTCTGCACTCACTACTCACTACTCACTACTCTGCACTCACTACTCACTACTCTGCACTCACTACTCTGCACTCACTACTCACTACTCTGCACTCACTACTCTGCACTCACTACTCACTACTCTGCTCTCACTACTATGCACTCACTACTCACTACTCTGCTCTCACTACTCTGCACTCACTACTCTGCACTCACTACTCTGCACTCACTACTCACTACTCTACACTCACTACTCTGCACTCACTACTCTGCACTCACTACTCAGCACTCACTACTCACTACTCTGCACTCACTACTCTGCACTCACTACTCACTACTCTGCACTCACTACTCTGCACTCACTACTCTGCACTAACTACTCTGCACTCACTACTCACTACTCTGCACTCACTACTCACTACTCTGCACTCACTACTCACTACTCTGCACTCACTACTCTACACTCACTACTCACTACTCTGCACTCACTACTCTGCACTCACTACTCACTACTCTGCACTCACTACTCACTGCTCTGCACTCACTACTCACTACTTTGCACTCACTACTCGGCACTCACTACTCTGCACTCACTACTCACTACTCTGCACTCACTACGCACTACTCTGCACTCACTACTCTGCACTCACTACTCACTACTCTGCACTCACTACTCACTACGCTGCACTCACTACTCACTACTTTGCACTCACTACTCACTACTCTGCACTCACTACTCTGCACTCACTACTCTGCACTCACTACTCACTACTCTGCACTCACTACCCACTACTCTGCACTCACTACTCTGCACTCACTACTCTGCACTCACTACTCTGCACTCATCACTCACTACTCTGCACTCATCACTCACTACTCTGCACTCACTACTCACTACTCTGCACTCACCACTCACTACTCTGCACTCACCACTCACTACTCTGCACTCACTACTCTGCACACTAACTACTCTGCACTCACCACTCACTACTCTGCACTCACTATTAACTACTCTGCACTCACTACTCACTACTCTGCACTCACTACTCACTACTCTGCACTCACTACTCTGCACTCACTACTCTGCACTCACTACTCACTACTCTGCACTCACTACTCTGAACTCACTACTCACTGCTCTGCACTCACTACTCACTACTCTGCACTCACTACTCACTACTCTGCACTCACTACTCTGCGCTCACTACTCACTACTCTGCACTCACTACTCACTACTCTGCACTCTACTCTGCACTCACTACTCTGCACTCACTACTCTGCACTCACTACTCTGCACTCACTACTCACTACTCTGCACTCACTACTCACTACTCTGCACTCACTACTCTGCACTCACTACTCACTACTCTGCACTCACTACTCACTACTCTGCACTCACTACTCTGCACTCACTACTCACTACTCTGCACTCAATACTCTGCACTCACCACTCACTACTCTGCACTCACAACTCACTACTCTGCTCTCACCACTCACTACTCTGCACTCACTACTCTGCACTCACTACTCTGCACTCACTACTCACTACTCTGCACTCACTACTCTGCACTCACTACTCTGCACTCACTACTCACTACTCTGCACTCACTACTCTGCACTCACTACTCACTACTCTGCACTCACTACTCTGCACTCACTACTCTGCACTCACTACTCTGCACTCACTACTCACTACTTTACACTCACTACTCACTACTCTGCACTCACTACTCTGCACTCACTACTCACTACTCTGCACTCACTACTCACTACTCTGCACTCACTACTAACTACTCTGCACTCACTACTCTGCACTCACTACTCTGCACTCACTACTCACTACTCTGCACTCACTACTCACTACTCACTACTCTGCACTCACTACTCTGCACTCACTACTCTGCACTCACTACTCTGCACTCACTACTCACTACTCTGCACTCACTACTCTGCACTCACTACTCACTACTCTGCACTCACTACTCACTACTCTGCACTCACCACTCACTACTCTGCACTCACCACTCACTACTCTGCACTCACCACTCACTACTCTGCACTCACTACTCTGCACACTCACTACTCTGCACTCACTACTCTGCACTCACCACTCACTACTCTGCACTCACTACTAACTACTCTGCACTCACTACTCACTACTCTGCACTCACTACTCACTACTCTGCACTCACTACTCACTACTCTGCACTCACTACTCTGCACTCACTACTCACTACTCTGCACTCACTACTCACTACTCTGCACTCACTACTCTGCACTCACTACTCTGCACTCACTACTCTGCACTCACTACTCACTACTCTGCACTCACTACTCACTACTCTGCACTCACTACTCTGCACTCACTACTCACTACTCTGCACTCACTACTCTGCACTCACTACTCTGCACTCACTACTCACTACTCTGCACTCACTACTCACTACTCTGCACTCACCACTCACTACTCTGCACTCACCACTCACTACTCTGCACTCACCACTCACTACTCTGCACTCACTACTCTGCACTCACTACTCTGCACTCACTACTTACTACTCTGCACCCACTACTCTGCACTCACCACTCACTACTCTGCACTCACCACTCACTACTCTGCACTCACCACTCACTACTCTGCACTCACTACTCTGCACTCACAACTCTGCACTCACTACTCTGCACTCACTACTCTGCACTCACTACTCACTACTCTGCACTCACTACTCTGCACTCACTACTCACTACTCTGCACTCACTACTCTCCACTCACTACTCTGCACTCACTACTCTGCACTCACTACTCTGCACTCAGTACTCTGCACTCACTACTCTGCACTCACTACTCTGCACTCACTACTCACTACTCACTACTCTGCACTCACTACTCTGCACTCACTACTCTGCACTCACTACTCACTACTCTGCACTCACTACTCACTACTCTGCACTCACTACTCACTACTCTGCACTCACCACTCACTACTCTGCACTCACTACTCTGCACTCACTACTCTGCACTCACTACTCTGCACTCACTACTCTGCACTCACTACTCACTACTCTGCACTCACTACTCTGCACTCACTACTCTGCACTCACTACTCTACACTCACTACTCATTACTCTGTACTCACTACTCTGCACTCACTACTCACTACTCTGCACTCACTACTCTGCACTCACTACTCACTACTCTGCACTCACTACTCACTACTCTGCACTCACTACTCTGCACTCACTACTCTGCACTCACTACTCACTACTCTGCACTCACTACTCACTACTCTGCACTCACTACTCACTACTCTGCACTCACTACTCTGCACTCACTACTCTGCACTCACTACTCTGCACTCACTACTCTGCACTCACTACTCACTACTCTGCACTCACTACTCTGCACTCACTACTCACTACTCTGCACTCACTACTCACTACTCTGCACTCACCACTCACTACTCTGCACTCACCACTCACTACTCTGCACTCACTACTCTGCACTCACTACTCACTACTCTGCACTCACTACTCACTACTCTGCACTCACCACTCACTACTCTGCACTCACCACTCACTACTCTGCACTCACCACTCACTACTCTGCACTCACTACTCTGCACTCACTACTCTGCACTCACTACTCTGCACTCACTACTCACTACTCTGCACTCACCACTCACTACTCTGCACTCACCACTCACTACTCTGCACTCACTACTCTGCACTCACTACTCTGCACTCACTACTCTGCACTCACTACTCACTACTCTGCACTCACTACTCACTACTCTGCACTCACTACTCTGCACTCACTACTCTGCACTCCCTACTCTGCACTCACTACTCACTACTCTGCACTCACTACTCTGCACTCACTACTCTGCACTCACTACTCTGCACTCACTACTCTGCACTCTGCACTCACTACTCACTACTCTGCACTCACTACTCACTACTCTGCACTCACTACTCTGCACTCACTACTCACTACTCTGCACTCACTACTCACTACTCTGCACTCACTACTCTGCACTCACTACTCTGCACTCACTACTCACTACTCTGCACTCACTACTCACTACTCTGCACTCACTACTCACTACTCTGCACTCACTACTCACTACTCTGCACTCACTACTCTGCACTCACTACTCTGCACTCACTACTCACTACTCTGCACTCACCACTCACTACTCTGCACTCACCACTCACTACTCTGCACTCACCACTCACTACTCTGCACTCACTACTCTGCACTCACTACTCTGCACTCACTACTCACTACTCTGCACTCACTACTCTGCACTCACCACTCACTACTCTGCACTCACAACTCACTACTCTGCACTCACCACTCGCTACTCTGCACTCACTACTCTGCACTCACTACTCTGCACTCACAACTCTGCACTCACTACTCTGCACTCACTACTCTGCACTCACTACTCACTACTCTGCACTCACTACTCACTACTCTGCACTCACTACTCACTACTCTGCACTCACTACTCTGCACTCCCTACTCTGCACTCCCTACTCTGCACTCACTACTCTGCACTCACTACTCTGCACTCACTACTCTGCACTCACTACTCTGAACTCACTACTCACTACTCTGCACTCACTACTCACTACTCTGCACTCACCACTCACTACTCTGCACTCACCACTCTGCACTCACTACTCTGCACTCACTACTCTGCACTCACTACTCTGCACTCACTACTCACTACTCTGCACTCACTACTCTGCACTCACTACTCTGCACTCACTACTCATTACTCTGCACTCACTACTCTGCACTCACTACTCACTACTCTGCACTCACTACTCTGCACTCACTACTCACTACTCTGCACTCACTACTCACTACTCTGCACTCACTACTCTGCACTCACTACTCTGCACTCACTACTCTGTACTCACTACTCACTACTCTGCACTCACTACTCACTACTCTGCACTCACTACTCACTACTCTGCACTCACTACTCTGCACTCACTACTCACTACTCTGCACTCACTACTCTGCACTCACTACTCTGCACTCACTACTCTGCACTCACTACTCACTACTCTGCACTCACTACTCTGCACTCACTACTCACTACTCTGCACTCACTACTCACTACTCTGCACTCACCACTCACTACTCTGCACTCACCACTCACTACTCTGCACTCACTACTCTGCACTCACTACTCTGCACTCACTACTCACTACTCTGCACTCACCACTCACTACTCTGCACTCACCACTCACTACTCTGCACTCACCACTCACTACTCTGCACTCACTACTCTGCACTCACTACTCAGCACTCACTACTCTGCACTCACTACTCTGCACTCACTACTCACTACTCTGCACTCACTACTCTGCACTCACTACTCTGCACTCCCTACTCTGCACTCACTACTCTGCACTCACTACTCTGCACTCAGTACTCTGCACTCACTACTCTGCACTCACTACTCACTACTCTGCACTCACTACTCTGCACTCACTACTCTGCACTCACTACTCACTACTCTGCACTCACTACTCACTACTCTGCACTCACCACTCACTACTCTGCACTCACCACTCACTACTCTGCACTCACTACTCTGCACTCACTACTCACTACTCTGCACTCACTACTCACTACTCTGCACTCACTACTCTGCACTCACTACTCTGCACTCACTACTCTGCACTCACTACTCACTACTCACCACTCACTACTCTGCACTCACTACTCTGCACTCACTACTCTGCACTCACTACTCTGCACTCACCACTCACTACTCTGCACTCACTACTCTGCATTCACTACTCACTACTCTGCACTCACTACTTTGCACTCACTACTCTGCACTCACCACTCACTACTCTGCACTCACTACTCTGCACTCACTACTCTGCACTCTCACTACTCTGCACTCACTACTCTGCGCACTCACTACTCTGCACTCACTACTCTGCACTCACTACTCTGCACTCACTACTCACTACTCTGCACTCACTACTCACTACTCTGCACTCACTACTCTGCACTCACTACTCTGCACACTCACTACTCTGCACACTCACTACTCTGCACACTCACTACTCTGCACTCTCACTACTCTGCACTCTCACTACGCTGCACACTCACTACTCTGCACTCACTACTCTGCACTCACTACTCTGCACTCACTACTCTGCACTCACTACTCTGCACTCACTACTCATTACTCTGTACTCACTACTCTGCACTCACTACACTGCACTCACTACTCTGCACTCACTACTCACTACTCTGCACTCACTACTCACTACTCTGCACTCACTACTCTGCACTCACTACTCTACACTCACTACTCTGCACTCACTACTCTGCACTCACTACTCTGCACTCACTACTCTGCACTCACTACTCTGCACTCACTACTCACTACTCTACACTCACTACTCACTACTCTGCACTCACTACTCACTACTCTGCACTCACCACTCACTACTCTGCACTCACCACTCACTACTCTGCACTCACTACTCTGCACTCACTACTCACTACTCTGCACTCACTACTCTGCACTCACCACTCACTACTCTGCACTCACCACTCACTACTCTGCACTCACCACTCACTACTCTGCACTCACTACTCTGCACTCACTACTCTGCACTCACTACTCTGCACTCACTACTCACTACTCTGCACTCACCACTCACTACTCTGCACTCACCACTCACTACTCTGCACTCACCACTCTGCACTCACTACTCTGCACTCACTACTCTGCACTCACTACTCTGCACTCACTACTCTGCACTCACTACTCTGCACTCACTACTCACTACTCTGCACTCACTACTCTGCACTCACTACTCTGCACTCCCTACTCTGCACTCACTACTCTGCACTCACTACTCACTACTCTGCACTCACTACTCTGCACTCACTACTCTGCACTCACTACTCTGCACTCACTACTCATTACTCTCCACTCACTACTCACTACTCTGCACTCACTACTCACTACTCTGCACTCACTACTCTGCACTCACTACTCACTACTCTGCACTCACTACTCACTACTCTGCACTCACTACTCTGCACTCACTACTCTGCACTCACTACTCTGCACTCACTACTCTGCACTCACTACTCACTACTCTGCACTCACTACTCACTACTCTGCACTCACTACTCACTACTCTGCACTCACTACTCTGCACTCACTACTCACTACTCTGCACTCACTACTCTGCACTCACTACTCTGCACTCACTACTCTGCACTCACTACTCACTACTCTGCACTCACTACTCACTACTCTGCACTCACCACTCACTACTCTGCACTCACCACTCACTACTCTGCACTCACCACTCACTACTCTGCACTCACTACTCTGCACTCACTACTCTGCACTCACTACTCACTACTCTGCACTCACTACTCTGCACTCACCACTCACTACTCTGCACTCACCACTCACTACTCTGCACTCACCACTCACTACTCTGCACTCACTACTCTGCACTCACAACTCTGCGCTCACTACTCTGCACTCACTACTCTGCACTCACTACTCACTACTCTGCACTCACTACTCACTACTCTGCACTCACTACTCACTACTCTGCACTCACTACTCTGCACTCCCTACTCTGCACTCACTACTCTGCACTCACTACTCTGCACTCACTACTCTGCACTCACTACTCTGCACTCACTACTCACTACTCACTACTCTGCACTCACTACTCTGCACTCACTACTCTGCACTCACTACTCTGCACTCACTACTCACTACTCTGCACTCACTACTCACTACTCTGCACTCACTACTCTGCACTCACCACTCACTACTCTGCACTCACCACTCACTACTCTGCACTCACTACTCTGCACTCACTACTCTGCACTCACTACTCTGCACTCACTACTCACTACTCTGCACTCACTAGTCTGCACTCACTACTCATTACTCTGCACTCACTACTCTGCACTCACTACTCACTACTCTGCACTCACTACTCACTACTCTGCACTCACTACTCTGCACTCACCACTCACTACTCTGCACTCACCACTCACTACTCTGCACTCACTACTCTGCACTCACTACTCTGCACTCACTACTCACTACTCTGCACTCACTACTCTGCACTCACTACTCTGCACTCACTACTCATTACTCTGCACTCACTACTCTGCACTCACTACTCACTACTCTGCACTCACTACTCTGCACTCACTACTCACTACTCTGCACTCACTACTCACTACTCTGCACTCACTACTCTGCACTCACTACTCTGTACTCACTACTCACTACTCTGCACTCACTACTCACTACTCTGCACTCACTACTCACTACTCTGCACTCACTACTCTGCACTCACTACTCACTACTCTGCACTCACTACTCTGCACTCACTACTCTGCACTCACTACTCACTACTCTGCACTCACTACTCTGCACTCACTACTCACTACTCTGCACTCACTACTCACTACTCTGCACTCACCACTCACTACTCTGCACTCACCACTCACTACTCTGCACTCACTACTCTGCACTCACTACTCTGCACTCACTACTCTGCACTCACTACTCACTACTCTGCACTCACCTCTCACTACTCTGCACTCACCACTCACTACTCTGCACTCACTACTCTACACTCACTACTCTGCACTCACTACTCACTACTCTGCACTCACTACTCACTACTCTGCACTCACTACTCACTACTCTGCACTCACTACTCTGCACTCCCTACTCTGCACTCACTACTCTGCACTCACTACTCTGCACTCAGTACTCTGCCCTCACTACTCTGCACTCACTACTCACTACTCTGCACTCACTACTCTGCACTCACTACTCACTACTCTGCACTCACTACTCTGCACTCACTACTTTGCACTCACTACTCTGCACTCACTACTCACTACTCTGCACTCACTACTCACTACTCTGCACTCACTACTCACTACTCTGCACTCACTACTCTGCACTCACTACTCTGCACTCACTACTCTGCACTCACTACTCACTACTCTGCACTCACTACTCACTACTCTGCACTCACTACTCACTACTCTGCACTCACTACTCACTACTCTGCACTCACTACTCTGCACTCACTACTCTGCACTCACTACTCTGCACTCACTACTCACTACTCTGCACTCACTACTCTGCACTCACTACTCTGCACTCACTACTCACTACTCACTACTCTGCACTCACTACTCACTACTCTGCACTCACTACTCTGCACTCACTACTCACTACTCTGCACTCACTACTCTGCACTCACTACTCTGCACTCACTACTCACTACTCTGCTCTCACTACTATGCACTCACTACTCACTACTCTGCTCTCACTACTCTGCACTCACTACTCTGCACTCACTACTCACTACTCTGCACTCACTACTCACTACTCTACACTCACTACTCTGCACTCACTACTCTGCACTCACTACTCAGCACTCACTACTCACTACTCTGCACTCACTACTCTGCACTCACTACTCACTACTCTGCACTCACTACTCTGCACTCACTACTCTGCACTCACTACTCTGCACTCACTACTCACTACTCTGCACTCACTACTCACTACTCTGCACTCACTACTCACTACTCTGCACTCACTACTCTGCACTCACTACTCTACACTCACTACTCACTACTCTGCACTCACTACTCTGCACTCACTACTCACTACTCTGCACTCACTACTCACTGCTCTGCACTCACTACTCACTACTTTGCACTCACTACTCGGCACTCACTACTCTGCACTCACTACTCACTACTCTGCACTCACTACGCACTACTCTGCACTCACTACTCTGCACTCACTACTCACTACTCTGCACTCACTACTCACTACGCTGCACTCACTACTCACTACTTTGCACTCACTACTCACTACTCTGCACTCACTACTCTGCACTCACTACTCTGCACTCACTACTCACTACTCTGCACTCACTACCCACTACTCTGCACTCACTACTCTGCACTCACTACTCTGCACTCACTACTCTGCACTCATCACTCACTACTCTGCACTCATCACTCACTACTCTGCACTCACTACTCACTACTCTGCACTCACCACTCACTACTCTGCACTCACCACTCACTACTCTGCACTCACTACTCTGCACACTAACTACTCTGCACTCACCACTCACTACTCTGCACTCACTATTAACTACTCTGCACTCACTACTCACTACTCTGCACTCACTACTCACTACTCTGCACTCACTACTCTGCACTCACTACTCTGCACTCACTACTCACTACTCTGCACTCACTACTCTGAACTCACTACTCACTGCTCTGCACTCACTACTCACTACTCTGCACTCACTACTCACTACTCTGCACTCACTACTCTGCGCTCACTACTCACTACTCTGCACTCACTACTCACTACTCTGCACTCTACTCTGCACTCACTACTCTGCACTCACTACTCTGCACTCACTACTCTGCACTCACTACTCACTACTCTGCACTCACTACTCACTACTCTGCACTCACTACTCACTACTCTGCACTCACTACTCACTACTCTGCACTCACTACTCACTACTCTGCACTCACTACTCTGCACTCACTACTCACTACTCTGCACTCACTACTCTGCACTCACCACTCACTACTCTGCACTCACAACTCACTACTCTGCACTCTGCACTCACTACTCTGCACTCACTACTCTGCACTCACTACTCACTACTCTGCACTCACTACTCTGCACTCACTACTCACTACTCTGCACTCACTACTCTGCACTCACTACTCACTACTCTGCACTCACTACTCTGCACTCACTACTCTGCACTCACTACTCTGCACTCACTACTCTGCACTCACTACTCACTACTTTACACTCACTACTCACTACTCTGCACTCACTACTCTGCACTCACTACTCACTACTCTGCACTCACTACTCACTACTCTGCACTCACTACTAACTACTCTGCACTCACTACTCTGCACTCACTACTCTGCACTCACTACTCACTACTCTGCACTCACTACTCACTACTCTGCACTCACTACTCTGCACTCACTACTCTGCACTCACTACTCTGCACTCACTACTCACTACTCTGCACTCACTACTCTGCACTCACTACTCTGCACTCACTCACTACTCTGCACTCACTACTCACTACTCTGCACTCACCACTCACTACTCTGCACTCACCACTCACTACTCTGCACTCACCACTCACTACTCTGCACTCACTACTCTGCACACTCACTACTCTGCACTCACTACTCTGCACTCACCACTCACTACTCTGCACTCACTACTAACTACTCTGCACTCACTACTCTGCACTCACTACTCACTACTCTGCACTCACTACTCACTACTCTGCACTCACTACTCTGCACTCACTACTCACTACTCTGCACTCACTACTCACTACTCTGCACTCACTACTCACAACTCTGCACTCACTACTCTGCACTCACTACTCTGCACTCACTACTCTGCACTCACTACTCACTACTCTGCACTCACTACTCACTACTCTGCACTCACTACTCTGCACTCACTACTCACTACTCTGCACTCACTACTCTGCACTCACTACTCTGCACTCACTACTCACTACTCTGCACTCACTACTCACTACTCTGCACTCACCACTCACTACTCTGCACTCACCACTCACTACTCTGCACTCACCACTCACTACTCTGCACTCACTACTCTGCACTCACTACTCTGCACTCACTACTCTGCACTCACTACTCACTACTCTGCACCCACTACTCTGCACTCACCACTCACTACTCTGCACTCACCACTCACTACTCTGCACTCACCACTCACTACTCTGCACTCACTACTCTGCACTCACAACTCTGCACTCACTACTCTGCACTCACTACTCTGCACTCACTACTCACTACTCTGCACTCACTACTCTGCACTCACTACTCACTACTCTGCACTCACTACTCTCCACTCACTACTCTGCACTCACTACTCTGCACTCACTACTCTGCACTCAGTACTCTGCACTCACTACTCTGCACTCACTACTCTGCACTCACTACTCACTACTCACTACTCTGCACTCACTACTCTGCACTCACTACTCTGCACTCACTACTCACTACTCTGCACTCACTACTCACTACTCTGCACTCACTACTCACTACTCTGCACTCACCACTCACTACTCTGCACTCACTACTCTGCACTCACTACTCTGCACTCACTACTCTGCACTCACTACTCACTACTCTGCACTCACTACTCTGCACTCACTACTCTGCACTCACTACTCTACACTCACTACTCATTACTCTGTACTCACTACTCTGCACTCACTACTCACTACTCTGCACTCACTACTCTGCACTCACTACTCACTACTCTGCACTCACTACTCACTACTCTGCACTCACTACTCTGCACTCACTACTCTGCACTCACTACTCTGCCCTCACTACTCACTACTCTGCACTCACTACTCACTACTCTGCACTCACTACTCACTACTCTGCACTCACTACTCTGCACTCACTACTCTGCACTCACTACTCTGCACTCACTACTCTGCACTCACTACTCACTACTCTGCACTCACTACTCTGCACTCACTACTCACTACTCTGCACTCACTACTCTGCACTCACCACTCACTACTCTGCACTCACCACTCACTACTCTGCACTCACTACTCTGCACTCACTACTCACTACTCTGCACTCACTACTCACTACTCTGCACTCACCACTCACTACTCTGCACTCACCACTCACTACTCTGCACTCACCACTCACTACTCTGCACTCACTACTCTGCACTCACTACTCTGCACTCACTACTCACTACTCTGCACTCACCACTCACTACTCTGCACTCACCACTCACTACTCTGCACTCACCACTCACTACTCTGCACTCACTACTCTGCACTCACTACTCTGCACTCACTACTCTGCACTCACTACTCTGCACTCACTACTCTGCACTCACTACTCTGCACTCACTACTCACTACTCTGCACTCACTACTCACTACTCTGCACTCACTACTCTGCACTCACTACTCTGCACTCCCTACTCTGCACTCACTACTCTGCACTCACTACTCACTACTCTGCACTCACTACTCTGCACTCACTACTCTGCACTCACTACTCTGCACTCTGCACTCACTACTCACTACTCTGCACTCACTACTCACTACTCTGCACTCACTACTCTGCACTCACTACTCACTACTCTGCACTCACTACTCACTACTCTGCACTCACTACTCTGCACTCACTACTCTGCACTCACTACTCACTACTCTGCACTCACTACTCACTACTCTGCACTCACTACTCTGCACTCACTACTCACTACTCTGCACTCACTACTCTGCACTCACTACTCTGCACTCACTACTCACTACTCTGCACTCACTACTCACTACTCTGCACTCACCACTCACCACTCACTACTCTGCACTCACTACTCTGCACTCACTACTCTGCACTCACTACTCTGCACTCACTACTCACTACTCTGCACTCACTACTCTGCACTCACCACTCACTACTCTGCACTCACCACTCACTACTCTGCACTCACCACTCGCTACTCTGCACTCACTACTCTGCACTCACTACTCTGCACTCACAACTCTGCACTCACTACTCTGCACTCACTACTCTGCACTCACTACTCACTACTCTGCACTCACTACTCACTACTCTGCACTCACTACTCACTACTCTGCACTCACTACTCTGCACTCCCTACTCTGCACTCACTACTCTGCACT